>NC_087512.1:16506343-17141035 GCF_036417665.1 Passer domesticus
ACTTGATTTTCATGCAGAAAAGGAAATAGGCAAGAGTACAATATAATGAATTTAGATTTCTACATTACTTCTGCTTCACATGGCAGTCAATATTTTCGGGCAAAAAAGTATGGATGTACCATGCTTACTATTACCAGAGTAATTTCAGGCTTAATCTACTTGTTCTCTTTTAGCCAGAAAAGCACCTGAGTAAGAAAGGGCTGAAATACAATTTGGTTTAGTTTAATATCTTTATTTTACTGTTTAGTTTAATATAAATGATATACTTTTTAAATTCACATGCATTCAGTAGCATCCAAAATCAGCCACCAGAACTTCCTCATGTCCCAGAGACATCAGCAAATCAACATTAAGGACTCCCAAATACCCTGATAAAAGCTGCTCTCTCAGGTCAAACCAGAAAAACCCAACTTGAAAGCAACATCTGTAAGGAATGAGGTGTGTTCTATACTCATAGCTCCTTGAATTCTTCAGGAGCAGAAAGTGAGAGATCAGATGTGATGGGACTGTTTTTCCTGTATCAATCTGGCAGTACTTGCTGCAACTAAATTAAGACAACCATAAAGGTAACCCAAACAAAGCAGCAAACTCTGAACAATGGTGTTCTGACACTTGGTTAGAAATTACCCTTAACTCATAGCAAAATAAAAGCAATAGTTTAGGTTTTTTCCAAAACAAGTAACTTAACAGTTATATGACTAAGAACAACAAAATAAAGATCTTCTTTGAGATATTATCTCAAAATAAAAATCTAATGGGGCTTTTGGGGCATCTGCCTGACCAGCCTGCAGATCATGTAATACACCTTTCTGCAATTCAGTCCCTGTGTGCAAGTGCTCCCTCTGCTTACTTTTACTGCAAGCACTTCTTTTGGATGAAGCACTTTCACATCTCCAAAACAGAGTTTCTGGACTCCAATGGAAAACAGGTTTTAGTTTTTCTCCCTTCAGGTGACACGAACTTCCCTTTGCTGCAGCTGTGTAGAGAGTTCCTCTGCTCAACTACCTTCATACACCGTTAATAACCTATGAAAGAGTAAATCACCATTTTTTCAATTAAATCATCACAGAAGTCACAGTATGATGCCTCCCTATCTAGTTCACGCAGCTGCAAAAACATTTAATGGAAGTCTGGAAAACAACACCTTCACTCTATATAGATGAAAAGTACTAAAGTTAGTGGCTTATTTCTGACATCTGCTCTAAACCACAATACCCGCCGCCGACTTTAGGAAGATGGTAGGCTTGCACAGTTTTTTGCAAACACAAAGAAGGTTTTGCTGTTTGATTCATTCTTCTGGTCAGAGGCTATCATTTTACCAATGGCTTTACATAAACTTAAAACTGCATCAGCCACCATCTGGTATGGGTTTTGGCATTAACAGCTATAAAAAATAACTATCTTATGGCAATTAGACACATGCTGACTCACACATTCCTACAAGTATCAGACTATTTGCACCCAAAAAACTCCTCAATTAAGTAAACTGCTAGAAAGGATTTCAAGTTCTGTGTGTACATAAATACACATGTATTTTAAAGAAGACTTAAGAACCACCAAGTAGATTTTTGTCTGTGTACATAAATATGCATTTCAAACAAGACTTGAGAAGTGCAAAGTATGTTTCCTTTCACATTATGTGAAACTACTGGAAACTTTACAGAAGGTACCATCACCTGGGGAGCACTACTGGTCTTCTCAGTACTAGGAAGTGCACCAGAGGCAGAAAAACCCATAACTGCTTGTATTTCACACACTGAAAATGCAACTAAACCACAGTGAATTCAAGTCACAGCATTGATGTCCACATACAAGTATGCATATGCTCACATAGACAGGACAGAACTCTTAGCCTTGCCAAGACCTACTCCAAGAATCTCACCCTGCACAACAAACACCAGCAATCTAGTAATTCCTGCTATAAGCATTTTCTACTAATCTGCAATGCCTAAAGAAAGAGAAAAATTACAAATTCACTAGTTTTAGAAATAAGATCAAATTTCCAGAGAAAGAACTGGCCTGCTCCTGAACTGCTGCAAGCCTCTAGAGGAGGAACAGGGCCCAGCAAGCTCACATCACTCCTTCTTCATGGATTTTAAATGCTACATTTAAAAACGCAAACACAAATCCCAAGGAGCACCCCTCATAATTCATTAGGCACATAGATACCTAAATAATGTAATCTGTCGATTGAGGGGGTGGGGGGGGGCTGGTTGTTTTGCAGGTTTTTCTCATTTAAACGATTTCCTCGGTAAGGCCAGGACAGAAGTAAGACACAACAGCACACCTTCCCAATCCTGCACCTGTGAGCTAATAAACCCTTCGTTAGTGAGGGAGATGGTGCAGAGGCTACGGGACGGCTGATCGCCGATATGGCTCTATCTGCGGCCGTCCACGACGTCGGTGCTGGGGAACAGCGAGAGCGGATCCCCGCTGTCCCAGGAGAACCCCGATCTCCTGAGGGAGACAGGGGCGCCAGGAAGGCTAGGGGCCGCTAAGAAAGACAAACGCCTCAGCCGCTCCCACAGGTAAGGTCGAAAGGCAGCTGCCGTGTCGGGGCAGCGCTACCGTCCCCCGAGAGCCGGGGGTATGCTGCGGAGCAAGGAAGACCTTTGCTCCCAGGCGGTGCTCCGGTCCACCTCGCTCCGGCCCTCCCGGCACGGAAGGCGGAGGGGGCCCGGCCCGGGGAGAGTTTACATTTACCTGCAAGGCTCCCGCCCGAGAGGCTGGTGCAGAGCAGCAGCAGCAGCAGGCGCACCAGGCAGCGGCCGGAGAAGGTGGCAGGCATGGTGCCCCCGCCGCGCTCACTCCGCCGGGCTCCCCTGGCTCGGCTCAGATCCGCACCCCGCGGGCTGCACCACCTGAGGAAGCCTCAAGTGGGCCGGAGCGGCTTTACGGGAGAGCTGGCTACTCCAGCAACGACGGGGCTCAAATGCAAAGCAAAGCTACTCCAAATTCACTTCGGACGAAAAAAAAACCAGGCCAAAAAACCCCCACCGGGAAGGCGCCGGTGCTACAACCGCTGCCCTCTGCGTGAGGATGTGGTCAGCAGCGGGCTGGCCGCGCTTTAAGTGGCGGAGGAAGGGCGGGGGCGCGCACCGGTGCCTAATTAGACAGAGGCCCTGGCGCCCGAGCCGCGCAGGCGACCCCGGGGCGGTGGGAGCCTGGCGGGGCAGGGCGGCACAGGGTCGGGACTGGAGTTTGGCCCAGAGGGGCGCTGGCTGCGGGACCACCCGAGCAGGAGGGACGCGCCGCAGCAAACGGCTCCGGCCGCGCTGCGCAGGGAGGATTGCCTCGGGCAGAGCCTGCCTGTCCCTGCCCTTTGCCTGGTGATCCTCTGGAGAGCCCAGCTTCGAGGGTCACTGGCTCCAGGACAGCTGGGTTGTACTGTATAGGAGCTGCGACTCTTTTGCATCCCTAAGTCTCCCGCTGCTTTTACGGCAGTGACTAGGGAGCGCAATTTCTAGCAAAAGCTCCTCAAGTTTTTGATTATGCCTGAGTGAAATTGTTTACATTTTGTTTCTGCATATATGTGTGCTTACCTAGTAAGCCTGCTCATATATGTGTATATATATTTATATATGTACATTATATGCGCTTCTGTTTCTTGCTTGGTAAATAACTGAATTCTGATAGTGCGAAATGAACTCCAGCAAGGTGGCATTCTCTGAAGGAATAACTTTCTTCCTTCTTGTCAGCTTCAGCTAAGGCAGAGGTTGAGTTGTGTAAGAGGTTTGTATCAGTACAAAAAGGTCACTGCAAAAAAGCCTTTCCATCATCTTAACTCACCATGCCGATAGAGCTGTAAGAGTTTATGTAAATTCCCCATGTGTTGGTTTTCCAGCACTAGACATGTTCATGCTTCCATCCATATTTTCCAATATCAGTATGGTGGCCTTTGGAATAAAATTTTCTTTCATAAAAACTCCAGGTAAATACTACTAATGACAAAAGACTGGGAATGGGACTGTTTCATTAGGCTCTTTGCTGTGTATTCAGAACTCACAATGCAATGTGCTATGAGGAAAGATTGAACCTCCCCATGCTTGTTAATCTGCCAGCCTGCTAAAATGCACAGAATGATGGGATCCAGAGAGAGAATCCAATTCAGATAAAGCTGTTTAGGAATGGTAGATGATCTTCAGCTTTTAATAGGAAAAAAACTGGCTGGCACTTGAAAGCTGTTTTATCTGAACCAGTTAGGACTGAAGAGACTTATCTCTTGGTACTGGGGGAGGGTGAGGGAAAGGAGAGGAGAGAGAAGGGGAGGAAAAGAGAGGGAGAGGCAGAGGAGAGAGGAGTGTCAACTGCCTAAAGATATGAAAGGACTGGTTTATAGTTCTAGTTAACTCTCCCTGGAATAGGTGAAGGGAAAACTTTATATTCACTTTATTTAGTGGTTGGGTATGCAGCACTTCTTGGTGAGACAGATTTTATCTACCCGGAATCAACATGGATTGGTTGGTAGAGATGTATGACTAAACACTGGGGGCTGGCACAAATGGATCTGCTAGGGCAGTCCTATCTAGAACCTAGCTGTAGCCTTGTCAGCTCTTGCTAAATGGAAACTGTGGAGGTTCAGATGGAGACAATTTGTTTTGAATGACTAGGTGTTTAGTCCTTTATACGACTGGACTATCTTTTCCACCAAGTTAACTTTGATGAGCATCAGAAGACATGATGAACATCTTTGCAGGGTTTCATCTTAGCTCATCTGCTAAAAATGGTACATCCCACGCTTACTTAATGCTGAATTGAAAGAAAGCAGTTATTAAACTGCTGCTGAGGGAGCTGGTTTTTCCTATACTCATGGAATGAGATACAGGAGATACAAATGAAAATATGAGAATGGAACAATAAAGAGAAAAGCAAAGGCGAGAGGAAGGATGGCAGAAGGAAGGCAAAAAAGAAGAATTTAGAGGAACTGGTCAAGCAAACCAAACAGCCCTCTAAGGGTTTCCATGCTCCAGTGTTTGCCTTAGCATTATAATATGATTAGATTAGATTAGATTACTAGATTAGATTATTTACTAAGAATTCCAGCTGTATTTAGTTAGATTGTTGAAAGAGGGAGAGGTTTAAGAAATTATAAGGTTAGTGATAACAATGGTAAAGTAGAATATTTGTGAAATCAACTATTAGCTTGCATTTGGAAACATTTTCTGGCCAGTAATCAGAAATTTCAGGAAAAGTATTTAAATTTTACATACCAAGTCAAATCTACTCCATTTATTAATCTGCAGCATATTTTCCTCTTCTCTCACTTCCACAGAGAAACTTGGACTTATTCTCACATGGTAGTTACTTGGCAAATGTGACAGTTGTTTTGGAACGAGAATTCATATGTTGCCCCATACTCTGGCTTATAAAATACCTTATATTTATTGAAACCTCTGATACAGGGAAATTGCTGGTTTATTCAGCTGATTCAGGAAGATCTTTGTTGAAAATTTTCATGGCAAAAGGAAAGTAAATGAAACTCTGAATACTGATATATGTTGATTATTGTAATTTGTACTTTTACATCTCATTTTCAGTAAAATCCAAATCCTATTCTCAAAGCCCAGTCTTTGGCTTTCATTTATTTATGTTAAAAACTGGAACAGTAGAATAACCAAAGGATGGATGTGATCCAGCAGTTTTCTTGGTTGGAGGTTTGCTTTTCATAAAAACCACTCAAAATTGTGCAAAGGTAACTGATGTATATGTCAGAAGAACTGTGAAAAAAGAAGGAAACAAACAAAATGGACTTAAAACCACTTAAGGTGGAAGTTGACTTCAGGGATGGTGCTTAGCAGCTGTCAATATCTGAAGCTGAATCGTCAAGACCTTATTAAACTTTAGCTAGATTTTTTTTTATGGGCATGACATTTTTAATTGTAAAAGCATGAAAATAAACAGTAGTAAATAGGAGAAGCAATTTAGAATTACTTTAGAAATAAGTCTTGCAAGCTGTCCAGGAAATAATTTTGCATGGTGAAATTATGGAGATAATGTGTTACTAAACTGTGGATCACTTTCAAAAGGATGTGCTGAAATAGGTGTTATGCAACACAAGCTTTGGGGAATTAGTTCTCCATTCTATGGTAACAGTCAGATTATAATAAAATTTTTAGAAAATGGTGCAAAATGTGCTTGTTTCTAAGAGCCAAAGTAATATACTGAGAGCTAGTACAAAACTACAAAGCAGAATTTTATTGTCTCCTCCAAACATTTATCTTTTGCTTGCTCTCTTTTAAGGATTTAACTAAACAGAAGTCTTGTCTGGATTTAAAATTATAGGCCAGTTTATGCAATCTGCATACTCTGCAGCTGCCTTCTCTTCACTGTCTGCATCCTGCTGAGTGGCTGTAAATCCAAATATCTCCTTCTACCTCCTTGAAGACAGTCTGCAAGATTAAGCATATAACCTCTATTGAGAATTCTCCCATTTATCAAATGTTTAATATTGTGTTCTAGGGTCAGAGCTATATATGAAACAAAAATTAGTGCTATAGTGCTTTAGGATCATATTTTTTGAAAATCCTAGGTTGCTGCCAGTGCCAATTATTGAGATTGTTGATACCGATTATCAATACTGTCAATACTCAGTTGTTACTGTGCAGGGTTGCAGATTAGGCAGTAAAGGCTTTGTCCACATGGCAAAAACACCATCATAAGGAACTGGCATCCAAAAATTCAAGCCAGATTTTTGGCAAAGAATTCTTTCTGCCTACCAGTCCCCTGCTTTCTGATATCTGAAAAAAAAAAAAATTAAATGAAAATGTAATGAAAAAGCAGTACTTTATTGAAAACACAATTTAAATTGCAGCTGTACGTACAGACAAGAAATGTCTACAATCTGTTAGTTTAATGTAGAATTAAAGTTCACTGTGATACAAATGGATACCACCTTATCACAGGGTTTGCTTTGCAAGCTGTGCTTCAAAATTTGCAGAAGATATTTTAAGTGACTCAAACGCGATCAGACTTCAAGGGAGGAAGGGAGGCAGTATCCTTCATTGCAGTAATATACCTGTAAAAAGTAAGGCAGCCTCTAATACAATTTGAGAACAATTACTCTAAATCTGAATGCAAATTGAGAACAATTACTCTAATTGTAATTATGATGAATGCACACAGGTGAGTCTCACCTACTGCTTTAATATCAGCATGAAGATCACCTTTGATAAGTCTTTCTTTTTCACAAATTCACCATTTTCTAACCTTTCAGACTTTTAAAAACAGCCTCTCTTCTGTGGCAACAGTAAAAAATAATGAGAATTTTATATTATAAATTAAGGTATCCTCCATTCTGCTGCAGTACTTGCTCAATTATCACCAATAAGCAGGAGCACTAAATGTTTGAAGAACCAGGCCTTACTTATGTGATGGAATTTGGGCTACTTTGGGCTCCTGCTCTGGGGTAATCAACGTGTGAATGTTTTCTGTTTCTTGTGGGTATGGTAACAGAGTATAGACCTTTTCTCATCCAAATTATCTGTTCTATGGTTTTCCTGGGCTGTGGGGAGGTTTGTAATTTGTTTGGGGTTTGGTTTTGGCTTTTTAATTTGACAGAAACTCAGTTTCATCAATTTTTTTAAAACTTTTTTTTTAAATTCGAAAATGTGTTTGTAATTCTGGAGATAAAACCTGAAGATAAGGCAGCATAAAATAAGTAACAAGTTAAGTGGCATAAGCCTTCCCTGGTAGAGGGAAATAATCAAGTTAAATATCACTCCATTTATTTATGAACAAACTTCAGCAAACTTTAGAAAGTCTGACAGCATCCTTTTACTTAGAACATTTTTGCCTTTAGTTTTTATGTATTATTTTAGAAGGGGGAAAGAGGGCTTCAGTGAAAAATAGTGAAGAAAGCTATGTAGATAGAAGTGTTATTTGTAATTCCAAAACCATGAGACTTTAAACAGCTTTTATTAGTCTTTTGTCATTTAATTATTTTGTCTGTTAAATGAAAGCTAAGCATTTTGTTTTTTGCTCTAATGACAGGACTTCTGCTCCCAGTAAGGGAGCAGAAATAAGAAAGATGAAAAAGGTCGAAAACCATAAGACAGTCTTCAGCACTTTTACTGACTACAGAGCCATCATAACCAAAGAACTGAAGTTAAAACTTTGCAGAAGGCAGGTAAGAAATGCCCCTGTCCTCATCACCACCAGAGGTAGAGACCTCTGTCTGTGTGCATTGGACATACCCAATAGTAGAGAATCTGAATGAATGTGCATATTCACTCTCCTAAATTTTAAGAATACATGTACATGTATCCATCCAAGACAGCACAAGCAAATGTACTCTGGAATTTCCATGTTACAGGAATATATCCATGCTTATTTTACCATACTCTTTCTGTTAAAAAAAATCAGTTTCGAGGCTTACTAGAATGATAATTCAGCTAGTTTTTAATTCACCCAAATTCAACATTTATGTAACAGATACAGAATTATTGAAATACTCACTGAAATGATGCATACTTAGAACAGAGTAGCTTAGTACTTTAATTAAAAATAAGTATGTTGGTTCAGAGAGACGTGGTCTTGGATAATTATCTTCATGTGTGAAGGAAAGCACTATTTTAACACACAAGAGTCTGCAAACATTTCTAGTTCTTTCCATATGGAAGAGCTGTTTTCCAGTCTACAAATATTTTGTTTGGATAAATGGAAAAATATCATGCAGCAGACAAAGGAAAGAAAGAGCCTTAGTATTAAGGAAATTACTTGCCTGCTGCTATAAGAGTGATTATCAGGACTCAGGTTTTGCATGCCAAGAATCTGTGGAATACTTATTTTTCCTTTGTTTTTTCGGGCTGAATATGCATCACAATCCTACTGTTTTTCTGGTGCCTAAAGTGATATGCACTATGTACTTCTGCATGGGAATAATTTTCATCTAGAGGTGTAAACCACTTAATTAGAAGCATCCAGTGGGATCAATGAGAGGAGCTCCTCCACTATGAGTCATTGCATGTATCTTTTTAGTCCTCTAATTACATCAATTTTATTTGACACTGGTAATAATAGAGTTAAAATGGCTTTTTCAACTGAGATTATGTCACGTCAGAGGAGTTCAAAGATGAACTTCTGAGTGTGACTTTTTAACAGCAGATTTGTTCTGCAAGGCATTTCCACAAAAGATTCATCAGGGTTATATTACAACTTGGGTGATATTTCCAGAGGCAAAACACATACACGTATACATTTAGAAGTGAAAGTAGGCTAAAATATATTGGTCTATAGAATGTGAATTTCAAAGTGAAAAAGAATAGTCATAAGTAGTTTTTAATTTTAGTTATGATTCTTGTTAAGATATTTCCAAATACTTCTGGTCTTGGTAAACTGTGAGAGGATTATACAAAGATAGCTTATTCTAATTGAATTTCACCTTTCAATATAAAAAATAATTTAAAAATTAGTAATGAAGAGAAGAATGTGTATACGGCATATCAGTAGTGAAAAATCTACAGATCTATTACAAAATTTTTCCAACAATAACTTATACCAACTTATCCTGGCTGATCTATAAATTTTATTTCCAGTTTTGTAAACCTCAGAAATGACAGGGGCAAAAAAATGGCATATTGTCATCTTTCATTGTTCCATCTTCCTCTGCAGTGTGTTTTGCCTTCTTTTGGTTGTGAGAGTTACTGGAACTAATGCTTAACAGTACTGTAGCAGTTCAATTTCTAGTGTAAGAATTAATTTACTTTAATTATTGAATTTTGATTGATTTAGCCACAAATTAGAGTTAGTACCACTAAGGCATTCTTTTATAAGAAAAAAATAATTTTATTTGATATTTAAATAACTCATATAAGAAGAACGATAAATTGTATCTGACAGTGGTAGGGCTTTAGAAAACATATTGCTAAGGGTTGCATAGTTACTTACTGGAAAATTATGTTTCAGATAAAAATGTTAAACATTCTATGTTGAGGATATTAGGTCATTCTGACTATTAAGTTTACTTACATTCCTCACAGGGTTTGAAACACGTCTGTCAGAGGGAAATGTGATCTCTCCATGTGGACCCTATTCCCATGCTTGACAACATTTAATGTGTTTGTCCTTACATCAGCCTCATGGGTAGTGTTAAGTCCAGTGAAACAGAAAGTGGTTCACCCAGGATAACCCAGGAGAAGGGTTACATTTAACTATTCTTTGCTAGTTTTTTCTGCCCCGTGCCAGGTTATTTTTTGATTTCAAGGACAAAGCTGAGTAGATAGAAAAGGCTACTTAGAGTGCACTGAAAAAGTCAGAGACATTCCCTGCTGACCTTTATTACTCTTCTTTCTTTTAGGAGAGAGCAAACCGTGCCCTTTGTACAGACAGCATGTTTGGACTTGGTTTGGGAAGAATGAGAGCTGCAGTCGGTAGCACACAGTGCAGATTGCAGGTGAGCATCTGTGGCAGCAGACAGCTCTGTGAACACAGTGATTTTGATGAAAAGAAATGTTTGAGCACTTTTATACATTGGCATTGTTGGAAATGAGATTCCAAGTATGAGTGACCCAAAAACTGCTGTTCTTTTTTTTTTTATCCTCTAGGACTTCTGCAAAAGATTTTATTGCTTGTAGATCTCTAGGGGCTTTGTGGTTACAGATCTCTTGATTTGTAGCTAGTGTATCAACTATATAAAAAGCCTTCCTTTTAAGGCAAAACTTTTTACAGAGATGTCTGTTCTAGATTTACAAAAAATACTCTCCAGCTTTACTGTAAAAGTGGTATGCTCACTTCTACATTTTAACTGTCTTGGGATTTTCAAACCAGAAATAAAATTTCAGTTATACTTTCATATTGATACACACTTCTTTCAAACATGCTTGAAAGTTTCATAAAATTATTTCAACTTTTCATAAAGCTGTAAAGACAAAGCTTATTAATTCTAAATTACATTGAGTCTTTTTCTTTGCTCAATTATACACTCTTGAGGATAGTGGACCTTCATTAGTACGATGCATCAAGCCAGGGGCAGTGCAGGTGTTAATTACATTTTTAAAAGTAATAATTAAATATTTTTTACTTCACACAGAGACCATGAACTCTGTGTAATAAATTAATTGAATTTAGGAATAGTAAAATAAGAGAATAAATCTGGATTGTAGAAAGCACTGCCAGAAATCTATTACTAGATTTGGTTGGGAAATAAATGACTCTTTTCACACACCTTTCTTAGTCACTGTTTGATTTAATCTTGATAAGGAAGGTTGGACTAGATGTCCTTTTAAAATTCTCTTCCAAACCAACCCTTTCTGTGATGATTCTGGATAGGCATGGACAAGCCTGCATCATCTAGTACATATCAGTTTTATCAGTGCAGTATAATTCATCACTACTTCTACAGCTCCTCTGCAGCCTTATCCTTGAACAGTGAAAGAGAAAACAGTTCTCAGGCAGTTCTCATGACAGTGCACTAATTTTTCTAACTGTTGTGTACTGCAGAAGTTGCTCTGCCCACTGAAACTCTGTGAATCATGTATTTCCTTCCTAGTAGGAAAAAAAATGGCCCATACATTGCCCATGAAAACCTTTGCACTATGTCGTAACATCCGAGGTAGAAGCAGTACAGGTGTTAGTTACTACTGGAGAAACAGAAAACCTTCCAAGGAAAGGGCATCTCTATATGGAATTGTAGCTAGGAATATAATGTGGTCCATAAGGCACTGAGTTTTCTCATTGGCCAAATGAGTGATGAATGTGCTGGTTTTGATTGTGATAAATTTTTTCACAGTAGCTGGTATGGGACTGTGTTTCAGATTTGCTGAAAACAATACTGATAATGCACACATGTTTTAGTTGTTGCTGAGCAGTTCTTATACAGTATCAAGGCCTTTTCTGCACCTTACCCCATCCCACAAGCCATCCTACAGATGGCTGAATGTCTGCCTGCCAATGGAAAGTGGTGAATGAATCCTTGTTTTGCTGTGCTTGTGTGCGTGACTTTTGCTTTCTCGATTAAACTGCTGTTATCTTGAGCCATGAGTTTTCTCGCTTGTATTCCTCTGATTCACTCCCCCATTCTGCTGTTGGGGGAGGAATGAGCGAGCAGCTCTGGAACTGATTTGCCAGCTGGGGTTAGACCATGACATGACCTTTCAGCTACCTTATTTCACTCCCTTTTTTTTTTCTTTCTTTTTTTTAAATGAATCTGTTTTCATGTACTATTTTTACAGCATGCTGAGTTGATACCAGAATAAAGGGGGAGAGTTTTACTATCTACATTTTCCTAAAACACATACTGTGTAATGTGAATGCTGAAAAAATCCACACTTGGAGATTTTCAGAAGGGAAACGTTTCAAAAACAGACAGGATCTTGTAATGGCAACCTGAAGCCAGAAGCATCACACTTCCAATTCTTTGTCTGCCAAGTATGCAGCTTATCTGATTCACAGTATGACTGTCCACATTTAGTCCTAAACAGAAATCCTCTGTAGTTCAAAAAAATTAAAATTCTGGGCTTTTAAAAACGGAAGCAAAGTACGAAAGGGAGATCTCTCGCAAAAGGGCTGAATTTCTCTGGGAACTAAGCAAGCATTTCTCCAGAAGATGTCTACTGAGAACAGCAGGGCTATCAAGTAGCACTTTTATGTTTCTTCTTCAGATAAGGCCTTTGTTCAGTGTTTGCTACATTTTCCCTCTTAAAACAGAAGCTAGAGAAGGTTTCTAAACTGTACATTTGTTTGTTTCTCCCTTGGTGTTACCTATCTGCAATAGCTTTTGCCATTTTTATGTGTGTGCATGTGGATATTATCTGAATGAACAAGTACAGTCATCAGTTGTAGTTCTTATTGGAAAAGATGAGATAGGGAATGTGAATATCATCCCTAATGCTAAGTTTATAATGTAGGGGTTTTTTAAATCACTCTTCTTCCTTTACAGACCTAGAGGGAAAATGCTGTCTGTAGAACACATTTAGAACGTGAACTACAGGCATAAAAAAACTGCCTTGTTGGAAACATGCACAGTTTTCCATAATGTGAGGTAGCAGTTTTACTGTCAGTAGGCACTGATTAGAGACCAGGCAGGAATGTGCTTGGGGTCAAACTGAACAGTGGTGTGTGATTTGCTGTCCTATTAGCCATGGTTGAGTCTTGCCCAAAGCCCATGTGGTTTTGGCATGGATGAACTTCAACTTGTGTGCAGGTTTGGGTTTGTATCTGGAAAACAGTGTAGACATATCTAAACCAGTCACGTTTATATAAAGCCCAGCTAGCAACAAATATGCAAATCAGGCTTAAATTGAAACGAAAATCCTTTATGCAATGCAAGCTTAACTTTTTGAATGATAATGACAATCATTAGTTTTCTTTCACAGATACCACTAACTGCCCTGGGGCACAACTCTGCAGGAAAGAAAACCTCCTTTTTTCAGATTCTGCCTCATTATCCCTAGATAACTTCACTGCTGATAGGGATATACTGACATGCAAGCATACAGGATTCAGTGACAAGAGAGAGTAGATGGGTGGTGGCAGCTATTTAATTGTGGAAGGAAGGTGATCTCAACTCATCTGGAAGATAAATTGATTTTTATCGCAGTCTTCCAGTAAACATATTTTAAAATCAGTCTCTGTTTTTCAATTCAGTAAGCTCTGTCAAGCTAACAAGAAGTTTACATATCTGCAGTGAATCAGTGGTGGGTTAAATTTGTGTATAACAGAAATCACTGATACATACTAAAAAAAACTTTCAAAGACAACCAAGAATAACATATATCTAAAAATCATACTGAATCTGCCCTTCTCTGAGTTATCACCAAATCTTGTTACAAATGTTTTTTATTAGAAAATAATAAATTGGAAAATAAAATTGGAATTGTTTTGACTTTTTTTCTACTTTGTGCTGCACATTATGTAGGGAACAGTTATGCTTTCTGGCTAAGCAAATACTTTTCTGAACCTCAGTTCTGTCTAATGAGCTAGCAGAATATCCTAGAATATTCATAGATTAACAGAATCCTTTAGATTGGAAAAGACCTCTGAGATCATCAAGTCCAGTCCTTGACTGATCACTGCATTGTCAGCTAGGCTGTGGCACTGACACTTCCAATCATTTGTTGAATGCCTCCAGGGATGATCACTCCACCACCTCCCTGAGCAGTCCATTTCAATGTTTAACAACCCTCTCTGTGAAAAAATATCTTCTAATATCTCAATTCCTTTTGATGTCCAAAACTGGCACACTATCTTGCTTCCTTTATTTATGACACAAATCCATACTGGAAAAGAGTCAGCCGCCTTGGGATAACTTGATCTCCCCCTAATACTTGTTGTAAATTGTGTCTCTCCTGAATTCCAGCTCCAAACAACAGTACAGTGCCTGATTGCAAACATCCCTACAGCCAGGCTGTGTTTGGACACCACACACGAGCAGGTTAGGATCCAAGGCACTCACTCGTAGCTGGTTGGTCCATGCTTCGCAGCCACTGGAACACTTTTAAACTGTAGTTCCCTTGTTTGTGTTTGTCTTTGACACTGAAGAGAAATTCCTGGGACTACAATATATGGTACTGTTTTAAACAGGTGAGAATCTGATGGTGTTACAATAAATAACGTACTTTTTGTGTGTAGTTTTCAACCAGGTTTTGAATCCTATTGTTATTACATTGGATGCTCACATAAATATGCTCACTCACTGCATCCTTCATTCTAAAAGCTGTCTTCCTCCAGTAATAGATTTAAAGGCATTCTTCTTCAAAAACAGATTAGCAGCTCATTATAGCTTTATTTTTTTTCCCAGCTGCTTCTTCTTTTAGTTGGGACCTGACTAAAAGTGAGTATTCCAGTTGTTTTTAAAAGTGCTAAAATTATCCCCATAGACTGCAATGTGCTTGCACTTCATATACTGCAATAAATGGCAAAAAAGCTCAGAATACAAGAATTTTGTAGTACACTGTATAAAGTACTGAATACTTTCATGAAGGAAACAGCATTCACTTATGCTTAGACAAGCTCATTTAGACTGCTGAGTTGTAAGATGAAAGGAAAGGTCCTCATTCTCTGGTGACACCTAAATAACTATAGTTTCAAATGTAAAAAAGTCTTCTTGATCCACGCTGGAAAGTACTATATATTTGGTTTTTTTAAATATTTTGGGTTTTTTGAGTGGAAGATTTACCAGTAGTTGAGGTAAATAATACATTTAGTAAAATGCCATAGTCATAACATCAGTGTTCCTAGTAATTGAATTTTACTGACCATATTGAATCTTAGAATGGTTTGGGTTGGAATGGACCTTATAGATCACCTAGTTCCAAACCTGCCATGGGCAGGGACATCATGCTCTAGACCAAAACCCCATCCAACCTTGAACAATTCCAGAGGTAGGGAGACCACAACTTCTCTACCCAATCTGTTCCAGTGCCTTCTCACCCTCACGGCAAAAATTTTCTTTCTAATATCCAGTCTGAACCCAGACTTCAGTTTGAAGCCGTGCATCCTTGCTCCGTCACTGCACACCATTGTCAAAAGTCCCTCACCAGTTCTCTTGGATGCCTTGACCAGGTTCTGAAAGACTACAGTAAGGTTTCCCCAGAACTTTCCCTTCTCCAGGCTGAACAACCCTACCTACCATGTCTTCACAGGAGAGGGGCTCCAGCACACAGATAACCTTGGTGGCTCTCCTCTGCTCTCACTCCAGCAGGTCTACATCCTTTGTGTGCTGTGGACCCCAGTGTGGATGCAGTGTTCCAGGTGGGCACTTGCAAGGGTGGAGCAGAGGGGCAGAATTCCCTCTCAGCCTACTAGCCACTCTGATGCAGCCCATGCTGGTTCTCTGAGCTGTGAATGGACATTTCCTCTTGACAGCAGGATGCAAGATGATGAACGACAATCGTATGACTATATCGAGAAGTGTGAATGTTTTTAAAATTATCTGTGTGATATTTTGCAGTTATTTCTGATTATGGTTGCATCAACTTAACTTTTGAAACCATTATTCATTCTCTCATGCCTATTATAATAGGAGGTTAGATGGTAACAGTGTTAGGTGAATTTAAAACCCTTAGAAATCTAAGAGAATGCTGAATATTGAATGTGGCAAAGAGTTATTTTTGTTGCAGTCAGTACAAAATGAGATGGCCTTAAAAACAATGTCTTGATTCTTCCTTGTAAAGATTAAAGTGCATTATTTGAAACACTTGAATGCTACAGTTAATCCTAGCATATGTACCTAAATGCTACTTCCTGACGTTCCTGTAATTTAATAATTAGTAAAGCAAAGCCTTAGTTATGTAAATGTAGTTGATAATTCCAGAATTCTAATGATAATGATAAATACATTGTGAAAAATTGCAGTACATGAGCTTTTGAGAGCTTTCATTTCTTTTAAGGAGGAAAAAAATGCAAAAGTCTGGGTCAGATGTATAAAGTTTGCTTGGTACAGCATCTTGAAGTTCTGGATGCTTCATGTTGCTTCATGTTAGATGCTTCAGCATCTAACAAAAAGGATATAGTGGGAAAAGTAGGGAAACCATTCTTGGGGAAAAAGTAGTTGTGTATTTCAGTATTTCTTGGTATGCCAAATTATTTATCTTTTTTTCTCTCTCTCTTACTGTGTCTGCCCAAACCACCCTGAATTAAATGTTCTCTACATTTCTCTTCATGGTGAGAAAAGCTGAGACTTGAGAAAATTGTTCCTTAGGGTAAAAGTCATGTCCTTTTCTCCTGTTTTTCTTCAACGATGTTCTCTCTCTGTTTAAAATCCAATTGTTGTTCTAGCTTTTGCCTCAATTGTTTATTTTGTAGAAGCAAGGAATTTATGCATACCACACATAAACATCTGCTCATCTATCATTATGCTGAATTCAGTACTACAGTCAGCAGTTTGCGTATGCTTTTATGCTTGTAGTCTCTCATAATTTTTATCTTCACAGGTCTCACATTCCCTCTCTCAGTATGGGATTGTCTGTATTCTTCTCCATTCCTCAGGTTTGTCATGAGACTCTTCAGAGTTTTGTGCTTTTAATAGAGTTCTTTCTGTCCTAGGTTCAGAATTCTTTTATTTTTGTACCTGTTCTGATTTTGTGAATTTTTTTCATTGTTCTGGTAGCTATGCTTGCACAGACAATTTAGAATATTTTTCTTAAGGAAAAAGCTAAAACAATCCTGCCTTTGTCTCTCTAATATGCTACTTAAAATACATAACCAGATAATGCATGCTCAAGGTAAGAGTTATTGATACCAACATCACAACTAAATTGCACTTTCTACAATTATAATTAAAGCAGATACAGAGATGTGTCATAGGGATTGACCTTGACCTGAGCTGGCTTATGAATGAGAAAATGGGAAATTACACCTCCTCAATGTCCAAAGTGGGATAAAATCTCAAAGTTGGATGGCACTGAAATGGTACTGGTTCTCGCACCATGTCAGGCTCCAACCCCATCCCTGTCTCTCCACGCCCTCTGAAGTAGCTTTCACATTTGTTACAGCATAATTAAAGAATAATTGAGTGGAAGAGGCAGACTGAAAAAGGGCATGAATCTGTGGCCATGGTCACTGGAGGGTAACTTGAAATACTCTAAATCCCATTTATGTACTTTGTTCGGTAACAGCTCTTGAAACAGTACCAGGTATCAAATTTTTTTTTTATTTAATATTTCAAGTTTTATTTTTAGAGTGAAAGTGTTATCAATGGCTGTCAACTCATGTGTTTCCTGTGGTGGAAACATTTTTCAGCCCTTTGATGGGAAGGAAAAGAAGCCCCATTAGCAGGGGAAGATGCTGAGCCCATGCCCTGAGATGTTCAAGGCACTCTGGGTAACTCCAGCACCTCTGAGTGCTCCAGTCATTACATAAGTGTTTCATCTAGTGACACTTTAATTTATTACAGACCTTGAAACACAGACCAGAAGAAGGGCCTTGTGACATTAAATCCCTTTCACGTTCCTCCCAGCCCCTGAATCTCAGCTGTTGAGCAAGGACTTGGCAGTGGTGGGGAGCCCTCACCTGCGAGGCAAGACGTGGGCTCAGGACCTTCACTGGGGGAGGAGAACCTGGAGCAGAGTCTGTGCCTCACAGGAGCGTCCTACCTGCTGATCCTTAACTCTGGCTCCTGGGACTCACTGCAGGGCTGTTCCCCAGCTGTCCTGCAAGGAGCTAGTGTCAGCAGACTGGCTGCCCTCGGGAAGGGAGCTGGTTCTTGGCAGTGCTAGAAGCCTGTGCTGGAACACAGAGGCACGTGCAGGAGGATGATGGTGCAGTCTGACTGGGGACACTGAGCACCTCAGCGCCATCAGAACGAAGCTGTGATGCACAGAGCCCTTTTCAGTGATGCCTATCAAATGCACAGCTCATGGCACCTTGTGGCATCTGGCTGATTGCAAGGTAAGGGGCCTGCTAAATGCTGTTTTCAGGCTGAGTAGATAATTCCTCTCTGAACACCTACACAAAGGACCTCTCTCTTCCCTGGATCCAGCCCAGGTTTGTATTAGCTGTTGTTTGATGGCTACATACCTCCTAAGGGTTACATTTTCTCTAAAGGAGTCGCACACTAATTTATTCAGAAAAGTAATCTTCCATTGCCTCAATACAGACACACTCTTTTATTATTGTCCCTGTGAATCTCCTCAAAACTGAAGCGCTTTTAAGTAGTTCAGTCTTTAAATATCCTCTTTTATTCTCATTCAAGAAATTCTGGTTTTGATAACAGTCAAGGATTTTAGTTTTTCATTTCAGCTAAATAAAAATAAATGTCAAAAGAGAAATATGGTAGTTTTTATTCCTTTAATTATGGGGGTATTTTGTGACATAGAGCAGTGAAATCTGGTTAACAATATATAATCAAAGAAAAAATATTTTATCTTTGATTTAACTGTTTAGCGATTCTTGAAGTAAAAATATACCTCTGTGTTTTGCTCGCCCACTACTTTTAAGCCTCACTAGGAGCTACTCATGTGTACAATCATCAGCATTTTGCCTATATTTTTATGCATGCAATTTGGTATCAGTTTATGCCTCTTTAAGGCTTGACAGTGATTTCTTAAAAAGTCTCTTCTAGTTATAGTGTTCAAAAATTACTTTTTCTTCCTGAGTCTCCTTGGTAAAAGACAGAAGAAAGCATAGTGGCAGAAGTATTATAAACTGAAGCAGATGGGATTTTGTTTTTGTAGAATATAATGAAGCTTGCATATAAAGTTAATTGTCCCATAACCAAGTACACTTCTTGAACTATGATGAAAATCAACCAGATATTTCCAGAAGGAAAGATTTTCACATGATTTAAGAAAGTGTCAGTAAATAACATGCAAATAAATAGAATCATGCCAAGCTGGGAAGACTTGGGAACGTCAATAAATAAGCTAATGCAATGAGTTTGGCTGGCTGATGCTTTTGAAGATGTCTAGTCCTTTATGATGACCATGTTTAAAATACTCGTGTAAGTCAGAAACTTGAGTAAGTAAGGCCAAGTACAGAAACATCAAGATTAAGAGAAGCATTGAATGGACTCATCCCCAGTCACTTCTTTGGGAGCTGTCAGTATTGGAGCATTATTAAATCAGATTTGACAAATATATCATGGTCATTTGAAAAGAGATTTCTCCATTGAAGGTGAAATAAGCTTTATCAGTGCAAAAATGTAAATGCCTTTTCAGATCAAAAGGTAGTTTGAGCAGGGTTTTTTTAAATGATATCTAGTGTAGTGTCAAGACTGTTATATTTGAACAGAGAAAACTGTTTATAGTTCACTGTGGAGAAGAATTATGTGCTACTGTTACACTGGTGGTAAACTTACTACTTACCAAAATTGTCTGTAATTTTAGGGATTAAAAATATGCTTTTAGACCTGAGAACTTCTGAACAGGCATCAGAGAATATTAATATAAACTACAGAGGCAAAATTAGTATCTTTGGTGTAAAACAATAATTAGTGTCTTTCGTGTAAAACAATAAGCATGCAAGATCTCCCTTGCTTGTTTGTGGGGGTTTTTTTATGTTCTTACTAGTCTCTGTAAGAAAGAGACTAGTCTTCCCTCTTGCAGTCTTTCCCAGTTTTTTTTTTTTCTGTCAACATGTTCTTGGATTATAACTCTTTCTCATGATATATATTTAAAACCTAGTGTAATTTTTTATTCATTCTTTAAGAGTTCATTGCCAAATTGTATGCAACATATACCATGAACCTTATATAAAATATAGAAAGAGTTGCCAGGCATAAGTCTTGCATGTGCAAGGAAACAGTGTTCATATCTGATTATGCTGCCCTACATCAATGTTAGTGGAACTCTTATTATAACCCAGTAGTCTGTAGTCTGTATATACAGATGTCTCTTTATTAACCATGAAACAGTAGTTTACAACAAATCCACCTACTTGGTTTTGCTTAAACTACAAGTGGTCATGTTTATGTTTTTTTTTCAAATACTCAGGAACGTTTTTTTCTTTTCCTCAATACAGAAAATAACACTGAATAGTAATGATCTAATTCAGAAAGAGGAAATCTCTTGTGCATATGGGATAGTAAAGTAATATCTGGAACATATGTGCATGATCTGGAACCAAATAGTGGGGGAAGAGGGGAGTCACCACAGGTACTTCCTTAAACTGAGACATGTAATCATACTGTTTTTGAAAGGTAATATCCTTTTATCAAGAAAATGCTATTGAACTAGAATATCATGCTTAAACTATGACACCAACAGAGGAGATTCAGGTTCCTTCTAATCCTCCATTTTCTGTAGGAGGCTTTGATTGCTTAATCTCAAAGCACAGCTTTTGGCTGTAGCCATATAGCCACACAGAGTATTTGTAGGTTCTTTCTGCAACAATTCATCCAATGTATTTTCTACCAGCATGGGCATTGTGTAACTGAATTGTCTAGGCCCTTGTTTTACTGTATACTTCAGGTGTATGAACATGCCTTTGAAAGGAAATCTGTCATTGCTGTTTGTCCCCCACCCAGCCCCCAATCCCTACTCCCACTGTGGAAGGAAATCTCTGCACGATGGAGTTCAAGCCTTCTGTATGACTGATGCAGAGCTCACAGCCTGGCAGACAGCAGAACAGAAGAATGCACAGAACTGAAGGTGTGGCATGCAGAAACAAACAGGTAGTCTGGGGACACCTCCAGCCCACAGCAGTGAAGGAAGCTCTGGGTACCTCATGACATTTGCAAGTCAGAAAGGGGGGATTGGGTTTCAGAACACAGGCATACACTTTAGTAGGACAGGCAGCTTGCCTCCTATAGAGGGAGTAGCTATGGGAGTCTACAGGAGCCTTATCTCTACAGTTACTTACCCCCAAATCTTGAGTGTTCCAAAAATTTTTGTCAAGTGGTATTACCTATAGGAGTGATCAGCAAACTGTTGAAGAAACTAGGGGAGTGCTTCTTGTCAGAAATTATCTAGAACTCAAGCTTCTGCTATGAAAGTACTGTTGCTTAGGGGGAAAAAAAGTGAGGTGACTTTTAAATTAAAAGTAAATCACCAACTCCTGCTGTTCACTTGGCTTATGTACCTACCACATTTCCTTTCTTGTTCACCTGTTATGTTGAACCCCAAATACATACTTCCCAAAGTCCTCAAGTCCCCCCATGTCTTAGCCCTCAAGTCTCCCCTCCAAGAAAAACAAAATTGTACCGATCAAGCTGATGCGCAGTCCTAGAACTGAAAGATGTACAGCCCAAAAGCAATTTTTAGCTTTCAAAAATAATGATTATAAAAGACCTGAGATATCTAACTGAATAGTTCTGATTACATACAATTAAAGGTCTTCTTACTCATTGTCTATTATTTGCTATGATTTCAGAGACAGATAGCAAGTTCGGATTTAGCAAATCTTTTAGTAATGGCATGAAGTTATGAAGGACAAACTTTTCTACCAGTTTTTTTTTGGATGTATATGTGAAAGCAAACACAGGGAATAATTAGAGAAAGCTGCAAACCGCCACATAAAGAGCTTTATTCTTTGTACTCACAGTGTGAAGCTTGATGCCAGTACACTGTCTTTACTGTTAAAAATATTTCAGGATAATGTAGATAAATTGACTAAATTCTATAGCTGAATACTGCAGCAGCCAAAGAATGAATACAAGTGCACAGGTCTCCACACTCATTTATTCCTGAAAAATTAGGAATGCTACATTACTTTCTTAAAATGTAATAAGGCCATAGGACAATACATAATTTTAAAATGTGAAGAATTTAATGGGGCATATGCTGCTAAAGAAATTTAGTTTCTGAACTTGAGATCAAATGCTTGTATGGCAAGTAACTATGCTTCTTTTCTCCCACAATATTTCTTCTGAAATATGTTCTTCACAAATGGTGTTTAGAGCAATTTATTGGATAGTGTTGCCACTCCTCTGTAGGTAGGAAGACAAATGAGGGATGGTCTTAACAATGTTTGCTTCTATGGATCACCCAGTGGGAAGCACACATAGTCAAAACTACTAGTGCCTATTTAGGTAAGACAGTGATATTTGTTATTCCAGGCTGAAAGGAGGCTTGACTTGAGGATCTGTGCCCTCATAAACTGGAACACACAGATCTGTTCCCAGACTATCTGAAAAACAGAGATTGATGTTTACATTATGAGGACCATTCCTTCCTGGGTAGTTTGTGGCCTTTCCCACTTGGCAGCCTATCTATCTCCAGAGTCCAGCTGTTCTGATCACCTGTGTGTTAAGGAGGTAACTGAGACAATTGCATCATGTTATGTGGCCACCCGTTTTCTAAAATCTCATTTTGTTATGAGTTCCTTATCACATCAAATGTTTCGGCAGTACAGCTCAGCTGGCGTGTTTTAGGACTAATGTGAAGTGACATATTCTGTACTTGAGTAGAAGGTTTATATTTTAGACCATAATGTTTATGTTCTTGTGCAAGGGGTAAGTAGACTGCTTGGCTCTTATCAGTGTATGCACAATGACATTTGGACTTGGGAAATTTTGTGGTTTGACACTGGCCCAAAAAACACCAGGCACCCACAAGAGCCGCTCGCTCACCTTCCCCTGCTACAGCTCGGCAAAGGAGAGAGAAGAGCAAAAAAAAAAAATTAATGAAGGCTTCATGAGTGAGACGAGGATGAGGAGAAATATTTCAAGAGCAAAACAGACTCAACTGTACTTACAAAGTGAAATTTAATTACTAACTAAGTAAAATACGCCCTTTAAACACAATTTCCCCCCAGCTCCTTCCTCCTTCCTCCTGCCAGTGCTACAGAGCATGGGAGTTTTGGTGAATTTATCATCAAGACTTTTTTCTGCTGCTCTGGGAGAGGAAACCTCCCCCTGAGAGGCCATGGAGTCCCTCCCATGGGAACGTTCTCTGTGAACTTCTCCTGTGTGGGTCCACTCTCACCAGCAGCAGCCAAACTGCACCTGCTGCAGCGTGAGTCCCTCCACGGGCAGACACTCCTCCCAAAACTGCTCTGGCAAGGGTCACTCTTCCACAGGGTGCAGTCCTCCAAGGACAGGCTGCTCCAGCCTGGAAGCTGCTCCAGCCTGGAAGCTGGGCCCTCTCTCTCCACCGGGTCTCCCACTGGATCACAGCCTTCTCCAGGCATCCACCTGCTCCAGCATGGGCATCTCCCCTGTGGGCTGTGGGTGTATCTCTGCATCCCCCATGCATCCCCATGGGCTGTGGATCGATCTCTGCATCTCCCATGGATCCCCCATGGGCTGTGGGTGCATCTCTGCATCCCCTGTGGGTCCCCATGGGCTGTGGGTGCATCTCTGCATCCCCCATGCATCCCCATGGGCTGTGGGTGGATCTCTGCATCCCCCGTGGGTCCCCATGGACTGTGGGTGGGTCTCTGTGTCCCCTGTGGATCCCCATGGGCTGCAGGGGCACAGCTGCTTTGCCCTGGTCTCACCATGGCCTGCAGAGGAATCTTGGCTCTGGTGCCTGGAGCACCTCCTCCCCCTCCTTCTCCACTGACCTTGGTGTTTTCCAAGTTGTTTCCCTCACATGTTCTCACCTCCTCCTCCTCTTCGCTGACTAAAAGCTGAAACCTTGTGACTTTGTTTTGATTTTCTTCTTAAATATGTAATCACAAAGATATTACCAGCCTCCCTCATTGGCCCAGTTTTGGCCAGCAGCATGTCCAGCTTCAGAGCCATCAGGGTTTGGCTCTGCTGAACACAGTGAAAGCTTCCAGCAGCTTCTCACAGGAACCTCCTTTGTGGTCCTCCTGCTATGAAAAACCAGGCTGTGCCAAACCAATACAGGAAACTTCTCAGGATAGCTTCAACAGACCGGTGTGGTTTGTGCTGGTCCCATCTCCTCTCTTGAGTCAGCACGTTACTTTGTGTGCAGTTTTGCAAAAAGCCGTTTCAAGACCTGATCTAGTTGAAAATCACTTTTTATGTATGCCTGATTTTCGGTTTCATTCTCTGCATCAGCTCACTCTTTGCACAAGGTCAAAAGGTACACATAAGCAAAGGCAGAAGATAAGTGGACAGTGGAAGCTTGAACTGAACCTGTGAAATTTCATCATCATTTCAGGGGAGGAATTGGGGAGGGGAAGGAAGAAACTGCCTTCTATAGTATGTTGTAATGGCTGTTGTTGACATTTACACAAAAATTCACATTCGAAGTCTAGTCTGGATTGGCTTTTTTTTTTCTTTTATCATCTTTTTGTGTCTGTTCTCCTTCTTGAATGTATGCTTAAAAATTTTGTATTTTTCAGTGATTTTGATTGATCATGTTTTGCCCCACTGGATGTTCTAGTTCAAGGAACATGGCCTTGAGAATACTAATGGCAATGTCAATCAACAAGTTTCTGAAAATTAAGGATTTCAAAACTCCAAAGGTGCTCAAATTATGCCTAATTTTCCTGGACATTCTTCTTTTACTTATTCCTTCTTAATAGAGTATCAGAGTGGTATGAAGAATTGCTCTTTTTGTCAAGTAACAGAAATGCCTTCTAAGGGAGATTTTGAATTTTTTATTCTGGTTAAATGCATGAATAGGTTATTTTTTTCCCAGCAGAACATAATCTTCTCCTTCATTGAATTATGTGGCTTGTGCATTCACTCCACATATGGGAAAGTAGAACTGAGTTCCTTCCTCTTCAGGAGACAGATTGATGGTCCTGAAAAGAGTGCCATAAATACACAGCTATCAGAATGAGTGCATTTGCTCTGAGCTTGTAAAGTTGTCTCTCTTTGTCTAAACCAAAACATTGAGCAAGGGCCTGGGGTCCTCCTGAGGGATTTCAAAACAGTGGAGCTGAAGGTTCATTGCTTCTCTGTTCCAATCAAGGCAGAAAAAAAACCAAACCTGAATTCTACCAAGTATTTTAGCTAGGAGCTGATGGAGTTTTCTAGAGCTATAGTCCTTTGTTGAAGCTATTTCATCTTCTGTAAAATATTTACACACATGTCAAAAGGCATTCCATAAATGTGAGGCATTGATATGAGGCCTCCTCAGGCCTCGTAATCCTGTACAAAATGATGTTTCTTCATAGGGCAGTTTTATGAGCTTTAGTTTTCCCTCAAATGAGTGTCCCAAAACAAAACTTTCTGTTTCAGGCTGAAAAGATAAATTTTTTGTTAAAGGGACCAGAACTTCTCTATGTCCTTTTTCAGTCTCAAGAAGGGTTGACAAAAATAAGTTTAGCTTGATAAAAACCAAATATGATTTACCTTGTTTGATGATTCAACAGCAAAAGTTTCAGATGAAATGACCTCAGAATACCAAAACCATTGCCCTGCCATTTTTGTGAATATATGTATCACTACTTAATTTAAACACCTTTCTGTGGACATCTGTTGAGTACTACATAGCTTGAAAATAGTTCACTGTAATATTTTTAGACATTTATTTGTGGTATTTTTTTGTGATTATGTTACATAATACTGTGTCTTTCTAGACCATGTAAACAGAAAAGAATAATTTTCTGTCTCGATGTAAATGCTAATACTAGTACCAGAATTATCATGTCTGCCTATTGATATCATCCAATACAACAATCCTGCTGAATATTTTCTAAGATAAGCAAGTATAAGGGCTAGGATTATAATCAAGAGAGGAATTTGTAAATGTCTCCATGAAGATTTTTTTCCTACTATTTACTCAATGCTGCTCTTGTGACCATGCTTAATGAAATGCATAAATCAGACCTGAATACGTTAGAAGACTATCCATTTGTATTTGTCTTTTAGCATTCTCTTTTCAGTATGAAATTCTGTGCCAAGAGCTACGTCTGTGTAGTTTACAGAATTCAGATTATGTAGGAAGATGAAAATCTAATTTAATAAGGAAAAAAAAAAAGCTGATAGTATAGAAATGTCCATAGTGGTATAAAATAAATTCACAAAGATAAGAAGATCAAGGTAAATCTCCTTATGTAACATTTTATCACTGTTTTACACACCAGACCTCATACAGCATATATAAAAAACTAAAATAAAGACAGTGATGATCATATTAGTAATTAATTCAGGTGGATGCAAATGCAAAAAGAAAATCTGCTGACACATTATCAACTGATTATTTTCACCCTTGAAATATTTTACAAATGTATATGTTTTCAAGATTTGAAAGAAAAAAAATCAAACATAAAATGCTATATAAAAACATAAAACCCCTGAAGTTTGCACCTGGAAATCATTAATAAAGACCTAATATCAATTGTGGCTGCTTTTCTATACTACTCCTACATAGCAAGAATAGTATAATTCAGTTAGTCTGTTTAGACAACTATATATTTTATGTTGTGACTGTTACAAAAAATTAGTCTTATTCTAAGCAAGTTTTAGTATAAACACACTGTAAGCTTTGTAAAACAACATTATCAGTCACAAGACAGCTCATCTACATTTTATAATATATTTAATTAGTGCTTATGGGTTTTAGATGGGACAAAGTTCAACCAAAACAGATGGAGCTACAACAGGATTTGTAAAATGGGTTACTTCACTGCTGGCAGCCTAGATCTCATTTAAGAGAAAGAATCAAAGCAGAACTGAGAAAGAAAAGGGAAGCTGAAAAGGTCACATAGAAGATCTGAAAACACACTTAATCCAGAAACTTTTTTTCATGTTTTCTCTCAATACTTTTGTGGTGTTGAATTAATATGACGCCCCTCTCTCTGAGCTAAGGTAGAAAAACTGTCTGCAAGAGTGTATCTTTACTTTTAGCATATAACCTTGGTCTTACTGCATGTTTTGTGTATCAGGGAAGTAATGGAGAATACAGATATTACATACACAGCTATAAGCTTTGCTTCATTAGTGGTCATGCCATAAAAACAGAATTATTGAATGGTTTGGGTTGGAAGAGACCTTAAAGCTCATCCAGTTTCAACCTGCCAGGTATAGGACATCTTTCACTAGACCAGGTAGCTCAGAGCCCCATCCAGCCTGGCCTTAAATAATTTCAAGGATGGGGCATCCACAGCTTCTCTTGGCAACCTGTGCCAGTGCCTACCCAGCCTCACAGTAAAGAATTTCTTCCTAAATTCTAATATAAACCTACTCTTTTTTTTCCTGTCACTACATGGTCTTGTGATTAGTCTCTCTCCATCTTTCTTGTAGGCTTTCTTCAGATACTGGAAGGACACAATTAAGTCACCTTCTCATATTCAGGCTGAATATTCCCAGTTCTCTCAGCTCTTCCTCACAGGAAAGGAGGTCGATCTCTTCAACCATCTTTGTGTTTCTTCTCTGGACACAGTCCAGAGGTCTATGTCCTTCCTGGGAGCCCAGCCCTGGATGCAGTGCTCCAGGTGGGTCTCAGCAGAGCAGAGCAGAGGAGCAGAATCCCCTCCCTGCCCTGCTGCCCACGGGGCTCTGGATGCAGCCCAGGACACGTTTGGCTCTCTGGGCTGGCAGTGCCATGGCCGGGGCATGTGCAGCCTCTCACCCACAGCACCCCCAAGCCCTTCATATCCCAACTTCCTTTCCAAAGATATTAATGAATCTTTACAATAAACACGGTGAATTGTTTTGGAATTCTTTTCAAGAATATGTTGTATTTATGAGGCCTTGCTTTTATTACTAATTTAAATTAGATAGATAGATAGATAGATAGATAGATAGATAGATAGATAGATAGATGATTACTGTAACAGGCAAAACATCACTAGTTTTACAGAACCTTTTTTAATATGCTTTTTCTTTAAAAAACCAACAAAGTATGGATGTGGCACAAGTAAGACTTGTGTTTAAAACCCAATTAATAATTTAATTTTAATTCATAAATTGTCTTGCTTGCATCAGTGGGACTACTCATACTGAAAGCTTAGATATGCTGTGCAAAAGCAAGGTCTTCATTAATAGTTAACACCCATGGACATTATTTTATTTAATAAGGAGCAAAAATACTGACTTTATTCCTTTAAAAAAAACTGAATTACCTAAATGTTTCTTCTCTTCCGAGTAAAAGACATCTCACTCATTTTCTTCCTGTTATTTCTTAAATTTTTATTAATTTTGGTTTTTACCTCCCCTTCTTCTCTGTCCCCCTGCAACATTGTACACTTCCTTGGGACAGGTCTTTTTGTTTTAAATATTCCACACTTTCTTTTATATTTGTGGCAATCATGAGCATGGCTTGCAAACAAATTGTCTGCATAACTACCAAAAGACATGGTCAATGTGATGAATACTTTATGTGTTTGTTTGTGTTTCTTGACAGCTACAGAAATAAGCAAAACCCCACACAATGCACTCTTTTCCATGATTTTAATGTTAAATACAATGGCTGAGCTATTATTTATAAAGGAGAAAAAGCTACCTTAGCTCCTGCCACATGACACAACTCTTCTACCAGATGAGAAACAGCCATAAAAGATGGCTTGTAAACAGTTAAAAAGATAAAACCCTTAGCTGTTGAGGAACTGGATGCAAGACTGTGGGAAAGTGACCAAAGAATACACCCTTAGTGAGTCTGAAAGTTTGGCTGTTGTATACAAGCTTGGGATGCTTTTGGTAAGAGTTAGATGAGACAGTTGCATACGCTCATTAATTATTGTAAATGTCACTTTCTTTTATGTTTAGTTCCTTAAGATTAAAGAGAGCCTTGGTTTAAGAGGACTGACTGCACATTGCATTAACTCCCGGTTCCAATCTTCTGAAGGGAACAAATGCAGGCACCCAAATCTAATTATGTCTGTGAAGTTAAGCAAGGTTGTGCAGCAGTGGTTGAGCAAACACTATATGACTTTGCTTGGGTACAGGAAAGAGTATAGCTGCTGCAGCACAGAGGCTAATCTTCCCTCTTCTTCAGCCTCTCATTTAGAGTTTGGTCAGGTATCAGTACCCCACAGCCTGCAGTGTAAATGTGACATGGTCTGCTGGTGGAATTAGTCTTCAGTTTCTAAAGGTTAACCTTGCAAGGTGTGAATGCTTCCTATCCTATCAATTCCGTCTAAACAGGAAATACTTGACAATCCCTTTTAATTTGGGGTTACAGATTCTTAGTTAAGATCAGGCACAGGATGGATGCAATGGAGGTTGTTACAGAAGGAAAGCATCAGTGCCTGATAATAGATGGTGACTTGGTGAATGATATTTAGTATAGCAGAAAATGGAATTAATTGATTATTTTTAGCAAGGTAAGTATTTTATGCTTGAGTACTTTCTGGCATGACTATTTGCTAGTAAGAAATTGCAGTCTGGATAAGAGAACAGAGTAGATTGTTTTAAGGTTTTAAACCATGTGTTTGCTCAGAAATTGAGAAATTTACCATGTAGTAAGTTCAGCTCTGCTTAATGACACCAGAAATAGTACAAATTTCAGGAATTGTGTACTCTTGAGCCATTCACTAAAATTCTGGGACAAAGTGTGAACTGGGAGCAGTGTTTACAGGTCTCAGGGTCATAAATTCAGCTATTCTGTGTGCACAGCAAAGCCATCCAGGTTCCCTGTGAAGTGACTGGGAGCAGTAAAGTTCTTGGGAAGGTTATTTAGAAGAGTTGTAAAGAGGCACAGCCTGTGGCCAGGTAAGGAAGGGAGCTGAAATTCTGCCTCTCCCCTGGGCTTAGGTGCTTATCTGCACTCCTGGAGACAGGTGCCTCAGACTGATGGGAAGGCTTTGTTATGCTCAGGCTTTGTTATGCTTTGTTATGTTATGCTTTGTTATGAGGGTGGACCTTCAGCATTGATCACTGCTTGGCCTTAGGCTGTAACTGATAAGAGGCACAGTAAGCTCAACTTAATGACAGTCTATTATACATTCCGGACTCTCAAATTCTAGAGAAATATGCTACCTACCCTGCTGCAGAGTGATTGAGAATTGAGGCCCCATCACTTCCATTAGAGAGCATCGCCCTTGTGCAACGAGGAATGCCCACGACTTGTAGAAATAGCAAGGTTACTGGAAAGAGGCAACTCTGTTTAGGAACTTTAGGGTTTCCCTCTGGACTTGATGGTGACTGACATCACAAAATTGTGCATATAAGGTTTTGAAATATTACTGTTTGCCTTTCTTTTAAAACTCCCATTTCTGCAAAGAAAGTTCCATTTCAGCCCTTCTAACACAAGTTGCTTATGAAGTGATATACCAAGAGTGAGCTGCAAGAAAGGTACTGAATGGATGGGATACACAGAAATTCAGAGCTTGAAAAGAGGGAAAAATGAGATGCACTAGGAAAAAAAATGTCCTAATTGTGTAGGAGTTAGTGAGGAAAAGAAAAATAAATAGGGGAAGTGAGGCAAACAAGCACAGACTGAAAGCTGAGCTGATACTAGTGAAGGAGGAAAAAGAAGAACAAGTTAAAACCATCATTATAAAGTATAATACTAAGAGTTACAATGAAATGTCATGTCATTTAGGACTCTAATTACATGCTTTACTAAACATTGCTAGGAACATTTATCATGCCAGCAGCCATAGGTTTAGCTTCTGTGGGCCTCAGTGCCATCTGGAAGGATGTGCACTCACTTGAATGGAAAGTTTAGAGATCATTGTCATAGCAATTCATAGCAATCCACACTACATCTGTGTGTAGCACCTGTACATGTTTATGGGTTTTTTTGAGGTGACTGTTGCTGCTTTTTAATACATACACTTTTTAAAATGAAAAAGAAATACAGTTGTTTTGGAAATTTCAACAATTAATTGAAAAAAAAATAAGGCTTAGTCCTCTATCACTTCAATGCTTTTTCCCCTCAAAAAGTCACGTGAGAGTTTTTACGCTCCCTAAGCTATAAGACAGCTTAAAATAATTCCTAAAAACTTACTGAGGGTTGGACAGCTGATATATATATAAACTATTGTTTCATATTGTAATTGAAGACATTAATTTTTAAAATCAAAAATATTTGAAGTTGTTATTAAGAATTAAACCAATATTTCAGGTCATGTTATTAATTACATTTTAACTTTTTTTTTAAGGAAGTGACTTTTTTCAATGGATCAGTACTAGCTCACTCCAAAAATCAGTAAAGATGCTTTACTTACAGTGAAATTCAGTCTGAAATTGTGTTAAGTAAACCATATTAGTGTGTTTTAATCACAGATTTGTAGTGATGACCCAAAGAAGTCAATATATTTATAGCTTCACCAGGAAAACATCACTTAGGATTGTATATACATGGAGTGCCACTGACTACTTGGATGGACAGCAGTAATGGTATTAAGCACAGCTGACTTTGTATCTCTCTTAAAACTCATACAGGCTTAAAGAAAATTACATAAATTCTGCATATTATTACATCATTACATCTATTACATCAGAATATTAGAATGTAGTTGCTAATAATATATGGCTAGTGAAAATTATACCCAAGATATTTTTATGCCATATGTCACTTCTCTGTTAGCAGGGAAGTATTGCTCTTACATCTCTCGCACCTCAGTGCTGTGTTTTCAGGCTAATCACAGCCTCAGAGCAGGTGTCAGGCTGCAAGGGCCCATAGCAACTGTCTGGTCCTCCCTGACCAAACAGGGCTGTCCTAGACCACATGGTACTGGATTGCACCCAGATGGTTTTTGAATATCTCCAGTGTGAGAGACTCCACAACCTCTCTGGGCAATTGGAAAGCATTTCTTCCTCATGTTCAGGTGGAACTTCCTGTGCATCAGCTTCTGCCCATTGCCTCTTGTCCTATTGCTCGGCATGGCCAAGCAGAGCCCGGTCCCTGCTCTGACCCCTGCCTGCAGGCACTGACATTGATGAGGTCCCTCTCAGTTGTCTCCTCTTGAGGCTGAACAGGCCCAGCTCCCTCAGCCTCTCCTCAAAATTTATCCCTTGGTAACTTTGTAGCCCTGAGCTGGATGTGCTGCAGGGGCTCCATGTCCTTCTTCTCCTGAGGAGCCATGAACTGGGCACAGCTGTCCAGATGTGCCTCACCAGGGCTGAGCAAAGGGCACAGGATCACCTCCCTGACCTGCTGGCAGTGCTCTTCCTAATGCCCCCCAGGATACCACTGACCTTCTTGGCCACAAGGGCACTCTGCTGGCTCATGGACGGCTTGCTTTAGAAATTATTGTGTCATTTTAAAGAAGCTTGCTGGAAGGGTAGTATTGTGTTTTATGCCTTAAGAGTGGAATGGTTTTATCATTTAAATGTTCTACCTCTGGAAGTCACTGTCTTCAGATACCTCTGAGTTTCCTTCTACTGGTGACTGGCAGATATTCCTGGACCTTGGAGAAAAATTAATTTGGTTTGGCTTGTAATAGAGCTTTATTTGGAGCATATGAAAGTGGATAAAGATTTTTGTTGCTTTTTTGGAGTGTTGATGGCCATTTTGTGGTTTTGGATTATTTTTCTAACCTCTGCCCTTTTGAATGCTCTCCTGCACTAGAGATATTAGACAGATGCCAAATACCATTGCCCTAACTTGTATATATGCCCTACAATGGCAAACTTTCAAGTTTGGGGTTTTTATAGTTTTTCTTAAGACTTTTAGTGTGTGTTTGTATGTCACACGAACACATTTAGAAAAATATATAAAGAGAGTTGGGGAGAGAACAGGGTGTCCTGATGCTGAGTGAAATATTTCTAACAGCTTTACTAATAGGTGGGAAAGGAAGTTATTTCTGGCATAAAATGAAAGAAATCTGCTTAGTCTAAAAAAGGCAAAATGCATTTATGAGCAGAATTTGTCTGACCTATGTATTTTCTCTCAGTCACTGTTCACACATTACTGAAACACATTCACTGTGTTGTTTCTATTTTCCCGTTTTACATTTTGGGCCAGTCTTCTCACATAAGTTTTCTAATAATGTACCTCCATTAATTTAATTTTTTTTTCACTTAATTTACACCTCCGTAAATATTTTCAGGTTTCCGGGAGTACTAACATAAAAGTTTTTTTCTTTTTTACTTAATCAGTTCAGTACAATACAACTGAGCTGAGCTGAACTTGGGACAAAACTAGAAATTACATGAACCAGTTTTTAAAACTGAAAAAGACATATCCTGAATTCCATGACCATTACTTTCAAGGCTAACTGTCCTACTGCTCATGAAATTGCTCGTAAAGCTCTCCAGGAAGTTTCTTCACAGCTGCATGTCTCTGCTCCAGCCAAAACCAGCACAGGGGGTACATCCCCTGTAGAGGGATTAAAGCATGCATACAGGTACCTTTGCAATAACACTTAAGGCACCTGGATGCCAACATCTTGTCTTTACAAATTTAGGGATAAATTCTAAGGATTCACCTTGACTTTCCAACACCTGATTTTCAGTATTTAATAAATGGAATGACCTCAAGCTATGATTGAGCTTTTCCTCACTGAAATCAGCAATTGCTGACATAACTGTACTGAGGTCATCAGGTAAATCAACGGCCAAATTGACTTAAGAAAACAGGAATTTAAGAACCACTAACAAAAACAACAAAATACAATAAATAACCATACTTGCAGACTTCTTGTTTAATTCAGTGGATGCTGTGAAGCCAAACATACTAACTTTCTTAAACATGGTGTTTTTAGTTCATGGATGACTTTTCAATACACTGTTACCAAGCCTGTGAAAATAGTCTGAGGCTCAAAAAAGGCAGTCAAGAATTGTGCTAATTGACATGACACTGAGAAGAACCCTGTGGTTAGAATAAACTGTAAGCAGAATTGTCAGCATAAATATGCTGCAACTGGCCAATAACCTCTCCCTTTCCTGATCCACCTGGGAGGGATAACAGAGACCTTTCACTACAAGGTTCAGGACCAAAACCCCACCAGAATAAATCAAGTTCTGATTAAGTCTTTAAACTATGATGAAGGGGAAGGCAGCAAACATGGCTGCTGATGTTTTAGATGGAAGAGCTAGAAACACACCTCAAGAAGCAGCATTTCTTAACCGATGTTGCATCACAGGACAGAATGACAGTGTCTTACCATATTATACTGTATTTTGGACTATAGTGACAATTTCTGTATGCCTTGGAAAAGTCTTGCTGACTAAAATCATAGAACCATAGAATGGTTTGGCTTAAAAGGGACCTTGAAAATCATCTAGTTCCAAACCTCCTGCTATGGGTTCCAGAACAACTTCCTCATATAAATCTCCTGCTGAAAAGCATTAGCCTGCTGCTCCCTGTTACCAAAGCAGAAGGAAAAAAGAATAAGCTTGTATGGTAAAAAAATATATTCCTAACTGTATGTAAGTTTTATGTAAGGACAGACTTCCATGAAAAGCAATCTTGCACAGTTTCCACACTGAAAACTTATCTAGAAGTCTCCCTTCAAGACAAATGATTTTATTAAGAGGCAGAAAGTCCTATCACATGATGGATTTAAGTTCCCTTCTACTCCTTCCTATAGATAGAAAAAATATGGGGTTAATTTTTCATCAAATACTGCTTGTCTTCTGTGTTTGAAAGATTAATACAGACTTCCTAAATGAAAAAGAAAAGCCACCCACTATGAATGAATAATCCACAGGAGCTGTTTAGAGCAGGGTGAATACATAAAACCTGAATTTTGTGAATATTCTTTCAATACTATATCAAATCTGTTTCTACTACTTTCAGACCTGGTTTTATTAATTATATACATTGCACTGGAGTGGAAGAATACAGTTTCTGCGGACTTGATGATTCCTTCCAAGTTATATTATGGTCATTACTAGTTCTGGACTAGAGCCCCAAGCCTGTAACTTGGATGAGCGTCCACTGCTCGGGACTGGACTGCCCGAGCCCTCTCCCGAAGCCCTTAGGTCTGCGAGACAGTGTTGATGGAAAATGAAGGGAGAGCAGCGCAATTAACACCGCGGTGGTCACAGACATCCTCCCTTTACTGTTTCCATGGGCACGCAGACCCAACGACGGGTCGGAGGGGCAGGCGGGCAGGGGACGGCACTCGGCCGAGCTGTCCTGTCGAACGGCACAGCCCTGCCCGCGGCGCCGGCCGCCAGCGCAGCCGCCGCGGAACAGGCGCGGGGGCCGGCGGTGGGAGCGCCGCAGCCCCGGCAGCGCAGCCCCGCCGCCCCCGGGAAGGGCGGCACGGGTCGGCATTCCCGCCGGGAGCACGGAGGGGAGCGGGCCCTGCCGGCCGCAGCCGCCCTTCTCCCCCGCGCCGCCGGCCTTGCGCAACACGGCGCTGCTCGCTTCCTCCCCGGTGCGGCCGGGGAGCCGCCCCGCCGGCCGCACACCTCCTCTTGGCATTTCCCCGTTGCTCGGGAGGCGGCGGCAGCCTGCGCCCGGGGCCCGGGCGGGCGGAGGCGAGCGCCGGCGGCAGGGCCGGGACCATCGCGCCCGCCGCCGCCTGCCGGGGCGCCCGCCCGGCTCTGTGCATCCGCCTCTTCCTCCCCCCGCGCCGCCTCCGCCGGGGGAGCCGGCGGGGGCCGTACGTGCCGGGCCGGGAGCGAGGGGAGGGTCTGCGGCTCGGCGTCGCTGCAGCAAGCGCCGGCCCCGCCGCGCCGCCAGGGACCGAGTGCGGGTGCCGCCGCCGGCTCTCCGCGCCCTGCTGCTGCTGCGCGACGATCGCCGCTGCTGGCGGGAGGGGCAGGGATGTGAGCGGCAGCGGCCGGGTCGGCTTGGCCCCCCCGCCCTTTTTTTTTTTTTTTTTCCCCTCCTTTTTTTTTTTTTTTTCTTTCCCTCTCGCCTCAAAAAAAAAAAAAAAAAAAAAAAAAAAAAAGACCAAACCAGCCAGCCAACCCAAAAAAACCCAGAGGGCGTGGGGGGGGGTGGGGGGATCCCGTGTCACCGCCGCCACCCTCCGCTGGATCCATTGTGAGGAAATTGCCATTCGCCGGCAGCGGCGGCACATCTGGGCGGGCGCATCTGGGCAAACAACATCGGCTCCCGCCGCCTGCCTCCAACGTCCTCCAACCGGCCGAACGGATCTCACCGGGCCGCCGGGGAGGCTCCTGCTCGTCAGCCCCGGGCTCCTTCTTTCGGGCTGAATCTTAAAAAAAACCCTAGCAGCGCGGGGGGTGGGGTGGGGTGGAAATAAAGGCTGCTATTTTTTTCCCCTGGGATTTATTTCATGGGGATGTGTTCAAGACAAGAGAGGATTCAGAAGGATATTGACGTTGTGATCCAAAAGTGCAAGGCGGAAAAGGACTGCCTGTTTGCAGGTGAGTTTGTCCCCGGGCGCCAGGTTGGCGGCGGAGGCTCCTGTCGCCGTCGCCGCCGCCGCGCCCGACCCGGACCGCGCTCCCGCCGTGCCCGTGCCCTTCGCCGCCGTTCCCGGCCGCGGGGCCGCTCTCAGATCCCGTCTTCCTCCTCTCCTTCCGAGGGCATATGAGGGCAGAGGAGACCGGGCGCCGGCCGGGAAAGGGGCGGGCGGGGTGGGGGGACGGCATCCCGAGCCGGGGAGCGTAGCGGTGGCCGCACGCAGCACCGGGAGCGCCGGGGGCGAGCCCGAGCCCGAGCCCGAGCCCGAGCCCGGCGCTGCCCGCGGGGCTTTCGCTACGCGGCTGCTCCCGGGCGGCCCTCGGCGCCTGCCCTGATGGCCGGCCCCAGGCCGGTGGCACGCCCAGCCGCACACGGGCCCTGTCCGTGCCAGCACGCCCGGGCCGTGCCGGTGCGGGGCCGCTGGCCAGGAGCCGTCGCAGGAGCCCGGCTGTCGGCTGCCTGTTGCCGTGTGTGACAATGGAATTCCCTGGCGTTGCCATAGCACCGGGCACTTGTTGCGAGGGGCTGGGGGGAGATGCTGCATTTCCTCTGGCTCACCCCGACTCCCTGTCCGCCGCCCCCGTGTCGGGAGCTGAATGCTGCTCCCTAAAACCTCGGCTACTTCAGCCAAAATCAAGACAAGTTGTAATAAAGCAGCTCTTTGTCTTTCAGATTTCAGGTACTCAGACTCCACCTTTACCTTCACCTATATTGGAGGCTCCAAAAGGTACTTTCTTTACAGTAATGACTCCATTTCCTGGTGGCAGTAAAATGCAGTGGTTCAATAACGTGGCAGGTTTTTTTGTTTCCTTGTGTTTTGTAAGGATGATTAAACCATCAGCCTTCGTGCAAACGTAAACTGAGGAAGAGGTGTGGAGGGAGGTGATGAGAAAGGTGATCCTAGTCGTCAGAGGCTCCTTCCTTGGAGTCCTGCTCTGTAAAGCTTTTTTGTCTTTGCTTTTTTTCTCAATTTATGTAGAGACATAGAATGCCTGCCATATGTAAACCTAACAGAAACATTGCAAAGGCATCAGTGTATGGTGTAAAGTTAATTCATGTTAAAAAACTGGGAAAAGTTAAGATTGTAATAAGAAATAGGCCAAATTCCACATCAGCAGCTTACTTCAATGCATGAGAGCCATATTTGGTCCCATGGCAGATACAAGGCTGTTTGCAGTTGACCAAATTAAATTCCTGAATCATTAAATGAAATGTCAGTGTAACCTAGAAGGCTAAAAAAATGTGGTGTTGAATGTTTAAATACTATTTTTAAGTGGATCCAAGCTTGTGTTTATGAATTGGATTGTACCTGTACACATTTTCAAAATATATTTCAGCACTGATTTGTTGTGCTTGTCAATTTTTAAAAAGAAATATATGTAGAAGCTTGAACACATTCTTTTGCTTTCCTTGATTGTTAGTTACAAGGTGCTAAAGTAAAAGTAAATGGTAAGTTGGTCTCTTTTAGCTAGATTTTAAAAATTTGATGTAGCAAGAAGTTTTACATTTATTTTTTGGTCCATTTTTAAAAGTAATTCAGTTTCTCTGGTATCTTTGTCAGTTATTTTTCTTTTGCAGGGTACATCACATTTAAGTACTGCATTCTTTCATATTCTTTGCAAGTGAACCTGTCAGTGGAGGCAGCACTCCCACAGCCATCGATGCTCCCTCTGTGCATACTTTGGGATCTGGCTGTAGGACCAGACTCCCAGATGGTCCCCAGGCTCCCAGGGTTGCTCAGAAAAATGTTTTCCCACCTCACTATCCTACCACTTCCTACTAAAGGAAAGGACAACTTCTGTCATTTTCAATGAAGTAGAATATTTCACCCAGTATCTGAGAACCAATATATTTTTGGGTTGCTCATAGTGTACTTTTGCCTTCAGTATTTTAATATATGCTTTGTTTTGGTATGGTTTTAACACATTTTCAAAAGGATTGATACTGAAACACAGGCCTCACGTGACATAAGCACCTTAGCATAGGTATGAATTCACACAACCTTAAAGGTGTGACTGCCGCGTTTAACTGTGATCCCTTTTTCAAGCAGGGCCTAGCCCTGGTGGGCTAAGGTGATACAGAGGGAGAGGCATGTTAATTGTCATGAAAGGCAAGAAGAATGCAAAGTCATAAGTTTTACTTTGATAGAAAAGAGAAGAATGTAATCAATAAACCACAGTTATATCAAAGCATAGTGTCAGCTGGATAAATGTGATGAATATGATAGGAATGATCTGCCATGTTTGTAATCCTAAAATAATGAAACCACAAGTTACATAAAATCCTAGCCCTTAAAACTGTACCTTTCAGATAAGGAAACAAAAATGGGCAGATGCCAGAATTGTAAATGTATAAAAGCCTGTGTAAAATGAACCACAGTCAGCCGTGTATATGGAGGTGCTACCCCCTGCATGTTCTCTTGGCATCAGTGAAGGTGCTTTTCTTTACAGTACCTGCTGTGGAGTAGATTCCTTCAAATCAATACAGTAAAAACTATTTAACAGAGACACCATTTATTATTTAACTAAAATGATTGAATTTGAAAGTTACTTTGAACTGTTCTCTGAACCAAATATCATAGCAAGAAAACAGGAAGTTAAACCTGTTTATTGTTTCCATTTTCTGAGCTGGATAAAGTGAAAAGCCCAAGGGCACAACTGATGGCAAACAAACTGGTTTATCAATGTTGAAACAAAGTGTTGGCACTTGCTTACTGAGAAACAGAAGAGGGCCTTACACTCCCCAGCCTTGAATTTTAACAGGGGTCAGCATTTGCTTAGGAAACTGATGTCTGAAAAACAGTCTCAGAACCTTGATGATTCAAAGAGAATTGAGAAACAATCGTAATGCTTACAGAAATTGGTGCAAGTGGGTTGTTTCTTAGAGCACACTCAAATTCCACTTTCCTTTTCACATTTCAAGCACATTAAAAGCCCTCCTTTTAGAGGAGGGTTTAGTGTTCTCTGTGTTCCCTCCTTGTTTGTATTGTGATTCAGGAAGTTGTCCTGCAGTATTCCTCGTGTACAGTGGTGTACTGAGTGGCAGGCTTACAGCAGTAAGCTCTCGTACATATAAAGTGTGTAAAATGAAAGCTATTCAGAACAAAACTTCAGCTTCTTGAATCAAAGGTGAGTGAGTGGTTTCTGTTTAGAGGAGGTTCTTATGGAGCAGCAGCTCCATGCAACGTGTGCTGCATTTGGGCAAGTCTCCAGTACAGGGTCAACAACAGTGACTTACACATGGTAACAGTTTAGGAGAGCACAAGGTCATCCTAGGACCTTCTTTTTTGCCTTTGGGTATGAGTTTTTTCTTGCTGACACTGCTGCAGCTGTGCTCTTCCTGAGTGGTGGCACCATTTTCTGCTTATTGCACTCAGGAGCTGTCCCAAAATGATATAGCCTCTTTTAGATCATGGTCATCAGCCAGTAGGCCCTGTTCAGTTACTTCAGATACTCAGCCCAATGGCTTTTGTTTTTCCAGTCCACAGGAGCACAAGCATTAGAGTAATGGGCAGAGGAGTGAATGTTCACTGAATGGATGTTCTAAGCAAGAAAAGATCTGAATGAATAAGAGGAGAAGTAAGAAAGATTAAAGTACTTTAGTACTCATTATTAGCCATGCCTGTAACTAAGAATCTTTCATGCTTTGTTTCCTTTAAATATTTTTTTTAGGTCAGTGTGTAATACGGCCTTGGTTTAGCCATAGTGGTTACATGGAAGAGCAGAAGTCCTTGAAAAAAGGAAATTTGTTTGAGAGGCAGGATTATTGGCAAATGATGATATTAGCAAGTTAAATATCTCTATGGGTTTTCCACAGCATACTGTAGTTGCCTTTAGTGCCCATTATGTTTGTTTGTCAGTGATCTTAATTTATAAACCCAGAGCTAGATTAACAGTACATCAGGGTAAGTCCATGGAAGTCAGTGTACCAGTATTATTTCAGTTATTATGAGGTCCTAAGGTTTAGCTGTGCTTGTTTCCTTCAAACTGCTAAGTTTATCTGTGTGAGATTTTTTTTCTAGGGACTGGCTTCTCAGGCTTTATCTGATTTTTCCCTTGTTGCTTGGATTGATTGAATAGACTCTTCCTGCACTTTTGAAATATTCAGGTGGTACATAAGCATGCTGCAGATCCATCCAAATAGATAAGTCTGATACTGAGGACATTTATTATTGCTTATGTGGACTTAACTTGTAATCCCATAGTAAATTAGTACTAGTTCAGACAATCCTTTTAGAGTGTATTCCTTAATGCACTGTGTTCGCGCTTCCAAATTATTAGATCTGTTTGTCACTGCAGAGATGTGACCTGTTTTGGGAAGGTTTTAATTAGCAATTTATTAGTAAAAAGCATGTCTTAATGTGGGTACTAAGTACAGGGCAGATTGTTTATCAATTTGATATGTTTTTATTTCATTGTCAGAAAGCAGTAAGTAGGTTGATTTCTTATAAAAAGAGGTGTTCAGCCAGGTGCTGTGACTGTGCAATATTTACTCTCCTTTAACTATATCTAGAAGAAAATTTAAATTTATTTTTTTTTCTGCAGGATCTAAAACAGATATTAAATTGTGAATATGTGGAGTTCTCCATTTTAAAAGAGTCTCTAGTTTCTTTTTTCTGTCCCTGTATTAAGCACTGTTCCTCCAGAAACCAAGCAGACTGAACAGATCTGCTGATCTGTCATCTTTCAGATAAAAATGCATGCTGCCCTGAAGTTGTTTTCAGTGTATATGTCGTTTGATATGCTTTACATAGAAGCAGTGCTTGGTTGTCCTCAAAAAAGATATTTTCTCTTTAGTATTTTTTCCACCCTGCTCTTTTTTTTTTTTCCCTGAGGCTAAACAAGGACATCATATCAGTCCTGAAATACTTCTTCATTCGAATACGTTCTTAACTCTCATTGGCAGTGAAGGACAATGACGATAAGGTTGTGCATGAGAACTAATAATGAGATCTAATACTGCAGCATATTGCAACCAGGTAACACCTGAACATACAGATTAATTTTGCCAGCAAAGTTCTCATCTCCTATTCATGCAGTGATTTACGTTCTTCCTTCTGTACTTCAGCACAGTGATTGTAACAGTGGCAGTTCTGAGAAAGCGAGGAAATTTTGGTCTGGAGTATTTGTTTATTTTTGCTTTAAAAATGACAGTTTGTTATCTTACGTGGTTTTCGTTTTGAATATTTGGCTTTTTGTGTTTTATTCAGGAGGTTATTGTAGTATCAGACACTCTCATGTAAAATGATGAGTTACTTTCCATTTCACTGTAGTAGTGAAGCATTTCAAAGATAGGGAGCTGTGCCACTGAAAGAGTGACTAAATTGCTTGTAACTTTATAGCTAGAGATGAAACCATTATCTGCAGTTCTAGCATATTATGTCTACAAGGTGTTTAAACCACCTGACAATAAGTAGGTGCAGATAACTTTTTTCTCCCCTTTTATGGTACGCTCTATTGATGCTTCTGTGGATTTATAAAACTGCCTACATGAGAGATTCCATTTGGTGAGGAATTTCAAAATTCCCGTGTAATTCTGATAGCGCTGAAGTCTTTGGTACACAAAGTAAAGAAAAACGTGTTTAGGATAAATTATACATATCTTAATATTGATGCTCAATTTATGTAAAATACAGGAAAAAAGAGAAAACTGAAAAACTTTAGTTTTTAAACTAAAACACATAATTTTTCCATCAGAAAATACCAAAATGAAGCACATTTGTTTGGATGGTTTTCTTTATTTCCAAAATCATGTAGTTTAAGACCAGCATCTTTTGGTTTGGACTCAGCTCCCCTGTCAGGTTTGTTACATGGCAGTGTGCTTACTGGCTGTGCAAGGATTGGAAGGGGAAAATTGGACTGATCCTTTTGGTAACAGTGGTAGCTTACATAAGATGAAAGTATAGCTTATGAACGTGACAGCTTGATTTTAATGGAATCCATTGCCCTGGCTGGTTTTAGTTTAGACTAAACAGTTTTATGCAGAGCCTAGGAAGGACTGGTGCAAGCACAGTTCATCTCCTGATGCTGATGACTGTGTGTAACTTTGCTTTCAGGTTATTAAGTAGGTAATTACATTCCTGAAATCTACTCCTACAGTACAAAGGATGAAAACTAGATACACAGCTCTTACCTAGCCATCTGTTAATGCAGTTTCAAAATACCTGGAAATTTCTGCTTCTTTCAGTTTTAAATTTCCTATCAAATATGGCTTAACATTTTTTGCTGTTACTACACCATTTCCTACACTGTTTCCATGAGAGAAAAGTCTGTGGTATGAGATGGGAATGTAGTTTAGCTGTAACATGTCAAGAATTGTGATTTTCATTTTTTCACTAAAGATTCTGTAGATAAGGTAATGTTAAATACAGCCTTGGGTACTTAAAAGTAGCAGTTTTGGGTCCGGCATTACTAAAACTTCAGTTTAAAAGTCTCTCTCTAAGATAAGTGTTTTCCATTCTATGAGCTTCTGTTAACGTACCTTCATTCTGACTTTATACTACTTCTGGTATTGTCTGTGTGCAGTACGTACGTGAAACCTATCCATACATCCCTGTAGACAGTTTTTTGGTAAATGCTGTAAGAAGTTCAGTAAAATCAGGTGTGATTTAACAAATTACTCATTCTAGAAGGAGATCTAATAGAACACCATAGTAAAAGTGCATCATTAAGTCCAATGATAAAAGGTTGTGAAAAGCAAAATCACCACTACCATTCTACTCACGGTGATACTGAGCTTGCCTTATTTTGCTTGGTTTGTGTCTGAAAGCTCCTTCTTACCTTGCTATTAAAAAGTCTGTCTGAAATTAACTCTGTCCCCATCACTGCATCATGTAAAAAATATATACTTCAGGGAAAGCATGATCTTGTGGAGATCCTGTTCAGATCTGGTGAAGCAAATTGCTGTCCTCTTTCGGCTGCCTACTGTACCAATACTAAGAACAACTACTTTAAATTGTGAACCCCTTCCTTTCAGTGAGAAAAATGTGGTTTTAGGCATTTAAATTAATGGTCTAGTTTTCAGAAGTGTCAAGCTGCCACACCACATAGCAGTCTTGGTATTAGCATGGGTTGTTTAGCACGTTTTAAAAGCGTCACAATTTTTATTGCAGGTGTTTTTGCCATACAGATGCATGCACTGTTTTTTGAATGGTTTTCCAGCATGGAGTTGGGGAGAGTGCTTGAATGTCTTTACAGAAAACAATTTCAGTAACTTCTTTCTCTACTTTCATCCCATATTTTAACATACTAGTACCTAAAAATAAACCTGTAGGCTGTCACTGTTAAAGTGTTAATGTGGTAAGACAAATAAATTTAAAAGCAGAGTTCACTCTGCCAAAATTAATTTAGATCATTTTTCTCTATATTGGGATTAATGCCATTTCTGCCTTTTCGTGTTAGTCTCTCCTAATTTCCCATATATTTCATTGCTCATAAATAAAGATCTGAAGATACCTATTGGTGTATTTTTTCCATGGATTACTTACTGTATGGAATGTGAGTTCTCATTTGAGTCAGAGTCTAACCACTCCCGAGTCAGAATCATTTCAGCACCTAGAGTGAAAGTAAATTTAAACTTGCTGGGAGAGTTCACTTAAAATTAAAAGTGTATCACCCTACTGCTAGGGCATCCAAGTAAGCCATGGTCTTGCATGTGCTCAGGCAAGGCAGCAGGCAGAAAACAGCCTTGGTCCAGTGCTTTGAGCACCGTTCTGTAGCTTGCTGGAAGGCAGAGGATCTGTGTGAGCCTGCCTTGTCTTCTCCTGACTGTGACCTAAGATGGTGGCATATCCTGGCAATTAGGATGGAACTGAATTGTTCTGAGGGAGAGGTCTGTAATGCTCAGTGGGAGCCTGTCTGGAGCCAGGAATTAAGGGCAAAGAGGAAGCTCAAAGAACCTCGCTAACACTTCAGATGTTTCCTTCCAGCCCAGCCTCAAGGCATTGATCAGAAATAAAAAGGGCAACAGCATGTCACCTGGATAATGAAATATACTGTTTGCCAAAACAGTGCAAAAAATGGCCACATGACATTTGTATAAAGGAGTATGTAATTAAAGGATAAATTCCTTTCAGATTGTGCAGCATTCTGCATTTCATCTTCTGCAGGTTGCTATGTTCAGATCTTGTTGCTTTAAATAAGTGTTCCATTTTAAGCTTTTAGAGAAGAATTTTTTCACATTAAGAGCCAAGCCAGAAGACAGATTGCTTTGCACCATTAAGATGTCATGTTTCTACCAAAAAGGTGTAAGGAGTTTGTGACAGACACTGGTTGCTCTCAAGCAGAAAAAATAGGCAGTGGATTAGACACAGTATTTCAGGTCATTAGCTTTTCAGCAAATTACATATCTTTGGTTTTTTTTTTTTTTTTTTTTTTTTTTTTTTTTTGGTTTTTTTTTTTTTTTTTGGTTTTTTTTGGTGTATGTGTGTGTGAGTGTGTAATCACTCATTCTTGCTTATTCTTCTTCCTTAGTGCTGAAAATGTCATCCTGGATAGGGAATTCTCACCCCAGAATACTCACACATACAGTAGAATATTAAGATAATTAGGATGCTCTTCTGTCAGTCTGGAGTCGATAAAGGTGTTAAAATGGAAGCATTTCATTGTAATAAAACTACCTGTTGATAGTCAACGTCTTGATCTGATTTACAGCTCTGAGTCTAGAGTAGTTCTGCTGATGTGATGAGGCTCACTTGTGTGCACAGTGATACTGCTGAATATTTGATTTTGTGCTGATTTCTCATAGTGAAGAGCAGTTTGGGTGATTTTTTTTTTTTGTATTAGTGGGGGAAATTCTGAAGACCAGAGTTCTGTTTTCTGTCACTTTTGCAGATGTTTTCTCGTTTTTCAGTACTTTGGTGGATGGAGAGCTGCAGTCTGTCAATGGAAAAAGACTCTGTTCCATGCATGCTTACCAGGCTGCCGATGTTGCTGGGGGCATGGACAAATGGCCAGTTGTCAAACGTGTGCTCCTCCTCTGTCTTCTAGCCTTAACATCTGAAAACCTGGTTGTCACAGAGTCATCTTTTAAGAATATAATCTTCTGGCCACATGAAAAGCCTCTTTACCTGTCATTCAGTCAGAATCAGTATCAGTTCTTAAGCTGAATCTGGAAATGGTTCAAGATATTTTTTGTAGATATAACCCATTAGTTGAAAGAGAAATGATTTCTTCTCAAGGACAATTCAGTGAAAAAAGCTAAAAGGATCATTCTGGTTTTGTCTATATTGAAACTGGGTGAAATCTGGTAATTTCAGTATATATTTTTGCAAAACAGTGGAAACACAGAAAAGAAACATTGCACAGTATTTCAGACAAAAAAAGTGACATTCAGGCATTAAAAACTTCTGGAAAACCTACTTGGTTTATGCTGTAGAGCAGCAGTTACGGGCGCTATCAATAGTCTTCTGTTACAGACAGGGACTTATAAAAAGTAGTTTACTGTTTTAATGCAGTTCTATGAATATTGCATGAACTCTTTCATACATGGTTGTAGCTGTAGTAGAGTTACAGCTGAAAACCGAACATATTAATTCTGCTCTTTTAAGAAAATATAATGAATTATTTTGCTGCAAAGACTTAATCATTCTGTAGAAGAAAGCTTGTTAGACTTGGCATAAAATTTCAATGCTAGGATTTTGTAGGCTCATGCTGAAGAAGAACTACTGTTTTATCAGTAGGTCACAAGAATAGTGAAGATGGATATGTTTAAGTGGCAACAGGAGGAACATAACCTTTGCCTTTGGTATGCAGTCCTGCTTTCTACATGTTCTCTGTGCCAGATTTAAATGTTGATGGAATTTTTACAGAAAACTTCAGTGTTGATTAAAGCACTAAGTAGAATAACATGGGGTTAGCTCCTGCCAGTTCAGTTTTTGTTCAACTATTTTGCTGTGTAATCTGAGGACATTTACAATTCCATGTTTTAGCTGTTGCATATTATTTGTTCATTTTGGTATTCTATTTTTAAATTATGAGTTGTGATTGATTCTAATGCTTCTTTGGTTTTAGCTAGATACAGTGAATTAGAAGAATCACATTCTTCCTGTGAATCACATATGGGGAGGAAGCAAGTACAGGGAGACTCCAGGCTCTTTTTGTACCTGAATTTACATCTCACTCATATCATTTACTTGTTATGGTTTGTCCCTCTTGTGTTGAATAATTGCTTATTATGCTGTTTCTATGTTTAATTATCAATTATTAGATATGAAGAAATAGTACTTCACTAAAATGTATGCCTTTATTTAAGACATGAAGAAACACATTCATTCTGCAGTTCAGCAGAACACTGACCTTTGCCAAGGGCAGCAAACATAAAGAGATATGTTGGGTAAATATATGTCTTCTATATCTAGCACTGTCTGGCTTCAAGGCAGGCATAGATGTGTGGAAGATGCTGGCCTCCCAGGGGGCTCCTAAGGATTAAGCATTTGCTGTCTGTGAAGAGTACAGGAGTTGTAGTTAAATGAGTCAGGATAAAAATTGCAAAAGCTATTGGTTTTATGGAGCACATAAATCGATCACGTTTGGGGTCAAGAAAAGCTGGCTACAGTCTTTACGTATTTCACCTATTAAAAAGTCATGATCAGCCAGCAGAGCAGTGAGTCAAGTCTTTGTGAAAGGTGGCCTGTCTTGTGTGGCATGGTAGGCACTATTTGTAAAGCACATTTCCAGCATATCTCAGTGTGTGTAAGTTGCAGAACTTTTGACATAAATACTGAGCAGATCATCATAAATTGCTGGCATTAATGAGAATTTTGTCCTTCTTGTTTGCTGCTTACAGCATATTCCTGTCTTTATTTTGTCCCACATTAACTTCTCTGTTGTACTTTTTGTGATGTAACATTATTACCATATTCTCGGCTAATTTAAATTGACAAATTGCCATGGAATTTGGTGAAGTCATGCCAATTTACAGCATTGCGGACCTGTCTATAATTGTATTCGTCTTGTTAAGGAAGTGTAAGTAGAGCAAAGCTAAATATAAATGTTATCTTCTTTGACTTCTAACAGAAAAGTTTAGTATATGCATGATTAGTTACATACCAAAGTGAAATTACACATTATTTGTGTTTGTATTTAGATGACAAGTAAGGACAAGTTGCATCAAGACTGATAAAGTGAATACAAAGTATGGTTTTTAGGAGTGGCTTGTATTGAAGTCGGGAGGACCAAAATGGTGCAGAGATGCCTGAAGTGATGGGGGCTGGAGGTGGTCTCTCACATAGCAAACAAGTGTTCCCAGCAGTGTGGCATTTGAGTCTCATGTTTGCATGTGCTGCAACTCATAGGCAAAGGCCAAGATACCACAGTGGTCCCTTTTTTTGGTTTTCAGTGCTAAGCTGAACTTGGCAAAGCACTGGCCAGTTTGTTTATAGTGTTGGTGGTCCCATGGGGTACCTCTGGCACAAGGAAGACTATGAAGGTTAACAGCATGAAGCAGCTCTAGACCACACATCTTCCAGTTCTTTTCAGTTTAGATATAGATTCTGAAATGCTTGTTTCAGTTCTTTTGGAAGTTTCACCAGAATAACGGATGCACGTGTTCATTGCTGTGTGGCTAGGAAAAAATCCCCCAGAAATCACTGCTGAAATAATTGCAGCTGCTGCCTGAGTTGTTTGCTGCTTTAGGTTTAAAAGTCCTTTTAAGCTGGGGTGTTTTTGTGATTTCTGTTGTAGCTAAGTCTAAACTTACTTAGATGCTCGGAAGTGGTATGTATTTCAGATCTTTAACTGCAGATGCTGCACAGGTGTGAGAGTGAATTTTAGGTTAAACCAGTAGAAGTTGCATGCTCTTAGCATGATAGAAAATGTGAAATAGAATGGCAAAGGAAATAAACCCAATGTTGCCTACATGGTTTCCCATTCTTATTTCAATTTATTCATATTACAGGCTCCTTACACTTTAACAAGCAAACTCTGTAGACCTTTGTGAGTCTCTCTCCAGTAACTGTTTCTTAATTCTGTTCCCCTAAATAAAGGAAATCTGATATTTTGATCAGTAACAATGCATGGTTCATTAGATACGTGGTGCTCTTAATTGTCACTTTGGAATCTGAGCGTGTTCACTCACAGTACTCACTTTGGTGATCATGACAATGTTCATGTATTTGGTCAGTAATAGGACTGCTTGATAGTAACTTTTTATTCTCTATAAGGTTTGAGCTTTTCCTTGGTTGGATTCTGCTTTGATTTATAATAGTGTAAGTCACAGATTAATTGCTTGTCCTGTTAGTGGAGTCCTGATGGTAGAGTTTCACTAGTGAACTGGACACCTTGGGTATGTCGGTGATTTCTTTAAGGGTCAGGCTTGAAAACCAGTTTTGCCTGCTGTGCAGATCACCAGCCCCAAAGGCAGAGTGTGGATGAGGCCCTCCACACACTGGACCTGTAGTGCCCAGGAATTCTGCTGGGGGGTGTGCCAGTAAGAACAGCTGGAGGGGTGAGCCATGGGCCGTGCCCTGCATGGCCATGGAAGTGGTGGGGATGTGAAAGCCCTGTGTGTACACCCTTCCCAAAAGCTGCTCTGCCACACCTGCATTAGTGCACTGGCATCCACCTGCAGTGACTGTCTTTTTCAGAGCTTTCAGAGCAGGACAGAGAGCTGCCCCAGGTGAGCTCTGCTGTCTGTGGGACAGAGCCTGGCAGTCTGCCATGGGAACCTGTACTTCCAAAAGGCTGCTCTCCTCCACTCTCAGGGCAGGTGGCACTTGAGGACTAGTGGCAGGCTGACAGGCAGCAAAACCCTGCAGGGCAGTTTGGTGGAAGTCAGGTCAAGTAAAATAAAAATTAACTTCTAAGTAATAATATTGAGTCTGGGGAAAACCTCTTGTTGTCAGCAAAAAGCTGAAGTAGAGGCAAGTAGAAGGAATTCTGTAAGTTCAGTATCGGTGAAATCCAGGAAGAAAAGAATTGAAGCAGGATCACAGACCTTTTTTATTGCCTCTGCTTCCCAGAGGTCTTCGAGTCCTTCAAGTTAAGCATAAAATATTTGCTGCTGAAGAGGAACTAGGCAGAAAGTATCTCTGGCATTGCAAATCTTATGCAATAATCTAGCATGAACCAACCTGCAGCATATGCAGCCACTCCATGCCGTATCCAGTGTGTGCACACACATTGATTTTTGGCAAGTGGTGTCAGCTTTCTTGTTAGCATTCCATCCTTTCCCAGAGGATTTATAGATCTGAATACATCTGAGCTCTTCATAATAAGTTTTTTTCCCTTTCATTTTTTTTTTCTGGTTCAAATTTGTGAGTTTTTTTAAATACGCATGCAAATCAGTTTTGCCCTTCATTTCCTTGCTAAGTTGTCACAGTGGCCCTGAGGCTGGCAGAGGTTCTGCAACTTTGCTTAGGGTGTTGCTAATATGTGACTGAAGGTGGAAGATCCTTGTCACAGGAAGAGGTTCACTATTTCCTTTTTGTTGCATGAAGGACTACAGAAGTGAAATCAGGAGGAAGTAGGGCAAAAAAAGACCACAGGTTGATATTCAGCTCTGTTACACCAGTTTAGAGGTTCAAGCCTACCTGTGTGGGGGAAGGCATATTTATTAAAGAGATTGTGTTACACAGCAAAGACAGTAAGATGTACTTTCCTCTACAATTAATATACCTTAAATGACAATAATGACAATGAAAATATCTGTTTTCTCTTTATCTGTTTACCTCTTATTTTCTTTGGGTTATTTTTAATTTATTTTTAATTGCAGTAAATAATTCTGGCAAGAGTTTGAAGCTGGATGTATTACCTGCTATAGTAGTGTTATTTCCTTAAGAGATACAATGCCAGGCTTTGTATTATTTTAATTTGAAGAGCTGAGCATGACTAATACTGCATTTTATTTAAATTTTCTACCTAAAATTAAAAAAGTAATATTTTATGCATTTGACTGATGCGTATTCAAGGCTCAGATAGATAAAACAGTTGAGGTGTTCTACCCCTGATATCCTTAAGTTCTGTGTTCTGCAGTGGCACATTATGCCAGTGATGGGGACATAAGCTGCTACTGACTGAGTGAGAATCCTTTACACCTCTCAAACTTCAGTGATGTTTAATGATTGCAATATGCTTGTGATGAACTAACTACGTAATATACTATGCTGAAAAAATGCTTGGTTGGTGAGGTGAAGGCTGAGTGGGCTGGAGTGATGTTGGGATTTTCCTACCTAGATTGTTTCAATTTTGAAGTCAATTGGTCAGAACTACTGAGGTTTTTATTATTGTACTTGATAAGTTTCAGGAGATCATCACAGAAATATTTTCATTTTGCTGCTGATCAGTATGTTGACTGAAACAGAATATATAAAATGTTTCTTCATTTAGCCTGATCCTCTCCACCTCTGGACTATGAAAGGAAACTGATGAGATGACATAAGCTTAACTAAAGAGAAAACACTGTTTAGTTTCTTTTATATGGTCATTTTTTACCTTTATATTCAGGTTTTTTTAGTTAAAGTTTATTGGAGTAATTGAGGAAAATATTTAACTTCTGGCCAAATTTAGTTTAGAAATAATCTCATTTATAGTTCAAATTGCTTTGATTATTATTGTAGCTGCAATCATCTGCATAAAGTTGAAGCAATGATATTGGCTTTATTTACACTCCAAGAACTTAACCCAGTGTATCTATCTGTGTGTCTTGGCCATCTATCTAGCTAACCACCCCCCTTCCCACCTTATGTTTAAGCATAACATGTATTTATTTACAGAGGCTCAACACACTCTCTGGTTCTTTAATAGAATTTTCATTAAGATTGACCATACCACATGGTCAATGTCATCAATAGCATTTTGAGAAATTCAGTTTGCATTTTTTTCATAACCAGCTGCTTACAGTTACATCTAGTAAAGTGGCAAATGAGCCTGCAGAGGTGTCTTACAAAACAGCATGGTAGAAACATCTATCTTGTAAAATAAAATCTAGAGCTTTATTTTCCACTGACAGTGAAAATGGATGAACATGCCAAGCAAGTACCCATGTACTAGTAAGAAGGCAGTGGGACATTGGGGTCAGAGAAACTTACACTTGTTGGTCTTTTGAATAATTTGAGAAGTGACTTACTCAGGTCTTACAGCACCTATCTCGTAAGGAGTACTGGCCTTTCTCTGATTTTCTGGAGCTGACATATGGGCATCCAGCTCTGGGTGGGACTGTCAGGGTGCTGAGGAGAGGCTTTGCAAAGTTGTCCAGTAGGAGAAGCTGCCAGGCTTGTGTCAGGACTTGCACTCCCAGGGAATTTAGGTACTTGGCTCCTGTCTAGAGTCATGTTGCATTAGGTATCTATGCAGGCCCTTTTATGTTTCAAAATATGACTAAATATTTTGTTCTAGTGGTTGCCCTCCATTCACTGGTATATGATCATGATCTGTTCCCAAGGTAGAGGTGTCAGGGTACTCAACTGTGAGACAATACAATCCAGCCTCACAATTAGGCTGTACCAGCATGAAAATAGAGCCTAAAATTTTCTTAAAACCTGTGCATTGTCAGGTCCTTTCTAATTTTTTACTTTTACCTTTTCTTACATTTTCTAAACTTTGGTCTCAGGATCCTAAAAGTAAGGACTTTTGTGTGTGACTTAATTGTGCAGGGCTGCTTGGATGCTGGCAGCTTGGATGAGTGCTTTGGAGGAACAACATAGGTGCTTGGTGGAGACAGCTGGTTAGGAATGGAGATGTCCAAGACTATTTAATGAGCATTCATTCAGTCTTTTGTCTCCCGGGTCATCTAAAGAATTCTGTTGGTGAAATGAAACTCAACTGAATCGGTCAACATAGGTTCCTGTATTTTTCAGTGGGATTTTGCTCTAAATCTATCTTTTAATACAAAGCACTTGTGAGATTCATGCCTTGCTGTGGTGTTTTGAGTAAAATTACAGTGCATGTCCAGCATACTCTCTGTGTGAGATTCAGGTGCCACTGAATTGTGACATCAGGCCTTTGACATCTTAAGATATATTTCACAGATGACAGAATTACCTGGGTTGAAAGGGACAACCCACAAGCATGGTGGAAGCATGCTTGATCCACAAGGATCATCAAGTCCAGTTCATAAGCGAATGGCCCATATGGTGATTTAACCCTGAACCTCGGTGTATTTAATCATTAAAGAAAAATAACAGTTGATTTTTTCCCCCTCACACCAGTAAAGTCTGTGCATTGTGATCTCCAAATCTATATATCTCATTCTACAGCTTCACCTCAGGCTGCCTTGGTACAGTGTGATTTATAACCTGTTGTTCTCCTCTTCTGCTGGTGTGTTTTAAAAAGGTTAGAGATAATGGAGGAGAAGGTCTGGATGAGCTTGTCTTTCACAGCTGGGTATTGCACTGAGGACATAATGTAGCTTATGAACTAAAGCATCTGTATTGTCTGAATGCATATAGTTGCATTCAGGTATTTCAAATTAATGTTTAAAGTGGTATCTAATGGAATGGGGAAAAGTGACATACCATTGCATCAGCATGAATGTCTGTGGCTCACTATGAGAAGTGCTGTTATACCAATTTTAAAACAATATGATTATGCATGTCTTGTCCTAATGTAGCTTTGGTGAATGTCTCATGGTTCAGTGAATGCTGTTGTCTTGTTACAAAACCTACAGTTGAAAGGGTTTGGTGACATTAGGGGGTGTCCCTGGCTTTACTGTAATGCTTTGGGGTATTTCAGGAATAATGATCTTTCATTGCCTTATGTCCAGCCTCACACCTGTCAGCAGCTAGGCAGATTGGAAATCTGACATGGGAGCATAGCTCAGACCAGACACACAAAACCAGTGCTCAGGTGGATGTGCTGGAGCTGCCTTACTGATTGGAGCCAGGTATGGGTGCACAGAAAGGGTTAATCAGGAGACAGCACTGGAGAAACTGAGGGAGCTGAAGATGGCTGGCTATTAGTAGAAAGGGCAGGGGGAGTGACAAGGAGATAAATGTGTGATTTGGAAGGGGAAATGCAAAGATAGATGTGAGAGCTTGAGTCAGAGAGAAAATGATGCCAGTATGAGCATGTGAAGAAAGACAGTGTCTCAGGGAAAAAAGAAAAGTAACACTCTTGAGAAAAAAGGAGAGGAATGTATTCTATTCTAAGGAAATGTAGCATTCCATATTGATAGGCTAGGAATAAAGGGAAGACTAAACTTTGATGCTTTAGGGAGAAAATGGACTACACAACAACAAAATAGAGTAAAAATCAGAATCTGTAAATGCATTTGTATTCAGTGCTGCTCTGTAGGATGAGACAGGTTTTATCAGCCTGTGTTATGGGGAGAAGTCTGTATGGATAGATACCTGGAACATCATCTTTCTCTTAATATCATGTTCTTGATCTAAAGCTTGAGGCCTCCAGCTCTGGCAAATAAAGTATATCTTTTTTTCATGTGGGTAAAAGGATGGTCTTAATTAGTCTCATTAGAGACTTTACTTTTAGATTTTACTTTTTTTAAAAAAGGAAGCTAAAGATAATCTGTTGGAGGAAGTGCCCCCCAAACATTACAGTTTGATAAAATCATAGGATATTTTTAATGGTGGCCATGATCAGATTCAAAATTGGATTTAAATTAATTTGTGTCCCTATAACTTGTAAGTGTTATTGCAAACTGTAATATAATCACTAGATCTAACTCCTGGCTGAGCTAACATTTTCGTTTCAGGCAAACAAATTGAAATTGAGTTAATTATACAAAACCATTTGGGTGTATATAGTGTAGGTTTCTTATTAAAATACTTTGCTTTCTTGTCTTCAGTCTGAAAACAAAATACTTGCATATTTGCACACATAAAGTTGAAGCATTTGTAACGTTTGTAACATCTGTCAGTGGGATTTTAAATAAGGGTTGTAATCCAGATTCACATAAATTTCCTCGTATAACAGGTTACTGCAGGGAATGATCAGATAAGGGTTCACACTGAGGCCTGTGGTGATGCCTTAGGATTTTAGCTTTTATATTTTTCACATATTTGTTATGCTCCAATTCTTTAGTGTGTAACACTAAAATCCTCATAGAATGTTAGCTATCGCTTTCCCCTTTTGGTCAGACAAAACAATTCCTCTCTAGGCCTGGGAATCAAGGACACCTCATTCTCCCAGGCCCTGAGAAATGCAAACAAAAGTGAGTTTGGGGGGGAGCAAACTTGAAGTAAATTACTTCATTACCTGAAGCTGTAATTGGTAGATTAACCCTCAATAAGCAAATGGACCAAACTTCTAAAAGTGTGAAAACCTGTGACCATCATCCATTTTTGGGTGTAGCCCCTGGGTGGGCTCTCTCTTCCCTAAATGTACCTGAAGGCCCTTCAGTAAGTATTACTGCTTTTTATTCTCTTAATTGTGTCCGGCCTCTGGTTTTAAGTATTCCCACAAGGGCATCAGCAGTAGTTCATGAGAAGTATGGTGAGCCACATTGGGTGTGCGTCCCTCGCTGCTCTGTTACGTGTGTTTCAAAAGAAGCTCTCACAGTATTCCAAAAGTAACACCTGAAACAAGACTGGTTATCATTGAAAAGATGTCATCCTTAATGGTTTTCAAAGTTCCTTCAGAGCTGGAGATGCATGATCGTTCTCAGACCTGCATGAATTAAAATGGAGAAGGGAGATAAAAAAAAAACACATCTGGATGTATTTAAAATTTTACATAAATACTTGAGGAGCTGCTATATGAAGTGCTGCTATATGAAATCCAAGTTCACATACTTCTAGCCCTGCGATGAGTTTTGTGGCCGTCTCTGGACCCACTCCACCAGGTCCACATTTTTCTAGGGCAAACAGTTCTTCAGCATCTTTCCAGGGAACATTAATTCCCTGTTGATACTTTGCCATCTCCTTGTTGCAGTCTCCTTCAATGCTACGTGAAAGAGTTGGACTGGTCACATGCCCAAAACACAGCATTGTACAAGCTGTTGTGAAGAACATTAACTTGAGCGCAGCCAAAATCTTTACAATGCCATACTTTCACACGTACAATTCGAGGAATAGGTAACACATAAGCTAATAGGATATGTGTCAGTCTGCACTGACACTGGCATTTCTGGGAGTTTTTCTTTGTCCAGGAAAAAGGAAATAAGTTGGTAATTATTCACAGCTCAGCAAGTCCCTTTCTGCCCTCACTAACAACATGTGAATTGTGAACTATTTCCTTTGAAATCAATAAAGTTTGAAGGAAAAAGCAAAAAGAATAAACTTCTTTCACCTTCTGTGCTTTCTTTCCCACATCTTAGACTGCAGATCAGTGATCCTTAATTGGAACCATTGCTACATATTTTTGCATCAAATCCTTAAAATGTTTTAAAGTGCAATTGAAACATGTTAAACAAATACTTGTATCTGTTCCTAAGATTTCTTTAGTTTCTATCCCTCATGTTTCTTATAGGTCTAGCCACTAAATTTGCATGAAATTAAACTGGTGAAATGAGACACAAAGTGCACTTCTCTGGGTTCAGGGAAATCAAGTCAGGTTAGAACATTGTTGTGCATTTTATTCTTCAGAGGATTTGTTCACATGACCAAGAGCTATTTTCCTTTACTGATTCACTTTAAATTAAATGTTAGATCACTTCTGTTCAATAGGCATAGGAAAGAATATGTCTGAGGGAGAATATCATTTAGTTCAGATCTTCTTTCTTACTTTAAGACTTCTGGTAGCAATGGCAACCCAGAGATACATAGTACACCTGAAAGAAAGATGATTGACATTTTTATGTAATGTATTTAATCCATCAGAGCTGAGACAGTTCAGAATTAAAATATATGGTCCCATTATATGTTTACGTTTTCTAAAGAATAGAAGAGTGTCTGATATGCATCTTCAGAGCATTGACAGGCTGTGGATTACAGACAGCATCTGTCCCTGAAGGTAGCATTGGGAATATCAACCCCCCAGCTCCTATTCTTTGAAGAGTTTCCTGTTTTCTGCAAGAGGAATAAGGTGTATGTAAGTTGCTGCTGTCAGTGCTTTTCTTAACAGCATCCCTTACAAGCTGTTAAAAATCTGCTGCTGAAACTGCGTGCTCAGTGATCAGTGAGGTCTGTAGGTAGTCACATTTGCAGGCAGAGCAGCAGCTCTGTTCCAGCTGTGCAGAATGCTGTGTCTGAAGGGTAGGGAGGGTGTAATGGTCATGCTCTTAGTGTGCTCTTTGCTTGCCTAGGAATCCCAGATGTATATTTTCTGTACCAAATGTTAGACTCCTAACCTTTCTCCCATTTAACCGCAAGTGCTCAAATTCTGCTGGGAACGTGGCCTCTGTCTGTCTGTAGATAGATACATGTTACCAAGTCTTTGGATTTATAAAATATTGCAGATATTTGGCTACTCTTCCTATGGAAGCTGAGGCTCTTCTTCACAATGTAGTTCTCAGTATTGAATACTTCTCCTTTCATGAAAACTGTTTCTACTGCCACGTTTTCTGCATAGAAGGCATTTTGTGTTGTAAGTGTTGTTTTGGATAGAAATAGAAAATAGTGTTAGAAATACTTTGACAGGAACAGATTATTGTAGTGATGCTCAGAATGTGGATTCAGCTGATCTTCCTTAAAGAAATTAAATGTTCCTAAGTTATTACTTTGTCCTTGTTTTTCATAAAGAAGACTGCCTGGTCACCCATGGTGGTTTTGAAATGAACTATTTTCTCACCTTTGACCTGGCAGTGTCTGACAAGTCTCCCTAGCTAGATCAGGATCTTTCAGATGAACAGTTTCTCAGCCATGCACTTTAATTCAGAAGAGGCCTTTTAGAAACAGGTCAGATGTGCTACTAGCTTCAGCTCTTGACTGGTGTGAGTCCTCTTCCAAAAGCAAGGTGGCGTGGGTGGCAGTGAGAAAATGGTAAACCAGGACAGTGAGTTGGATTCCAGGACAAAACAAGGAGAGCTGAAGGGCTGCTGCTACCTCTGCTTGGTACTGTACAGACAGTAGGACATGGTGTTTGGGTTATGTAATATATTGTAGCTTCTGCTGGGTTTTGTAGAGGCTGCCACTCTTTTTTTTTTATTTCTTGTGTTCCCTGGGAATGGCTACTCTTCCACATTTGGAACCAGCTAGCCTACAGGTCATGCAGCACCTGCTGATGCCTCAGACTCTGCACTGCTGATTAACATTTGTTTCCAGACCTTCATCACCAGGGAATTTTTATGCTTTAATGAGTAGCTGTTGAGTGAGAGGTAAAGAAAGCAAGGAGAAGGTAGGTTCAACATGGGTTTCTTGTCTCAGTTTTGCTTAATTTAGCCCATATTGTACACAGGGGCTCACTGTCTTGTTTTCTTTGCTGCTGTGAACATTCTGTGGCCTCAAACAGGGTCAGGCTCTTTGTTGATGTATAAACCACCTTCCCAGATTCCAGGCTGATCTTGAAACCTGGGGCTTGCTGGCTTGCTGGAAAACCCTACTTCAGCCTGTCTTTGGCTTGGCACTTCTGTCCATGTGTCCTTCCCCTCAGTCTCCTAGAGATCGCAGAATACAACATTAGAGCGTGGACTCTTTATGCTCTTTGCAAATTATTTATTTCCAGACTTATCACCTTTTCCAGAGAAATCAGAAAAGCAATTATGTGTTGAAGTAACAATGCTCATTACTTACTAGCTCTTAATTACTGTGTTGGCTATTTTTTTCTCCCTGACAAATTAGGAGTTGTTATTTCTTTTCTTTTAGGGGAAGGAGCACAGTTCAGTGTATTTTGAGAGTGAAAAGCAGCTGTTAGACATAAAAATAGAGGCAGTTCATAAAGACAGAACAGAATTCTTATATTTTATGCACACAAATTCACCCACAGCACTGCAGACAGCATTTTCACTTGTGCCCTCTCCTTCCTTCTTCCTTTACAATTTTTGCCATGCTTTCAGTTTTTCATGCTTTTTTTTTTTTTATTTGTAAAAAACTACAGGCTCAAAATGCCCAGTGCAGGTACTCCTTTTTTTCCTCACACTGTCCCTCTTGCATGTTGCCTCTGCTGTCTTGTCCTTCATTGGATTTTATGTGCCTGCATGGAGACTGTAAATTTGGAGAGGGGGTACTGCTAACACTGTGCAGCGCTCACTTCCTCCGGCTGCAATAGCTGTCACCCACACAGCATCCCCACACAGAATCGCAGAGGTCCTGGGGCTGTGGGCTAAAAGGAAGGCTGAAACACTTGTTGGGGAAGATGATACCTCTGTGTAGCAGTTTTGAGGAAGGAAACGATCAGTTTCAAAGGCATATATGGGTAGGACCTTAGTGTGTTGCCAGAATTAATGTGATGGGCGCAGAAGATGTGTAGCTGTTTACATGGTGACTTCACAACTGAGATTTGGCGGAAAGATTAATATGTTTTAAGCAGCAGAGTTCCTGTTTTGTAGTATATGATATTCAGTTGTGTTGGTAAAATATTATTTCTCTTTTTTTTGGGCCTCTCAGCTGTCATATCCTTAACCTTTGTGTGATCACAGATCAGGTGATAGTCTGGTGAGTTCAGTTTGTTGCAGAAAATATTTGTTCTCACAAAATCAAGACTAGAGTATATGCCTGGTGGCCAGGCATGTTTTAAATGTGAATTAGTACCTCCATTTCACAAGTATTCCACTGGAATAATTTGATTTTACTTCATAGTAGCATTCTGAGATTAATGAGTTTATTTTGTTAATAAAAAAACATGAGTGTTAATGCAAAACCAAACTGACAAGTTTAAAACTTGTCATTGTTATGATATCTGAGGTTTAGGCAGTGAGAACAGTTGCAGTTTCAGCACCAGATGATCTTAGCTTCTCCAGCTGAAATCTGAACTCGCCTGCTGTGGCTATTGTGAGAATTGTATGGTAGTCCATTTTTCTGTCTAGCAAACATCACCATATTTTCTTTTTTCTTTTGCTTTCTTTTTCTTTTTTTTTCTCCCTGTCTTTCCTTGAGCAACATTTACATTTCTTTTTTTCTTTGGGAATACCTACGAACTACATATGCAGTTGGTACTTTAAATCGCTGTGGATATATACCTTAGGACCTGACATTTCAGGGCTTAGCTTTTTGATGACTTATAAGGAGAAGATTTCACAGTTCATGCTTGTGGCCATGCAAGTTATTCTCTCAGGGGTTCTGACATTCCTCAATACATCTGAAAGCTTTTTGTTACAGTTTTGATACCAGATGGGGAAAACATCTTCATAACCAAGATGATCTGTCATGTGTACAGCTCCCCAGGTTGGAAAATTTAAGGCAGATAATGTGAATGCAAGGTTGAAATAAATGAAGTATTTAGGGAAATGTGGGTGCAGAGGCTGTGCAGTTCCAGAGTGTGTTTTCTCATTGTGTGCAATCCAGCCCAGCCCCAGACTGCTGCCCAAAGGCAGCTTTTTCATTACCTCTGGTAAAGAGTCATACAGCTATATTAATTCTCCTTCACTTCCACCAGTGCCTTGATTTGCTAGAGAACTGGTGATTATGGCTACACAGTTGTTAGATGCAGTACAAGGTAGAGATTAAATAGGTTGCTGGTTCTTGGGAACAGTGAGAGTGATGAGGGCAGAGAAGGGAGACTGTCTTGTTGGTGGCAGCCCAGGGTTTAGGTCAAATTAACCACAGTACACAACTGCTCTCTTGGGTGTCTAATATTTAATAATCTGTGAGATGTTTAGTAGCACTGTAACTCACTGCCCTTGCTTGCTTATCTCACATCAGTCAGAACATTTCATTCTCCCTTGGTTTTAGCTCGCTTTGCCTCATCTGTTGTATTTATATATTTGTCATTGCTCACATAGCTGTAGGCTGTACACTTTCTGATAGAGAAAGCCATGAGCATCTTGCCTTGCTCCCCTGTGGTCTGGAGTGGATTTCATTAGGCATGCACCTTCTGGTTCCTCTGATGCCCGAGATGTGATGCCTGCTGTAACATCTGCTCCTTGAGACTCGTGTCTTTATGCAGAGAGCACGTTCAGACAATCTCTCACTGTCATGCTGCAGCAGCAGGACCAGGCACGTCCTTGCTGCACACAGACCTGTTAAGGATTCAGGAGCAGTTCTCCCACTAGGCTCTGGTTATAGCTGCTGGGATGAGAATTAGCTATCAGAAAAATTTCATACTCTTAGTATTAATCACTGTAGGGCAGCAGTGCTGGCATTATGACTTCCAGCTATTTGTTTGTGTTTGTAAGGCAGGTAATTGTGATAACTAGGCAGGCATGTGAAGACTGAGCTGGGAAAGGAGGAGGCATGTTTTATTGATGTACTTTGGATTTGCCTACTTATAATACTGCTGAGAATGAGATGGACTTCCTGAAGATAGTGTATACTGGTGAGAGATCTGGGTGGAGCTTTGAATGTAAGATTGAAAAGATTCTGTAACACTGAATCCAACCTATTTCTGAGAAACTCTTGTGGTAATCCACTTGGTAAACATATAAATCTCCTGAGAGAAATTGGTGACATTGGGAGACAGTTTTAGATACCTTCTTTTTAATTACTAGATGCTTTTCCAATTTCTGACCACACTATAGGTAGTGAACCAGCATCTCTCTTGTTCTTGCAAAAACATATTCCTTTACATTAAATAGTTGCTCTTTTTTTGCAGTTTTGTCAGACACAAAACAACTGCTTTGTTTTTGCTTGGCCTCCCTGGTTAGATCCCTCTACATCGTTGTTCAGTCTGGAAATGGCTGTGAAGAGCCTAATACTTGACATCTTATTTCAGGCTGAAAAATAAACTCTGATCTTTGTCTTTGCTCTTTGGATTAGTGTGTTTTTGCTTTGGGTTATTGTTTTAGGGCCTGTTAAATCAGTAGTAAATGTTTGTTGACTGCACCTTTGACAAGTGTATATGATTAAAAGAAAGAGGCTTCTAAATGAGAGGGTTGTAACTGAAAGACATAGCTTCTTGTTCATGGCTGCATTTAATTTTTTCTGCTCAGTTTGAAAGAATTGAGCAGTTTAAAAAGTGGTAGCCATTAATGCTGTGGCATCTTAGTATTTGCATTTTCTGTTGAACTATCCATTCTTAGTATAAGCAAAGAGTGTAAATGAAGGAACTTGGTGTTCCCTAACATTGTGTAATGGTCTTGTTTGTTGGACCTGGTTGTTCCATTGTAAGAGCTAATTTATAATAATGTATTGTACATACACACATGGTGGATGTGGAAGCAATTGCCTATGGAGAGAAGTTTCTCATACTTTAAAGAAAGTGTGTCTTGCACAGGGTTCTGCTGATAAAAATAGGATGAAAAATCTATTGTGGTGATTAAAGGCATGGGTGTCCTTTTATATATAAAAACCGGAAATGTTAGGATAAAATTACAAGTGTAAGTATGTAAGAATACTTGATAATCTATGTAGTTATTTTTCAGACATTGGTGGAAAGCCTCAATACATGGAGTGTAGATACAGTTCCAAAATGGCTGTAGAAGTGCTTCCTTTCCTCACAAGGCAAAAAAAAAAAAAAAAAGCTGCACTGGCATATTTTATTTTCTTTGGTGTGTATTTTGTACTTGCCTCTGATACACTATGCCTGATAGACCTATACTTGAATTTATATTTACAGGTTACCAGCTTCTACTTCGCATATTAAAGAGTGCAGTGTACCCAGCTGCAGACTGGGCCCTTAGCCAAGACTCTTTTCACATGTGTGTGTCTTTCTGCAAGGGCGTGCCTTCATTTCTCAATGCATGTCTTCAGATTAGGGTTTCTATACAACACAGATGTATTCTTTCTAACTTTAGCTACTTGCTTATAGCAGATGCTCCAATGATTGGAACTGATTGAAAGGTGTATTATTTAATATGACTCTCTTAATATAGTATTTTATTCTTTCCTGTATTTTCTGTCTCATATTTGAGGTTGTGATGTTTGATTATGTGAACAGTGAATGTTCAGAATAGGCTGTTTTCTCCATGCATTCTCTTCTCAACTGTTCTATCATGGAAAAATAACCTGTTTCCCATCTCTGTGCATTTTAGAGAAAGCAAGGATTACAAATCTCCTTTGTGTCTTTCAGATACCTGTATTAAATCAATAGGTGCTCTTGCCTTTGAAATCCATGATTTCTGGACTGTTTATTGAAGTGGGACCATTTAGACTGTCATGCTTTATTATATGGTGCACTGCTGTAGTTTTTCTTTCTGTTCTGCATTGCTGTGAAGGTAATTTAGCATTGTTGACATAGTCTATACTTCTGTTTGAGTTTTGTCAATAAAATGTTTCCATGTGTAGAAAGATTCATTAAGAAAGGACTTTTAATAATGCATGGGGAAGGTAGGAGTTCTGCTAATGAACAGACTCCAAAGCAACAAAACCAATTATTTAGCTAGGATTCATTTCAGTGTATCTGTAAGTAGGCAAAATGTTAAAGTTGTTTGGAACTCTGTGATGATCGTATTAAATAGCCTTAATAGCTTTGCTCTAATATAATTCAGTTATTATGGAGACAGTGGGATTTGAGTTGCGTGCCTGATTTCCTTACTTGACCAATACAGCCTGTGTTCAAAGTCTTAGGAGATATACCTTCTGTGTCCTTTGGTTGTGGTGAGTTTCCTCTGCTTGCACTAGCATTATTATTACTGTTATTGTTATTATTATTAATAGCAACAGTAATAATTACTGGCATTTAAATGTGAATTGTTAATTTAGTGTCCTAATATGAATTAGGAAAAGAGGGATAATATTAATTTCATACAGAAGTCTGTGTGTTCTCTAATGAGGCTCATGCATCTCATCCTTGTTAGTGATTGTGTGTAAAGACTCTGGAGTACTTGGAAGTATAGCCCAGGGAGGATTTTAATTGTCAAGTGCAGTTTTCAGCCAAATTTTGGTTTTTTTCTCCCATGGAGAGGCAAAGAAGTCCCCTGTTATAGTGGTACTGATGTCAGTCTTAGAGGGACTGACTAAACTGAGGGGATGGAGCAGTACTAGGCCTCCCTCACAACTCAGGTCAGTCCTGCTTTGCAAATACCTTGTTTCTTTTTCAGTCATTGACATTGACTGAAAACTTGTGCAGGACTGATCCCACTTACCTGGCAGTTTTTATTGTACAGAAATAGTAATGCAAAGCTGTTACACTTCTTTTCACTGTTTATTCTCCAGTGGTATTAGCTACTGTAGTGAGGCTTTATCAGTGGTTATCTGCAGGAGTTTGAAAAGATTGTCTTAGTGCCCCCTACCAGAGCATAGAATATGACTGCTGAATTTTGTGTCTGTCACCTCTAGGTCATGTATCCTAGCAGGATGGAAAATAATTGAAAGGTGTAGATCAATTATCTGTCCAGTGTATGTAGGTGAACCTACAGTAAAGTCAGAAAAGGCACGTCATTGTACGCCTTGTGTATTTTCCAAGTCCTGATATGGCCATTCCCTTCCTGTTTGCCTTCAGTAACTCACATCTAAATCAAAAAAATTTTAGTCCAGTTTTGCTGTGTGTTTGTGTGTTCATATAATAAGAGACCTTGATTGAATGAGGTTGTAGCTTTGCTTGGATAGATAGTCTTGAAATACATACCTATGAAAGACATGGGAAGCCCCATTTTTGCATGAGTTAGTTACTGCTGAAGTGTTTAATTTAGACTCTTCATAATAAAACTCACTTAAAGTGATTTTTAATAATAAATTGTCTATTACAAAAGTTTATAAATGTTTCAGTTCAAATACTGGTCTAATATTATGTCTTTTCTTCTTTACTGTGTTGTTGGCAAGGAAATGACAAAGGAAACAAATGTCACTGTTTGGTGACCCCTGGACTTTTACTTGAGCACCCTTTGTCCTTGGTCTACCTGGCAGCTGAAGGCAGAAAAGTTTAAACTTCTTATTTCAGCCCAAGACATTTTTGCACTTTGTCTCCTGGACGGCTTCTGTGCCTTTTGTCCCTCTAGAGTTCCTTTTATTGTCTGTTTGCAGTGAAATGTGGGGTTGGTTAGTTGGTTGTTTGCCTAGGGTGATGGATCATGTGCAAGAGAGACTGACACTGTGTTAAATATGGGATGCTTACTCTGTCCACGCCACAGGGGACATGAGGTTTCTCAGCTCCAGTTTCCAGGATTCACTAAGGCAATATAAATACATTTCAGCTGTAAGATATTTACCATTTTGATTAAAAGTTCATCTGCATGGAGGGTGTGCTTCTCATGGAATTTTTTGTTCTTCTGGAGGCATGATTTTCTGTGGTTAAATAAATGATGGGGGGGGTTAAAGTTCATTCCATTTTGCATGATAAACTACAGCCCTTTTACAGCTCTGTGCAGATCACGAGAAAAGAAATGGATGTAAAGAGAAGGTGAGAAAATAAAATGCAGAAAAAACTGGAAAGAAGGAACAAATCTGATACGCAAATCAGGAAGAAAGACTTTATAGAAGAGTAAGGGAAAGGACAACTTGACAGTGTCATTATAGTAGAATGAAATGAAGCTTGTCTGTATGTTATTAAGTGATTAACATAACATAACAAAGAGAAAAAAATGACTAAGTAATATTAAAGCAATGCAATTTAAAGTGCACAAATCCTTAGCAAAAGTAATTTTAATAATTGAATAAGTAAATCTGTACTTTAAAATTATAAATGTGAACTATTAAAAAAATGCATTGGAAATCTTAGTTTTCTACAAAACCTGTAGACTTATGTTTGCATGGTCAACAATGGTTTCCTAATGTTATTTTGTATTTGAGATTCAGTCTTTACAAACTGTCAAATTAATGCCGCCAGATTTTACTTTTATGCTGAAAATATAGCTTACACATTTTTAAGTTAAAATGTTAGTTCTGAATTTATTGCCACTTCATGAGGATTTTTTACAAGAAAGAGAAGCAAATTGGCATGGAGTATGAATAGTATTTTTTCGGGCTGCTCAGTCCTGAGAATTAAATTGGTAGGAGAAGTGACCAACGAGCATTCTTCTATTTGCTGGCTGTGGGTGACAGAAGGCCCAAGTTGCCCAGGCAGAGCTCGACTGGAAGTTGTCTCATCAAACCAAGTGTTGCACTTCATCTAAACATCCTGCTTGAACTGGGAGAGTGGGACAAGGACTTTTTTCTTTATTCTTAAAAATAATCTCCAACACCTGACAGGATTGTGTGCCATGTTTGCCATTGGGTTCTTCTGGTTTTCTTTCCAATGACTTTCTGCCTCTGCCACCTTTTTCTCCTATTAATCACTGTGAAACATGTCAGCAAAGACGTTTTGGCCAGACTTCTGACCTTACCATATCTAAATGGGGTGTCAAGGGTGAAAAGTTTATCTCTCTACAAAGGAGATAACAAGCTATCACTGAAAGTACAGGATTGTCATCCTGATCAATTCTCATAAAAAAATGGAGAAATATGCTATTCTCTATTTTTGTTTGTTTTGGAACATAGGGCATGAATGGATAAAAAAAACCTCTGAGACACAGACATGGGGATCTTTCATATTCAGCAGGAGGGTTCTGTTCTGACCTGCTCTTAAAAGAAATAAAGTATAATACAATACCTTGAAAGAATGATAAATCTTTAATCCCTGTGCAGACAAATAGTGTTCTTCAGTGATAAACTGTTTTGGAAGTTCTCAACTAAGTAGAGATTTGTTATGCCTACAGCTATTTCATCAGATGGGTTATGACTACTCATGACAATACAAAATCTGGATTGCAAATGAAGACATAGTTGGACAGTGGTCCAGTGACACCAAGTTCTACCAATGTTCAGAAAATAGTTGTCTCTTGTTTAGCGGAGGATAAGTGTTTAATTATTATTTCTGTACTACAAACTCAAACAGATAGGGTCTGTGTTTATAACTACAGATTTACATGGTGGATGTGTTCCATTTATTTTGGCTTTATTCCTAATCCTGGAGACACAAGAAGGGTAATTTCTTCTGTAAGGTCAATATAGAATAGTAACTCATACTAGATTTTCTTGTCTCAGCACCTGCATTTGTCAAGATTTCAGAAATTAAAAGGTTCACTAGAAGTTATAAGCTTCCATATATGACAGCTGTCAGTGCTTTGACTGTGTCAGGAGTTTCAAGAACATCATGGATGTGTTGCAAATGTAGTGAACTTAGAAAGCCTTAGTACTTCTGATTTATGTTTAGTTAAAAAGTGTAGGATCTCTTGGGGTAATCTGAATTTGGATAGCCTGCTCTATGGAGAGAGTAACTTTGTCTGTTGCCACACCCAGAAGTATTTCTTTCTGATGCTTGCTCCTTCCATGGTGGCAAAGAACAAAGTGTTCTTGTCTAGCCTCGTCCTCTCCTGTCTGTGGCAGCCTTGATACTTCTGATGCACTGTTCTGCGGTTTGGAACCTCTCGTGTGCCTCTCTTCTTTCTTTCTTGTTTGTTAATTTCTTTGTTCATTTAGTTTTGTTTTGTTCTTTCATCATATCACACAAAGATGTTAGTCTGTTTGGTGTTACCCCCTTTCAGGACTGCATGCAGTAAGAAGTCTCCAGCTTATCATCATGTTGGGAAGCCTGGGAAGTAATCTATGGATGTGTATTTGGTAGTGACTTGAGAGATGAGCAGTATGAGAAGGCATCTTCAGATCTGCACTCAGATCAGCAGTCTGGGCTGAGAGCTTTTGCACACAGGAGACTGATTATTCTGTCTACGTTTTTAGGGCTGCTCACACAAGTGCTCTCTGAAAGCACTGCACTTTTGGGTGTACCTGTGGTTGCTTCTGAACAGTTTTTGTCTCTGCCTGAAAGCACCTGTCCTCTCTCTTTGTAAGATCGGACTTTGATCGTTCCCCATTATAAGTATAAAATCACAGTCTGAAAGACTGTACTATCTGAGACTGGGATCTGTGAACCGTGTCAAATATTTGTTATTGAACAGGTTTAGCTGGACGCCTGTGTCTTCAGTAGTTCTGATAGAGAATGGACTTGGTGCTGTGTAATGTTTAAACTTGAATAAATAAATAAGTTTATCTAGTAAGTAAAGAAAGAACATGGGAAGGGATTCCTGAATTGTCACAGACAGCCTTATAAGTAGAAAATCGTCTCAAAGTAACAAGAGGTAGTTTGGTTAAATTAATGTATATTCGTATTTCATTGAAAATCAGAATATATGGCTTCCCTCTTAAGCTAAGAATAAGGCAGATCTTGATTTATGTTTACTTACAAAGTGTAGAACCCCCTTGAGGTAATCTGAATTTGGATAGCCTGCTTTATGTCTTCATAACTTTCCTCTTGCCACGCCCTGAAGTATTTCTATTAGATGCTTGCTCCTTCTACAGTGGCAAAGAACAAAGTGTACTGGCCTGCCCCTTGTCTAGCCTCATCCTCTCTTGCCTGTGGCAGCAGGGAGGCACCCGGGGGTGATGGCAGAAGGAATGCTCAGTGCAGGATGCAGCGTGGCTCTCCAGGTTCTGCTGCAGGGATACTGCATACTGCAGGTGTTTAATAACAGGAGTACTGGCGAGCAAGCAGTGCCCAGTCCCTCTTACCATCTGATGAGTTTTCTGATACACCTTGAGACAAGCTTCTTCTGCACCCCAGCCTTTCAAAAAAACTCTGTTTTTCTGTAATCCCTTACAACTCACTAGAATTTCATTACAGTTACTGCAGAATGCTTTGCCATTGCTGGGAAAGACTCTGAGCCTGTGCTGCTGAGAAACCATGAGTCAGCTTGCTCAAGGGAAGGAGGAGGAGGCAAGGAAATCTCCTTTTATGATGAATCTTCCCACACTTCCTGGTGTTTCTGTTTTGGGCACAGTGGTTCAGAAGCTGTGGGCTGTTTTCTGCCTGGCTCTCAGTGTGTGAAAATTGTTCTTTCCCTAAGAGGGATCACCTGCTTGTCCTGATATGAGGTGACAGTATCCCACGCCTTTCCCCATCTAGAACAAAAGAGATAATCTTTCATCTCGAAGTGAAGCACAGTGTCATGGGGGAACTAGGGCAGGAGAAAGCCCTTGCTGAGCTCTGTACAGTTTCAGAGTCCAGCAATGTTAGAGAGGATTTCTGAGTCACTCTTTACTCTGAGAGGCTGTTGTTTAGTCTAATCCTGTGGGATAAATATATTCTCATTAAATTCACAGGGACTCACATCCTAACTTAACTAAGGCATGACTGGACTCACAACATTAACAGCAAAGATTTTTTTTACAAAAAACATACCATACATTTGTGTAGGTTATTCAGTAAAAAGTCCCACTTTTGCTTCTTTGCTTGGAAGGCCATATTCTGAGGGTGAGCATAACAGTGGTGAAATTGTTTTAATACAATATGATTCTGGATAAAAATGGTGACAAAGAGGTAACAAAACAGTGCAGTTCACTTGCTGGAAACATCTTGCAACTACTTCAATTATATTTCATGCTCGAGTTGAGAGCTGCTACAATAGTGACAGGAGGAGAGAAATAGAATTGCTTCATTTCTTTTCTCCCACCCACGGACGTTTCTCAGTGTGGAAAATGAGTCATCAAGAAGAGGTATTTTTACTTTGCAACAGACATTAGAGAAATGTTGATCTTCAGGCAAACTGTGTGTCAATTGATCTACTAGTCAAGAGGTCTGATCCTGGTTGCACAGATTTTATTTCTTTTGGAACCACTGCGAAGTCACAGCAGGAAGCAACCAACACAGACTCCCCAGGATGCACAGTCAGCTCAGGTGTGGCTCCCACTGTGGCAGCTGTGTGACATGGCTGATCTGAGGGCTGTGCCAAGTTGCTGGGGTACTCTGCTTTGACAGAACTGGGGTAGATCCTCAGCAGAGACTGATGGTCCCAGGCCCCTCTGCAAGCACTGCCCCAGCCCATTGGCAGGGCCATGATGGGTCTGTCTGCCAGGACAGGGCCTGCTTGCCAGCTCTGCCTCAGCCCTGTCAGATATGGCCAGGGTCATCTATTACTTTTGGAGATGTAGACTGACATATCACAGCTTTCAAGAAATTTTTTAGAAGTCTCCTGTCACAAGTGAAAAGTTAGCATCAGCTAAATCATGAGGTGGCCCCTTGGTTTGAGAATAGAATTGATTGGGATGTCTGAGCATGCTGCTGTTGGCCATTTGAGAATTTGAGCACTTAATCTACTTTTAATTTGTATCTTGTTTTGGAGTGTAAAGTTTCAATATAATGTGTAACAAACATAGGGATTTTATCTGTCATTGTCAAAGCGTTAAGCAGAAGGGGAAGAGGAAACTTGAGGCTCAAAGCCATGTAAAGGAGTTAATCAAATCGATCTGCAAAGCACAGACCTCATCTTCATTGTTTCTCACTAGACCACACTTTTATTCCTCTAAGCCCTTCAAAGGAGCCGGTGGCTCAGAGGAATGTAAAGCAGCAAACCTGCAACCACAAACTAGTACTTCTCACACCCAAACCAGTATTTATCACCCAAAACATGTTTTTCTGGGAAGCCAGTGTTACTGTTGAATTAATGTTTTTTCCTTTTACTACCTTGTAGTTTTGTTAGTATTTACTCTCAGTTTGCACTCATCTGGAGAGCTTTCTGTGTTGTTCTCTATGGGGTTTGCACAGCCAGGTTTTGGTAGCAAGCGGACTACTAGGGATGACTTATGTGAGAAGCTGGCAGCAGTCCAATATGAATGTGATGGGCCTATCAGAAAAGGTGTTAACACCTCTGTGATATTTAAGAAGGGAAACAAAAAACGTTATTGCACAGATATAATTGCGGCCAGAGAAGAGAGGAGTAAGAAGAGGTGAGAGGAACAATTCTGCAGACCAAGGTCAGTGGAGAAGGAGGGGCAGGTACCGGAGCTGAGATTCCCCTGCAGCCCTTGGTACAGACAATGACTCCTCTCCCTGAGCAGTGACAGGAGCAATGTGTGATAAACTGATTGTAATTCCCATTTCCCTCTGCACCACTGTGGGGGAGGAGGAAGACCCCTCCTAGGAGGAGGGAGAGGTGGAGGGAAGATGTTCTTAATTTTATTTTAATTATCCTGGTCTGATTTTGATTAGTAATAGAATTCACTTAATTTCCCCAATGTGAGTCTGTTTTGCCTGTGATGGTATTTGGTGAGTGATCTCTCTCCCTTTGCTCATGTTGTTAACCTTTTGTTACATTTTCTCTCCCCTCTGCACTTGTGGAGGGGAGAGATGGAGAGGTATTGGTGGGCACCTGTAATCCAGCCAGGGCTAACTCACCATGATAACTGCCTTTTGGAAGTTTGTGAGCTGTGAGGGTTATAGTTAAGATATCCTTAACCATGCTTTAGTGGCTACATAGTTCTTTTTTGGATATCACATTAGGAGTTGATTAAATCCAGTGCAAAGACTGTGAATGCCAGTAGTTGTCAGTTGTGGTAGCCTGCCAAAGGTGACACAGCTTGACGTCACTAAGTCCAGCTGGTAGTGACGTTGGGCATGTATTCCTGATAGGCATGACACATGTCTACATCTCTGTGAGGCTGCCTGCTCACCAGCTAGGCCAGCTTGGTGCTCATGAGGGGCTTGCTGCTTGTGCTTACCCAGTGCAGGGCAAGAAGTCAACAGTTCTGGTGACACAGGGCCAGCCTCTTTTATTCCCTCGTCCCTCTGTTTTCCCATGCTTGTAGCAATTACCCTGTTGCTCTGTTTTGCTGCCTTCCAGATCACTTTTGCCCACCTTTAGTCCTTAGCATTGCAAGATTTCAGGAGTTCCCAAGTGCATTTCCCAGGAGCCTTGTAAGGTGTCCCCTGCCCTGGCAGTAACCTTGCAGTTTGGAAGATACTGCAGGAAACATCTCCCACTGACCCCTAGAGCTGGGTGTCAGCCCCCAGCCATGGAGCAGCACCTCCCTGGCTCAGTTGTGGCTCCCCTGGATCCCTTGGTCAGACCAGGCTGTTGGCCTGCCTTCACTGGCTGGTGTCACTGTGGATGGAGACGATCATCCAACTTGCCAGCAGCCCGAGGGTAGTGCCAAGAGTCCCCACTTCCAATACATCTGTTCAGAGCTCCCCCACCCCCAGGGAGCTGCATGTTGCCACCAGTGGCTTCAGCTCTAGATCTTGTCATAGGTGTCCATGGTGTGTGAAAGCTGTGGAGATTTCCCTCAGCTGCCAAGTTGAAATGACTCATCAGGCTGTTTCCATGTGTTTTTTTCTGTCTGTTAATAACTTTTACTTTCATTTTTTCCAAGGCAGAACTGAACTCCTTGAACCCTTGTGTCAGTGTATTTCAATTGTGATTTGAGTGCAAACTGATTTGGGAAAATTATAATTTTTTTCCTCCCCTTTTTTTAAATTTTTTTTTTCTTTTTTCTTCTGCTTCTTTGGCTAGATCTCTTAATGGATCACAGAGCAGACAGCTTGCTTGTATTTCTTGTCCTGGATTTTCACTTACTCAGACATCCCCTTGCCTGATCTTCTGTTAAGCTTTGTAACCACATAGAAGCCAGTTTTTCCCTATGGAAATGGATGTCAGGGCTCCCATTTGGTTTAGGAAGAGCTCTATTTAGAAATGTAATTGCTAGGCATTCCCAGCTCATATTACTCTCCATCTCCATGTCTTTTCTGTCTCACGTGCTCTTTAGGTTAAAGCATACCCTCTCCTTGCCCCCCTGTTACAGACAAGGGCCAGCTTGGTGTTCTCAGTTCTTTAAGAAAGGAGGTTCATTTGTCTCTGTGGATTTGAAAGAAGAGGTGCAAACAGAAAGACAAAACAACTTTTTCCTTAGAACTCTGTTTTTCTGAGGGCATAAGATACTGAGGTTGCTGAAGGGATTGCATGACCCTGAAGAGGAGAATGGAGTTGTGTTAAATACTTTAACACCTAGACACCTACACCTCGACCTCCAGTTGTCTGAATCACCTGTACCCTTTTTTTCGTATTCAGGTTTAGGTTTAGACAGTAGTTTCTGCTTGCACAATGCTTTGATGAGACCAAATAGAGCTCAGTGGAAATGCATGAGAGGAGAGTAGTTGCTGCCTATGTTTGTCTACTTTATTAGGCACATTTACAGTATGCTGCGTGTTTGTTTCTCTTCTGACCTAATATAGTAAAAATAGTGCATCAAATTAAATTAGCTTCATTTTATACTTACTCAGTAGTGGATGTAGTGTCTTGCAGGATCTCTGCTTTTTATTTTTAAAACAAATCAAACAAATGAAATGCAGTTATTTCACAGTAATTTCATTTCTTTTTAATTATAATTTTCAGAGGCAAGTGGTTTTGATATTAGAAAGATTATGCTGATGTTCATTAGGTTAGAATGACATGGTGAATTCACAGAAGGGGAGGAACAACAAATTGTTTGAGAGATTGAATTTGAATTACCGTAATTTCTCATTAAAGCCTGGATTCATTAGTGAAGTATATCAAACAAGAGCAATTTTCTTTCTCACATTTCACTGTGATCTGGGTTGCAAAGAATGTTTTCAAAAGAAACAGAAGAAATTCTATAAAGCAAAGGATTTGTTTTTCCTTATATTAAAGTCACTTAGCTAGCTGTGTATGATCTTTTTCTTTCAATTTTGCTTACCAGTTTTCTATAGCATTGCTACATCTGTGAGCTCTGCATTGGTTTTGCTGCTGTGGAGCATTTGGTGGTGGTGGCTATGGAAGTGTGCTCGTGTTTAATAAAGTCCTGCACGATTGCATTGTCACAATTACAAGAGGTATAGCTATACCTCTTTTCCCAATGGAATTACTTCTTGTTCCCATTGTCTCTTATGCTGTTTACAGACCTAATGTTAGTAAAATTTCAAGCTTTTAAAAAATCAAACTGGTTACTACACATCTGGTTCTCTTTGCAGTTTAGCAGATGTGAGGACAGTAAAATCCCCTTGCTCTGAGGAGTAGTGGCAGTTGCATGATCAGCTGCCGTGACCTGATGTGCAGCAGAGGTTGGGTAAAAATGTACAGGGAGTGTTCCAAGGGTAATGCTCAAAGTCTTCATTTTGTTGAAGATGTTGCTTTCATGTGAGCCTTTTCACTCTTCTGAAAAATGGAAGTGGCAGGGTTTTGCAGTGTGTGGAGGAGCTAAGTTGTGTTATCTGTATTGTGTAGATTTTTGTTGCATAACATACTCATGGTTGGATATACCTAGTAAAGCAGGCAGACGGTGGATGTAACATTCTGGTTGTGTATCTGTTGACTTGAAAAACTGTAGCAAAAACTTAGTGAACCTACTTTTTGGGAAATAATAGGTAGTCAATCACCTTTCAGGATTGAAAGTATCTGTATTTGGCAGGAGGCTATCAACATGAAAGAGTGATACCCTGTGGATAACAATAGTTTTGGTGTCATTGAAGAATGTGCTGTGAGGAAGGATGGTTTCTATCTTGTACCTGTGATAGAAGAGATCTTTTGTTATCTATTACAGTCTGTCTGTAGAGCTTACACGATTTAGTGTCATTGCTGAGTATTTGTTTCCTACTTAAAAAAGAGAACCATCAAGGAGAATACCTCCAGTATCAAGCCCTACCAACAACACAGCGCTGCCAAGGTTGCAAACAGACCACATTCCCATGTGCCATATCCGTGTGTACCCTACACTCTCCCCACAGGGCAGCCGTGGCTTTCCCATCAAGGTGTTGTCCCCACACCTTTGATAGAGTTTCCACGAGGGCTGAGGCCCAGAGAGAATGCAGCTGAGAACAAGAGCAAGAGCTGTGTCCTGTGGTGCCCCACCAGCTGCACAAGTTGGGAGGAGGGGAGGAAAGGTTTATTTCTGTTCCCTTTGACTCAGAGTTTTGAATCTCAGTGACTTGGGGTGAAATAGTCAGGGATTTGTGTGGTGGTGGTTGTAGTTTGGGTTTTTGGTGTTTTTTTGTAAAACTTGAAATTTATTTGCCTTTACTACTAACTCCATTGTTATTGAATGTTCTTAAATAAAGCTTTTTGATCTGATTGAGTAATTTAGGCTAAATTATGTTTGAATTTTTCTTTGAGCACTGAGGATCTTACCCTGCAAGGTGCTAAATAACCTTATGCTCCCACAGCCTTCTCAGTAGGAGCTGAGAACACTGCACTGCCCTGGGAGGTGGCTGGATCTTCATGAGGCCAGGTCACACACAGTCTAGCATAATTTAAAAATAGGATGAAGGTTTTCAAATGTGTTTTGGTTAATACATCATGGCCTCTCTTACAGTAATAGTTCCTGTGGCTTAATATATCATAGGAAGTATTTTATTTAATAGTAAAATCTTGCTAAATTTTTCAGGCCCTCTGTTACTCTTGTCCTGTTGTGAAAGAAGGCTGCTATTTTTCCTTTTAATTTCGCTGGTGCAAATAAGTGGTATACTGCTTTACTGTTCCATTTCACCACAGGCAGTAATTTCAAATGCTTACACCACTTCTTTTGGGCTTAATGACACTATCAAATGATGGAAAGTGAGTGATCTTTCAAAATGGAGTGAACTATAATGACTCTGCACCTGAGTTCCTGGTTTTCTGTTCTGGAAGGAACAGCCTCCGCAGTAACCTTCTGGCACCCGAGGGGGCTGTGGGAGACACGGGGGTGTTTATTGATCAGGTGCTCGCATGACTCACATCACCCCTGCCTCCCTAATAAACAGTCCTGTAACCAGGTGAGCAGTTTGACCATGTGTAATTGTAAGTTTTCCAGGGGAATTCTATATTAACAATACAGAATTGTTAATGTAGAATGCCACTATATTAACAATATTGTTATATTGACACTCTATTAGCAATACTTTTGCCAGTATTACCTGAAGGGTTTTTTGTGTGAGTTCTCTTTCCTCAGGACCCCAAGCCTCAGATTAGAAAACAGGCTTCACATGTGCTGATACTTATGTTATTTGTGCCCTTCCTACTTGTAACTATTTGCAGTTAGGTGTTTGTATGTTTTGTGTGTCCTGAGGTGCCTGAGATGACACTCTGTATCTTGGTAAAACTGGCCCAGATTTTAAGATGTAGATGTCTGAATTGGATTTGTTTTAATCTCTATATTTAGATTCCTCTGTACAATGGCCTCAGTAAAAACAGGATGACAAGCACTTGCAGTTGCATTACTGTTTCCACTGATGCTTTCTGTTGAGTCTGGGCCACTGCTAGCTGAGCAGTCCTTCAAGTGTCTGTGATGTCAGTGAGATATCCGTCTTTGGTGCTTGATCCTTTTTTCTTTCATTCAGTTGGTTAATTGGTTTTGTTCTCTTCAAGCCATCTAATTTTTCTGTACATTAAGTCTTCTTAGTTCTGTCTTTATTAAAGGCTCTGAGGAGATCCCCAGATTAAGAGCTCTGTGTTAGTGAAAGGTTTACTGGTCTTAATCTCACATTAGTAGAAGATTGACGTTTTCTGGCTATGTTTGCTTTCCTTCTCTAAACTTACTAGAAATGCTTAATAATAGAATGCCTGATTACAAAACTTTACAGGTTGTTTCTCGTCTTCTGGATGCTTTTCATATTTCGATGATAATTTTGGTGGGTGAGTGTGCTAAATAGTGCAGTCAGGGCAAAGACTAAGGAAGAGATGAAGGGAATACATCATGTCTGACAATTCTTAATTGCAAATTTGCTCATGAAGAAGCAGATAGAAGGATAAACCTTCACATTTTCCTGGGAGTTTTGCCTATGAAGTTTCATGGGACCATGATTTCATTGTGTGTTTTAAAAAATCAAGTACCTTAGGATGAGTCCTGTTTTGCCATTTTCTCAAAGGTATTTAAATGCTGGCCTCATAAAAGGTGCTTAGGTAGCCATATTGCTTTTAAGATACCTAAATTTCTCCTGAAATCTGCAACAGAATGGAAATTTTTGTACCTTACTGAGTACATTGCATTTTCTAAAATGGTGGATATGTACTGATGGTATTTTCAAGGGAATATGAAGTTTAGTTTTCTAACTGCTTTTTCTGCACAATTATTGTTGACCAATTATTTTTAAAATCTGGACTCTAAGCCCTTTTTTCAAAACTGCTGATGGTTCCTGCTGATTTCTCTTGGAGATGTAGTGGTTCAGCACACATGAAAGGTAAATCAATGACTATAAGGCTTTGTAGTTACAGATTGCTTTTTGAGAAAGTGTGCATCTTTTCTTGCTGGGAGGCATATAAATAAGACACAGCTGGGAATAGAACTGTCTCTGCCTTTTCAAGAATACAGGGGCTTCCTGAACCAGTGCTTCATCTAACATGTAATTAGTTTTTTGAGAAGACAGAGATCTAATTAAGACTGGTAGAGGGTTTTTTAAACTTTATCTTTAAAAATCAAAATGGTATTTAAAATCTTAACTACATGTTGGGATAGGGTACCAGTGTTACCTGTTGTTTTTTGTTCTATAGTTTGCTTAGCATTTTCTGTAGGAATGTCTGCCAGGCAATATTCAAATATGGTGGTTTTGGGTATAGTATAAAATTAATATTCTATGTACAGTCATGCATCTTCAAGCATTCTTTGGCTCAAGAACAGTCCATATATTTAAAATTGTTCTTTATTAGATGAGCTACTACTAAATATAGTTAAACCAAAAAAAAAAAAAAGTTCAGTATGCTTCCTATTGCTTTCTGTCAGGAAGAAGAAACAGATTGTGTGATATTCAGGATTAGCTAAAATTTGTGAGAAGGTGGAAGAACTGTTTCAGATCCTCGCCAATGCTGCCACTTCAAATGTATAAAAAGCTTTTGAACTGAAATTCCCTGCTGCTGTTATTCTGCACCCTATTGAAATATAGTACTGGGTTATGCTTTGAATTTTTTTCCTGAGTCACATTGAGAGTTGTCAATGTCGTGTTCAACCTACAACTTTGCTCTCTGAGCTACTAGTGAGAAAGGGAGGTAATGTTTTGCTCATAAACATTTTACTCATGGAAATTAGCAAAGGAAGCATAGGAAACATTAGCCCTCTTCCCATTCCCTGGAAGACTAACTCAAAGTTTAATGGGGTTCTCCATTTCCGATACTCAGTCAAGTTATATCTTCTCCTTTAATTTCACATGGATATGGCTTGCCATTTTTCCCTGGGCCGTTGTGTAAAAATTACACCCATCTTCCTGCTGGCACTCTGCAGAACATGTTGCAGCAGTCATCATATTTTCTACTATTCTTGCTTATTGATTTGCCATACTCTGTGTATCTGGCTGTCTGGACCCACATAAATGTTTTTGATCACTGTCCGTTCTTCTAGATTTGTGATTGTTTCTTGATGGTTGCTGTATTCCCCTCAGTTTGCTGACATCTTTCTAATTTTAAGGACACCAAGGCTGAATATAGTATTAGGAGTGTATCTGTGCCCTCAGACTGAAACTCTCATACCTCAAAAGAAAGGAATAAAAAAAATGTTTTCTTATCATCTCATACTGAATTGTCATTTTATTTGCTGTTTGTGAGTGCATGCTCTTCCATGACCCTGGTGTAGTGTCAGAGATAGGTATCCCAGTGAGGCTTGAAGCGTGAGGCATGACCTACTCTACTTTTCATGTTGCACCTTTCATCCCTGTAATTCTTAGGTCTTTTGGGTAGAGGAGACAAACTCCACTGGCATCGCCCCAGCCATATAGCACATCCTTTTGTGTCTCTAACTGCAGAAAAAAGAAAGGTTTTGACCATGTTAGTGTAATGGGACAGGAGGATGAGCCCACCCTTCGGGTTTGCAAGCAGTCCTTGCATCTGTGTGCAGGAACAGCAGCTGTTGCCTTAGATTTAAAGGTGTACAGGATATGGGTTATTGCTGTACCACAATGTAGTAATTTTCAGAGGTGCTGGACTTCACCTTAATGATTTGAAGATGGGACTCTGTGCACCTGTAAGCAATATATAAATAAGTGGCTGTAGGTATGCCAGTGGTCCTGAATAATGTAAATGGATTATATTTGTATAAATGAATGGCTATGGACAATTCCACAGGTAACATGTATTAAAAATCTTGCTCTGTGGGATTTTGTCATGTGGAATGTGTGCACTTTTGGCTTAGGTTTAGAATGGTTTTAAAAGCAATAGTTTGACATTCAAGTAATGTATTTGGAAGTTATATATTAAATTTGTACTAATGAAAACGGAACCTGAAAGTATGGAAAAAAGAGAAAAGAATAATTTTAGTTCATAAATACAGTACTCCAGCTGTACCAAGAAGTATTCAGGGCTGACTTTAGGGGGAAGGGGAAAGTTGGAGTTCTGTGAGATATATCATTAGATAAATGAGCAAAATGCCAACTAATTAATGAATGTGTAGAGTGTTCTAAGAACAATGCCTAAGACCTTCCTCCTTTTCTGAGCACTGCATGCAAAGGAAAGGATCTCTTCTGCCTGTCAGGGATATAATGAAGTTAAACAGTGAATCTCCAGAGATTTATGTGGGCTTAATTTTTGGCTTTCATTATTATTAAGATGCTGAAATTATAAAATTATCAGGTAAAATTTTTTATGTCAAGCTTCTCTCTTTTTGGATGGCTGTAATTGTTCAGTTTGTACTTTACCTTGTGTCTCTGCTTTGTGTTTGTGGTTGTGTCTTTTTGTGTCCTTTTATTTTAGTTTTGAAAAATAACAATACTAAGGCTTTGTACAAGGGCTGAACAAGGTGTTACTCTTCAATTAATCTGAATTGAAAATCTGATTACTTGAATTAGAATCTCGTAGGACCCTCAAAACAGCCTTCTAGTAGGAACAATGTGAATTGAACCCTCATGGCTTTAAAATAACTCTTAACTGTCTTCAAAAAGTGTATATCAAAATGTCTTCTAACCGCAGTACTCCAAAATTAAAAGGTGGAAGCTGAAAAGAAAAAAAACTTTCTTTTCTAAAACCACTCCCAAAAAAACCACCCACAAAACCATGAACAGCAGCAAAAAAAAAAAAAAACCAACAAAAAAACCCCAAAAAAAACCAAAAAAAAACCCCAAAACCTGAAAGCCCCCAAAACCCCAAACTAAAACAAAATAAACCTCTAGAAAGTACATGGTGGAAGCAAATGATGTAAATAAGGTGGCCAAAGCCATATGATACTACGTGATGCTCTGGCTGCTGCTGAGCTGGGCCAAGAATTCACTGTCCTGATTTTTTTTAGTGCTCTGTTTCCTGGGGAAGACTGAAATTGGATGAAGAGCTAATGGGAAATACGCAGGGATAATTCAAACCCTCGGGATCAGTGGAGGGAGAGAATACAGACCAGAAGTATAAAATGTATCCATGTTGAGAGGCGGGAGCTGCACCTGTCAAACAGGACAACTTGACAAGCAGGAGGCTTTGGTCGTTCTCAGTGAAATGGTCAGATTCTGGTGCAGTCTGATGGTGGGGAACCTGTTTTTGCAAATGTAGACATACTTGAATGTAGCTCTTTCCAGAATGACACACAGCACATACATTTTTCTCCCCTCCCAAGTGTTCCTGGTTTGCTAACTTTACTTTTGGAAGTGCCCTCATGTTTGCAAAGTAATGATCAATCCTATAGACTTTGATGTAGTTGCTAGAAGTTTTTGTGCCGTTTTCATTAGAAGCTTTGCTAAAGGGAAATGTTTGAGCTGCAGTTTTTCTGTGTCCCCTTTATTTGAATGCTAAATCCAGCAGGGCTTTATGAGTAACATTCCCCATTTGATTCAGGTGCAGTTCAGTTTCCTGAGAAGACCCGTAGTAGCTTAATTATTCTTAGTGACAAATGCAAACTATAATAATTTTGACTCAGTGCCTCTGTACCCCCAGGTAATGTCAAGAAATGAAAGCAGTGCCATTTTTTGACGCACTGACGCTGCTCATCTCTCTTTGGAGTAGTTCTGATCTGTCATCAATGGATGTGCCTGTTTTCATATGTCACCACACACGCACATTCTCCATCATCCAGAGAAAAAGATTACTCAGAATCACTTGTTATTCTTTTCTGTATAATTGCTGGTGCATCACGGGAAGTTATGGTGTATGGTGAAAGGGGCTTGTGCACAAATTTCAGTTCTGTATGGGCATCTGTCTATATCTAGCAGCAAAAAATAGCTGTGACTAATGCTGGGTCATCAGTTGTTGGATCACAAGGAATACAGAAACTCTTTGAACTGAGGTGTTTCAGGAGATCTAAAGTGGCCTGAATATCTGTTAAAAAAATTTGCTGAGATGCAGACATGTACATTCAAATCATTTTAAAGGGTATTTCAAAAGGTATTTAGAAATCCATGAAGATTGTTTTAATAAAGAATCTTGAAAATGGTATGGATGTGAAATGGTTGGCAGTCCAGTTGTGTAGCAAGATGCAGGCATTAAGGAAGAAAAAAAGGAAAAAAAGTGCTCAAAAAGATTTGCACCCTTTGGAAAACATACTGAAATTTTTAGCAAAACAAGGAAGTACTTGTTTCTAAAAACTAACAGAAGTGTGGTAAGGGGCCAGAAGTTTTTTATTTTCTGTGCAAGTTGCCTGTAATCTTTGACAAGTACTAAAGTCTCCCTTGGACTTCAAAGGGATTTAGTTCAAGTTGTGAATTCTGTAAAAGAAAAGAAACCAGTCTTTAATATTGTGAGATTATTCTTGCTGTGCTTGACTGACAGCCACTTTTTCCATAGCTGAGCAAATATATGCATGAAAACCCAAGTCCACATCCTTTCAATTTTTGTCTTATTTGTGGCTTCTGATGCTTTCTCCCAGAATAGAAAGTTGGTTTTTGCTAATCATTAGTCTATTTAATGGCATCAGTTTTAAAAATCATTGCTTTAAAAAAAAGGTGGAAGTCCTGTGCTTTGGTAGTTATTTCCCCATGTGAAAGATCAAAAGCCTGTATAATAATTTGTATTTTAAAAAATCTTATGCAAATGTTTATTTCCAGAAGCATGTTATGAGATAGGCTCTCTTGTATATGTGTAACTGTCATGATTCTAACACTGTTTTGTCTGTCAGTGTGTTTGGATACACACATCACTGTGTGGTTCGTGTTTTATGCAACCGAAACATTTACTTAGTGCTGTTTTAGTTTTGTCACTTTGCTGAGACTGTGTTGTAATGTACTGATTTGTACTGCGTAAGAGTATTCATGGATTCACTAAGTTTTGTGAACTTGTTTTATTGTTTCCCTCAACTTCAGCAAGGCTTTGGCCACTGTCTCTCCCAATACCCTTGTGGCCAGCTCAGGGAGTGTGGACTGGATGATGAGAGAACAGCAAGGGTGATTGAGAACTGGCTGAACAGCTGATCCCAGAGGGTTGTAATGAGTGGCACATTGTCTTGTCACCAGTGGTGTACTCCAGGGGTCAGTACAGGGCCCAGTAGTGTTTAATGTCATCAGTGGCTTGGAGGAGCAACTTCCCAGGGAGTTTGCGGATTTCACAAAGCTGGGAGGAGTGGCCGATAGCCCAGAGAGCTCTGCAGCCCTTCAGGGGGACCTCAACAGGTTGGAGAGGTAGGCAGAGAAGAACAATCCAAAATTCATCAGAGACAAATGCAGGGTCCTGCACCTGGGAGAGGAGTAACCCCAGGTGTCAGCACAGGCTCAGGGCTGACCTGCTGGTCAGCCTCATCTCCTGTGGGGAAGGACCTGAGGGTCCTGGTGTCCATGAGCCAGGACAGCAGTCCTGGTGTCCTTCTGGCCAAGAATGGTAATGGTAACCTAGAATTCATTAGGAAGAACATTGTCAGCAGATCAGGGAGGTGATTCTACCCCTTTCTCAGCCGTGGTGAGGCACATCTGGAGGGCTGTGCCGAGTTCTGTGCTCTTAGGGACAAGAGACACATGGAACTCCTGGAGTGGGCCCAGTGGAAGATTACAAACATGATCAAAGGACTGGAGTATCTGTATTATGAGGACAGACTGAGGAAGCTGAGCCTGTTCAGCCTTGAGAAGAGAAAACTGAAGGGGATCTCATCAGTGTCTCAGTGTCTGTAGGGAGGGGTCAGAGCAGGGACAGGGCTCTGCTCGGTGCTGCTGAGCAATGGGACAAGAGGCAATGGGCAGTGAGAGGTGCACAGGAAATTCCACCTGAACATCCGGAAGATCTTCTTTTCTGTGCAGGTGACCAGGCACTGGAACAGGTTGCTCAGGGAGACTGTGTAACCTCCTATAAAGGAGATGTTCAAGAACTATTTGGACACAATCCTGTGCCATGTACTTTGGGATGATCCTGCTTGGCCAGGGAGGTTGGACCAGATGACCCACCGTGGTCCCCTCTACTCTGACCAATGCTGTGATTCTGTGATATGTAACAGAATAACAGCATAGCTGAGGTTTGAAAAGGCCTCCAAGACCATCAAGCTCAACTCTTAACACATTACCAACATGTTCACCACTAAACCATATTCTCAAGTGCCGTATCCATACACCTCTTGAATACTTCCAAGGAGGTGATTCCACCACTTGCCTGGAAAGTCTGTTCCAATGCCTAATCACCCACTTAGTGAAGAAGCAGAACAAAATTTATGTTACATAATTGTACATTTATAAATACATTCTAAAAGTCTCCATATTTTTTTGCTGGAGACAAAAGTGAATGCCAGCAAGAGTTGTTTACAAAATCTGCCAGGTAAGAAAATGCAAAATGCTGCCACGGTTCTGTGTATGTTTCTGAATATGAGCTTCAGTGGACCACTTCCTCAGCTGATGTGTGCTAAGTGAGGTACAATCTTTCAAAAGCTCCAGAGTGGAAATCAAGATTATTTTTCCCATATTTCTAGTTTATCTGTAGCTTGCTTTTCTGAGTTTTAGTATCCTTCTTAAGGTATAAAATTTTGTGCTGATTGCATTACATCATTGATGAGCTAGATCTGAGATTTTGGCCTCTTGTAAACAAAATCTCTTGTGAGTTCTGTTGCTTTGGATGTATTATGGTTAAGTCCTATTTACTCTTCTTTTTTTCTTTTTTTGTATTTTGTTATAGACTGGCATTACCGTCAGATTCCACATAACAAAAAATCTTGTTTTCTTTCCTCATCAAGTTTGCAAGAAACAACATTAGGACATAGAGCTCTGGCTCTAAAAGAGATGACTAAAACTAGAATAGAAACTAGATCACAATTGCCACACTTAATAAGGCAGTAAGTCAGTTGTTGCCATGGGACAGAGCTGGTTGAATTGTCACAACTATTCCATAGGCATAAATCTTAGACGTGCACCAGATACTTCACACTGTTCCTGCTGTGCAAAACAGCTGGAAGTTCAGCTTAAAGGATTTCTTTCTTAGAGAGAAACAATGGGTGGCATGGAGCTGAGATAACCTGAAACTGATGGGAAGCTACATCCCCGATACAGCATTGCTGTTGTGGCTTTAGGATGTGTATCTGATTATGGGGTTTGTGTGATAGGTAAAACTGCAGTTCAAGGATCAGGAAGCAATCTTACAGATGGATATAGGGAGGTGAAGCTGGTTGGTTTCCTTTTTTGAATGTGCTTTGTTGCAGTAACTTTTGCTTTGCTCTCTTTTTTGGTTTTCATGAGTATTTTTCTTTGCCCTAGAGATGCAGTTTTGGGGTAACATTTTGCCTGGTAGTATAATCAGTTAAGACTTTCTACTCCTTTTTTACTAGCTTTGGGAAATTGTAGTAATGTCAGATGAAGATGAATCTGCTTATTTTGTATTCAGTTGGGAAAGATTAATTTAAAAAATGGCAATTACATGGTGCATACCCATCTGGTTGATGAATTAGTTCTACAATGGAGATGAACTCTTGCATAATAATATTTCTGTAGAAGGAATAGATACAGTTAAAACACATTGGAAAATTCTTGCAATGAGACCCCTGTGAGTAAAATTGTTACTAAGTAAAGGCTGTCGATGTTAATATTATTTCAAGCCATAAGAAGTTTACATTAAAAACGTGACAGTTCCCACTAATTTCTCATTTAGTACTTTACTATTTGTTAAATTACAAAAATTTTACTAGGGCATTTTGAGAATGAATCTTGTTCTAAGCTTAAGGGTTGAGAAATATATGTATTGCAGGATGTCTTATGTGGAAGGTCTGACTAAAACAGAAACAGCACCACCAGGGAGGCTTTGTTTACACCCAGGAGTTTAACTGTTCCTGTAGCTAAAGCAATATAACTGAACAAGCAATGGTGAACGTGTTTATGGGAACAGGAATAAATTTACTGCTGTAAGCTGTATTTAGTAACTGCAGTAAGGGTGTACTAAGGAAGTGCATTGCCAGAAGGAAAAATCATTTCCCTCACTGGAATAATCATGTTGTACTTCTATGTAAGGGCCAGGCCTGAATTAATTCCAGTTGCATTTCTGAGTTCTTAAATGAGAAAGCTGCTTCAGTAAAGGCTTTCTTTGGCTTTGGGAGGATTTGACACTGAGAGGTGTTGAACATCTGCATCTTCACTGAAGTCTGTGCTGTTTAAGGTGTTGTAAGTCATCACAGTCGTGTGTTTGTGGCTTGGCTCTAAATCTTGTTAAAGTCAGTGGGAAAATGCTTGGGTGGCTGGAGGACAGGAACCCTTGGGAGACCTTTGTTTGCCTGGCATATCTTGTTCTCTGACAAATCAGGTGTGCAGGCAGTAGGAAGCAGTTTATCCTGAGAGCAGAAAAATGTGCTGGAGGGTGTCCGTGTGTGAGAATCACAGAGGCGAGCTGAGATTAAAATCCAAGTTTTGTTCAGTAGTTTTATTTCTAGTTTTTGCTTCCATGGTCCACACATAACTTAACACGAGTTGACAAGCTGAAGCAAAGCAGTACCACCTCTCTCTGGGGGAGGTGGAGTGGATTTAATCTCCTTGTTGCTGGATTCTCTGGGCTATGGATCAAATCCCAAGTTTGAACAGTCAGGTTTGAGACTATTTCTAACTTGCATTTTCATCAACCTTTTAATTTATTCCACCTCACAAGACAAACAGTATGTTGTTTGGTTACCAGTTTCCGTTTGGCAGCACCACAGCTGCTGTTGGCAGAGCTAACCACATGATGAAGAAAAAGGAAGAGAAAACTCAGTTCCGTCAGGTTTTCTGCACATGTACACATTGACTAAGCAGAAGTTAGCTTTGAAATCAAATCCAGCTTCAAAGTTAGGTTAGGTTGTTGAGGTCTTTACCCAGCTGAATTTTGAGTATCTGCACTCATTAAGTTGGGAAGCAAGCCCCTGTTCTTGCTCTCAATATTAGAAGAAACACATAACCAGAAGTTCTGAAGGCAGCAAAGAGGTGTGTAAGCAGCCAGTCTAAATTAGTAAGGCTCTTTCAGTACCTCTTTCAGTAGTAGAAGGAAGAAGTCATGGTTACAAATGTTTCTGGAAGATGGGGTTTGGTGAGAACAGGCACGCAGTTAAGTTCTCAGGAATTTTTTGGGATAGTCTGTTTTTTTTCTGCATCACAGAGCAAAATTCTCTATATATGACTGCACTGAGCTATAACATTTCCTTATTTTGGAATATTTCCATATTTAAAATAGTGATACTATATATGAATGACAGATTAATTAGAATTAAATAACCCAGTCCTTAGGAAAAATACTCCAAGATGAGGGGATACAGATGCTGCCTATTCAAAATGCCTAAAACATAATTAAAACAGAAAAGTCATAAAACGTTGAATTTGTACAGTGATGGAATTTTAATCAGCACTTGTGTGGCAAAATCCATGGTCAGCTGTAATAAATGCTCCTTCTGCTTCAATTTACGAGAACATTTGCAGCTGTTGAAGAAACAGGCATCTCTGTGTCTTAGTCAAACAATACATAAAATATTCTAGAATAGATGGTGTGCAGAAACAGGTGACAGAGCTGTGTGTTAATAGATCAACTTGCAGAAGCAAGTGTGAGGAAATTGATTGCCTCATATAGTCAATGGATTGTGAAAGGGAAACTCATTTAATAGAAACCCTTGAGAGAGAAACATTAAAAATCATACCTGGCTTCAGTTTCTTGTCTACATGGAAGCTGTGTTCATGTCATTTAGAAAGATTATATGAACCAATTTTCAACAATTTTTCAGCAAGTGCAATACATACCAAAATTTCTTTAGAGGACTGTACTATCCTGCTTTGGTTTTACTCACTACAGACATGAGCCCACACCATATATTATTTAAATCTGTAAGTTGACACAATATGTAGGATTTGGAATTGGAGAGAATATGAATTATACCACAGACACCTTTCAGTGTGCTTCATAGTTGAATGTTTTAAATACAAAAATTAAGATGCACATTAAACTTAAAACCAGAAGGATTTGGTGGGTAGTTAGATAACTGAGCAAACCATCACACCTCTTTGTCCTGCTCTCAGCAGCAAGTTTAGTGAAGATCTCACTGGAAGATAGGGAAAACAAATGTGAACGGAGCTGCAGAATCAGGATGGTGGTTTTGAGTGACTGTTTTCTGATGAAACAGATTCGGGGAATTCACGTAGTGAAGCTGCTCTCTCAAATTTTAATTTGAACACAGTTTGACCAAGAGGTACAGATTCTATGTAAAATACAGAGTTTTGATGGAAGGAAGGAGCCCGAGACATCCAGAGCCTTTGCTGAAACTAACAGAAATGTACAACAATGAGAAAGGCCTCCTGCTGAGTCTTGAGTCAAACAGAAACCAGATAGAGGAAAAACTGAGCTTTACTACTTCTCTAGTTCTGGTGTTCAAAGAGTGACCTTTTTTTTAATCAGAAGTGAAATGTTACTCTAAAGGGAATATAATGCAGCCTTGATACTCCTTTTAAGAACACTGAAATCAGGATATGCCAATTTAGCAAAGTAAGCTTTCAAAATGGGCATGACGCTTTTTATTTTCAGCTGAGCACTTCAAAAGCCATCAAAATAGATGTTACCTTCTGTTCTGGAAACTGTCAGGAAGCTATAAATAAGCATAAAATAATACAGGAGCAGGAAAAAGTGTTGTGCCAGCAGTTAATGTTGTTGTTTCTAATTTTGTTGTTGTTTTTTTCTTCTTTTTTACAGTGTGTCCTATTCAGTGCATGTCTCTGAGGATTACCCAGGTACAGTGCAACATCCTTGCCCATGGCACATGTATACATGTTACTACAATTTGCTATATTAAATGAGAATATCTGAAAGAGTGTTGATGTCTTCCAGGTGCATCTTGGACTAATAATTTTCCATTAGTTGAGATTATCTTCACGGTCACTTCTCCTTTTCAGGCATCATTTATCAGCTGGGTCAGGGTGAGAATACAGGTTCACGAGTTTAGATAGACTGTAGCTTGGGGTGCTGGAGCCAACAAGGATAGGAGTGAGAAAGTGCCCAGCTTCTCTTTGGCATGGTAGACAAAGCTTGATCTTTCAGGAGCCTGAGGAGGCTGGCGCAGGGCCAGCAGAGCACTTGTGCTGGGGACCTTAATGAGGCTGCTGCTGCTCTCCAGGTTAAGCCTGCAGACTCCGTGCCTCTCGGGGTGAGATGGAGCCAAGCACTCGTGTGTGGCTCTTTGGCAGTGCTGGCTCGCAGAGGGGCTCCCAGCTGCTCAGACCAGCCTCCCCTCAGTACTTCGGGCTGGGTTGGCAAAGATGTTTGCATAACCACGTGGCCAGTCTTGACGTGGCGTGTTATTCATAGGAAACAGAAGCAGGTGAGAACAAAAGCAAGTTTTCAGGGAGCCTATTTCCCAATTTCCTTCACAAAGACACTGCACAGGTACTTGAGGCAGCACAGGCTATCAGAAGCAGAAGAGGAAGCGAGGATGACAGGTGCTGTGCAAATAAGGGTTTGTGGTAGTGCTGTTGGACTGCACCACATTGTGCACCTGTGATTATTTAACAGTGTAAGCACTGTGAATGATATGAAACCCTCTGCCCTTTTTTGATCTGTGTCTGTAGCTTTTCTGAAATGTTTCTCAAAGAAGTATTGTTTCTTTTAGAAGCTCTAAAGGAGTGTGACTTTGATCTTCTTTACTGATAAGCAGCAGATTCTGTATCGTCAAAACACCAGTGTTTGAAGCAGATAGAGAAAAAAAATCAACAGTGGTGCCAAAAAATGGATTCTGTGAAAGAATGCTAAAACCTCTATTAGATTTATTTTTTTAACCAGTAAAAACTGTGGAGGAGAAGCTATTAGTCTGTTCAACATTTAGAAATGGGAGAAACTGAGATTCATAAAATATACAGTCATACCAGTGATAAATGGATTTACAGATTACTGCATTGAGCTGACAATGAATAGAGGGAAAATTAGTTGAAAAAGATCTTCACCATGTGTTATTAACAGTTTCTTCCATTAAATATCACAAAATTTGACCTCTGTGAACTTCTAAGAAAATGGTAAGCTGAAGCACTGAACCAGCAGCAGTTACTTGCACAGCACATGGGAGCTCATTTCCTGGCCAACTCTTCTGTCTGATAGACCTCAAAATTTCCTTCTGAGTGTTATTTGCAGCATGTCCTGATAGCCTACAAGGCTGAGTGACTTCACCGTCCCTGAAACCTGATGAATATTCTGTGCCATCACGCCCTATATTTTAAAGACAGATAGCAATTGAACATTTCACACTGTGGTTAGCTTGGAGCAGAGAGTAAATCAGTACATGTTTACTGATTAAAATCCAGCCCTTCAGGGCTTTTGAAGAGCTGATTTCATCCACATCTCAAGCTTTTGCAGGATATATGTGTGCTTTATGATGAAGAGATGTTCACTGTGTTGGGAACCATAAGGAGTTTCTGCCATTTTGCAGCTTTGATCATAAAACACTCATTTTTACTCAGTGAGCCCAATTCTTTGTCGCCTGTTTTTTCCTAAATTTCTGACCAAATGTTATTGCTGACTGTGTCTTCCTTCTCTGACATGTGTCTTAAGGAAGGCTTCAGGGACATATCAGGGTGTGATGGTGTCAGGTCTGGGAAGCTCTGTGCAGATGTCCTCAGCTGGAAGGTGTTCTTCAAGCACTGCTGCAATTTTATAGAGTTCAGAGCAGCACGTGCTCTCAAATTAAATTTCTCACAGGATAAACCTTTATAGATTAAGGTTTAAGTCCATTAGTACATAGCTACAGCAAACTTTTAACCTGTGTAGATTAAGACTGTGTAATACAGACCGGATCAGATTTGGAAATCCAAGACAAGCCTGTCAGAGTTGATCATCAGATAAATTGCTAAAGTGTGCAATAAATACATGAAAATAGGAGAGATTAGGCCACAACACAAGTGATGTAAGTCAGCTAAAATGCTACCACCAAAAGTAAATTATGGATACTAAAAGAAGAGCTTTGGGTAATATACACACTCCCACAGCCTGCTTTGCTGTAAGTGCACAGCATCACCACTTCGGTACTGACAACAGTGTGTAGCTGTTGCTGAATTACTTATTGAAGCATCAAATACAAGCAGCTGAGTTTTAAATCATACCTATGGAAACTGTAAAGTGATGTGACAACTTTCAATAATGGAAGGTGTTTGAAGGTTTCATATTTAAGAGTGAAAGCTAAAAATGTGCTCACAAAGGCACACTGAGGGCTTAACAGTAATAGTGTTGAGACAGTAATGTCTGAAAGTTACATATCCATTGCTGGAGTTGTGAAAACATAATTGAAAAGTTTAGAGCCAGGTAATAACAGTTTCAGCAAAGTATTGCTGAAACAATTTTCTCGTAACATTGACACAATTGGAGAAAATAATCCTTCTTAGGAGCAGTTGTAGAATATTACGTCCATGAGTAGACTGAAGTCCCACTTATATGACTGTATCATGACTCCTGTGGGAACCAGAAGAGCAGCAAGCATTTTGCTAATGAATTTATGTTCAGAATGATTTTTGTTGGCTGACAGAAACTTGTAGAACTGCTGTAGTCTTTTATCCCAGTGATCTGTAGGTTATGCACCTTCTTAGACCTCAGTAGATTGCATCAGAGATGGAGACAACCAGTTTAGCAACTAGCAGTTTGCTGCATCCATCTGCTAGGTCCAGGCACTATGTCCTCCAGTGAAGAGGATAAATAGTCCTAGGTGTCAGGTGTCAAGTGTTAGAAACGGGTTGTTGAAGAAAACAAATCAAAGCCATTATCTTAATTTCAAGTCTCATCATACTGATGTAAGGAAAAAAAAACAAAACCAAAACCCGAATAGCTGCTGAATAGCAAAAGAAAAAAATAACTTGGCAGTGAAAGTCATATTATCCAGCTGCCAAGAAAGAATGACAATGGACATAAAAATATAATTAAAATCTATAAAACCTGTAGCTGATCTGTTCTTTTTCCATATAAGTATGTCTGTTTTGTACAGAACATACTCTGTTCCCAGTTTTCTGTGCTGCAGTAAGCTGTAGCACAAGGATTTCCTCTCTCCCTTCCATGTATGTGGTGTTAGGTCTATTTATAGCCAAATAATGGCCTCATTAGACTCTATAGCAGTAACTTACACTCCCAAAACTGGGAAACAGATGTGCTTGTGTTGTATGTGCAAGGTGGACACAGAAATGATGGTGACAAGGTGGAGAATGTAAACAGAGTCAAGGCAGAGCTTCTTGCAGAGGGAAAGCTGCAGCTGTGCTGTGGCTGTAGCTCACAGCCCCTCCTGCCAATACACAAAAGTGGGAGAAGGAATGAATGCTGACAGAAGGGACCTCCTTAGTTCACATGATGTAAAACATGTCCCCGTGTCCAGTGTGTAGCTGAGCAGCCACAGACTGATGCTTTGCTGTGCCCACAGGAGTGCAGGGCTTGGGCATCAGTGGTGTTGGCCTCCCGCAGCACTGGCTGCGCACAGTGTGTGTGTGTGTGGAGCCAGCCACAGATCCCTCAGATTGCCTCGCAGGACAGCACAGCAGTGGGAGTAGACAAAGGTGTGGGACAGTCAGACCTGGCAGACGTGTGTGAGCGTGGCAGAAAGGCTGTTTTGCAGGGGGCAGCCAGGAAAACCCATCTGTGTGTGTGGTGTAGCTGCTGCCCTGCCCAGCCTGGCACACCATGCAAGGAAGGGCCACAGCCCCATGCTCCCTCTTGGGAAAGGTGGCTAAGAACTGCTGGGATACAAAGGATGGTATCATTGTATTTTCCTCCCTGTTAATGTTAACACCTGCAGCATTTCACTGGGAGCACTCAAAAGCTTTGAGGCTGCAGCAGTATGCTTAAAATTGCATGTGATTTCATGCATGTTGCTGATATGGGACAAAGTGTTTAAAAGTGCCATATGTAAGTCCTTCTTTCAGTTGTCTTATTCGTCACTTCATCTGTGATCATCTTAATTGTCAGCCTTTCTGCTCTGGAGCAAAGTTTTCAATTCAGCCTGGACCATTAGAAAACAAAGTATCATTAATTTTGTTAGCAAGTTCAGCAACACATTCAAAATTAGCTCCTGCAGATAATATAGAAGAACCTGCTGCTTCTTGGTTTTTGTTAGGAAACATTAAGTTGCAAAGAGAAAAAATAAACCAAACCAAAAAAACCCCAACAGACACACTCCTCAGTCTAATCCCTACATTTTTAAAGAAAATTTGGTGAAATATTTATAATATTCATATATACCAATGTTTTGGCTAAGTGGGAGGGATTTCTTTTCTCCCTGAATCAGGTGGAAGAAAGGTTATCCACAGATTTGAAGACACTCAAATAACCTTTATGTGACTAGGCAAAATGAAGCACAGATATTTGGCATAATTGGCTGTTAACACCCAGCTCTCAGTGCAGCTTTCACTCTGCATATCAGATCTAACTTGAGTTGTGGTGTCAGACATAGCAAAAAATATAGAACAAGTGTTTGATTTGGGAAAGGTTGGCCACCCTAAGCCTTGTGGATTGGTTCAGAGCAGTGCTTGGTGTGACTCACAGATGCCATGACATCACACTCCATGGTTTTGCTTTATAAAGTTTGGGTCTGAATCTCCTGTATTATAATATTTTCCTTTTTGCTAACAATTTCAAGGGAAAATAGCCAGACACACCAGGAAGGTGGTAGTGCTCAGCTTCCCTAGGCATCTGGGGAGTGGTTCCTTGTGACAAAAATCTGGGATAGGAAACATTGGAAGGGGCTGACAAACAAAGCACAATGGAACTTCACCATGCAAAGTGTTTTTCTTTTGTAGATAACACTTATGTTTCCAGTTCTGATAACGATGAAGATGTGTTAGTTACAACAGAGCCAATTCCAGTAATTTTCCACCAAATTGCTACAGGTAATCCTGTCTCTGAAGAGTTTTATCAAATTCATAATTTTGGAGGAAAGCAAAGATGTTGTCTGCACTTAGAGGGAGATATGATGTTAAAGGGTTCAGCTGTACAATTTGCTATTTTCTCTGAGCTTATTCTAGTAAATTGTCCAACATTCCAGAATAGAATAAATTAAAATATTTCTTTTGGGGATCACTAGAATTGTGTGCAGAATGTATTTTTTGCTTTTAATGTCTTGCAGCCTGTGCTAGAGCAATTCCCCTTGAATACAGCTAGAGATGCTTAATACTTTCCAATTATGAGTTTTCATGATCACTTGCTTAAAACTTCAGTAAATCTTCACCACTGTGGATGAAACAGTCTGTAACTGCTGCTGCCTCTGGTGAATTATTTCAGGAAATGGTTCAGCTGTTTCACTAAATTCCGCTATAAAAAAATTATTTGTTTTTTCCCAATGATTTTGGGGGTCCTCTCATTATAAATTATTTCCTTATTTTCAAAAAGTACTTGATATATGAAAGGATTTGCTTGTCAGACATACGGACTCATTTATATTGTATTTAATAAAGATTTGTGCACACACTTCATGGAGACAGTTTAGATTCTAGCAGACAAATTCTCTGATTGTTTCAGGCTGCAGAATAAACTGCACAGAGCACTCTTAATTCTGGCAGGTCTTCAGATAGGAACACTTCACTTTGTAATTTTATTATTATTATTATTATTATTATTAGTCTTTAGGACTTCTTTTGCATAACAGAGAATTATTTTGAATTCCACTGGGGACCAGTATGATCTTCACTCTCTATCTCATTAATACAGATGTAAATCAAGAATAATCTTACTGAAGTTATTGCAGCAGCACACAAACACGATCTTGCTATTACCATCAGAAGTTTGTGACAAATTTTACTTGCAAATATTTCTTTACTTTGAAAAGAAATCAAGCCTGTAATTTACAGTAGAGTAAAAACCTATATTTTATATAGAAGATTTTGTTTTCCTGAGGGGTTTGATTTTTCATTCTTTTATAAATTATATTAAATTAATGAATGGCACTAAATTGTAAATCATAAATTGGGAAAAATGAATGTCCTAGATGGATCAGCTGTGTTTCAACTCACACTTTAAAAAAGTCTCCTGGGAAGCAGAGGCTTCCTAATTTTAGACTGTTGCGTTGCAAACTCTTTGATGCATTTCATATCTGTAATTTTTTGTTCCTTATTTGCTCTGCTACTGCAACTAAGAATTCCAAGTCTGCATATGCAAAACTATTTCACTTTTTTTTTCCACACATATGTTCCTTGTTTTCCTTTGTTTTTTCAAGAATTAAGAAAAACCAGTGATGTCAACTATTGCTTATCCATAAAGTCAAAATTACAGAGGGAGAATGGAGAGGTATGTATATTTCTTGTATGTGTCTTTTAACAGAAATTATTTTAAGGAACAAAAGAAAATAATAGAATATGAATGTTTACCATAGACTTCCTATCAAAATGTGCTTATTCAAGCTGTGCATGTTTACATGTTTTAAAAGGTTACCATATTTCTCTGGGTTTCGTAAATGGATTAACTAGTGATTCATGTAGTTGGGATAGAGGTTCTCCTCCTATCCTAGGAAATATATTTTTGGTGTTTCATTTTTTGTTTGGCAGTATTAGAGACTCTTTTGGCCCTAAATATACAGCTCTCCTGGAAAAGTGGATAGTGATTCCATTACCTTACTCTGGCACGTAAGACCTCATCTCGATTACTTCCTACTGACTGCTTCATCATATAGCCTCAAGCAATCCAGCTGCAGACTCTAGACCTCTGTAGGACTCTTCTCACCATGAGCAGGCTCTTGAGTGTTAGGGTTTTCTGGGCACGGTGGCATTTGCCCTGTGCCTCTTGCACAGCTCTCTGACCAGTCTCACTGAGACACTAAGGAAGCAGTGGCACGAAGGTGAAATCTCACTTGGGGCTTGACCGTGTCATGGCCTGACGTAGGCTCCTGCCTCAAGCAAGGGATTGAGTATTGTCAGGGCTTGAGGTGCTTGACCTAGAGTCTTCCTTTGGTAAGGGTGGGTGCTGAGTTTCTTACCTTGGAAATGGGAGGTAAGCGTGCCCAGTTGCTATGGGTATTGGTTTTTTTAGTGAATGAAATGTCATTTGATGTGAAAAGCTGCACTGAAAATACTTCGCTCCTACTGCCTCATCATTGTATTCAGTGCTCTGTGAACATAAGAAAAACAAGTGTGGGAAGAATTTACCCATTTCCTTAAAAGCCTGAAATATAGTTAGCTTCTGTGGGCCTGAGTTTGAGCTTCTGTTTGGTTTCTAGTTGAATGAGGTACTTAAATGTGAAATTACTGAGAAAAACCCCTTTATAAAAAATCTCTTAACATTGATGATTTATGTTGGTTAGACAGTTCAAGGCTAGGTTAGAATGTGGTTGGTTTGTCACTATTCTAATGTGAGAGTTCTGTGTAGAATTTTTGTTCAGCTGATTTCTGTTTTGAAACATACTTCCCTCTGAAGTAATTTTATTATAAAACAAAGAAGGCTAAGTTATTTTATTTATTTTCAGTGAAGTAGAAGCAGAAATTATTTTTTATGTCTTGACAGAAATTGCCATGAGGTTGGGTAAATACGCTGTATATGTTTACATCCAGTGAATAAAGGAGGAATTTAGAGGCAAGGGTAGAAAATTGGGGATTAGAGTGTCTGACCACAGAAATTGGTGATAACTGTTACTATCTACATACTGACATGGCTCTAGAATTTAAGGGTAACTTCTACTTTTTTGATTCATATTTCTGATTTCTATTCCACTATGGCATGTCTGTGTAGGACAAATAAGAAAAAAGGGGTTAAATATATTACGTTCAGGTTGAAGTGAAGAATGATGATTTCACTAGGTGTTCTTTAGGGTCTCCTACTCACCATAGGGCATAGAAATAACACATGAATTGTGGGAAACAAGAATTACTCTCTCAAGCAATTATATAATTTTAAGTAAAGGTTCTAGTGGTGGGAAACAGAATATAACATTTTATCTCCTGCTGAGTTGCAGTCTCTACCAGGATCAGTTCAGTTTACTTGGTATTTATTATTCACAAAGCAGCCTATTTGGAGCAAGTTATACTTACTAAGCATCAGAGTCTGTAATCCTTACTTTTTACTGTCTCAGAGAAGAGCTACTCAGAAAATTAAGTTTGAAACTTCCCTAAAACCAGGATGGAACTTCTGTTAAGAATGATAATTAAGCAGCAGAGTGTCAGGTTTTCGCAGAAGGACACATAAGATATTCCATGCTTGGACTTGGATTATTTCCTGAAACTATTAGGGTTTAATTATGAGAATAAAGTAAAAAAAATGTAATAGGTTGCTTACACACCTAAAGATCTATGTCTGGAACCAGTCTTGATGAGAAAGTTATGCTTTGTGTAGCAAAAACACAGAGTGAAGTATCCCCACAAAGTCTGCTGAATTATCCAGTTGTTTAAAATACCATGCTGTGTTTCTAACCACCCAAGTATTATTTCTCCAACATATATTCAAGGTGTTTTTATGTACCCTGTATTAGGTGCTTTTTTCATGTGATACTTCATCATTCTTAAAATGGGTCCTCTGGAAAAATTATACTAAAAGATCTCTTCAGAAAGGATGCTATGAGCTTATTCATAAAAGCATAATTCCTGTAGTTACATTTAGATCTATACATGCAAGGTCAACATATTGCTTTTATCATTGTTAACCTTCCTTTTCCATTAAGGAGTCACGGCACAGCAGCACAGTTGAAGAAGACTCTGAAGGAGATAATGACTCTGAGGAATTTTATTATGGAGGACAGGTAATGCAGGAAATTTTTTGCACAAGTTCCAAGAAAGTAATATTTGAGAGTTCTTATATTCATTCCATTACAAATGTATAATATTTAATTTCTTTTTTTTTTTTTTCAGTGTTGAATAGAGTGTCATGTGTATATATGTGCATAGCATTTTATGGCATAAATATTGAATGTATTCAAGGTTGTAATTACAACATTTTAAAAATAAGATCACTTTGCTTACTTTTGCAAAGCTATGAGAATGGAAAAAGCAAATACCCTTCAGAAAGCTTGAAAATAGAAGCTACTTCTTACTTCCAGGAAACAGATAACTGATTCTGTAAAGCCTACCCCATTATTAATACAAATGGGAAGTCAGGCTGGATCCAGATCTGTTTTCTTCTGGAGAATTGCTATTTTTTAAAGTAAAGAGCACTGCATTTTTGTGGTGAAAATCGTTATTACAAAACAATTTTGGTCTAGGCAATAGTCCATTCTTTTTCTGAGCTCTAGAGTAAAATTCACCTTGAAAAATGCTGCATATTTTAGAGGATTGCACTGCTCTGTGTCTTTCCTTCTTGTTCCCTCAGCAGAATTAATTCTTACATTCTCTTGTGTATTGGGAAATAAAATCTTTTCATGCCTTTTTCTTTTGCAGCGTGCTTTGCGCTGCTAGTCTCTTTATTCAGATTTCTCTTATTTTTTCACCTCAATGTTGCCCCAAGGAATCATTCCTCGCTTGTGTTTATTAGAACTGTTTATTTCTATGAACATTTTAGTGAGTTACGGTCGCTGTTTATGAAGGCTGTCCCTTACCTCAGCCTTGAGGCTGAAGCCATCCGTGCCCTGGGTGCAGAGCCAAGGCTGCAGGAGCATGCCAGCAGTGCCAGCAGGGTGGGTCGGTGCAGAGAGCGTGGGATGCTGATGAGCAGGACATGGCTGAGCCTCTTCTCTCGCAGAGCCAACGGTGCGGTGGGGTTAGCACACAAAATTCAGGTTGAGGTGCTACACAGTAAAAAAACCCAACAAAACCAACAAAACCCAACAAACAAACAAACAATCCCATGCCCCTAAAAAGCTATTAAAAGTTATATTGAAGCCGGAACTGAAATAATTTATTTTCATGGTTTGACATAGCCAGCATGGGGAATTGACTCATGTTCACTTTAGAAATGACTGCAGGAATTGCCTCCCTTCAGCTGCTGACTCCTACGGCCCCATGCTGGGGAGTGCTGGGGAGGACCATACACATAATTCACTGCAAAGAGAGATGTTTTATTTTAATCTCCCTGAGAGGAAAAAGCTTCTGATCTTGTCCTGTAGTGATGGGTTGTGTGTACCCGCTTCATTTTTCAACTCTGAAGGAAGGGCAGTAACCTCAAGGTGAAGGAAAAGGCAGAAAACAGCTGGGAGTGCTTATTTCTTGAACCAGGACTGATAAGTTTCCTAAAGGATGCCTGGCAGTGCCCAAATGAATTAATAAATATTAGCACTGCCTGTGAGATACGAATACAGATAGCAGTACAGCATTTTGCAAGGCATAAAAGACCTGTGTAATAGACAAGACTGGTTAGAATTTAAGTGCCTTATATTAAAATGGAAACTGGATTATATTGTATTGTCTTTGCAATGAGGTAATACATTTAATTGAATGGTAAAATAAACCCCAGGTCTGCAATAAAAATAAAATATCAGTTGATTTTTACTGTTTTGAATATAAAATATCAATAAACAAAATATGATGAGCAAGAAAAGAAAAAAGAAGGCATCACAGAAAATGTATTTAAAAAGAGGGAAAAAGGACATGTCTGATTTACAATTTCATGGTCAAAAAAACTAAAAGGCTAACAAAGACATTTAGAGTTAAAAAATAGTACTGAGGACTCAGAAAATAAATAGGAAATCAGGTAATGAGTGAAGGCCCTTGAAAGACAAAAAAGAACTATCCTTTTTCAAGCAGAGTGTTTGTAGGAGTTGTTAAGTGAGCACCAGCTGTATGGGGAGACAAAAGATTTGACCACGTACATGGGGAAAAAAACAAGGCAGGCCCCTTCCTTTGAGACAAGTATCTGCTGTGCCCACAGAGAGAGGGTGCAGAAATACTGACTTCAACAAATAGAGGGAAGAGATGCCAGTGTAATTGTGTGCAATCAGTTGGGAAGGATGGAGGTCAGGATAATTCTTAGCATTGCTAAGTGGCTGCGGCTGGAAAGGCAGGAGCTGCTGCTGCTGATCAAACAAGGCCCATGGAAGACAGGAAGGGGCATTTGATGGGCAGTGTAAAGAAGATGCAACCTTTTCCAACAAAATTAAATGTTTGTATCCACTTCCTAGGCACCTGCTTGTAATCCTCCCTAAGGATTTAATGGATAAATACTTTAAAGTAGCTAAGTGGTTCAATAGTCTAAGACCTATTGATTTTCAATGGGATTTAGGTTTGTAAATCGCTTAATCTCCTTCTAAAAAGCAGCCTTTTGTAAAATAATCTGAATAAGGTCTCAGATTAAAAACAGAGACTTTCTGAACATAGACCTTTCAGTCACAGCAAAGTTATCAGATTTTTTAGCTTTTATATTCACTTTTTCTGCAACCCTGCTAATTCTTGCTTTGAATCATGATCTTCTACATTTGCAAATAAGACCAGGAGATGAAAACAGAAATACTACTGCCTTTGGCTCTCTCTTTGCATGTCTCTTGTGCTTCAGCTACAAGACATACTTGAAAATGCGGAAATACAAAACCCTGACAGCCTCCTCTGTGTACATCAATATGTCTGTGGCACTAATTCAGGGCTGGGAAGTACCATACTGTGGTCTTAAAATTTGCCAGAGCACTGCTTTATTTCCTTTTTGAGTTCATAGCCTCTTACCATGAGAAAATAGGTTAGAAAAAACATTATTTTGAGCAGTGTGACATTCTGCATAATCTTCCTTTTGTATTTTACTATTATTGAAACTTAAGACTGATTTAAAAATCTGGTTTAGGACCAACAAATGTGGCAAGTGCACCACAGCTACGATTTGTGAAATGATTGCTGCGCTTTCTTTGGAAGCAGGACAGCAATTATTTACGCATCTTTAAAGAATTCTTCTTTGAGTAATAAGCATGGAAAAAGGATTGGTTTCCCCCTACCTAAAGTGAAAAAAATTACAATAACAATTTTCTTCCTGTGCTCTTCTACTTGGAAAATTGTTCTGACATGCCTGCCAAAACAAAGGAAGAATACTTTTTTTTTAATCTTCTGGTCATGAATATCATTGGTATCTCTGAAAAATACATGTTCATGCCATGCTGATGAATTTTGTGCCTTATACTTAAGGAATTCCAGGTCTGAGTCTAATCAAATTACTCTGCTGATTTTCAAATGTGAAAAGGTGATAATCTGATTATTATTTTAGTACTACTGACATTTAAGTAAATTGAAAAGCACATCTCTTAAGTATCAGAGCTGAAAGTGTCATAGAACTGGTTTCCTATAGATTTGGGTGTACAAATGGAGTAAATCATACTGCATTTGAATGTTGCTCTGCAATAACAAGAATTCTGTGTAGGATTCCTGTATAAGGTTATATATATATTTATATATGTGTGGGTCTAAAGGGATAAATTGCATTCTGCTGCTTTGCTCTCTGAATTTGTCAAAGCTACAGACCAAATCCTGCGCTCATTTCTGAATCTGTTCAAATCTAAGGAGTTCATTGACTTCTGTGGAATTGCTGTCATTCCAGTTGTTCTAAAGTCATAGATTTAAGTTCACACAATCAGGATTATTTTGCTTGAGAGGAAGGTAATAATAGACAGATGATTAATAATTGTTACATGCCCAAAGAGGTATTTTGGACCTTGTAGAAGGTAGGAGAATATTAATTATTTTGACTTCTTACAGTCCAACCAAACCATTTCACAAGTTTTGCTTTTTGCTGTAAGCACAAACATAAACATAACTTTTTAAATTTTTCATGTAGAGTTTGAAAAAAAAAAGGGGGGGGGTTGTTGTCTAGATATATAGCCTTTATACCTTCTCTGGTGTAACACTTAACATGGGAAAGTGTCCTTTTAATTTTTTTTTTTCATCTGATGCTATGGCAATGGTGGGCAGAATGTAGCCAGTGAGTAAGCTAAAAATGTAATTTAGATGCTGAGGTGCTGGGTATAGAGAATAGCTTCATGCTTTGCTTGTGCCCAAGCCATTCTGTGTCTAGTGTATATGAGAGTGTGACAGCAAACAAGAGCGAGCAAACCTCTGTGCCATAGTGGTTGGACTAGGATGACAAGACTGGGCGATCTTGTTCTTATCCTACTTAACATTTTTAAAATACACAAGTATCCCAGAACAAAATAGGACAGATGGATGAGTCCTTTGCAGTTTCTCTTCCCACAAACAGGAAAAGAACCCTCAAAATACTTCAAGGCAGAGGTGCCTGCTTTGAAAATCTTACTGCTTTAGCAGATGAGGTGGCCTCAGGGCTCCAACTTGTCCCTTCTGAGTGTGGCATTAAAGACTCTTAATACAACGTATTTTACAGAGAGTAAATAGTCTAAATCAGGTGCCAGAAATGAAATACAGAACTCCCAAGACATTTTCTTTCCCCAACAGGTTAGCTATGATGGAGAACTTCATAAGCACCCACAGCTGGAGGCTGATTTAACAGCAGTGAGAGAGATCTACGGACCTAATGCAGTATCTCTCAGGTATGGCACAGGCCTTTCTGTATTGTGGAACCTTGAATGTTTTGGACTTTGAATTCTATATGGACCTTCCCTGGCTGTCAAAGCACAAGTCTTTTCTGGTGGTCTCTGTATGTTGTGTGACAAAAGGAGGGAGCACTGCAAACCAGCATCAGTGCTGGGTTTTTGGGGGTTCTTTTGTTGTTCAGCATGGTTACAAGTAGTTGTGCTGAGAACAGCCCTGTTCTAAAACATCATTGTTGTGTTTTGTTGTAAATTACTATTTGACATTTCTCTAAACCCTTGTTAAACTCTTTTTCTATCATATTCTATATTTTGCCCTGGAGGTGAACAAGAGGAATGATAAGAGATTTAATAAATACTTTCCCTAGGGAACAACTGAAGGAATTGGATTTGTCTAGTCTAGGAGAAAAAGAGAGAAGACACAATAACAGTTTTTCTTCTTCAAAAAAGCTGTTTGTAGGTAGAATGAGTGATACTCTGTATTGTCATCATGAGAGAGACAGTAAGAAGCTAGAGTTTGACCAGAGATTAGGGAAGGTTTCAGATTGTGCGGATCTAAAGTACCCTACACAGAAAAGAAATAGAACCTTTGTCAGATATGAATTGCTAAGAGTATTTACACACTAATTCTGTTGGGCATATGTGAATGCGCATGATTCTGCCATAGTGCATGTCACATATATATTTTGATAAGCCTCATGTTTTTTATGACTTCATTTTCCATCAATGTAATCTTAATAATTCCATAAAAATACCAGGTAGGTAAGATGTAACAGACCTGTCCTGTATTGCAAGGAAAATATTGAAGTTGTCGCACAAACCAAGTAAGAAGAAGAGAGAGCATACCTACAGCTATGGTGTACTATACATTTTCAAATTAAATGGAAATTTATTACACTTCAAGAACCTGGGTAATTGAAATCTGAATAGCTGTGTATAGGTTTAGGAAATGAATAAATGTTTATTTGCTAAACTGATAACTATGAAATTCCTTCAAGCTCCTAAGATGGAAACATTATGTATAACCTTTTGAAAACTAAAATGCGTATCATTTGTTAAATCAGCTGTTTCACTGGAAACACTGTGATCCCCTTGAACTCACTCTAGTAGAAACTGGCACCTGTGGCTGCTTTTGCCATGTGTAAAAACTTCAATGCTTTATCCACTCTATTACAGCTGAAAATATTTACAAATTCTTGGAAATACACCCCACAGCTTTAAGTGTTCATTTTCATCCTTCTTGTGCAGCTCTGCTTCTCTAAGAGGAGAGCATTTGTCTGACAATTTCCACTGAGAGTGGATATTTCCTAGACTGTTGACCCTCCTTTCACTAATCTCTTGCTGTCGCAGAGTCAGTTTTACATGTAAAAGTGAAGTTTCTGTACCTGCATACTTTTCACCACTGCCTTTAGAAAGTTGGCCACAAAAGCCCTGAGAAAGTAATCCATCCAGCTGATCTCTTTACATTGCTTATTCATTTATGGGAAGAGGACATCTGGAAGATTCAAAATCAAGATGTGTTGATGAAACTATTGTAGACAGCAGATCATAAGATGCAGGTTTTGGAATAAAACATGATTTCCTCCTCACGTCAACTTTGGAAATTAAAACTAGAGTTAGCATCATGTGTCTAAAATCCATCTTCTTAGGATACTAGTGGGGTGGAGGCAAAAGGATTTCAAGTGAATATGGAAATGTCACAGTTAAAACTAGTTTTTATCGTATTCATTCTTCACTAACCTTTCTATTCCATTCGTTTAACCATTCCTCAGTTTAATTTATAAAATTATTCTTATTTACAGCCTTTTGAATCCAAGTTTTGTGAATAACACCAGCCTGCGTTCATAAAAAATTACTTAAGATACCATAACAGTGTTTGGATCTTCTGGAAAGTGAACAAAACAAAAACCAGATGCCGCTGTCGTGTAGGGTAGTGGCTAAGCCATTCAGTGGGTGGAGGGCTTCCCTGCTTCAAAGCCAGGTTTTCAGTGAGCTGTAGGAGATCAGTGAGTGCCTGTGCGGCACCTGCTCTAGTGTGGGTGAGGTGACACTGGAGAGCACTAAAGGTGTCTGGGAAGTCTCCTGTAATACAGACAGCCCTGTCCTGCTGTTCACCTGCCATGTGTGTGGGCCAACCTGATCTAGAGAGTGAGCTTGGGTTTTCCCTGACCAGAGAAAAGCATTGGGTTGCTGAATTTTGGTGGAAGGGGCTTCATCAAACTGTGCAAGACCTCAAGCGTTTTCCAGTGCGAACTCAGCCCTACTACAGCTGAGAGGTCACTTGGTAGGAAACAGTTACATTTTACTGTTTCAAAACTGCCTTATTGACTGATTCATGCAGTACTGCTGCTCTGCACTTAGTCAAGTTTAATAGAAAAGCATGGAAGTCACTGTGAAAAGCACAGAAATGGAGTTTTAAAGTGAAAAGCATCCTACTGGCTGGAAGCTAATCTGCAAAAATTTGAGAGATAGTACTTTTACAACATTGTCCACTTAGGTAATGTAAACAAAAAGGAAAACAAAATTTTGTTTAGGTGTGTGAATAACTATTTTCTAGCTCTGTTTTTCAGAAGTCTTCAAGTACACTGAGGGAGGGCAATCAGGGTGAGTCAGAAAATAAGAGACAGAACACTCGCAGTTTAAATGTGAGATTTCAGCTGGCAATGAAATACCTGTTAAATCTGAATCTTGCAATACTACACATAACAGATAAAAAAGGTAACTATTGCCTTGAGTGAATTACAGGCCAGTCTTTATTTTTGACAACCAAATGCTTGAATGCTTGAATGAAGCAATTCCCATGTATATCATGCCATGTCTTCACTGGTTTATCAGAAGCCTGTTATTACATTACTGGCTGTTAACCTGAAATACTTTTGAAAATTAACAAGGATTTTCTTGTGTCATAAATGGGATTAGCATTTGACTGTTAATTTTTCTTTGTTCATCTGTGCAATAAGTGAGACAGAAATACATAGTAGCAATGGAGAGATATTTTTTGTGAAATAGTGGAAAAGCAAGCCTGTTTAAGCAAGATCCTCTGAAAAAAGCTTTTAAGTGCAGCAGATGGTTACCCACTGGGAATATTGATCCAATCTATGTAAATGTGTATTTTATAACTATTCTGATTTTTCAGATATGATAATCCTTTGTAAAATCTTCCATGTTAGAAGTACTCCTGGATTGAGGAGTATTTTAAAGAGCTCTAATGTAATGTAATTATTTCCTTTCAGGGAATATGGAGCCATTGATGATGTAGATATTGATCTACATATTGATGTTAGCTTTCTTGATGTAAGTAATCTAATCACAGAATTACATAATGAACATTAATAACCATTTAATTTTGCTACACATCAGACTGTCTAGACAGCCACTGATACTTTCCCTTTTCTTTGGAGACTTGATCTTGACAAGTGGGTGTCACATTACTGATTGATACTTGGTAGAAAGGTTTTCTTCCCTTTTACAACCACACTGTTAAAATGCTGTGTTAGGCTTTTATTTGCCACATGTATATTTCCTTTCAGACATTTTTTGTGAATGGGAAATGTTTTAATAAATATAAACGAAACACCTTTATTTTTCTGTTAACCTAGATATGAGTCAGGTGAAAACTGACTTCACTCAGGTGAAGAATTCTTACAGTCCTGAAGGGAAGAGGACTCTGCCAGGAGTGCTCCTGTACAGTGATTAGAGAGAGGCTTGACTGGCAAAGGGACAGTAGTGCTGTTTCTTGGCTGGCAGCATGGCTTCTCTAGCTGTTGTGCTGTCATTCAGCTTCACACTTTCTCACCTCATCTATGCAGCAACTTCCTGGCCTCTATATAAAGAACAAAAATGAGAACTTTTAAGGTCATCATTAACTTCTGTGCAGATATGTCTTATTTTCAGGTCCACACATCACATAAGATAGTTACTGAGCCTTACTAAATTTTTAAGAAAATCTGATCATAGCTTGAATTATTTTGACCCATTTTCAGGAGCACAAGTTTCCTTAACCCTTAGTTATGGGACTAACTTCTATCCTGGTTTTTTTGCTCGTTTGCTTCTCAGCTTTGAGGCAGTTCCTGTTGGTAGATGGGAATGTCTCTGCCTGTACATGCAGTGTTGTGTTTAAACCTCTGCTTGGTTTAAATGAGCTCACTCAAGAACTGGAATTAGTCTGACACTGCTCTTTGGGGAGCACTGATGTGCCATAATTTGTCCTGAGTCAAATGTGTTATGTTGGAGTGGATACTAAACAGCTGGGTAAATGAATGGGTGGTGTTCATAGCAACCCTAAAGCAGACTGACAAAAAGCAGTAGTTCCTCACGATGGCTAATAATATCTGTTGTTTTCTTTTTGTCTCACACTAGGAGGAGATTGCTGTGGCTTGGGATGTAATTCGCACAGAGCCTATAATTGTGCGACTGCACTGCTCTCTTACACAGTACCTAAATGGTCCAGGTTGGTCAGTTTTGTATTCTTCTTGTGCCTTGTGTGGTGTCCAGTCTGGGCCATGGGGTAGACACTTATTCACTACCAAATCTTTGACCCTGCATGTGCTCAGTTCTACTGCTGAGAGAAGTCCTATTGATTTGAAATGAGGCTTACATGTATTTGCATGGCTGGGGCCTTCCTAGTGACACAGGCATCTAATTTAAAGTTTCATAGGATGATTTTTGCAACTCGTTTTCCTGATATCCTTTGAGATGCAACTGCTTCCCCAAGGAAGGAGGGTTGAGCAGTAAAGATTGAGAGTTTCTAATATGTGATTTCCTCATTTTTGAAATCAAACTTCATCTGCACAGATGAAATGTGACTGGTAATGAAGACATACATAACAGACCTGTGCAGCACATTAACATGCCCTTCTTCATGCAGCTTTAAAGAGTCAGGCCACTGTAATTGCCCTTTCAGCTTCTGGTTTCTACATGTGTATGTGAATTCTGGCAATCTTCAGATTTGAAAAAAATTTAAGTGAGTAAAGTTTCCTCATTAGAGAAAAAATGGTCAAGCTCATGAAGAATCAACTGATTATGAAGATTTAGAAACATTCATATATGAGAGTCAACTTCAGATATATTTTTACAGTGCAAGTCAGACTCAGTTTGGATAATATCTTGCCCAGCCTTGGAGACTTGCAGTACAGGCTGTCAGTTCATGCTTTTATCTGTGGGAGAATTCTGCCTCTGGAAAATTAATAGATATTTCCAGTCCTGTTTTGCAAAATCTGTCCCAATGAGCTAGTTCTATAGGATATATTGTCCAATGATTCTAACTGTAAGCTATATTCTCTTCATTCAAATAAGTATTTCATTATACCAATCTTTTTCTTCCCCTTGACTTTGGTCTTTTTGTCTGTGGTTTATTACTTCAATTGTTTTTGTTAATATCCATATCTTAAAGTATGCATTTGTGATAGCAGGAAGCAATGTTAGTATTCAGAACATTCCTGTCGAAATGTAATTTAAAAAATAAAGAAGTGCAGCAAATAGGAGAAGGTGAAGTGTGTAGAACAGTGTGCAGTGAGAAATGAGAAGTAACAAGAATATATATTCTGCATCACTGACAAGGTTAAGGTGGCAAACATAGTTGCCAGTGCTGCAGCTGCCTGCTTGTGGGAGTGCCGGAGTTCTGAGAAAGGCGGGAGCAGGGCCACAGGCAAGAATTTTGCTGATGTTGGTTTTATGAGCTCAGCTGCTGTTGCAGCCATGTCTCGTTATTCACTAGCAAAGCACAGTGAGATCCCCCATCTTTTGTGTTAATGATGTGAATTGCTCTTCTGTTTTCTTGAGAATACAGAGCCAGAACTTTATGCTGTGTCTTTTTCTGCTATGCTACATTCTATTGATTGAGAAACAGGAACACAGTGCATTGCAAAGCACGGTGGGGGATATGAGCACCACCCTGTAGCCATGTAATGTACTGATTTTAGGTAGTTCTTCTAGTTAATAGCTTGTCTCAGTAGTGTCTGCGTGGGCAGTTTGTCCCTCATGCCTTAGAAACCTGTCTTAGAGAGGATGAATCAGCCAGTGGAGGTATTGGCATGTCTCGTCTGAATGTAGAGTCTAGACAAAAATTTTCATCTAGATGTCAGAATTTAAGATTGCTGATTGTAGGTATGATGATATTTAAAGTATTCCCCATCCCATCTGCCCCCTGCAGTGTCTGAAATTTGACAATCCAAAGATATTGCTATACTTAATGAAATCATTCATCCCTTTTGAAAAAAAATCAGTTTGTATTTAAAAGATGAGTTTATGTTTGATGTTATTTCAATAATAACATTAGAGGAAACTACTGACCTTTGAACTAAGTAAAATTGCATGGCAAACTTAGATATATTGTATTTTATTATCAAATTTAATCTATTGAAGCAAAATTAAAGTACAAACGTGAATATTCTGAATAAAATTCAGCTGAGTGGTCAGAATAACATCAAAATACTGATTTTTCATTTCTAATAAAATTTGAATAAACCCCAGATTTTTTGGTTTAATTTCATTTTGATAATACTTTGGTCCATTATCATCTTATGCAATACAAAGTATGCAGTCTGTTTGTGCTTATAATATGCTTTGGTTGTCCTGCCTTGAAGCCCTGGGGCTTTCTCAACAAGTACTGGCTTCCATCTGCCACTTCTATCTAGCAAATGTTACTGAAGGATTTTAGTAATGCCACTAGCTAATTTCCATCCTTTACCCTGTACATTTGCAATTTCTATCATGAATATGGATGTGCCAGTGTTAGGACAGGCCTTGAGGAAATTTCAGGGTAATCCTTAGCCACCGGAATTCACATATCAGGTACTTAGATGGTGGCACTTAGAAACAAAATCCAGGTACAAATGAATTCAGTTTCAATCTGGACTTTCTTTGTAGCCACAGGAACTCTAGTGTGTATAGGCTACTTACTTGGGAAAAAAGTTTAAAATATTAGGTGAGATGAACTGCCAGTCCAGATACATTTAATCTGATGATGCTTGCTACTTGCATAATGTATATGTAAAAAAAGATATGTTTTTGTAAATAAAATGGGTGGGAATAGATACATTTGGGAGAATTCCATGTGTAAAATTGTAAATTATATTGGCTGAGGTTTCAAAAACAACCATTCCTTTCTTAATATGCTAAAATGACGTGTCCAGTCTTGCCATTGCTTCGATTTAATTGTCTGTAGTCAACCTCCACAGAGAAGAGGGTCCTTAAATGAGACTTACTTGGTCACAAGTAAGTCATTACTGCTGTAAGTTCATGTATCAACAAAATATCCTTTTTCCCTAGTGCCAACTGTGGATGTATTTCAGATCTCTACTAAGGAAAGATTTGGGCTGGGACATCAGCTGAAAAAGTAAGTCTCAAAAAGTACAAACCCGTGTTTATAGGCAAATATTGCAGTCTTTTAGTTTCTGGACTATTCCGGTCAAGTAGAATAAAATTCATGTTGTCAGGTTTGTTGTTGGATCAAAGTATCTTGAAGTTGTTTATCTTGAAATAAAAGTCAATATTTGCCATTTTAAGTTCGGCTTTGATAGCTGTTGATGAGAATTTGATCTGTGTTACTTGCCAGGGTTTTCTGTCACTTTGGTGCCTTTTAGGAAGTAAGCTATAAATGTTATAGAGACCATATCTGGGAATGTTCAATTTCATGTTTCTGCTTAGAAGCCTCTGAAATAGGAGTCTTTTTGAGCTTCATGCATACCCTGAGGGGGCTATGCTTTCATGGTTGTCTCCAGAATATACCACAGAAATTAGGCCATCCATGTTTTGAGGACAAGATGGAAGGATTGTAAAAAAACCCGGCAGTTTCATGTGGTCATAGTACAACTCTTTTTAATACAATTTTGCTGAGTCATCTCTTTGCATATGCTTTTATATATGTAATAAATTTTTAAATATATAGGCTTTAGTATCTCACCATTACAACATTAAGAATCCCCTGAGGGAAAAAAAGAATCCTGTTTAGTGTTTTAAGAAATTCAGTGCAACATTTTCATAATCTTGTAAATGAAGCAAGTTATTAAAGTCTCTATAGTACATGACTTCGAAGAAAAAAAACCATAAATGCTCCCCCAAAATGAATAGTCTCTTAAAATGTTTTGCTATTTATCCTGTCTGTGATTTTTGCACCAGCTAATTACTAAAGGTTCCCATATGACATTTTCAAGAGCACAGCTGCACAGTTCACAAGTGAGCAGGAGTAAAAATACCAGTGAGCCCAGTAGTCCCTCGTGGCTGTGGCAATATGATATTTCTTTTTCACACCAAATTCAGCTTTTATTTTTATCACTATTAAGACCCCGACTGCCAGATTAGTTAGAGAACAAGGTTCTGCTTAGCCATGCAGATGCAATAGCCTGTGGTCTTGTGAGAGATAGATCCCAGTACTGGATTTAATGCCCTTGACTCAGTTTGTCTCTAGCTCTCCATGACAGGTATAGTCTGCATAAATTTTGCAGTTGCAGTGATTCTTTACACAGACTGTATTCTCATTAGGAGTCCCATATTAAATTAGTTCTATGTGGAAAAAAAAAGGCTTTTTGAGGAGGTGGGGAATCCAATCACTAATCACATACATGACAGAAAACTTCAGCTGTAGAGTGAGAACACTGCATTGTCACCTGCATGGTGACCACTGAGACCATAGTTTTAAAATTAGTATTTCCCACTGGGATAAGAAAACCTTTTTTTCTATCTTAATTTGCAGAATCATGCAGACATTTGTTACACAACAGTGGAAGAACAGTAAAGAAAAATCTAACTGTACGCACAATAAGAAGGTGTCTGACAAAAAGGTGAAATCCCCTCTGCACATCTTTTCTACATTGCGCAGGTAATAGCAAGAAAAAATAGCTATTATCACCATAAACTGTTCAAAATCCACAGCAGACTTCACAAGGTGAAATCTTGACTTTTCTCCACACAGAAGTTCTCTATTTATATCTTACCTCATGGGTTTCCTGTCCTTGCATTGCATGACATCAGGAGTGAACTAGGTACTGTTGCAGCTTCTAAGATTATTAGAAGCCAGAGCATTTCAGTGCCCTACTGTCTGAAATAGCCATGTTACAGCTAGAACTGGAAATAATTAATTTTATTTTAAATTGTGTTTGTATTTTTATTTTGTCTTTACTTCAATAGCAAGAATAAAAATACGAGAAATACATATGTATAGCATGTGTTATGTATATTTTTAAAAACTGTGTTTTTCAAGCTCTTCTTTATACAGCAGTTTATATATTTAGTTTTTTAAAACTGGAATGATAATAATTGAAAGAATGATTTTTAAAGATGCTGAGCACCCTCCCCTCTCCAGTATTTGACTACATTAATGTTTTCCACTTCTGAAATGCAGGCACAGAATTTCAAAGAGAAAAGGCATTAGAAAGCGTAAGAAACAGTTTATGAATAGTTTGAATGAATTTGAATTTAATACGATTTCTGCCAGTTGCTCATACTCGTAAGTATATGTAGAATCAGGCTCTGATTTTACCTCTTTCAGGGTTGTGACTATTTACTCTAGTGTGTTTTCCTGATTATGGAGGGTTAAGGATCACCTCTTTGATTAAGGATCACCCCTTTGATTCAGTTATTGAATTTGAATTGAACGCTGCTTTGAATATTCCTTCTTTTTGATGAATTTTACCATTCTAAAGTCACAGTATGAAAAAGAGATAGAATACAGCAGTTGCTCAGATTGAAAAAGGAGGGAATGCCAAAAATGACAAAAGATTGTCTATTCAAAGGTAGAGGAGGAAAGACAGTGTTTTAAGTAGAAGTCTTACCCATTCCCTACCACACAACACACGGGCTATGGCTTGGGGCTTGTTTTTATTCAGAATGGGCACACAAAACGAGCCCATTCTTTTTCCTCTTGGTTTGGGAGCTTAAGTCCAGAGATGGCTCGGCCCAAGTATAGGGACCCTCTCTGTCCCCGGGGCACCAGTCCTGCCTCCCATCTGCAGGAGGGTGATAGTGAGCCTGCTGCTTACAGTGAATCAGCAGCCTCCACGTGCTTCCTCCACTGTCAACACTTGCTAACAGGGTGGGGAAACCTGCCAGCCTCTCCCCCAAAAAAACCCCACCAAAAAAACCCAAAGAAACCCAAAAAAAACCTAACCAACCAAAAAAAAAAAAAACAACCAACCAACCAAAAAAAAAAAAAAAAAAAAAAGAGCTACCCAACAAAAGAAACAAAGAAACCAAAGAAAAGCAAAACAAAACAAACAACAACAACAAAAACCCAAAACAAACAAAAAACTTCCAAAGACTGTTGTTTCTTATAAAACATAGGAAAGTGATTCAGCATACCTGTTACATGTTCTTTGCAAGGAGAGGCAAATATGAACCTTACAGAAATGTGACGTTTGTGTGAATGTTGTTTCATAAAAACCTTTTGTTCTTTACTTCCTGCATTCATAATTTAGGTGTCTCACTTTCTCATTTCTGGTGGTACATAATTAGAATTTATCTATAAGAAAGATGGGTAAATTTGTCTTTCACAAAGTGCCCAGGTTATTATGGTGGTTTTAAAATAATATCCTTTTCATCTGAATTAAATTTAATGTCTCCAAGTTTCATTGCTCATTGTATCTTCCATTTGATCTGAACATAGATTTCCTTGTGCTGTTTCCAGAATACAAGAACTTTAATGGGATCATGCTGTGATCATTACATAGAAAAGATAGATTTTGATAAGGAAAATATGTTATAAGAGGTGGATTTCATTTAGAAGATCATTTCCTGGATAATTTATTTGTTTTGAGACATAGAAGACCTTACAAAAAGCTGTAAGGTCACAGCTCTAACTTCTACTTAAGTAGTTGATTGTCTTTTTGATTGATGAGCTCATGTGTAAATAGGAGTAAATTGCTTGTTTTGATATTGGAAGATGTTTTATATACATTTGTTTACTAAAACTTTGGGTTGCATTTATCACTAGTGAAAAACATAAACACAGGTGACACTTAGAAGTCTTTACATCTCTGTGATCTTTCTTGATTTGCCCAGGATTTTGATTATTCTCCAACTTTTCCATGTTCTTTATTCTAAGGTCGCCAAGTTATCCTCCACCTGGCTGTGGTAAGAATAAATCAAAACTGAAGTCAGAACAGGATGGCATCTCCAAGACTCACAAACTACTAAGAAGGACTTGCTCTAGCACAGTGAAGGCGGAGGATGTGTGTGCCGCAAAATCTCACAGAACCTTTGGCCGCTCGTTGTCGAGTGACCCGAGGGCTGAGCAGACAATGGCTCTTAGATCGCACAAACTGCTGAGTCGTGCTTGCTCTGCAGCTGTCAAGCAGGAGGAGTGCATCGCTTTAAAGCCCCATAAGGTGTTAAATAGGTCGTGCTCTGGGGATCCTCGATGTGAGCACAACAGCACCTTGAAGCCCCACAAACTTTTAAGCAGATCCTACTCCAGTAACCTTAGAATGGAAGAATTGGATGGATTGAAGAATCACAAGTTGCTCAGCAAGACTTACTCCAATGCCCCTAAATCATCCAAAATGGAGCCTTTCAAGGAGTCCACCATGGCAGAGAGCAGGAGGCTCTCTCTTACCTCAGGGCTTATTGGTATCTTAACACCATCCTCATCATCACCTTCACAAGCTGCTGTGCGTAATAATTTTTTTGTATTCTGCTCATTTTCCTCCCATTATTTTCCAAATGTGCTATTACGCTTTTTGTGCAAAGGCATTAATACTTAGGATATATGATAGTGACTATATTAGATATACTAGAAGATAAGAGCAATGAAGTCAGCTTTTTAAGGAGGATTCAAACAGCTGTGCATACACATATATTTAAATTATAAAAGCAGAATTTGCTGGGGTCAGGACAGAGATTTTGTGTCGTGTTGAAATGCAGCTCAACTCACAGCTGCTGGACATGGGAAAAATTCAGTCACCCACTTCTTCCCTGCATAATTCCTGCAGGACGAAGGGAGAGTGTGCACTTCTGTGCTGCAAAATTAGGTTGGTTGCAGAGGACTTTTCCCTGCTTGCTTCATGGGGGAAACAACTGTGGTTTGGGTGCCATATCACCTCTAGTCTTTGCATCTGCCATCATCATCATCATCATCATCATCATCGTCACCATCATTCTGGAATGAGCTCAGTCATGGTTCCACTCACCTCTTGCACATTTGTGATTTGTGAAGGGTTGAACTTAAACCTTCAAATGTGCTGGGCAACATCAGAGGCTGCACAAAGAACAGGGCCTGTGCTGCCCTCTTAGTTTCCTCAGAGGCATGATCAGTTGGGAAAACAGAGGGCAGCATATACTCTTGCATTTAAGAAAGAGCTTTCAAAGTCAATTCTTCTGCCTATACGTCTTTAAAGATGGCTTTTTACTTTAGAAGGAAGAGTGGATTTATTTGCAGTCTTTGAAGGCAACAGCCTGGTTTTTGTTTTTAATGTGGGTAGAAGTGTTTAGAAAATTGTTCTCTCTACTCCCTTTGCCTGGTGGTACCTTGGAAGCTGATTTTTCCTTCAGATGGCATACATATGTTTAAAATAGTGCATTCTGAATAATGAAATTACATTGAGTGCGCTATGTTTCATGGTAATTTAGTTTAGTGAGCTTTAAGCTATACTCTTCAGATCTAAAGACAGGGATACACTATCATAACATCATTTATATGTATGCTGTGTGGTTGATTTATGTGATGTGCACAGCAAAATTAATTTAAGATGAGCCATCAGACTTTATTTTTGTTGCAATTTAGAGATGCACTTTTTTTCTGATTCAGCAGAGGATGTATTACCATAGCAAGACTTTTCTCTCCTGAGACTAATAGAAAAAGTCCCTTTGGTTTTTTAAGATAATGAAGAGCTGACCAGGTTTCATTACTGATGTTATCAGCTGATAAGGAAAAAAAGCAAGCCCTGTTTGGTAGCCTATAAAAACTACCCATAATTTATTGCTTCAATGCACTTACTTTGAGGGAAGATCATCACATACATGGTCAGATGTGGCTTGATTTTAGCGGAAGGGCATTTCACATTCTATATACAGGCACCAGATATATGGGTAACCTGGGTGCCTAACTGCAATTTGAAGTCAGTGGAATGTAGGAGTGATGAATCAAGATACTGAGTTCTCTTCAATTCTTACCTAAAATATGAGAGTCTCATATATGAATACAAGTAGGATTGTTTCCCAGAAGAACAATGAAAAAGCAGTTAAGCAATTAAACAGTAGAAAAATGAAAGGAAATAGCCCTATTTAAAAAAAACCTGCCAAAACACTGTAAATGCAGCTGATCTAATTCTATTCAAAACAATGTTTGATGGAAATAGATGTCAGTCTGGAGGGAAGGCTGAATCTTACTGACTCTTGTTAGCATAAGTTACTTCTATTTTATTTTGTTGTGTGCTGAAAGAAAAAGAATTTGAATAGTATCGGAGGATAAAGATCTGTTAGTGCAGTGTTGCAGAACTGAGACCTTAGTACATATAAAATAAAAAGGTTTTCAGCCTTACTGAGAGTTACAGTAGTCTTTCAAGCCTTAACATACAGCCCATGTTTGGATAGGCAGTACACAGTGAAAACATGATGGAAGTTACCAAACTTCAGTTTATTAGGATGGGTGAAGGCACTGGTGTTTTCTTTTGAGATGAAAGTTTATGAGATGGCGGGATAAAAATCTTCATCAGATTTAAGAACTAGAAAGAAATACTAAAAACCTGTGCCATACTCAGTGAAGAGTAAAAGGACTGATTATTTGTAATGCCTGGTTCACGCAAATGAAAGATGTCTTTAGATGCAAATTGTTTACATATTTACATGCAAATACTTACAAGTGCTTTTATCATTTCCTTATAATTAGTCTGCCAACACTGAAGTTGCCTCAACTTTTTTCCTTGCAGCAAAATTATGGTGCAAAATGCATTCCAGTGCGAGACCGTGGCTTTCTTGTGCAGGTAGGATGTCATATCTTATTCATATATGAAACACTGTGGAGCATGAGCTGACTGTTAATTATTTTTAAGCAGATGCTGTTATTCTCATTTTCATTGTTCTCAGACTATTGAATTTGCTGAGCAGCGGATACCAGTATTGAATGAATACTGTGTAGTTTGTGATGAACCTCATGTATTCCAGAATGGCCCTATGCTGAGGGTAAGTGGTGTGCTGGTAAAACAATGCATTTTATAGTGCCTTAAATAGCTGTGGACCATACAAACTTGTTGGAAAACAACTAAATTATTTCAGATGGGTTTCCTCCTAATACTCTTTAGATGCAAAATATGAAGCATATTAACTAGATTTTGCTGTAAATTTGGAAACAAAAAAAGTCGTACAAGGAAGGGAGAAAGAAATTAGCCTTGTATCATACCACAGAAGTGTAAGTGCTGCAGTAGTCAAAGCCAGATAACACAGAGAAGTGCATTAGAATATTTTCCCAGTGCTTTGGCATTCTTGTGAAAGCTTAGGGCACCTCATCCCTGAGCTTTTATCAAGCCATGACCACAGTATTTACATACACTGGTGTTTATGTCAGCACTCCGCAAAATTCTTATGACCTTGATTTGCTCACAGGCTGCTGGAATGAGCCATTCTCAAATGTGATAAAAATGTCAGCAGAAGGAGATGTGTGAAGTGCACGATCTAGCAGTGACCCAGTCTGGGAGCACTGTTGTGGCACAGTATGTCCAGGGTCTGGCCAGTTAGACAGCTGTTCCTTTCATTCCTCTGTGACTGGGAACAGAATTTTGCCTGCTGATCATTGTATCCTCTCTCATGCTGTTGGTGGAACAGTGGAAAAGAGTCAGATTGGTCATGAGAGACACACTGCCTGGAGCTGCTGGATCAGTGCAGCTTTGTTAAAGAGTATATTAACTGAATACAATTCTTAGCTTCAGGACTACTCTTGCAGTTTAGAATCCTCTTGTTTCACCTGCCCTTCATCCAGTAATGAAACATGAGTAACCTAAAAAGATTAAAGCCATGGAAAACTAACTCCAGTGAATAAATGGTCTGATACCAGACAATTTCTCCACAGAAACTACACGTAAGCTAAAGCAGATCTTGTCTATGATAGTTCCATGGAACAAAATTCAGGAGGATTATTGCTCTACCTGGTGACAGAAGTCACCTCAGTGTCACTCCCCATGGCACTGACTGGCACCAGGGTCGGGCATTCTGACTGCATGCAGCATGTGCAAATGGGCTGCTGGTAGGATTTGAAAAAGTACATACATACCCAGTTAATACTGTTTAAGTCATGGTTAAACCCCTGTAGTTTTGGATATCCAATCAGAGTTATTTTTTCCTCTTCAAACTCATATCTATCTTTTAAAAGCAGGGGTTTCTGACAGGTTTATCAGTACCCAAAACTTACTAGAAGCCTGTAAAAAGGTATCAGTTCCTCACTGTTTGTCTTTGAATGGACTGCTATGTATGTTACCGATGACAGAAAGAGATAAGACAAAATCAGTAATGTTTGAAGAGTGATTAAAGTTTGAAAAACATAATTATTTAGGTTATTGGAGTTTATCTATTATCTATAGATCAAAGCAAACAGTAGGATTTATTCTATTAAAAAGAACTAGAATGTGTAGTTGTCTGCTCTAAAGGAGAAAATCTAAATACCTTCTTTCCCACCATAAAGATTAAAATCGCTCAGAATTACTCTTTTGTGTCTTCAATTTAAAGGACCATTTTATAGCTATCTGTTTAAGAGTTTGTCAGCATTTCACAACAGAAGAAGCTGCAACAATATTTGCTCCTGAACGTATATTCATCTGTGCCTTTGAAGTAGCATAACCTGACAAGCTTGGCAAAAACAAAAGAGTGTCATTATATAACCTAGGAAAAATTAGATACCAGGAAGAAATCTAGCATACTATGAGTATGCTTGAATGACTCAATAAGCAATATAGAGCCATTAATGAGTTTGCACTTTTGTGGAAGGTGAGAAAGGATCTCGGTGTGAATTGAGCATTAGCTTGCCCTGGAGTGTGTTAAGGAAATTTATGTTTCATTCTACTGAGAGCTCTGGCCAGGGGCAGCTTGAAGAAGTCAGTTTGTGGGGTTTATATACACATGCTCCAGCTGAACACACACATACACATACATGCATACATATATATGTGTATATAAATAACATGTGTCAAGAGAAAGAGCATTTTCTCTTTAGTACCACTGCAGGAGCAGAGCTCAGAAATTGAGTACATTTGTTACAAGAGTGCAGCAAGCTTTCATTGCTGCATGCAGTGTAGCCTTATTGAGGAACCCTGGCCTTTGTAAAGAGTTCTTTCTTTGGATACCACAGTAACCTCACCAGGTTTCGTAATGGTGGGTGCCTTGCCACGGTGTGCATAGCAAGAGTATCCAGATCTCCTCTTCCACAGTTGCCTGCATCCCAAAGGCATTACATGATAGGCTCTCTCTGCAGCAGGTTGTGTCACAGGAGGTGCCACAGACTATATAGTTTTGGGTCATTCACCAGTTTCTGCCTTTAAAGTTTAGTTCCTCCACACAGATGCACACAGGTTCATGTCTAACTGTGGGTATTCTTAATGGTGAGTTTCCCTTCTACATTTTGGACATCTTTTCCCTACAGCAAAGAAGACCTATTAAATTATAAAAGCATAATAAAGTTACTGCTTGAAAAGTTACTTTTATATAGATATATATATATATATGTAGGTGTGAATTTCTGATCTTTTATGGAGTTTTATGCAGTTATGAAGGAGCCACAGAGAAATTTGATTCTCAGATCCTCCTATATGTCAGCCTGGTGCCTTTCTGGAGCTGTAGTGTAGTTTATTAATTGTCTTAAATGCAGTTAAAAAATTCAACAGTTGCCATCACACAACAATTGAAGTGTTTAATACTGCGAAGTGCTATACCTACTTACAAACTCTTATGCTGCAAAAAGTTTTTTGTGCAAGTTATTACTGACTTGGGAAATTCAGATGTCTCATCCTCACAACAGCTGAAGAAACCATCTGAAATTGAGAGATAAGGTTTTTTTCTTTCTGCAGGCTATCATTTTATCCTAGTTATAAAGTATCTTTGAATCAATCTCTCTCAGCAAGCTTTCTTCTCAGTATTGTGTTTCATTTTCCTAAATAAGTTTTTCTGCGGGAGTAGTCTGGCTTTAATATCTATTTCAATTTAAGGTACTTTTTAAAAATCCTGACATCTTTTTTCCCCATAAGATAACAACCACTTGATGACAACAAGATGTTTTATTTTGTATGGGTTTATTTAGGCACTAGATCCACATGGCAGACCTATCACTGTATGGAAGAATCTGTTGCAGAACAGCTGCATGACACAATTGCATATGTTTGACTTGATGATTTGACAGTGGACATTTGTCTTGCTCCAGAGCCCTCAATAATTACCTGATCATGCAAATATTCCCTACTGGTTCAGGGATCCTCTGTGTATTGAAATCTTGGGGTGTTTTTAGGCCTTCTTAGTCCTTTATTGAGGATAAATAAAGGGGCTGCTTTATTGGCTTGCTGAAGACGAATAAGTAAGAAATTCTTATATTTCTCTTAGGAATTTCTTTACAGAGCAAAGTGAGTATCTTTGAGAATAACCAGCTTTCTTCTGAGCTCCAAATTCCTGGAAATACAGAAGACCAGACTTAAATACTAAGTTTCCCTGTGTACTCCACAATTTTGTGTGTGTGTCTAAAACAAAACAGATTTGGTAGGTGGGGTGACCTTAGAACATGCCCAAACGTAATGCCTTCATGAAGGCACCTGTCTTACTGTGCAGGGGAAGAACAAAGATTGTGTTGAATGGAAGAAGGAGTCTTGGAAAAGTACTATAACACATCATGAACTTGTAGCACTCTACTTTATAAAAGTCGATGGTCCACTGCTTCGTTCCATCCACTTAAAAAAACCCCAGTAGTAAAGTAGACAATGTTTTCCTGTAAGTATTCACACCTTCCCCAGATAAGATGGGGATGAATGAAAGTTCTCATCATAGCATGTTTCTTTTCTATTTATTTCAAAAGCACAGTGAGATCTCAGGATTATTTGCAGTGCAGCAGAAATTATAAAAACCAAATTGGATGTTTAGAGATACTTATATAGAGTACAACCAAAATCAGAAGGTTACTTGAAATCACTGCATGGAATGATATGCAGTTGTTCTGCAAAGCAGAGGAAAAATGCAGTGAATACATGAATCCTAAGAACAAAAAATATTTATTAAGCTCTTACATAACATGGACCAATGCTATTTCATGCAGTCATTTCTAATGATGATCGGAATCCTACATATTTCACTTTTCACAGAAAGATTAAGAAACAGCTTTGAAATTATTAGCAAATTTTGGGACTACAGTCTATACATCCAAACAGCTCCCTTAACTCATATGGAGAATCACAATGCATCTTTCTGTGAGGCAGCCATGCTACTGAGCTCTCAGGAGCTCTGTCATCTTCTGAAATAGCTTCTTGCTCTGTTTTGAAAAAGGGGGAAGTGAAAAGTCAAACACAGGTTTGATGGAGGAGACACACAGAAGGCAGACATAGCAAATCTACTGAAAAAAGTAAGGGTCTGGTCATTTGAATTATTAGCCTCATGTTCCCATCTTTGAATTTGTTTTCAACAGAGAAGTTGTTTAGATGAGTGAGAATGGACTATTATTTGCTAGTAATTGATGGCTAGATTTGGATCATCTCAATAGAATTGTGAAATGATTTTTTTTCCCCTAACATTTTCAAACAGTTGTTACTTCATTCACATCTGTGTTGTTTAAATAGTTATATAAATTATCCTGTTTTTGTCGAACTACAATATTAGATTAAATGTTAGAAACTAACTTAGGAAAGTTGAATGACTTCCATGAAACCCATTTTGAAGTACTAACAAGATTCATGCATGGGGCATATGTTCTCTGGTGAAAAATTCCTGAAACTGGAATTTGTTTCATCCAGTGCCTTTCACTGGCTTTTGAATTTCTCCAAGAATGGAGACTGCACAGTCACTCTGAGCAGCCTGTTACAATGCTTGATAAAGCTTGACGAAAACTTACTTTAGCTTTATCTAAAATTTTGGATAAAGTTTAGATAAAGTTAGTCCTGTTTGAAAAAATAAAAAGTACTGGCTGACCTAAAGGTCCTTTTCAACCATCTTCTTTGGTTCATCTATCTAAAAAATGCATTTTCCAAAGCAGATTTGAGAATGTAATAAAGAAACCTAAGGACTATTTGGTTCAATGTTAGAAAACTATTAACTTCTTTTAATGCTGTATGGAAGTCTTCCTTTTATTGCTACTAGAATATTCTAGGGGAGGACTAAGTTGCATTTTAATAATGCAACAGTTTTGCTGCTGTAACAGTAGAGAAATAAGTTGTTTTAGGAATTCAGCATGTACTTTTATTACAAACATTCAATGTAATGACATCACGAGTCATTAACAAAAGTTATTATATTTAAGGATCTGATTAAAAGAAATGTAGTAAAAATGTGATATCTTACTTGAAGACTGGAGTAAAGAAAATGTCAGTCCTCTCTTAAAGAAGGGCAAGAAGGAGAGGATCCAGAGAACTCCACCCTGGTCACCCTCACCTTGATCTGTAGGAAGATGATGAAGCAGCTAAGCCTCAAAACCATCTCCAGGCTTATAAAGGACAAGAAAGTCTTCACGAAGAGTCAGCATGGTTTCACCACTGGGAATTCATACTTGACTGACTTGATTAAACTTCATTGAGGAAGTGACTGGTCTGTTAAATGAGGAGAGAGCAGTGGATGTTGTCTGCCTGGATGTGAGTAAGGCTTTTGGCAGTGTCTGCCATAAGATCCTTTTAGATAAGTTGTTGATGCATGGGCTAAATGAGGAGATGGTGAGGTAGTCTGAAAACTGGCTGGATGTCTGGGCCTCAAGTGTGATGTTCAGCTGGGTAAAGTCTACTTAGAGGTCAGCAAGTGATGGCGTACCCCAGGGGTCAGTAGTGGGTCCTGTTTCATTTATCACCTAGATGATGGTGCAGAGTGTATCCTGAAAGAGTTTGCAGATGATGGAAAAAATTGAGAAGTGTGCGGTGCTCCGGAGCAATGGGCACCGTTCAGAGGGACCTGGACAGGCTGGAGCAGTGGGATGCCAGGAACATCATGCAGTTCTGCAAGGAGAAGTGCAAAGTCCAGAAGCTGGGGAGGAACAAACCCTGGCACCCGTGTGTACTGGGGGCCACCCAGCTGGAAAGCAACTTGGCTTGGGCAGGAAAGGACACCAGCTTGGACACCAGAAAGCAATGTGCACTTGTGGTATAGAAGGCTACTGGTGTTCTGGGCTACATTAAACAGTAGAATTGTCTGTGTGTGTGAAGAGATGTGATCCTGCCCCTGCACACTGCCCTGGTGAGGCCACACTGTGCCTGTTCTGTGCTCCTGAGCACAGGGAAGGGGTGGTGCTACTGGAGAAAGTCCTGTGAAAGGTCACTAAGATGGTTAAAGGGACTAGAGCACATCACGCAGGAGGAAAAGCTGAGAGCCTGGAAGAAAGAAGGCACGGGTGGGATCTTACTAATGTCTATAAATATTTGAAGGAAGGGTGCAAAAAGAATGGGACCAGGCCTGTTACAGTGGTGTTCAGTGGCATAACAAGGGGCAGAGGATACAACCTGAAACACAAGAGGTTTCAGTGGAACGACAGGAAACACTTTCAACCTTTTTCACCTTTTCTCAACATGACTGAGCATGGGAATAAGTTGTGCAGAGAGGCTGTGGAGTTCACATCCATGGAGAAATTAAAAAGCTGTCTGTGCAGGGCAGCTGGCTCCGGGTGACCGTGCTTGACCATGGGTGTTGGACTAGATGACCTGTGGAGAACCTTGCCAACCTCAATCTTTCTCTAATTCTTTGATCTTATTCAGCTTTTATAGTGTAATATGTAAAGCTAATCAGCCTATCTTGCTGTTCTGTGCCTTCTCAAATTCCTCATTTGCATTACTGGGGCCATTGACAGAACAGCATGACTGAATGGGTTTTAAAGATCTGCAAGACATTTATACAGGGCAAAATAATCTCAGAATATATTCAATAAGGTAAATAAAAGACCATCTGTGTATCGGTTTTCTGGGTTTTTTTTAGTAAAGAAGTCTCTATAGAGTGCCATCTTGTGTTGAAAGCTTAGACTGAGACCTCCTTAGAACAAAGAAAGGATTAGTAAAAAAATTTCAACAAAATTAAATATTACAGCTAGTTTCTTTGAAATTTATACTCTGGTGCATACATCTCTGCTGATTAATGTTTTTCCCATAAAATATGAACAATAAAATGCCATGAAGAGCTACTTGTTCATATTATTTAACTGTAAAAATAAGCACAGTCTTGTAATTCTGATACCTTTCTTCCATTAGTAAGCTTGAAATTTTTTTAATGTTTTCCCTCCCAGAATGCTCTCGGTTATGTTTTATTTACTGTGGGTGAAATTTTGACCTTGGAGGGTTCTTGTTGACTTGAAGAGGACTTTGATTTCTCTGAGTTTTGAATACGAGAGTCTTAGACATTACTGAAAACACAGGAGCATTGAGTATGCTGCTTAATTGTGGGAAATTTCTTGAACAGAATAAACATCACTGAACTGTGGAGAATAGTGTAGGTGTACAAATATGTTTAGTCAGACTGGAGTTAAGCCAAGATGCTTATGGAATTCCAAGATTTTTGTGGAGTAACATTGTGATCTGTCTAATCCTTATGCCACAAGGCTGGTTTTATCTCTTTTTATGTAACTTTCCAGCTACAACCTGTATTTTAATAGAATAAGATTTCAAATAATTTATATTTTACTGAGAGAGTAAAATGACTGCAGTAAAGTTTTTCCTGTTGCCAACAAATTACCAAGTGCATCATGCCCATCTAGCATTCTATAAAGCTTGTTTGTTCACCATTTTTTCCTGTATCTGTGTAGTAAATTATATTTTTTTGAAAGTGTGTAAGATGCAGGAAAAAAACCTCCAAACCCCCAGAAAAATAAAATTTAAATCAGGCAAAACAAAACCAAACAGAACAGGTGACATTTCTTACTCAGCTACAAACTACTCTCATCTTTCTTCAGGTTGTATCTGATCACTGCTGTGGTATCTGCCATTTCTTTGAGCAGTGTGTTCCATGTAACACGTGAATACTGAGAGACTATTCAGAGAGTTTACCTTACAGTAAAACTTAGACTTGGCATGGTGGAAAGTAGGAAACAGAATAGAGACTTGAAGTTTCATTTTGTCTCCTCGTCTGTTGCTTTCATTAAGAAAAGTGGGATGGTCACTAGTGGTTTCACCTTCACCATTTATTACATTTGCTGCATGTCAGGCAATGAGCCTTGCCTGAAGCATCTTGTGTAAGATCAATAGTTTTTAGGAGTGTCAGTCATGTTACAGCCTCTTTAGTGTCTATGTGATATCCCTAAGAACACAGGAAACGGTGACACATTGCTCTGAACACAGCTGCAGCCTACATTAGAAAGTCGCTAGATCGATATAGACTATGAAAGTTTCAGCTTTTTCAAATTGAATAAATGTCTAGAAAACATTTTAGGTACGTGTATTAGTCCAGGAACCAGGATATGTCATAATGTGTAGGTGGTTTGTGTGTCTGCCTGTCTCAGTCACTGCAGAAAGAAACGACATTTGCATTGTAACACATGGGAACTCTGTGCTTTTTTCACTGCAGCAGCAGTTGGGTGGGAGCTACTGATCGTGCAAAGAATGGGGATAGCTAAAGGAAAACTCTGAAAACTTCAAACATTCAGAAGATGCTCTCTGGTTTGTTATTGTTTTCTGCCTCTAAGCATTTGCAGTCTTAGGTTAACTGCCCATGTCTTATTTTTTTCTGTTTTTTTCCCCATGGGAATAATGATCCTCCTAATAGTGTTTCAGCACCCAGTGATCTTCACTTAGCTAATAGTTGTGTGAAGACCAATGGCTTTACGTTAATTTTCTATTTTCAAGAGAAGAAATAAAGTCTGTGTGAGACCCTGATAGCTGCTGTTTCTGAGAGGAATTACAGTTGCCTTCTTCAGGAAGCAGAAAAGTCATCCAGTCTGTCAGCTCGTATTCTAAGGTGGTCATTGTAATCTGTGGAACTCTGTACACCTAGGATGAAACTCATATTCAGAAATAAATGTTTAAATGTCTAAGCCCCATTTTATTTTGTATTTACCCCTTGAAAACAATGGGAGATAGTAATCCAAGAAAAGGAGATTAATCTGTACATGTGTGGCTGTGAATTCTGCATCAGTAAGAATACATTCATTGAACGTTTCATGTTCAGACACAAAAATTCTTAGAAAGTTTAGCTTGTTGAATGTTACATATAAATGAACCAAAGTAAGAGTATCCAAAGATTACATTGGAATAGCATAGCTTTTATAAATGTGTCAGCTATATTCTTGTTTATTTAATGTGGCTAGGGACATTTCTCATATTTATGATCTGAAGTCAGAACAATACGGTCCCCATCCCAAAGGCTCACATCCTATTAAAAGAGAAGAGTGGACACCATATAAAGGCAAACACACTATCAATATGCAGAACCTTAACAGCAGAGTAGGAACAGCCTTGAATCCCAGTTTACCCATAAAGCTTGTGGTTTTCTTTAAACTCTGCCTTCTGGAATTGATTTATTAACTTAGTTTTCATATGTTTTCGTTGGTTCTAGCATGCATAGTTGCAGGCAAAACATAAGTAAGGGAATGTAACACTGAATAGGTAAGTCACAGAGTGCAACAAACAAGAGTCCCTCAAACATTTGCTTCCTAATTGCAAGCTAGTCTTTTCAATTTGTAGGGATTTAAACAACACAAATGGTTGAGCTTAACTAGTGACTGGAGTAGAGGACACTGAAATGGCCATACTGATTTCTTCTGGAATACATTGCTAACACCTCTGGGAAATTTAAGTTAAAAATATCTTATTTTGGTAAATTGAGAAAATTCCAGAAACAGAATTCAAAAGTACTTTTAAAATGACTGTAGGGTGGGCTAAAAGGCATCCAGACTTGATATATGAAGACAGACTGTTGAAATGTCCCTATAGCTGCAGCGTTGGGATTATTTTCCCTATTTTATTGTATTGACAAAATACATAGTGGACAGAAAGGTTTGTAAAATATATAAAATGAGAAGGATTGTATAGATCCTAACAGAAGTATCTGTTCCACTTCAGGGCTGAAATTCTGCTGTCTTGCTTGTCCTTATATCTAGGGTTGTCCAGTGTCAGCCTGAGGGAAAAAAAAAAACAGAAACTAACCCCCCACCTCCCCAAAAAAACCCCAAACCCTCTCCCCCCCACAAAAAAATTTCCAAAACAAAACAAACAGCAACAACAATAACAACTCAACAAAAACAAAACCATCAAAAAACTACCAAAACCAAAAAGACGCCAAAAAATTTCCAAAGTCAGGCATAAATGTCTGTTTTCCTAACTTCCTTCTCCAGATGCTCAGACACCTCTGGGATCATAACAGAGAGGCAGGAAAAATAGAAATGGTGACAAATTGTGTGTACCTTTACCATTATTAAGTTTCAGGATAAATAACTTTGCTGAGACTGTAAACAAAATATCAAAAATAAGTATTTTCTTACAAGTTTTCTTCATGACAAGCATGGCCAAATTTAGATTCCAGAGTTTTTCCTTGCTTTGAAATAAAAGAAGTCTGTCCATTCTGTTGATTATGATAGTTATCCCACTGAACAAATGTTTTAACCATCTCCTAAATCTCCTAAATGTGGAAAACCCAAGAATAATGACAGTAATAGATACTTCTTGTCCAGCTTGCTACGGCACAATGAATTTGATCATGTTTGGCTTCATCTGCTGCCTAATGCAATGTAACATGACAGACAAACTAAATCAAATGGGTGATATTATCAGATTTGAAAGATGGTAACTCTTGTAAAGCAAATGAAGTGAGACTCTATCAGTCCAGAAGATTTCAGATGTTTATTGAGGTCTTGAATCTTTGAAACACAGCAATTGAATGTTTTAAGTTCTGCAAAGCAAGTGACTGCAAGGACAACAGTATGCTTATTACTGGCAAAGCTGTTGCCTGAAACAGAATTCAGCTAAATTTTAGGTTTTCTTTGTGTGTTTAATTAATTTTTTCATTCCTGCAAGTGCTTTGTAGAGGCAGTGGCTTGAACTTCAAAGCACACTACTACAAATGCTTTTGTACTTGTGATCACTAGACTCAGAAATTTTAGTTGCAAAGATAAGTTTAAGTTTCAGTGAGCTAGAATCTCATACTATGCATTCAAATAAATAGTATCCAGGAAGTATTTTTTATTGTTTTCAGCATTGTCATAACAGGTTGTGTTTAATGGGTAGTTTTAAGGAAGGTTTTAATTCATATTTCTTTAAGCTATTTTTTCATTTTGGATACTTGTAACAATTCATGGTGTGATACTACTTGAGCCTTTATAAAGTTGGTCTGCTAATTATATTTCATTAAATAAGATAGAGTTGCTGTAAGGGTTGTAAACAATTAGAAAATCCAGGAAGGCATGCCTATTTTCATTACCTAAAGCTGTCGTCCTTTTTGTTTCTGCTTTGTTTGCCTTAAGAAGGTAAAATGTTCAGTTCTCACTCAATATGCAGTTTAGATATTGTTTTTTTATTTGTGATGACATCATTAATTACTTTTAATAAGCAAAAGCTGATTCAACAAGAAAGGATTTTTATTATTTAATACCTGAAAAAAGACTTGAAGTATCTTTATTTCTTAAAATAAGTAGGCTTCAAAACACAGTGTTTATGCTGTAAAAATGTAATGGATTTTCTTATAGTCTATCAATAATTTGTTAAATTGTCAAAAATTCAAAATAACCTCTTTAAGAAATTTGTCTTCCAGATCAGATTTTTATGTGTGTTCTGAACAGCAGTGTAAGAAGCTATGAAGAATAAACCTGCTTCCATTAGCTTCAGGATTTGTTCTCCTTTAAGTTTAATTATGTGGGAAGTTTTCAGATAGATTGTCTTAAGAACATTTGAGTACTATACATGTAATTTTGGTTTTGTAACTGTGCTGGGATTTCTTTAAATTTGGCCTTTCATAGTACTTATGAGTTTTAGAGTTCTTCACTTTTGCTCTTCTGGTTATTAAAATGTTTCTTTAATGTCTCTTCCTCAAGAATAAATATGTATTAATTATTTAAAATTAATGTTGCAGTTAAAATATGAAGAATTAGAATTAATTATGTTTGGGTTTTGTTGTAGCTCATGACATGCTAAAAGCAAGAATTCAATTTAGAGCAGAAGTAAAATTAACTTTCTTTCTTTGTATAGCCCACTGTTTGTGAACGGGAACTCTGTGTATTTGCTTTCCAAACATTAGGAGTGATGAACGAAGCTGCTGATGAAATTGCAACCGGGGCACAGGTAGGATTATCTAATGTTTTCTGTAGTTTACTCAGTCCTCTCTGTCTCTTCCAGTATGACTTGTATGCATGATATGAGTACTGTTTGGTAAGTATTATTTGTTTGTCCACTGTTATAGCTGTAAATGCACTGGCTTTATGCGTTGTGTATTCACATAGTACTAATGAGGTGTTTCCATTGTTTTGCTTCCATGTAATTAGAGTAACTGTGTTTTTGTGCCCTGTTGTATTCAATTAGGTCACCTGGGTTGTTAATAAAGGCAGTCATTGTAATTTGGAGATAATTCACATTTATTTTCACCTAATGAGCCATTACTACTCTCATGCAATTAATAAGTTACTTCCTGTTCATGGTCTTGGGATGCAGGGATCCACTGAGCATCTGTTGTTTCAATCATTACATAGCAGTGGGAAAGTCCTTACTGATATTGCTACATAGGGCTCTTTCTTCTCAAGGATCAGGAATTTAATATAAGCCTGCTTCCTGACTCTAAATTCAGTTATTGATGTAGTTATAATCCTATCATTGTTTTCTCAAAGTATTTTAAATTACACTTCCAAATCACTAACCTAATGTTTCATTAAAAACAAAAGTTAAAAGATCTTACATTTAAGTTCCCTTTAAGATCTTATGGTAGAAGCCTGCACATCTTAAGGAAAAGTGCATTTGCGTCCAATTTTCTGGTTACTGTACTTCTACACAGTAAGCAGCATGGGTTGTTTGGAAGAACAAACCTTCAGTTTATTTAACTTTAACTAGCACTAGTGAGTATAGTCATTGGAAATAAACTATTCAGGTAGGTGCCTGAATACAGCCATGAACATATCCTCAAAGGTAGAAAGTTGCAGCAGGGTAGATCAGCTTGAGAATATGACTGTGGAATCAGAACAGCAGCTCTTCATCTGGTGTCTGAAGACCACTGGATTTGCAATATCTAGATACCGAATATTGGAATAACAGTTTAGGCTTGTAAGAAATGGAAGGATGTGTGCAGATGAAGCCCCACCTCTTCCTCAGCCTGAAGTCCTGTGAGCGTTTAATTTTTTTAATTCAGGCACATGTTACATTACATATACATTTATAATCATAGAATCATGGAATAATTAGTGTTGGAAGGAAGCTGTGAAGCTCACGTAGTCCTACACCCTACCATGAGCCAGGACAACTTCAGCTATATCAGGTTGCTCAGAGCCTTGTCTGATTTGACCTTGAATGTTTCCAAGGATGGGGCATCTACCTTGTGTCCGTGTTTCATCACCTACACTGTAAAAATCTTTATATCTAGTCTGTATCTCCCTTCTTTAGTATAAAATCTTTATCTCTGGTCATATCACAGCAGGTTCTTCTAAAAACATTCTCCCTATCTTGTCATCCCACTTTAAGTACTGAAAGGCTGCAATGAGGCTTCCCAAATGCCTTCTCTTCTACACCCCCAACTGTTTCAGCCTGTCTTCATCAGGAGGGCATTCCAGTCTTCTGACCAGTTTTGTGGCCCTCCTCTGGAGTTTCTCTAACAGGTATAGCTCTTTTTTATGTTGAGGGCCCTAGAGCTGGACACAGTGCTCAGGTGGACTCTCATGAGGGCAGAGGGGCAGAATCCCCTCCCTGCCCTGCTGCCCACGGGGCTCTGGATGCAGCCCAGGACACGTTTGGCTCTCTGGGCTGGCAGTGCCATGGCCGGGGCATGTGCAGCCTCTCACCCACAGCACCCCCAAGCCCTTCTGGGCAGGGCTGCTCTGAGGCCGTTCATGCCCAGCCTGTGCTGCTACCAGGGGTTAACATGACCCAGGTGAAGCGCATTGTCCTTGGATTTGTTGAACTTGGCAAGATTCCCATGGGCCCGTTTCTCCAGCTTGTACAGGTCACTCTGGATGGTTTCCTATCCTTCAGGCACATCAGCTGCACCACTCAGCTTGTGTAATGTGCAAATTTGCTGAGAGAGCACTTGAACTCACTCACTATGTCATTAAATAGCACTGGTCCCAGTATTGCTCCCTGAGGGACACCAGTCGTCATCAGTAGCCATCAGGACATTTACCTCTACCATCTGGATACAACCGTCCAACGAGTTCCTTATCCACAGAACTGTCCATCCATCTAATTGATCTCTCTCCAATTTAGACATAAGGATATTGGGAGGGACTGTTTTAAAGACTTTACAGAATATAAATGACATCTGTAGCCCTTTCCTGGTCTATTGAAGTGGTCACTCCATCACAGAAGGCCACTGGGTTGGTCAGGCAGGACCGGCCCTCAGTGAAGCTGTCCTGGCTGTCATGAATCTCCTCCCTGCCCTCCATGTGCACAGCCTCCATTAGCACAGCTTCCAGGAGGAGCTGTTCTATGATCATCCCAGAAACAGAGGTGAGGCTGACAGGTTGGTAGTTTCCAGAGTCCTCTTTTATAGCCTTTTTAAAAATAGGTGCAATATTTCTCTTTTTCCAGTCACCTGACTTCACCTGACTGCTGTGCCTTTTGAGTTAGCATGGAGAGTAGCTTGGCAACTCTTATCTGCCACTTCTCTCAGGATTCTGGGATGCACCTTATCAGGTCCCACAGACCTTTCTGTGTTCACGTTCCTCACAGGCTCTGAAACCTAATCTTCGCTGACAGTGGGAAGCACTTTGCTTCCCTGCTTTCTGTCTTGAGCTTCATCAGCTCAAGAGGTGTGTGAAGGGGAGACTGCCAGTGAAGACAAGCAAAGAGCTGTCAAGTTCCTTGGCCTTCTCATTGTCTGCAGTTACCATTTTGCCAGTCATGTTCAAAGAGGAATGCACTTTTTTTGACCTTCCTTTTCTGTCTCACATGCCTTCAGAAGCATCTTCATTATTCTTTGCATCTCTTGTTGAGTTCATCTCCAGTTGCACCTTGGCCTCCCTCACCCCATCCTGACACAAGCAGGCTACGTCCCTATATTCTCCCTAGAATATCTATCTCTGCATCCCTTGCCTGTGCATTTCCTTCTTTCCTTTTAGTCTTACCAGTAGGTGTTAAGCCATCCATGCTGATATCTTGTCTTCCTTTCCCGATTTCCTGCACATGGGGATTGAGAGCTCTTGCACTCTATGGAAGGCATTCTTAAAGATCTGCCAGCTCTGATCTGCTCCTTCGTCCCTGAAAACAGTTTTCCAGGGGATCCTATTGAATAACTCTTTGAACAGCTGGAATGTTGCTTTCATAAAATTAGTAAAGAATTAGGTATGAGCTTTTTTAAGTAGAGCTGACTAAGCAGAGGAGAAGTGGCCCTCGCAAGCTCTCACTCTGTTTTATGTAAGTATCAGTGTTGCAGGCATCTGCAGAGCTTGTTGTAGATCTCTGGAGTACCTCTACATTTACAGAGCTTTACTGTAGAATTCTGAAGTGATTACAGCATTAAGAGTGCTTAAAAAAGAGTTAGATAAGGGGTTTTGTCTGTTGTCCCATTGGACCTAGGTAGCTAAATTCTTCTAAGTTTCACTCTAGTGATAGCAATGCCAGCTCACTGCATTGGATCCAACTGAGCACCCCATTCCTGTTTGCAGGAAAAAAAAAAGTATCAGTTCTAGAGTTTGATCCATCTGAGCTCTTTTTGTCATTAGTTTAGGACAGTGTGAATCACAGCATAGACTGTCAGCACAGTGGTTATTTCTCCAACAGCCTAGCAAGCTTAGACTGACTAGTAAAAGGTAGGTGTTCACATTTTGTCTGATTAATCCTCTTCCAAATCATTTTGTCTAGTGGAGAAGCCTAAATACAGGTTCCCATCATTAGAAATCATATCCTGTTTTGTCTTTAGTGCTTTCAGCTAGTTTCCTGAGGTGCACAACCCTACTTTGTCACTCCAAATAATCCGATGGCTTCTCCTTAATAAGTGATTGTACTTTCTAAAACTTTCCATCCTGAGCTCAGGTTGCCTTGTATTAGTCATGTAGGCAAAATGCTTGAAAATTAGATGACTGATTTCTTGATAGTTCCTACTCCCTGTAAAGAGTCTCTTGAGAGTGAGAGGCGCTGTTGGAGGGATTGATGTCATAAGAGGAATTGTCATCATCAAGTGTTGTCTTGTCCTTCATGCAACTATTTTAATCCTTCAGTACCTCCGATTGAGGAGGAGTTCGCACCCAGTTTTAAGGACATCTGCTAGATCCACAGCACTTCCTATTCCCAAGGAATGCATATGCAAGGCTCTATTATAGGGTTGCTATCAGATTTACCTCCCAGCTTAAGATGTTTTGCATTCCATCAACTCAAAACAATGACCTCACAGGAAAAAAAGAAAGCAGAGTTGGAAACATCTAGGAGTCAACAGTTTGTTTAAAGGAGGGCTTAGGGATGGTGTCCGAGTAGAACTGTGCCAGTTTTAAGACAGTGTCCCATCGTGCAAATCATAAAACAAGACAGCTTTGAGTCTCTGCATTAAAAGATCTGGGGACTCAAAAAGCTCTTCCCTAGGAGTGTTTTGTGACAGCAGACTAAGTAGTGCTTCTCAGAAGCAGGGTGAACTCATGCTCAATTTCACGGTAATACATTTACACATGGGGAAGTCTGCTGCCTGATCTGGTTGCTGATCTCCTTTGCAAATGCTAGTGCATATGCCCTATTTCAAAACATTCATCTCACATACAGATAGTATAAACTGGAAAATAATCAGAGAACCATTGGGGAAGGGATCATTATTTAAGTAATTTCATTTTTCAATATATGTGAGATATTTAGTAACTGGAACTAACAGAATATATTAAAACTGATGGAGAAAATTGTCCATTAATGCTGAAGGAGCAGAGAAGGAGAATGGCAGCTGTATGACTCACCACAGCACTGTTCTTTTTTCCCCTTTCATCATTATTCTTATTTTCATTCTGGTTCTCTAAAGGACCATAATTTTTTTTCCATCCAGATACAATGACAGACTTAGAAAATCGTGTAGATGAGTCTGAGCCGTGAGATGAAATCTGCTCTGTGTGGAGTTGTGGGGGGAACCAGGAGTATCTACTAACTTCAGCTTGTCTCGGCTTTTCCTTTCTTTTATGGAAAAGTTGGTTTCACACAGGAATGTTTTCAGAAGGCTCAGAAAAAACATGAGGAAATGAGTTAATCTGCAGCTACTTTATAATGTAGCAATTTTGGATTCCATTATGAGCTGGATTTATATTTCACAGCTGCCAGAAAGCTGCATTCTTTCATTTTTGTTATTGCTGTATTCAATTTTTAACCTCTGAATTACGTATTTTGAAACAATTACATGGGAATATATGTCTAAGTGGTTTATTTACTTATGTACACACGTCTGTGTGCACATTACATGGACAATCCTGTGGAGAAATTGTGAAAATCAAAGATACTCAGAAAAGTGTTGTAATTCTGTATAACAGGATGGAAAGAAGTGGATGCCCCAGTGTGAGCTGTGCAGATGGCTGTTAAATCATTGCAGTATTCTGCGTTTAGCAGAAGCAATGTTTTCAAGTGTTTCTGTGATTACACTCTTCAGGAGAAAAGCAGAAAGTGGTACAAATTTGACAGACTATTTTTTGTTCTTGAGCGAAGTTTTTACTGGCATGTCTATACAGAGATACACAGATCTAGTACAATTTAATTTCCTTAGTGAATAAATTTGATACATGAATTCACATGTGTGCACAAGAGAAAGCTATACTTCCAGCAATATATTTGATGTTATAATACTTTTAGGACCAGATACTGGTCCTGCTTATATGCACATGGAATAATGTGCCATGGCTGAACCCAAACTCTGTGGTCAGTGGAAAAAATTTAGTCCTGAGCTATCTCCTGCGGATAACACAGTTTGGGCAATATAGGTGAGAATGAAATACCATATATCTATAATGTGGAAAAAAAAAAAAAAGGCAGACAGGATAAAAGGCAGACTAAAAGATACACTATAAAAGTACTTATTTTGAATAAACATAATAAATATGTCTTTCTTTGTCCCCAGGTGGTTGATCTGTTGGTATCTATGTGTCGGTCTGCATTAGAATCACCTAGGAAAGTTGTAATTTTTGAGCCATACCCTTCTGTAGTTGATCCCAATGATCCTCAGATGCTGGCCTTTAACCCCAGGGTAAGTAGCTACCTTTAATTATGCCATCGCTTGGTTTTGGTCAAACATGAGATTTCAAAGCAAAGACTTCTCATGGAGGAGTCTCCTTTATTATGTGATACAGCTCCAGAATATAGCACAAGTGTGTTTTTAAAACTTTGCATCTTTTATTTATTGTCTCTGAGAAAGTACTTGAATATAGACTTGTCCTAGTTCTGGCCAGGACATGGTCAATTTTTGCAGTAGCCAGAATGGGATATGGCTAAGACCCAGAGGTTTTTCTATACCACCTCACATCATTTCTGGGAGCAGGGGGAAGGGAGTCTCTTCCAGGGAAAAGAGGAAAAAGAGTTCCCATTTTACTTGGCAGAGGGAGCAGTTGTTTGTTTGTCAGCAGTTGTTTGTCCCTCTGCCCCTTGGCAGAGGGATGTTGTTTGTTGCTGGTTTTCTTGTCTCATTGCTGTTTCTAGCTGATTGTTCTTACCTCGACCCATGATCTTTACCTTTGTGCCTCCCAATTCTCTATCCCACAAAGTGGAAGGAGGAGAGGGAAGAGGACAGTGAGCACTGCTAGGTCTCAGTGGGAACAGTAAGTTGGAGAATACCATCCCTAAACCATGGCAAAAGTGTAGGTTATGTTAAAGCCAAGAAACTCTTCTAAGGGACAAATTCTGGATGCAAAATTTTATATTCTAAGTGTTTTTCTCTCAATGTGCACATTGAATACAAAAAGAAAGATGGCCTTTGAGAGATAGAGGTCATGTAAGCCAGGGGATTTCCAGTCCATCTTTTCATTCTTAGAAGTGTCATTGCTGTCATCTCATTTTCTCACTGCAAGCAGTTATTTCATTGTATGTAATTTTGTCAGATGTTAATAGTTGAGTTTTGTACAAGCATCAATTTTGAAATAAAGAATTGTCCTTGTGTTACCTGCTCCTCGGACTCCAAATGCTGCCTTTCAGGAAAGCCCTCAAGCCATGACTATAACATCTCCCTAAAGCCATCTCCCCAAAGGCATAGATGAGAACTCGGCATGTCCTGCACTGGGATGCATTTCACTCTTTCTGAACAAGGGCCAGCCAGCAGGAGTTCTTTGTCAGGAGAGGCTGAGGTGTTCTGTGATGTGCTGGCAAGACCCGAAGATGGGGAGCAGTGGAGCTGCTGTGGAGTGGTGAAGCATGGACTGTTTAACCTGTTGTCTCAGTGCAGGTGGAGCTGTCTGGTAGTGGTTCCCAAGCAGTAGGTCAGCAAAGATCAGCATGAGGCAAAGGGACTGAAGGATCTATGAAGTTTTATAGATCTGCTAGCAAAGGAAACACATGTGTCTATATGCATTTTATTTCAAATCTGTTTGGGTCACTGCATTATTTACTTCAAGAGCATGTTGTCCAAATAACTGTGTTTAGTTACAAATATTTGTTTTAAAATGGGCTGATTTTTGGAGTGTTTTGGAGATCGCAGTGAAATTCAAAGAAGATCATAGAAACAATATTTTTTCAAGGAATTTTTCTGGATGATGAATGACAGTCTGTGGAAGAAAGCTAATGATCAGAGACGTTTGAAAGAATTGATTTACCCAACGTTTCTCCTAGCTTTGGTTTTATACACACTCAAAGAATTCAATTTTTTTTGAGCCAAATACTAATACTCTTTGAACTTATTTGTGTATTTTATGCAACATCAGAAGAAGAACTATGACCGAGTCATGAAAGCATTGGACAGTATCACTTCCATCAGAGAGATGACACAGGTAAATTTAAATATATTTACCTAACTTAATCACTGTTTCTAGAACTTGAATGATGTTTGTCTTCCCTGCCCATAGGTTGGGAAGTCAATAGTATCATCTCTTTCCTATATAACTGTAATGATATTGAAATGTTTGTTCAAAATAACAAACCTATCCTTAATGCCAATTAAATAAAAGTAATGAAGTAGAACTCAGATCTTTTGGATATTAAATAAGAGATAATAACAGCAGAATGAGACTTTGTAATGGGGTAATCACCAACTGCTGCATTTCTGGAAATATCAAAGCCAGAGACTTTACTTCCAAAGCAAAAGAAATTGATCTTGTGTCAATGTTCTGAATGGTATTCTTAATGCCATGATATTATTTCTATTATAGCAAATTTCTCTATCAGCTAAGCAGAGTTAGGGACTTGGAAGGTTGGGTCCCTTGGGTTTACTGTCATATTATTTCTCATGGCATGTGATAGCTGTGTTTCTGTTTTTTACACTCCTTTACCAAACAACCCAGCTGATTAGAAGTTGTTATTTAAATCTCTTCCATATATCTTGCTTTTCCAACTGCTATGTAAATGCATCCTCATGACAGTTTTCAATCTTGTTCTGTGTATTAAGAAAATACTTTGGGATTCCTGAGTGAAGAATGTATAGAAAGGAATAAAATAAACTGAAAATTAAAATTCACTTTTTTCTTGGTAATTTGTGTAACATTTTGTAAAATTTTTAAAAATCAGGTGTTTCTGATGTCTTTTAAAAAATAAAAAATAATTACCTTTCTGGGTTTTTTTTAAATGTTAAAAAATTCTTGGACTAATGAATTTTAAAGGGATGCTTTGCATTGTGATTGAAATCAAGAAGAGTTTTCAAAGAAATTATAATATGACATGGTATTTATACCTTGAAACAGTTGAAAATACCAAATAGATTATTTTGGGTTTTTTTGAGAGACTTAATTTTGTGAAGTCCCAGTTTCTTAATCAAGAGCCACACAAAAATAGATGCCATCTTCTATTCTCCCTGTGATCACCAATGTTTGCAATAATATAATCATTTTGATGCTAATTATATGCTTATTATCTTACTCTAGGGAAAATAATCGCTATATTAATTCTTGTTGTCAAAACACATTTATAACTCTATTATGCTGCATATCAGTAAAGCTGTGATTTAAACCTAATAATGTATTCATTTTAATAGATGAAATCATGGGCAACGTGACATATAAAATTCAACCTAGAAATAACATAATTACTCTTTTCTAGGCACCTTACTTGGAAATAAAGAAGCAGATGGATAAACAAGATCCGCTTGCACATCCTCTTCTACAATGGTATAAAGTTGATTCACATGAGATAATAATTACTAAATTATCATTTGTAATGAATAATCACTTGACCAGTGTAATGTGATATAAGGTCAGCCTAATAATTAACCTTGGTATTTTCAACTGCAGCTATTCTGGATTGTTTCTGGACCTCATCTGGGTCCTCTGATCTCATTTTCTAGTTAAGGTTTGGCCTACTTCTGACTGATAGGTTTAGAGGCCTACAGCTAGATGTTTTGCGATAGCCATTCATAATACATTTTTAAGTTTGGTTTGGTTACTACATCTAATACATCTGTTTCTCATTTTAGGGTTATTTCTAGTAATAGATCACATATCGTGAAGCTACCAGTGAACAGAGTAAGTGTCTGTGTGTTTCTTATTATTTTCTGATTTTTTTTATGGCTTGCATTAGCATTTTAGGTGGGAGTTTACTAGCAAAACATAGGTGCCTGCATTCAAACTGACTGCATGGACTCCTTTAATAGACAAGGCAGTTTTAGGTCATGATTTTTAGAAACATGTGAATATCTGAAATAGATCAAGGGAATAATGTTCATAAAAAACCTATTTGAGGTGAGTAGTTCAGATTCAGATATCTACCTTGTAATTGTCTGGGATTAGGTGAGAAAAACATCACTTTTTTTTTGTTACCATATAGAATATTAGATGCAGAATTGTACAGAAAGCAGTGCACACAAACATGCTGTATCAGGAGATCCACATATAAGTAACCTCTGATTAAGGGGGTAGTAATATGCAGCCTTCCAAATAACCTTAATTGAAAGTCAGCTCTGATAGAGTACTATGATGAAATTGTTCAGTTTAATTACTGAAGCCATTTTAAATTGAAATATACTTTCCAAAAACTTTCATATGTTTCATAAACTGACAGTCATTCTTATTATTTGATTTCAGCTTGAAACTGTGGAAGTTAGACCAGTTTCAACTTAGTTCATGTAGTTATTTAGATGCAGTCATGTGTTGTGTGGAAAAGCCTGATATCTTAAGGATTGCCATCAGAGAATTGCAATATTTTCATATTAATGAACTTTTCTTCACATGTGCACTCCTATTTTTTACAGCAACTGAAGTTTATGCACACTCCCCACCAGTTCCTTCTTCTCAGCAGTCCACCAGCCAAAGAATCCAATTTCCGAGCTGCTAAAAATCTTTACGGAAGTACCTTTGCATTTCAGTGAGTACACATAATCCTAATAACCAAAGGTTATTGAAATGCCATGCTATTTTTTTTACTTCTGGCATTTTGAGGTTTGCAGCTGTGAATCTACTGTTTTAAAGAATTTGTGATGTAATTTTTGCATTTTACACTGGGAATTTTATCGCTTTGTTTTTCATTTTATTCAGTGGTTCACACATTGAAAATTGGCATTCCATCCTGAGGAACGGCTTAGTTGTTGCTTCCAATACGAGGCTGCAGGTAAATAAGCAAAATAGATTTTAGCTAACCTGTGCACGCTTGGTTACATCCTAGCTTTGGCAAGTTTTCAGAGGGTTTCATTCTGGTTAGCCATATAGGTAGAAGAAGGGATAATTTCAAATACCATCATGTTTCCTGGGAAAAGTACTCTTCTGATGCAATTAATATGAAGTAACATGTCTGCTAAAACGTCTAGAAAATCTCTCTGTGGGAATCAGTTTCAGTTTTACATTGTGGAGCAGCACCTCTAGGAGGCTTTGCTCGGTACTGCTTAAAAGCAGTTGCAAGTGAAAGTCAGAGCTGCCTAAAATGTCTCCATGTCATAGGACCCAGAAACATGCTAGAGTTACAGGAACTGGTCTTGCAGCACTTTCTCTGCCTGTCTTATTTCTTTGGGAATGGAAGCATGCAGCTGGCTGGAAGGGATCTAGTGCAAACTTCTCAGACTGAACCATCAGGAGATCACTATTGCAGAGCAAAGTAGGCACTACAGAGGGACTGGGGAGCTCTAATGCAGAGTATTTTAGCACTGTGGTTTGAGCAGCCCTCCCCAGAGCTGAGTCCATGTACCTTGGAAGAGAATCCCAGAACATATTTGGTCATGTACAGAAACACTCTTGTAGACATCCTCTATAGTAATATTAGGTTTAAAAACAGAAACCACAATTTTATATATAAGTCTTATATAAAATTATGTGTGGGCATCTGTTTTTTAATTTCCAGGAGATATATATATATATAGATATATAGATATATATATATATATATATATATAGATAGATAGATAGATAGATATATATATATATATTAGTTTTATACTCAGGGCATGACTTTTTAAAAAGACTTCTTTGAACACTCTTAATTACCCAAAATAAATTAGTAGGGTGGGTAAATGCGCTATGACCTGTTCCTGTAATTATTATTATTTTGTAACCAAACTAATGCCAAGTAATCACTCTTCTCTTTTTCAGCTCCATGGTGCAATGTTTGGAAGTGGAATCTACCTTAGTCCATTGTCAAGCATATCATTTGGTTACTCAGGTGATATTTATAAATCACTATAAAGTTGGACAAATATAGGGGTGTATCTTATTCTACTGCTTCTTCTTACAGCTTTGCTGTTTAAAACATTATATTCAATTTAATCCTTGCTGGCCATGATTAAATTTACTCAAAAAAAGAGAATTTTTTTTAATATAAATAGTAAGAAAATAGAAAATTACTTTGTTAAACACTCTCCTTATTTTTCAAGGTGCTTAGAATTCTTGAACTGTGCTTAAAGTAAATATTAGCCAGTACTGAATGCTGTATGTAGTAGATCTTGATGATTCAGCTGAAATCCAACTTTGTGATTCTTGTCAATACCTGCCTAAGTTCCATCTAACTTTACCTAAGAGTTCATGGTCTTTTATGACTTCATTTGACAAAACAAGTATTGATCAATAGACATGTTCAACACTGTATATTTAAGAGTATTCCCAAGTATCACCACATCAAGATTACATAGAAAGTAGAGTTCAGTGTGTTTATTTTAGCCTGAGAAGGAACATAATTTGTCCCACTATTGAATCCTAAAGTGAGTTGTGCAGAGTTTTCCATTAATTAAATCATAAAAAATTAAATAATAAACAAAAGCATATTAAAAACAAGACAGCTGGATATGTACATTGAGAGGGATTTTAAAATATGGTGACTTTCTTGTTTAAGTATGTTGTATTTACCATTTCCTCACGTATCAAAGTGGGGGTATATAGTTTGATATGTGTTCATGTGCATGTAGATGATTCTGGGAGTTATAGTTATGCTTTCTGATATTCAGTGTTTCTAGGTCACATTTTAGGAGCTCAACTTTTTGGGCTACTATTTGAGGAACTTCAACATCAGTTATCTCTAGACTTCTAGTTTATCAGGATTACATGAGTATGAAGGCTTCTTAGGTCTCACTAAATGTGCTGGTTGAAGTATCCTTATCTAACAAAATGTCTTTCTTTTTGGACAATACTGCTTTGTCAGCTTCAATATGCTATTGCTCCTCTCTCTGCCTGTCTTGGCCCTTTCCATCCTGTCTCCTCCAGAAAGGAGGCTTGTGTTCCACTGAAGTGTGTAATCCTTGATGCCAGTAAAAACTATGAAGGAGTCATACACGTTCTGTTCCTTCACAGAGTTAAATTTTCCCATAATTCAGCCAAATAATGGAAGTGTTCAAGGTCAAGTTAGATGGGGCTCAGAGCAACCAGGTCTAGCAGAAGGTGTCCTTCCCAATGGCAGAGGGCTTGGAACATGATGATCTTTCAGGTCCCCTCCAACCCAAACTGTTCCATGACTCTGTGAAATACAGGATGCTGGAAACTCAAGCCCATAGTATCATGCAAAACAGGAATTTTATATAAACCAACATGAGGGATATGAATGAAAACTAAGGCGCAAATGTAGATGTTTCAGTTTCTGAAACAGAATTGGATCAAATGTGACTGACAAATAATTTAATATTTTGTGTGTACCTAAGGAGATCAAACCAAGGTAGATTTCAAAACTTAAATTCCCTACTCATACAAATTAATTAGACTTTCAATAAAATTCCCTGAAGTGCTAAAGATGAATATATAAAGTTCTTTCTCTTGTGATTTTTGCCTTCCCACCCACAATAAATCAGACTTTTATTTCAGCCTGAATAGGGGCAATTGGACTGAGCACATGCTGATCTACAACCCCGTTAAGCCACCACATAAGAATATTCCTGATCTGAATTTAATGGCATTTAGGCTCAGGTTTATCTCCTTTTGCACCTACTTGACTTTGCTAAAGTCTTTGCAGTAGAGGCAGAGGTACCTGTAATTTACAGGATGTATATTGTGATATTCTGTGACAGAGTTTACCAGCTTTTTGAGTGCCATGCAAAAGACTGTGATTCTTACTGTGCTACCTCTTCCATTCTCTCATACTTAAATTAACTCTGCTTTTTATGGTATTTATAGGGCAGGGTATCTTACATGATTTTAATATTCCTAGGGATGAACAAGAAGCAGCAGAAGGTGTCAGCTAAAGATGAACCAGCTTCAGGAAGTAAGGGCAGTAATACATCACAGGTATGGTACATCAACCATCTCTGGAAGATTTGTGGGATTTATTATTGGGAGCTCAGTAGCTGAAAGAGAGGTAATATTTCCTTTGTGCAACTTACCAGTGTTATTGCATTGAATGACATAAACAACTTCAGAGACTGCAAATATCAAATACAGTCCAACTGCTCTAGTAAAAATTTACGGAGTGTATTGCAGACCTTGTGCTGTTCTTTTCAAAGCAGAAGAATTTAGGAAGAGAATGAAGATGAAATGCAGGTTGCGTTATGGCCCCTAGCAACCCCTGGCCTTCTGAGTTTTAGACTTCCAGAATAATGATTCAAAAGAAATGGAGAATGGTTATTGCTGGGAAATGAGCAGCATTTAATTTATAGCAAGTAATTTTTTATTTCTCACAAATTTTGCATGTTGAACCATTACAATTCTGCTGTATCTAAGGCAAATTCACAGCATCTCTGCATAGGGTTAAATTTCAGTAAACTATCTTATATCCGTCTCCATGATTAGCACAGAAATTACAGAATAATCTGGCTTTGAATGTAGATTGGCATGTCCCAGTAGAAGCTCTCAGAAGCAGGAAGGCAAATAAAATATCAGGGTAGTGACCAAAGAATTAGTGACTAAATTTATCTTTCTCTTCCTTTTTTTTTTTCTGATATCAATTTGTTTATCAATAGAAGTGGTATTTCTGATAACACTTTAATTTTGTAATAATTAGGCACTTTTTGATATTATTTTTCTGGATAAAGGCGTTCAAATCTCTCCTGCTATAATGCAAATAAATAATAGGGTTCTTTTTATAAATTCTGTTACATTTAGAGATAAAATAGAGACCTTTTAGAAAGACTGCCTCTACCTTTGTTTATTAATAAACCAGTGAAAATAGCAGCTGTCTCCTATGTTGCTTTTTCTCTCTGTTTTACTGCACTAATTCTATTTTCTCACTTTTTTGCATCTCAGTCACAGAAGAAAGGACAGCAGTCACAATTTTTGCAAAGCCGTAACTTAAAATGCATAGCCTTATGTGAAGGTAAGCTGAAAGCCCTTGTGAAGCTGTTTTAGTCATGGCCACAAAATGCACAGGTTACAGGGTGCAAATCAGTGGGAGCTTTAGTTGGTTGTTTAGGCAAGAAAATACTGGTAGGTGTAGGAGTACTTGCTCAACAGCTGACCTTTACACTTCAATAGGAGCATTTCCCCTCTGAACAGAACCTGTAGCAGATGTTGAATTGTCGTGAGATATCATATACATATAGTGACTGATCATCTGGTTTCAAATCTGTGTTTCAAATGTGTTCCTCTTCCTAAACCATCAAGAAAACTAAAGCCATGTCCTTTATTTGAAGCACTGACTTCTTGGAAGCTCTTGACAAATGCTTTAAACACATAAAAGTCAGGAAAAAACACCTTTCATATAGAATTTCCAAATAATTTTTCACTGTTCAAGCAAGCATACTGACCATCTAGCAACCAGTATGTTCTCTTTATTTGCTTCAGAAATTTTGGGAAGTTAAAATCTAATACTTGCATACAGTCATTCTTGAAGGAATTAGCTATTCTGTTAATAACTAGTGAAACCTCAGCAGGTTTTAAGAACAAATTGTGACATTTGAATAAGAATTAGATTTTGAATTAGCACCTGTAGTTAGGACCTAATCTTAGAAATTATATTAGCCCAATTTGCCCATCATTTGGAGCATTTGTTTGTTTTAAAAAGTGAAGATTAAGACAGGATGTAGAAAATGTAGTATTTCAAAATAGAATCTTTCAGCTCTACAGAAGTACAGATGTGTCAGTCAACATGAAAAAGCAATTTGATCTTTACAGAAAAATACAGAATTTTAGTTCTAAAACTTCCATAAGGAACAATATTAATTATTTGGCCTTTAATGCTTGAATTTTTAAATGTAAATTACATCTTTCACAAAGACTTTTTCATCCATGTTGTTCTTTCCTTGTACTTACTAATGAATTACCAATTTTATACGAGTGAATTTTAAATACTTGGTAAAATAATTTGCAGTTTTCATATTCATTTCTCTGTGTCAGAAGGTGGTCTAGGGGACATGATTAATAAAGATTTTATGTAACATTAATTGCAAGAAATGTTTGTTAAAAATTGCAATTCATGAAAGAAATAGTATCAAAATTGAATATGCATGTAGTTACATTGGTGTTAGAATAAAATAAACCAGGCTATTTCAGTGCCTAACAACTGTCACTCAAGTCCAGTCCTGACCAGTGCAGTGCTGCACAATTGTTAAGGGATGGATTAGGATCATTGTTTAAATGTCTCTTAAACACTGACAGGTTGGGCACACCAACCACTCTGTAGGAAGCCACCAGCTATTACAGTTCAACCCCAGCCAGCATCCAAGCCCCACACAGCCCTCACTCACTTTCTCCCAGCAGGGCTGGGGAGAGAGTCCAAAGGGTAGAAGCCCGAAAGCGCTCATGGGTTGAGATAGAGACAGGTTAATAGGGAAAGCAAAAGCCCTGCATGCAAGCAAAGCAGAACAAGACATTAATTCACTGCTTCCAATAGAGCTGTTCAGCCATCTCTAGGAGAGCCCAGCGCCATCACATGTAGAGGTTACTTGGGAAGACTAGCACCATTGTTCCCTTTTCCTCCTTCTTTCCCTCACTTTGCATGCTGAGCGTGATGTCATGTGGTCTGGAACATCCCTTTGGTCAATTTGGGTCACCTGTCCCAGCTGCGTCTCCTCCCAACCTCCCATGAATCCCCAGCTTTCTTGGACTGTGGCAGTATGAGAATCACAAAAGGCCTTGGCTGGCTCTGTGTAAGCCCTGTTCAGCAGTTACAAAAACATTTCTATACTATCAACACTGTGTTCAGCACAAATCCAAAAACTGCCCCCTGCCAGTCACTGGGAAGAAAATTACACCAGTCCAACCTGGCATTCCACCCTCTCAGTAAAGAAATACTTTGAAATGTCCAGTCTAAACCTCCTCCAGCACAGCTTTGAATCATTCCCACACATTCTGTCCCTGCATACCAGGGAGAGGTGCTCAGCACCTCCCTGTGCCCTTCCCCTCCTCAGGAAGCTGCAGAGTAGTGAGGTCACCCCTCGACCTCCTTTTTCTCTGAACCAGACAAGCCAAACCCCTCCATTAGTGTCCAGGACATGTTTTCCAGCCCTCCCACCAGCTGTTCCCTCCTCAGGATGCACGGAAGGACCTTCCCATCCCTCCCCAGCTGCAGGGCCCAGCAGGCCCAGAAGAGGCGGCCCCGAGGCCGGGCCCAGCGGGCCCATCCCCTCCCTGGGCTGTGCCGTGCTCGGTGCTCTGGGCTGGGCTCTGTCCTGGGCCCATCCCCTCCCTGGGCTGTGCCGTGCTCGGTGCTCTGGGCTGGGCTCTGTCCTCGGGGCTGCTCACCCACCCTGAGCCACCCCTCTCCCACTTCACCCTGTGCCTGGTGTCACTCCTTCCCAGGTGCAGAATCCACCATTTGGACTTGACAAATTTCACCCCATTTGAGATTGCTCAGTGCTCCAATCTATCTACATCCCTCTGCAAAGCCTCTTGTCCCTCAAAGGAATCCACAGCACCTCCCAGTCTGGATCATCAGCAAACCTGCTACTGGTGCACTCACCTGCTGCATGCAGATGGTGCATAAATGCACAGAACAGACCTGGCTCTGGAATGGAGCCCTGAGGAACAACCACTGGTGTGACCAGTCACCAACCAGTTGTTGCCTCATTCACTGCAGCCCTCTGGGCTCAGACCCTCAGCCAGTTCTTCACCCACCACACCATGAACCTGCTCATCCCACAGCTCGACACCTTGCCCAGAAAGATGCTCTTCAAGTCCATTTAGATATCTGCAAATGTGGATTGATGGTATAGCTTCTAGTTAGGAATGAAAAGCTTTCTCTTCTGTGCTATCCTCATTCTGCTAGTAAACAACCTATCATCAAATACACGGAACAAGATTTGGCAACCTTTTTGAACCTCTTGAGTCATAATTGCTACTTGTTTTAAATATTTTGTAGTATTGCACATCCCATGTATAACAGTTTCAAGCTTTGTCTTAAGCATCTTGGTTTCAGATCAGCCATCACTAAACACAAATACCTGTTCCAAGTGCTGATCAGACGTCTCAGACCCTCTTTAACAGCCCTATGGCTTTTTAAATTCAGGTTTTAATAAGTGCATTTTTAAACTTCCATTTAATGTAACAACTTGCTCCCATACATCAAACATCTGTGTTTTCAGAAAAGTATATTTTGGAAACAAGGATCAAGTTCATCTCCTTTTTTGTACTAGCAGCCAGCTCAAAATCTGCACTGCAGCACAGACATGTAGAGGAAAGCTGCACATTCCCAAAAGACAATTTAAAATATATAAAACCCAAAATCATTTAGAGCAGAGTTTCCCAGGCATGTTTTCATCACTATGAAATTTGTTCTTTCTCTGATAGTGATAACCTCACCTGACCTGCACAAACATGGGGAGATATGGGTAGTTCCCAACACGGATCATGTGTGTACAAGATTTTTCTTTGTGTGAGTACAAAGCTTTTCTTAACATTCAACTTCATACTAGACCCTTTTTTATGTTCCCTCCAATAGTTGTAATTAGATAAAAGACATTTCTTCCTAATTTTGTTTGGTATTCCTTCATTTTTTGTCTTTTACTTACTTGTGCTAGAAATGTGTGGATAGGCTAGTGTCAAAGGTTTAGTAAATGTCTTTAATACAAATGAACGGAGAGTTCCTGATTTTTCCTATTCAATGGCATTACTTCGTGTTATAGTAAGTCTATCTATGTATTATGAAGCATAATTTCTGTTTGGCTGTGTGTATTTAAGCTGAGGAATTCATTAAAGGCTTCCTATCTGTGCTGTGAGCATTTCCCCCTTTCAACTAATATTTGTCCCCTTTGGGTCCTAGTGGCTAATTCAGCCTCAGGGTTTCAGTGACAGTGGCAGCCTCCTACTCTCCAGAGTTTAGAATTTGCATATAAAGATGAAGCACGCCAGAGCACTTCAGTAGAAACAGTGAACATATAGAATAAGCACTTAGAGAACAAGATTTTTTTGATGTTTTTACGTAGATTAATAAAACACTAATATTATATTCTTTTTTGTACCTTTTCTTTTTTATTTTTTAGTTATGAAGATGGTCAAGTGGGTGATACAAGTATAAATACACAGGAACCAAACATTCATAAAGAGATTCTTCGAGTCATTGGCAATCAAACTGCTACTGGTTAAAAGGACCACTCTTATTTAATTGATGTGAAGCCTTCCTCAGTCTCAAAGCTGGATTTTGAACTGAAGAAGATGCAAAAAACTAATTTATTATTACTACACTAAGCAAATTAACCATTTGAATACTTACTGTTTTCTTACTTAGTATTTCGTATCTCATCAAAATACCTGAGATGGTATCAATTAGCAACTGTAGGGGTGCAAAGTCTATTATTATACTAAAACAATTAATAATTAAATAGGCATTTGGGTTGCTCACGATAAACAGACATTAAAAAGGACTTTTGTGCTGATATTTTTATACTAAACTTCAATTGGAAGTTTTAGTACTGTATACTGGTATTTTAAATTTAGAAAGACTGAATTACAAGTAAGAGAGAAGATTTTATAGCGGAGCACCTGTATTATGCAGGATACTTTGCAATAAGTAAAATATTCTCGTATTAAAACACAATAAAAGGTTGTCTGGAATATGTAAAATTGAAGAGATTGGTTACCTGCAGCTATCTTTGATTCTTTTTATTTTACTCAAATGCAGTTAGGATTTAGACTCAAAGGTGAAAACAACAATGCATTTTTTATTTACTGGGTGCAACAAAGCAAAATGAATGTGATGGTATATGTTCAGCTTTCTTTATCTTCTCTGGAACAGTGTCTTACCCATTAAGCAGTTCAGTTGCATTTTTAAATTATACGAGCCTAGGAAACACCTGAAAAACCTAAAGCTGTTAATTTTCTTTTTAGAATGTTTGGGTTTATATACTAGATTTTACAATTTCATTAGATCAACAAGGTTTTTTAATGTTTGCATCTTAACTTCAGTGAAATTGCTCTGTGATGAAATTTATCTACTTTAAAGTATGTGCTGAGTTAAGGCTTTTACATGGTTGAGTTGATTGTTGGTGCATCAGAAAATATATACAAATGCAAAATTCTACTGATTTTGTCTTGGTAAAATGGTTTTATTAGTTAATTTCTAAGCGATAAGAAATCAATTTAAATATCTCTGTCTTTTAAATTAACAACTGTTTTTTCCAAGTGAATAGGATGGCAACACAGATAGAGAAGGGTCCAGTCTCCAAGACAAAAAGCATACCCTGTGCCCTCATGAATGCCCTTGGCAGCCCTCATGGTGGCTATCCTGAAGCATCAATCAGACCCTTGAATATGGAGAGCAATTGAACTTACCCATCTGTGCAACTACTACAAGCCACCTCAGAAAGTAAAAATAGACTGAAACCTCTCTTATGTTACTTTCATAATAAAGATACTAAAGCACCAAATAACAGCACAACAGAGCACAGGTGTGTTTGTTTCTTTTAAACAGAACTGAAATAGATATGCTGTAATGGATGATTTCTTCTTCCTAGTTCATGCTACACTCCTGTATTACTTGCTGCAGTTGAAGTGCCCTACAAGTTAATAGTGGTATTTGGCCTAAGAGCATATACCTGGGATGTATTTTAGCATTCTGCACTTATTTGCTTTAGAGTTTATTTTTCTGGGTTCATATCCAGACTTGTAAAGCAAATTCTGTTTACGTATCCCCATTTTGCTGTAAGTTCTATTGACTTGCACCCTCATTTGGTGGACCTCTAAATTAGAGAAGCACTGTAGTTGTTGTCTTTCATTTTGGGACACAGGTAAACTTCTTGAAACAAAGAGGTTTCCTGAAATTTGTCTGTCTACATAAGATCTGCCATAGGTTGTGTGACTGCAAAAAGTCAACATAATTCAGAAGTGGAGCTGAAACCCTGGCATGACCATCTCTGTAATGGTCCTGCCATATGTGTCTGAATCACTCTGTTTTGCCTAAAAAAAAGAAACTGGGAAGCAAGTCCACAAAGATGATCTGTGATTATTTGCTGGGTTGATAGTCCACCACTCTGAGATGCCTCTTCCAAAAAAACCCAGGAGGAAAGAGAGTGAACTGGAGAAGCCAAATAAACAGTCACCTTTCCTGTCCCCTCAAGCTTATAGTAGGGTCAGAAATTAAACCCTTGAAGAAAGGAATCTGAAATGTAGCTAATGATTTGATCTATGTTTGCATTGTGGGGTTGTGATACTGGTCATGCATGGTGCCATCATAAGTACAACCCCAGGAAAGGGAAGAGAAAAATACATCACTGCTGAATTTTAAGAGTGCTCAGAGGTTTGTTTTAAATGGGTCAGCCACAGTAAGGGACAATGTGGGGGAAGACAGGACTCCCAAGTTGTATGGAGGCCTTGCTGTTGTGCCTGCCTCAGGGAGCACTGCAGTGACTGACTTAAGAGGGGGAGAAGGATGGTGAACAAAAGGTAGAATGTGGCAAGCACAGGGGTTACAAACAAGTGGAAGAGGGTAAAAACTTTCAGGGAGAAAGGTAGTTCTGAAGGAACAAGATGGCATTAGCAGCTCAGGTCCCACGTGCATGGCAGCAAAAGGGTCTGGCAGAACCAAGCTGCAGCATGGGGATACACAGCCCGTGACAGTGTGGGGCAGCACCATGCTCAGCGCAACAGGGCCACCTGAAAAGCTGTCACTAGGCTACAGTGCAGACATAAGCCTGGTGTCACGCATGAACAGCAATTGAGCTAGAACAAAATTCTTTGGCCAGAAACTCAGTCACATTTTTCTTTAGCCAGTATATTAATGAGAAATTTCCAAGGCTTTGTGTTACTTGCAGGGGAATTTGAATCTTCAGATCATTTAAGAAAGTATTCTCATTATTTTCAAAAGATGAGGGGACGGAGGAATGTTCATTTGGCATGTGTTACTCCTTATATAGGAAACATCAAAGCTGAAAGACTTTTATCACCAAGAACTGGAATGAAAAAGCCTGAGGGTAAGATTTAAAGGATATGTCCTTTGGGGTGTTATGCAAAGGTGGCAGTTACATGTAGCCAAATGCTTCCAAATAACTCTACATTAACATGGATTCCAGGGGATGAAAAATAAAAATCCTAGGGTCGTTTGAGCAAGACCCTGTGTTATGCCCAGAGCCCTTGCATTTTTCTTCCTCTGTTACCATGCTCATATATTAGTGATGGACCCATCATTGTAACTCCCACTGTAAAAGATGCAGGCTTTTCAAAGATGGCTTTTAATCAAAGCAAGTACAGCCCCAGGCTCTGCCATCTCTTGGCAGAAATTTCCATTAAGTCATTGTTGTTGCCATACCCAGCATGGAGCAACCAAGGGAGTTTTTGGTAAATAACTTTCTAACTTCTTGCTACATGCTACTACAAAATGCAAGCCCTTCTCACAGTGGAAAGGTTTGACAAAAAAATTGCTTTAGTCCTTTAATGTTGCACCCTAATTATGAATTGCCATATTTATACTGCTGAGTATCTTAAACATCATGAAAATAGTCCAGAAAGATGCTTTTAAATCTTCCTTGAGATTCAGGCAAGTATTTAACATTCAAGGGCTAAACAATTAAGCAATTTGAGGTATCTTCTATGATATGAATCAACATGGCCCTGTTTTCTTCAACAGTGCTACACTGTTTTGATAACGAAATCTTTGGCTTCCTATTACTTACCATAAAGTTGTTACCATTACAGGTTGTGTAATAGTGTGGTTAGTGTTTTACAAGAACTAGTCAGTGACACTGGAATTTTTTAGGCTTAAATTTTTTCCTCTACAGCCCATGAAAAAACTCTTAATGAAGCTGAATTATTTTAACATTATAGCTGTTGGTACTAAAAATGCATCTGATGAATTATGCTAAGATTGTCCCTTTGTTAATAAAATATAAAGTCACTCCAGATTAAGACTTCATGCATAGATCAATTAAACTTTGCTTATAAATCACTTGCTACTGTGAAAACAATTAGCATAATTCCTACAAGGATAAATTCAAAGTAAAAAAAAAGGCCAAAAGGGAACAACTGAATTAAAAGATTCACGGTTAAGGAGATACTAAAAGAACCCAAACGCTAAGCAAATGCAAAAGTAGTATCTGGTTATTTAAGAATTATAATAATTTAGACAGATTTATTTCTTGGCTTTTGGAAAGAGATACGAAGAATATGAGCCATGACTCGCCACATGCAGCCTCTGCTGGCAGTGCTGCTGCAGCTGGAAAAGCCTTGGCCACCCATTCTCTTCTGTCCTGTGGCACACAGCATCCTGTGGTGTTTTATTTGCTAAATTCAGGTGTTAATCTAGTGTCTGTGCAATTTCTTCATTATAAACACCACCTCAAGGTGAAGGAGGAGCGTGTTGAGTAAGCCAAGCAAGGTCTGTTTCTTGTAGAGCAGTTACAATTCTATGAAGCACCTGAAGTTGTTCAGAAAGGATCTTGAGTCTAGTCAGATGAATTTATTCCTTAAATAAATTCCACTCAGGAGTGATGTGACACATGCTTCAGAAGGGGATAAATAAAAGGGGATAAATAAAAGGGGATAAATAAAAACGGGAAAGTTTTCTCCAAGCAGAGCATCATTCTGTGTGCACTGTTCTGTGTGAAATGCACAAGGATGTCGCCAGGAGTTTGAATTTCCCGATTTGTGTTTGGAAACAGGTCTGAAAGCACTGACCTCCTCTGTCTGTCCTGGCATGTCAGTGTTGTACTGCTCACCAGCTGCAGCAACAGCCACTGACAAGAGCCAAAGGAATAAGACAGCTTGAACTGCTGTTCCATAGCATTTTGATTGCATGCTCCTGCTAAGTTTCAGTCTGACACAGAATAGCTAGGATGTAAATTACTGCCCATTACACTTTGCATTGGGATTTATATATGTACTAGGCATAAGGCTTTTGTAAAGGGAAAAAATACTAGTTTTTAGATGAACATATCTACTGTGTTAAAAACCTGTTGAGAAGATTGCATTGATCATTTGTCAAAAAGTCAGTAAAAATATTCCTTATACATAGACATTTAATTTAATGTTCTAAAAATAATTTTTGAACTTACCCAGTATATATTGTATCTTTTAACTTTAACAAACAGCCACTCTTTTATGTAAACATAAAATATGCCAATGTTTCTTTTAACTCCATAGTCTTTTTTTCTCCAAATAAATTTATTAAATTCTGTGCACAAAATCATACTGCAGCCTGCTGTTTAGCCTATGGTGCCTTAGAGTTACTCAAATATTTAACAAAATGGAGATAATGTAAATACTGCCAGAAGATCACTAAGGCCAAATATTTTCTCTATTCACTTTTTACTGCACTTGCTTTCTATTGCTATTTAAGCCTCTTTTATTCAGCTTTGTAACAGCTATAGCATTGTAGCCAATGTAAATGTTTACCTTCAATAAATCAGAATTTGTTCAACAAGCACTGGGCATTTGGGCACTATTTTGAGAACTCTGCTCGAAGTTAAAACAGCCATCTAAGAATTAAACTGCATCTGAAGCAGTTTCTTGACTTTTGCTAATCTCAATGACATCTAAAAGTTATGCCATGCTTTTACATGTTTTTGAAGTAAATTTTTTTTTGCAGTGATCTTTTAAAAAACATTTAGATGAACAGTAAAAACAGCTTTTCTTGCTGTGTTTATCTGAATGGGTTACCCAACTATAATAAAAGCATTATTTTGCATGTACAGTATCATAAAATGCATAAAGATGTCTCAAGATGCTTTTTATAATTGCTTTTAAAGAAGTTCTCTGTTTTTTCTGTAGAGCTGTTTTTGTCATGAAAACACAGCAAATATGTGACAAACCGTGTCATATTTTAATGTGGCTATGTTTAAAGTATAAATACACATCTGCAACTCATAAAATATGCAGATGTTCATGGGACTGGTTATTAATTCAGTGAGCGTACTGTTTTTTTCACTGCCTGTGAGCTCATTTTAATTATATGGGTGGATGTAGCTTGAAACTTTTGAAAGTTTTACCTTTTGTTTGTTAAATTTGTTGTTGTGTGATTGCAGATTTTTGATTGAAAGAGTCAAAGTGGTACTATTGTTTTGACTGCTGTGAAGCATATTACACAAATATGACTGTCAGAGAGACAAAAAGATACATCATTGCTACTCTAAATGACTGATAATTTGCCTGCGATTTAAGTGTAGAGGCTGGAGCTTGAATTCTCTAGTGGAAGAGATATTCCAGATTTTGGGGATCTCGAATTTGGAAGCAGTAACTTCCAAGGTCACAAAAGAAAAGCTGAATCAGTGGGGAAGTCTCAGACCTCTCTAGAATTGGTACTCACAGAGAGCAGGAGGGACAGAATTTATATTTGCTTTGGTTTAACTTCATTCCCAAGTGGCTACGTCACAAGTTCTCTCAGTATGCACCAATATTAAGTTTTCTGCTGAGGTCCTTGGTACGTTGTATTCATCTCTTGAACAGTTCCATGTGGGACCCAAGAGATTAGTAATCCAAACAGTAATTGACAGCAGTAAAAAATTATTCCAATGGATAAGAGCTACTTTCAAGTGCACAAATTGCATTTCTAAGAGGAAGAAGAGCAGAGTATCTTCTAAGAAAACATCACCATTGCAAAAAAGGACATACTCTTTTTAGTAAACTGTGTTTGCACAGTTGACCAACTTCTCCTTTTTTAGAATTAGTGTGCAGTGCAGATTGGAACAAGTAATTTGCAACAGGGGTTACAGCTTTGACCCTCTCCAAGAGGGATTTGTTCTCCTGAAATATTGTGAGGCAACTTAAATAAAGCTGCATGAAATGGATGAAGCCAGTAGTAGCTGAGGGCCACAACTTTGCTGTGCCCCAGCTCTCAGCATAGTGCAAATGCTTTAAGAGAAGAAAACTTAAGAAATGAAGCAAAGGGCTCAGTGCCTTGCAAAAACCTAGTGTCAAAACAGATGAGAAAAAAGAACAGCACTTGGAAAAAATATTCTATTGGCATTTTGATTATACAACGTTGTCAATCCCTCAGGCTGGTTTTCTTAAACGTTGCAAACAATTTCCATTCACAGTTAAGGGAGAGAATTCAACAGACAGAAATTGAAGCCTCTGAACAGGGCATAAGACCCTTTCAGCATCAGCACTGTTTGTAGCAAACCCATGTGCAAGGCGTCAGCTATTGGATTCTAGCCAGTTCCAGAAAACTGGCATTTTGCAAGATGCTGAAGCTGTGGGAATTACACTAGCAGCAGGAACAGGGACTGCTGCAGAAGCAAGAACAGCACAAGTCTCCAGGGATTGTGTCTGGAGCAAAATACAGGAACTCCTGGCTTATGGTTTGCTCAACAAAAGCCAGAGCTTATCATCAGCAAAGCAATTCTAATTCATAACTTTTAAAGAGAAAGCTTTCCATTGTTTGGGAGAAATGAGAAGGAGAAAAAAAAGAGCAGTTTTCTTCGACCTGCTGTTCTGTAGCTGGGTAGTTCAGTCTAGTACCATGTCAGGGGCAGTTTCCTGCTGTACTTGCATGTATTAGGTTTACTTACAGCACTAGTTAGCAACTTTCTTAGAGATCTCAGGCAGAAGGAGGAATGTCTCAATTAGCTGACAGTTCCTTGGTGCTGGCTAGAATATATATTTTATATATATTAGAATATATATTTTATATATATTCTAATGGAGTCTGCACAGGTAACATATTCCAGAAAGGGAATAGGTGGCTGATACTGTCCTTGCTGGTTTTCAAGTCTGATCAGACTGTTCTTCCCTTGAGCTGCTGAAAAAAATAATTTTGCTGATTGTTTCATAAAAACCCTTAATCTGTCCTGATCTTTCCATCTCTCCTAGACAATAGCTTGGAGTTTGGGTGCATTTCTGTTCACAAACATCACAAGGTTTATTCAGTATGAAGAGTTTCAAAGATGAGAGGAGTCAGAAGCTAAACTAATTGGAATAGGTATAAATGTAACTTGAATGCATGTAGATAAAAATATGTAAGTATATTTTAAAATTTTGCTTATATTTGTAGGAACATAAGTTCAAACAGAACTTTTGACTCAAAACTAAGGATCTCAATTTCACTGTTTACAACACTTCTGACAAATGCAGTGTATTACAAACACGTTTTAACTACCCTAATGTGATAGGTTTTGGTAGATCTGACTTGCTGACTTCTTGTCAAAGGCATGTTTTGCTAGAGGCTGTGGGGAATTCAGTCACTCCTCCTCTGTATGTGTTATCACGTAGCTGGTATGTTGTACTTCATGCGGTATTCCATAAGTGTGAAATTGTATTATTCCACTCTTTGGCTTTTTATTTTCTTATGTAAAGTTTGGTTTCATGCTTGCCATTCTAATCAGTAGTAGATGAGTATCAAAAATCCCTAGATCTTCTAGTACCAGTCTCATTTCAGATTCCCGCTGATAATTTGTTTTGAAACTTTGCAGCTTTTTTTTTTTTCAGCTGCATCTCACCATTTTATGCCCTGGTTACAAAGGCTTTTGGGTGGTTGCTAACCTGAGAGGTGGCACTTGTGTCTCTCTAAGAGTTGATTTATATTTTTTGTTAAGATCTTTCTTCTTTTTTTTTTTTTTTTTTAACAGTCTCCAGTGGTCTCTTCCACTACCAGAAGGTTACAAAAAAATTAGAGGACTTGCTGGGGAGATGATTTTACTGTTTGTTATGTTGTTCAATGACTTCATATTTTGTATATCTATGTAAGCTGAATTTCTGATTCATTGACTATCTCTTTCTTGTTGCTTGTATTGCTCACAGAGGTAGCCTTTAGAAGAGCATCAGATACGAGCATTGAAGAACAATACTGAGTATATTTTAGTTAAAATGCAAAAATATGCAGCCATGGATAGTAAAAGAAGTATTGAAATTACAGTCCTTCAATATGAAAAGCATGTGTACAAACCATTAACTTACACATGAAAACAAGAACGTGTGGCCAGATAGGTATGCCAAAAAGGATGCTGTTAAAAGCTAAAGAGTTTTATAATACTATTTCCTGTCATAATTTTCTTTCATCTACACAAATTTCGCAGTGGAAGTTCAAAATACTCCCTACCTGTACTTCTGGCTCTGTCTTTAAACAGGATTCAAATTGAATTGCTGGTCTTTCCTTCACAGATTCTTCTTTTCTCATGTTTTTATGAGGAAAGCTTACTGGGGTCTTAATTACTTTAAAGTGTGTTACTGATCTCCTAAATAATCTGCCTGAACAATTTCCATAGATTGATTAGAAATGGGTTTTTTCATCAATAAGCTACCATAGGCATTTGCTTCCTTTCCCTGGAGATTTTTTTTAATGTTTGTAAACCTCAAGTCTTGAGTTTTTACTTGAACAAATCTTTTCTTAAGGGGATTGAAAGACTTGATGGTATGTGTGCATGAGATTTATTATGAAAATTTGACTTTTGTCTTTGTAAGTGGTGTCTCAATGGCCTGGGCAGCAGATTCTTGGTGTAGTGCAACAATTTATGAATTAGTCCCAGTGAGGACTGATTTTGATTTTGGCTTTTAGGGTATCATTGACCCATTGGATAAAGCTAAAAATTCTGACTATTCTTATCAAATTCTGTTGTCTGTAAATTATGTTACTTTGTGTAAACTGTTCCTTTACATTATCTGCTCTGTGAATCTCTATTCATATATATTCCTGCCAACTCTACTATGCATGAATGCAAAGAAAGAAACAAAGGTACAATAAAGATGTGGTTCATGGTCCCTGCTGACTGTAAATTGTGTGTGGGTTCATGTAGGGTAAAATAGTGCAAGAGGTCACTCTAGCAGTTTTGTGAGTTGAACAGTGGCCTTTCATGCCCATCAGAGTTCTTGGGCCTATTCATTTTGCTTGTATAGGCACAGCCATCCTGGTCAGACTTGGTCTGTTTGTTTGTCTGGATCAAGATCTTTCTCTGAAGTGACGAAGGTGTTCCTTGGTGGAAGGTTACATTTCTTTGGGCACTACTGTTCTTGCTTTTCACTTTGTACAGTTTCCTGTGACAAAAGCAAATGCAGAATGGATAAAGGATACTATTGTTTTGATTTGTAGCATTATTCCTACCTTATGAGTAAGTGAAAGTGATTCCACAGCATTCAGGCCTCTACATATGCTTCAGTATCCACAATAATAGACTTAGATTTTCTATAACTAGATATATATATATATTTATATACACACATGCTTGTATCCTTTTTAATTTTGATTGCCAAGTAGGTTTTTGAATACAAGAAAATGGGCACCATTGTTTTATATACACAGAGATTGTCTAGACTTGCTAAGAAAGCTGAGCAAGTAGAACTCAATTACGAATGACGATTTATTTCAGTGCTCTGCTAAACAGAGACTACTGAATCCAGTGGGTGGTTTTATGAAAAAATGTGAGCAAACATCTACTGCAAAACTAGTTCACTCTGATCAGAACAGAGTCAGAACAAAGCTGAGGTGTAAGCTTGTTGTTCAATATATTCCATCCCACCAGCCCCAAAACAAGGATTTGATTAAATTCTTGTACTTGCTCTTTTTTTTTTTCCTTCTTCCTTTTTTTTTTTTTTCCTCCCCACCAGAAACTTTCTCTGGGCAAATAACTATATCGAAAAACTTTTCTAACTGTAAAAGCCATTGCCGGTTAATCACAGCTATGTCAGTTTAAGGATGTGATTTCCACAAGTTAGTCCCTTAGATTTATGGTGCTCTCTATGATTTTTATTTTCCCCCCACATTATGAATGCCTCATTCCTCTTGAGGGTCATAAAAACTTGAAAGGTATAGTAGCAATATACAACGCAGACTTCCTTGCACCCTCTTGCTGGTCTGCATAAAACCTGAATTGAGGTACTCATTTCCTGCAGTGATTAATCAACATAATGTGATCACTTGATGAAAATCAGGCTATAGTAGTTAGATATTTTGAAGAGGAATGTTGGACTTGGGGTTTTTGTTTTGCAGAGCCCTTTCAGCATTGAGTGAAATTTATTCTTCTTTCTCTTGTGATTTGCGCTCATCTCTATGTCTTTAATATGATTTTATTTCTTTAGGTAAGGATGTTGGGTCAATCAACTGAGGGCTGCTTAACTGAGGAAGCAATTTTGCTTACAGCGTTGTTCCTTCAGTCCATACTGGACCAAACTACTGGTATGAAATGCCTTTCAAGTGTTTCTTGGTGGGCAGACTTTGCCTTCTACAGGGTGTACCAGGCAGTGTGGCTTAAAATTTGTCCATTCCTACAAATTCCTTCTGAACTGAGTGCTATCTTCAGTTACACCACAGACACAGCCTCCTCTACCTTCTCCAACTAGCCCAAATGCATTTTACTTGTCTCATGCAGATTCAAACAAAACCTTTTTTTTTTTTTATCAGCTCCAGCGGCTCCAGCAGTTCACAGTACAGCCCGTATTCTCGCTCAAGAAAACACTTTGTTCTGTGCTCGCGTGTTAAGCATTTATATAAATGTTGTCTTGGAGCTATACTCTATTGTTGTCACAAAAAGTATCAGAGGGTCAGAGGACCCCTCCCATGAGGACAGGCCAAGAGAGCCTGGGGCTGTTCTGTCTGGAAAAGAGAAGGGTCTAGGGAGACCTCACTGCAGTTTTCCAGTACTTGTAGGAGACTTAAAATGAAGACAGGGAAAAACTTTATTATCTGGGGCTGTTGCAGTAGGACAGTGAGTAATAGTTTTAAAATAATAGACGATTGATTCAGACTAGATATAAAGAAGAAATTATCTGCAATGGGGACATTGAAACACTGCAGCAGTTATCCAGAGAGGCAGTGAATGCACCATCCTGGAAACATTCCAGGCTGGATGGGACTCTGAGCAACTTGATCTAGTTGAGGCTGATTACAAGGAGTTGGACTAGGCAGCCTTTAGAGATCCCCTCCAACCCAAATCATTCTATGATTGTGTAGAGAACCTTTACCAGAATGTAATCACCTGGCTATCTCCTGGCCGATCTCTGACGGCTGGAAGCGTGTCTCCTCTCTTTTCCCAGTACTGGCTAGACAGTATTGCCTCTGTCTTTTCTTGTATACAGTTACAGGTGTTTCACAGAAAAAGTGGCCATGCCACTGGGGCACAAGCCCTGGACCAGTATCAGAAAATCTGGCTTTTCTACTGGCTGTGTTTGCTGCATTACCAGACACATGCATTTGTTCAAATTATTTTTCTTCTGTATAAATTAGGTCAGCTGGTAGAAAAATAAAACCAAATGTGTGAAGTCCCTGATGGCCTTAGGGAGTAATGGCAGTATTGCAGTAGCAAAAATATAATAGCCTGAGCTTTCAAACATTTGTCAAACTCTCTGCTCACCTCAGTATGATCAGATTTGGATTCACATCGTTGCTATGTGAGATGAATGCACTGTACCCTTTCCTCCACAATCCCATTAAAGTCAAGTCAGAGCCTGTCTTCTACACAGCAGTCCTGAGAAAGATCAGCCTCAAAAACTACAGAAATACATACAGTGTGTCATACCTAAGGGGAAAATAGTGCTAAGAATCTGTAACTGTGAGGGTAGAAACTTCTTTTTGAACAGGATAAAAAAAAGCCTTGCGTCAAAGACGTAAGAACAGATGGTAGTGATTTATCCTAAGTAGGCTGTGGGATTTGGGTTCTTCCCTCTGTTCCAAGAACCCCTTTTCCATTATCCTCCTTGTGGTGCAGGGCAGCAGTTCTCAGTTCATAACTCATGGAAAACCAGACACACCCAGCACACAACACCAAAAGAAGATGAGGACAGTGGCATAAAACCACACATGTAATATACACCAAAAACAACTGAAACCACAAAGAGTGCATCTTTTACAAAATGCAAAGAGTTCTTCAGCTTATAAAACTAGTACAGTAAAAGCAAATATTTTCTTTGTTATGTCATTGGTTGCATGGGCAGAGGGAGGAAAGCTCTTCGTCAGCAATAGATAGTGCAATCATTCCCTGAGGAAATCTGGCTCAAGCACTATGCTGATGACCCATTCCTTCAAACCTTCACTGTGGACTCAGGAAAGTCTCAGCCAACACCAGCTGTCAGTAGAAGAGTCCAGGTGAGAGAGAGGTTAATCTGTGAAAGGTAAAACCATAATTTAATAGAACAAGTTTTGCAGAAAAATAGGTTGTGGGCAATGTGTTTTTCTACCAGAAATACCAGTGAATGAATGGATTCTGAGTAGTGTTCAAAAGGTAGAGAAATGTGTGTGCCATGTTATATTCCCACTCATTTCCCGTATAAACGACAGGGCTATCTTTATTGTTGTCCTTTTTTCATAAAACTAACTCAAATTGATCATTCTCATAGGATTTTCTTTAGTCCTGTTTCTAAAATTTGTAAGTATCCTGAACTGAGAAAACTGGCTGCTTGAATTTCTGTAGAAGGATGGATATCAAGACATTTCCCAAAGCTTGGAGAAGAAATCAGTTATGCCAAAGAAAGGGTGCTACAACAAGGTGTGTTCCTCACAACTGGGTCTCTTCTTCCTGGTGGAGTAGATATGAAATTTAATTGTCTCAATCTAAGTAAGTAAATTATAGAACTGAGTTTTCTACTAGTGATAAACTATATTGTCCTTTCATAAAAGCCAATGCTTTCTTTGGCAATCATTAATAAGGAAAAGGAGATGAAAAATCTCTGTTTTTCCTAAAAGAATATATATAATTTGCTTGCCTTCTCTGCTCATTGTTTGTAGAAGTCTTTACCTACAGCCACCCAGCAGGTATCTCATCTCTATAAAAGTGCTATCTAGTTCATGTTTTCTGAATTTTATGTTAATACTGGCTTGAATAGGCCAATGGGCAAACCAGACTCATCTTCAGGATATTGATTGAATTTGTTATTAACAAAATGAGAGCAGGGCAATGAGAAATAAAATAAACCTTAAAAAACATCTTTCCCTCACCCCCACCCCTCCATCCGTCCCAGCTCTACCTCCTCTCACACAGCAGTGCAGGGAGACAGGGAATGGGAATTACAATCAGTTTATCACACATTGCTCCTACCACTGCTCAGGGAGAGGAGTCATTCCCCTGGTCCAGCATGGGTCCCTCCCATGGGAGATAATTGTTCATGAACTTCTTTAACATGAGCCCATTCCATGGGCAACAGTTCTCTTCCATGGGATGTAGTCCTTCAAGGACAGGCTGTTCCAGGTCATAAATCCTACCAGGAAACCTGCTCCAGCATGAGCTCTTCTCTCTATGGGTCTGCAGGTCCCTGCGAGGACCCTGCTGCTGCAGAGCTTTCCCCTGGGACCACAGCCTCCTCCCAGGCATCCCCTTGCTCTGGCGTGGGTCTCCTCCAGGGGCTGCAGGTGAATCTTTGCCCCTCCTTGCACCTCCATGGGCTGCAGGGGCAGAGCTGCCTCACCATGGTCTGCAGCTGGGGTTGCAGGGGAATCTCAGCTCTGGAGCCTGAAGCAGCTCCTGTCCCTCCTTCTTCACTGACCTTGGTGCCTGCAAAGCTGTTCCTCTCTCATGTTCTCATCCCTCTCTTCTCTGGCCACAGCTACAACTGTGCAATACATTTTTTACCTTCTCTAAATACATTATCACAGAGACATTACTATAGTTCCTGATATGTTTGGCTTTGACCAGCATCAAGTCCATCTTGGAATTGTCTGGGATTGGCTCTGTTGGACATGGAGTAAGCTTCTGGCAGCTTCTCACAGAAGCCACCCCTGTAGCCTCCTCACTACCAAGACCTGGCTAGGCACACCCAATACATCAATACATCCTCTTGACTGGGGCAGGATAAAATAATTTATCTCTGTGAATAGCCGAATATTTATGTTTTTGTCTGTGAAGTGTGCAGTCCAAAAATGTGTAATGTTTCTACATATTCCTTCAGCATGAGACTTAGGAGATTTTATTCTCTTAGAATATGACAACAGTTTTCTTTCCATGTTCTTTTGGTGTGAGAATAAGGGTTGTCTTTTCACTGAGATGTCATCTAGAGTAGGCCTGCAGAAATATGCCAATTAAGGTTCACAACCTGGCTTATAATTTTCACCTTTTTTTAATATTATTTACATTTTAGGAGAAGAATTATTTCATAATATTTTTTAAAATTTATTGTACTTGGAAAGAACACTAGCACAGTCTTCAAAAAAATAAAGATGTATATTGGCATGCCAGCAACACTTAAATGAGTACACATTTCTATATATTAAATCCTGGCAAAGAAGAGCAAGGGTTTTGCCATGGAAAGATTGGCCCTGACATCAGCATGAGAAGTACACATGAGATACACATATATACCTGACTTGCCAAAATGTACTAACATGTCATGGGGTAACTAAAATGTAGTGATATAAAATACAGCCACTCCCAAGCACTCTCTGGATGGTCCTACCCCAATGTTTCCTCTGATTTATTGGGTTTTTTTTCTCTTCACATGTACATGGGTGAAATGATATATATACCAAAGGATAGGAAAGCTAGCCTGACAGCAAAGGTGACTAAAACCAAAAATTATCTGTAGCTGCTGGGAACTGATATCCAAGGCATAGGAGTAGATATACCTGTTCATTTTAACATTTGCTTGTCTGGAGCTTTTGCAGAGACTATGTACTTCCTTCTGTGTATTTCCAAGAACACTGATTTAGCCAGGTGTTCGTGTTGGAATGGTGGTAATAAAAAATATTTCCAAACACAGTGACTGTGGTATGTTAAATACTTTGTATAAATAGGTGAGGAAAATCCCTAACATATATTTGTCTCTCATCTGTTTTAATTAGAAATGGTTGCTGCCTACTAGGGTGCCCTCATTGTGGCAATGTTTTGACTGACTCTAATGTCTTCTTCATGAAGGAATTTTTTTTACTTAAATCTCATATCTGCTAATTGTATCAGCTACATTAAAATTTTCTTAAAATGCTTCTAAGGGAACTATTATTGTGTCTTTCAGAAAGGGCAACTGAGGCAGAGGGGAGTAAAATTTCCTCTGGTGTGAAAATTCCAGCATATATGCTGTTCCACAGAAAGACAGTACATCCAGGCAAAAAATGTGATTAGTTAGAGGTAGCAGTAGGCTGATAGAAGGGACACAAAAGGAGCGTGCAGTGGCCAGCTTGTGGTTCAGGGTATCTGCAAGTCTGACACAATAATGTTTCATTTGTGGCAGAGATTTCTGGACAATTAAATTACATCATAATGTAGCCTAGGAAAATTTCAGTGTAATCTCCTGCCTCCAGACTGAGCAGCAAGGGAACTTCAGAGTTCTCTACTGGGGCACAGGCATTTGGGCCAGAGCTCCTTACCATTTATGAAAAGATATGATGCAGGTTCATACAGCAGAACAGACTTTTCTGGCATATCATAGCAAATTTAGGTCCTTCACTAAAACATATAATAATCTTTGAAATGACACTAAGACCATCAGTTCTCATTTATTACATTATTGCTAAATAAGGGATTAAATTCACAGAAAAGTAAGGGAAAGAAAGAGAAAAACCAGCAAGGTTTGTCCTTCCCCTCTTTTTTCTGATAATGACTGAAAGGAACAGAAAAAGAGCCAAAATGTCAGGGTTTGCCATGCGCAGTGGGTAGGTGCTGCCTAGAGAGCAGGCATAGCTGCCTAGCAGTTGGCTCTGTGGGAGGGGCAGTGTATCACACTACTGAGAAGGCATTTCAAAACACATTTTCTGGTTATGCAGATGGAATGAAATGGAGGCAACAGCATTTCATCTTGAAAATTCTGCTGAGAAACAGCAGGACACCCTAATGGAAGCAGGAAGAGGGCATTTCTTAGACTTGTTTTTCAGCTTAGTCTATATGTCAAAAGGGTGTCCTCCTGTTGGCGGCACAGCGAGCTCCATGCGCTGCCTGAATATCCATGCCCAGGGATAGACTGCTTCCAACTACTTCTTTAGCAAGAAAAGGTCTGCAGTCTGTCCAAAGATCAAGGGTGATGTTTTCATAAGCATTTGATGAGTGGGAACCTTAAATTCCATTTTAAAACCCTTTTTGCTTAGAGTACTTCTGTAGCTGCTTTACTACTTCAGCATATTGATTTCCAGCAGAACTGGATTTTTAAACTTTTATCATTTCTGGGCATGAACGTGGACAGCTGCAGCCAGTTAGGTGCTGATGCACATCATATCTGAGTTCTTATTTTCCCAGGAACAAGACTGCACAGAAATATTTGAAAGAAAAAGCAACTTTTATTGAGAAGTGGCAATTCAGTAAAGTTTAAGAATGCTTTCTGGATGCCCCATCCATGGAAATGTACAAGGCCAGGCTGGCGGGGTTTTGGGCAACCTGGTTTAGTAGAAGGTGTCCCTGCCCATGGCAATTCAATTCTATGAGTCTATGCCCCTACGTATTATCTTCTGTGAATTAATATTAAATGGAGACAAGCAGAAGTACTGCCAATGCACAGCTGAGGAGGATATGTTCCCAAATTTCTGTCTGCTGGGCATTCAGCCAGCTCCCAGCAGTGTTAAGGATCTCTGCTTCCAAGGATACTCAAGGATTCCTGGGACTCTGTCAGGGCATTAGGAAAATAAGAACTGGTGAGGATTTCAGCATGCAGATGGTCAGTGTCCTAGAATTGTGCTACAGCACATTGGGCTACCCTTGAGAGTCATTGAAACCGCTCACCTCTAATGTTTTATTTTATTTTATTTTTTTGTGTCAGATTTTCCACTCTTGTAGCAGTTTTGTAATTCTTTTATTTCACTCTAGGAAACAAGACTTCTCCTCAAAGAGCTTAGTGTTGAGTGCAAATTCAGGCACTTCGAACCAGAAACTATTCTTGAGTTTGGTAGGTGCCCGTAAAAATGTTGGACCAAATCTGACCATCTACAGTGCAGCTCAGAGCTTTGTGAGAAGGACGCCCAAGTGCTGTAATAGGTCTGTTACTGCCACTTGTACAGCCAATACTCATGTAAGTTAAACCTGTGCCTCTGGTAATTCATACCTGATGAATATTGCACTCAGAGTGTTTTATTTTCTCTTCCTGCACTTCTCAGGTCTTCTGAGGACCAATTATACTAGTCTTCATAAACCAATTAATATACCATGTTCTCACACCACCCAAAGTCACCTTTTCTTTGGTTTTTCTGCCCCAAATAGTAGTGTGAGTTAATATAATGTACCACCACCAAACTCTATAGGAGGTAATCTAATTTGTGTCGTATTCATTTGTAAGCATATTTCTAGCCTACACAAAAGACATTTCTTTTCCTACTACAAACCTCTTATTTTACAGATATATTGTTTTTCTAGAAAAAAAACCCCAAAACAACTACTTGGAGTCTGCAGCTGTTTTTTTGCACTGTAGGTTATTTCAACACATGTTCAAAGGAAATTGTCTCCAAGCTTAGTGTCTTGGGATCTGAGTCTCTGTTACCTCGTCTTTCATAGTTATCCATGTGTTGTTGTATTCCACCTTTTGTCCTGTACCTGATCTGCATGTGACAGCATGAAGAATATGTGGTATAGGTGAAAACTATTTTTAAAAAAATCAATTTGGAGTCATTGTTGGATAAAATTTTTTCAGATGTATTGCAGAGGCCAATTCTATTTACAGAGTTGACTAAATTAGTTAGGAGATAAATTGCAGTGACATAAGGCTAGTTTTGTAAATTTCTTAGGAACAAAACCAGTTATTCTTGTAATAGATTTTAAAGCCTTATCCCTTTTCTTCCTCTAGACATTCTTACTACTTCATGGTTCCATTTTGATATCTGTGCTGATTTTTGAAGGTTTTTGTAATATATAGCTGCTAACTCCACATGGTTCCATAACATCAGCTGCAGCACGTTTGAAAGCAGTAATTGGACAAGTAATCCTTTCAGGGAAAAACAAATGAATAGCTCTTATTTCCCATTCTGTGTAGTGTTTGTGACATTTTGGTGGAAACAGGGAACTAGATCTTCTAAAAAACAACTGAGGAGTCCAGCAGAGAAAGATCAAGACAATTTTACCCCTAGAAGATGAACAGGATACAAAATTACACTCAATTTTTTAGCAGATGTAACCAATGGGAATGGGGTGAAGTTATCTATAGTTTTCATCCAAAGAATATATGCTTTCCTAAAAGATGTCTGTAAGGCTTAAAAGACTTACAAGGGGAAACATAATGAGTTGTACTGTGCAGGAACAGAGATAAGATTGCTATGTCTATTTTTCACAGTATTAATTGTATAAAACTCTTCATTAGCCTTTACCTCTTCTTATCTAGTTAAACAAGTAGTAAAATTGCTATCTCACAAATTTACTACCACAGACATCTGCCTAGAAGTAATTGATAACTATTCAAAGGCACAAAAACTTGCCCACTAGGGCCATTCCAAGTCCATTGACTATAAAGCAGAATCTTTAGGGGGACTGCAAGTGCGATAATACCAAAATTAATGACAATATTCCCATACGTATTCCCATACATGGCTAATTCCCATAGATAACAAATTCTATAAAAGTGACATTTTTTTCCACAGGATAATTTGCACTTAATGAGACAAGGTTTTCCCTCAAAATGAAAAAAAAAGGTGAGAAAATAAGGCATTATTTGCAAATTATTTTCAAGAAGAAAGAAACTCTGGGGTAATTGTGGATCATCTTTTGAGAATATGAGTTCTATATTCAGGGTCCAGAAGACAAATTTTAGGAGTTACTACGAAGGAATTTCAGAGTGAAAAACCTGTAGTCTGTATACTGTTCAGATACTTAGTTCTAAATATTTTATAATATAAAAATATAGTTATATATATTTATAATTAGATATTGCAGAAGTATGGATATGTGGCTAGGTACTCCAAACAAAATGGGCTTTAACTCTTCAGCTTGTGGCAAAAGTGTCCTTAAGGACAAAAGCTATGTAAAGTTGGCACCATAGAGAAGGTGAATAGAAATGATTCATCATTATTATAAAACATGAACCACAAGGCACACAATAAAGTACACAAAATCAAATGTAAAAAATGAGGTGATTTCCTCATGACTCACAATGACATTATGAAATGCATTGCCACAGGGTGTTGTAGAGGCTAAAAAAATAAATAGGATTAGATAAGAGAGGGTGAATCCATCAAATGATATGATCCTACTTCAATCTGTAGTTCATCAGACCATTGCTGTTCTAGCCAGAAGTCAGTGTGAGGGTAAATCAAGAAAGAATCACAAATCTCTTTTCAATATAGGTTCTACCAGACTTTGCTATAGACAGTGTACTGATAAAAACATGGACTTGTGTCAGGTCATACTTTTCTTACCAAACTATACATCTGCTCTCAAATGCTTCTAACTTTCTGGTGATATCAGTCTTTACAATTATTTTCCTTTCATATTTGAGTCATAGCAGGAAGAAATATTTTCAATACCATTATATATCTAAGTTTTTCTGTTGAGTATACAAGAGGAATAACTTAATCTATATTTTACTTGTTCCATAGTTTTTGAATGCAATGTAGAGAGGGAAACCCAGCAGGTAAATTAAGGAAGCATGTAGCTGCTGCCTCAATAAATTGATCTGGCTTTATTAGAAATGCAGGGTCCTGTGAACACTTTGAAAACAATTATTTTATATGTTGGCTCAAAGTCTCATTCGATTTTAAATTGTATAATAAAAAGAAAACAGATAGTATATTTCAGAGAAAATGAGTTCCTGAAGTATCATGTGGATATATCAGGTGTGCATCCATTAGGAGCGGGCTTCTTAGCAACCATATGAATATAATGCCTTTGCTCATGGTTTTTATAATAATCTATTTACAATAAAATAACCAGTCAGTTTCCAGTTCCTGCCTTTTAATTCTCCTTCCAGGTCTAATGTTTCTAATAGAAAGCAAGATCCTGACTGATTCACATCCAACTTTGATGTCTTCCTGCATCCTTTCATCTACTTTAATTCACTTCTTTCCTTTTATTTTATTTCTTTTTCCCTCTCTTCCCTGTTCTGTGCTCTCCTCAATCTCAAAATAAAATATAACTTGATGAAGTAAATATATCATCATAGTATGCTTAAGGAAACTGTAAATATAGAAGTGTACACAAACCCAGGGGCTGCACATCTGATAAAGTTCCAGTCCTGCTCAGGCACACAGTGCCTGGTACTTGTTTTCAGCATTGTGTAAAAATCAAGCAGGCTTTGATATGCCTTATTCAATAACTGTTTTGAAAGAGCAAGCTTGCATGTCTTCTAAATCCCACATTCACATTAAATTATGGGATGAGAGAGGGAAATACAGACTGTAATTTTATATCAATTATATACAGTATGTCTCAGTTGCACTTGGAGATAAGAATGTAGATGGAGCAAGAGCTTGCAAATGACCAGAAAAATGGTTCAGAGTTTTAAGCCAATATTAGAAAAAGAGTGAAAATCCCTATTCTAAGATAACAAAAACCATGAAACAGGCATCATTATAAATTAAAAAAAGAACTGATTCTTAATCTCAGCATGAACATACACGAACTGGATCCTAGCAGACTGAAATGAAATGTCTAAATCAGCAGTGTGCTCCTCGGTTTTCATAATATATACACTGAGAGAATATGAAACAGCAGGGCGATTTCATAACTCTGTCCAGTCAAAACAATGGAAAATATTGTGAATGCTCCTAAGCAGCTGTTGCTCAGTTACTGCCAAACACCTGAGACACATTATAAAAGGGACTAGACATTCTCTGTTAAAACATGGAAAATATGAATGATTAAGATGGCAGAGTGCATTTGATCTTCAGCTGAAATGCCCCAAGCATTGCCTGAAGTTTTGCAGGGCAGGAAGAACTGCAGTATGCTGGTAGCTGCCAAGTCCTGGCCTTTGCAAGACAGAGTTTGGTGATGACTTGAATTGTTTGTACAGTAGCTAGCACAATAAGATAGTTGTCTAGAGATGAGACAGTATATAATAACAGCATGACAGTAAATTAATTGTAATGCACTCAAGTTTCAGAAGTAGACCTTAAAGCCAGGAACACAAATACTTACAGTTAGTATCAAATAATACCTATAGCAGTACAAATTGTATCATCAGTTCCTAATTCTCCTCAGAACACACTTCTGTCTTGAGGATTTTAAAAAACTCCACCAAAACACACAGTGACAAAATAATAAATAGCTCTGACAACCTAGAACAGAAATGGAGAGGTCTAATATTAGTATGTCTGTGTCTTAGTATGTGTCTTCCTTTTCTTTGGTAAGAGACAATCACTTAAACCATTGGTGTAAAGATACTATTCAGCTCACATAAGACAGACCCTGAACAGTGACCAAAAAACAATCAGGAATTGCACTACAAATTTCTTACTAGGCCCTGGAATTCTAGAACAATAAGTTTTGCAGTTGATGATGACTTCAGTAGTGATACTGGATTTACCCATGAAGCCCCAAGTAGTTGCCCTAAGTACTACCATGACTGCTAACACTTTACCTACTAAATTGCTGCACAGTCTAAAATTCTGGAAAATGCAGGCATTTTCAGTGTCATTTTGATTTCTTTTCAAAACAGTTGAATTTTCTTTAGAGAAAAGTAGATAATTCTGATCATAATCCCAGAAAATCTCATCCTTTAGAAACACCGTTTCAAATTCTTTTTTGCATATTAGTACTGTTCAGTAGATTAATATCTACCCTACCTGGATATTTTTCAATTGTCAAAATAGTTTGCTTGTATACAGACTGCAACATTTCTTCTTTCTTTATATTTTTGTATTTCAATCTAGCTGGGATTCTTCAAAATTTTCTAGAAAGGACCAATGCAACGTTTTTGCAGGAAAATTGACAGTAGAAGAGAAATGCTAAAAATACTGTCTCAGTGTTGAATGTATTCTATAATGCTGTTTCCTGTGTGGACCTCAGCTGCAAACACTACAGATTTTTTTTTCTTCCATGTGACCACCAAATCCACATGCATTATGTTTTTAGTCCCTTAGGGTAAGAATAAGCTTTTTTATAAAACCAAAAAACAACCCAGCCCTGTAGGATCCCCTGTCTCCTCTATTATTCCTATCCAGCAGTTTACAGCTGTGTATATAACATACATCTAAGGCAAGCAAGTATAATTCTGCCAACATGAATAGCTGTTGATATTTTGTGATTCATTGTTATGATAGGAGTCATTGTAAAACATCCCATTTCTTCAGAAATTATCAAATTGTACTATCAAAGACAATATGATCTGCTTTTGTATTTATATATACACTCTTTAATAAAGCATTTATGTTATCTCTGGCTCTGCTCACTTACCTTTCCAGAGTAGTCTATGTTCTGCAAATCAGGTTATATAAATCATTTTTGTGTTCTGTCAACACAACTCACACAACAAATCTGGATGTGTCTGTAGTGACCTCCAGATTCTTCTTTACAGGTGCTTTGGTTCCACAGGCCTGCAGTGGGTAAGTGCCACAAGCCAGTAGTGGTTATTTGGCAAACAGATGTATTGAACACTGTAACTGATAGAAATTTTATTAGTTTTTAACAGATGCTTTTGTCACAATGTTTTTTGTTAACACATGCTCTGTTATTGTCTTCCAACCCTGACACAATGTTCTGAGATGGTTTGATATGCCTGTTTAGTTTATTCTCTGCCTAACAATTTTTATACTATCATTTCTGTAATACTGATCATCACATTTGGTTTGCTTTGTCTCCTGTCTTGCACAAGATTTAGTGCTGTTTTGGCACTACTGATGTTTTGCCATTAATTTTGGGTGAGGCATAGATTATGTGCAGCTTGAAAAGGAACATAATGCTGTCCATTTTGAATTTTAGATTTTCTCACTGTGGAGACCTGCAGCTTTCTGAGGCCTATTTCACTACACAAGAAATGTTACAAGGCAATATTCTAATTAACAGGTCTGGAAAATGTTGTATGAGCAAAGAAGGTTTTTACCAGATGCAGGAGTCAAGGACTTCTCAGATATTGAAGGTTGTGTGCACTGTCTTCTTTGTACTTTCAAGTCTGTACTTGGAACATATTAACTAGCTTATTGGCTAATATACTAATATGGTTTGCTGCACTTTTAGGCCTAAAGTCTCTAATTATGGCATTAATAGTCTTGCCTAAAGGATTCTGCACAAATTACTGTCCTTTTAAAATACTAGTATAGCCGCAACATAAGGTATCATGGAATGCTGGAATGTTTTGGGTTGGAAGGGATCTTGTCAATCCATTAAAGATCTAATAACAAATAATTGCACAAACCATTCATTTTGGAACATTTGCAACAGTTAAATTACTTCAACTCTTTTAAGCAGTTTGCTAAAAGGTGGACTCCTTGAAAAAGTAATTCTGTTATCTCTGTCAATACAAGCTAAACTAACACATACCAAACGTGTGCTTGTTGGTATGGAAAAGGGGAAGTCAGTTTCACTATTCTGCTGAACACCTAAACATTTTGGAGGACTGCACTGCTCTGAATGGTCATGTGGGTCATGTGATGGTGTTCAAGCGTGACAGAACTGGAACCTGACAGAAGTTGCAGTGAACTATTGCCACCAGAAAACATCTACTACCCCATTGCATGGGGCCTTAAGAAGGTTTCTGGATCACTGAAAGCAGATGATGCAAACAGAATGTTTGCTGGCTGAGGCAAGTCAGGACTTGCTGAGTATGATCATGTTCACAGTGTGCCCTCTTTGGTGAATCCCATGTTGGCAAGTCTTTAAGTAATAATATGACAATCACTTCCGCAGGAAATGGGCAAAATCTGACTTTGTGGGCTACTTCAAATGTTGATGATATTCATGGCATTTATTTTGGACTTCCTGTGTAACAAGCTCGGAAAATCTCTGCTGAGGGGTATCTTTTTGGTTTGCTCGTTGTCATAAACTTACCACTGAGATTTTGTGAGATGAATTTTTAGAAACTCAGCATCACATTTGTAGTATAGTAACAAATCCTGACATTACTGTGTGATATTTCAACTACTCAAGCTAGCAGTCACATATATGTCATTCTCTCAAAGAGTGTTTTTTATACTGCACATGAATTGTCTAAAGTTATTCTGATGTCATGCTATCCCTTCATTGCTCACAGAGAAATTCCACAGATTGATCTCTGTTCTTGTTGAGAAAATCAATTTCTGTGATTATGCAATGTAGTTTACTATCGTCAGAGAGACTTTAGTGAAGTTATTTATGGCCCTGATGTGCCAGTAGATAAACATAAGCTATTAAGTTCTGTGAACTGAAAATTGACCCGATTCCTTCCTCTTTTGCCATTAATTACCCTTCCCAAATGAAACTGGTAGTGGAAACCATTGCTTTTGAAAGTGAATTCAGAAAAGCATGCTCATTTATTTTGCTTGTGTTTCTGGGTGTTACATGTCTGTTGTTAAAACTTTAGCAATTTAGTGCAAGAAAGTAGTTTCAGCTTTTTGCAAGATGTCACACCACTGCAAATGTGCATGTCTTTTCCACCCTTATCACTTTTAGTGCTGGAGACATTACATTTATAGCAGTTTGGAAGGTGGCATCCACCACTCCCAAATATTCCTCACTTCACAGTGGTGTCATCAGTAATTTTAAAAGTCATTCCCAAGGCTGCCAGTGGCAAAAGTACTAATTGAGAGGAGGAATATAAGAGTATCTTCTGAGGAAAAAGCTGGCACAAACCAAGAAATCAGAGCTGAAGACTCTCCTTCTTGCATAAAGGATAACATTGTACTTGTTCATGGGGTTGTTTGTTCATTTTGGAGCATAAAGGAAACGTTGACATGTTCCCATGGAGTAGAGAAACTGAATTATGACTAGTGCCATCAAAACCAGAGGATTCTAAGAGCAAGGATGGAAAGATTTTCCTATAAATTGAGCAATCATTTTAAGAGGCAGTAAAGAGTGAGACAGTGTGGTGCCATTTTATGCCTCTAGAGGCTGCATTTAAATCTTTTATTTCAGTTTTAATTGCATTATTTCATGCATAATTTGCCTCTAAGACGCTAGGACATTTCCAGAATAAATACTAAAATTTAGATTGCTTTGTGACAGGAAGGAAAAAAATAGTCCTGTAGCTGGTTATTTATTTCTTTGTTTAGTACTTCACATAATACATCACTTTCCATCTGCATCTGCAGTATATTATAAAGTAAAACCTTTTTTCTTTTTTTTTTCTTTCCAGAATATGCCCTTAGTAGATGGCCCCATGTCATAAGAGACCTCCTTAAATAACAAAGATGTTATCATCTGTCAGGTGCTCTGACTACTCACAACATTATTGATCGAGATAAAAGTGTAAGACAGTTATCAGAAAGTGGGGAACTGAATCAGAGGATGGAGGAAAAAGGGAAAATTAATTTACAATTATTGAATTGAATCATTAGGACTTTTCCATAACATATCAGTCAGGGGAACTGTGACCTATTCAAGGTTATTCCTAGTGTCAGCTATGAGAATAGCAGAACTGATTAATGGCACCAGGTGCTGTCCTGTAGTCTGGATTAGGTTTGAGGAATAGTATTTTCAGATACCTTTTTAAAACAATGTGTCAATGTACATATCAACTTGTTATTCTTCTCTGCTAAAATTTTAACATAAATTGGACCAAATTTTCAGTGTTTTTACTCCTCTTTGTCCAGCAGTCAGAACAAATACCCTGCCTGTCACTCCTGCTCTTTGCCTCTCCTTGTCTCAGCATGGGAGATGAGCCTGAGGACTCATTCACACAGACAACTCTGTGGTGACCAGAGAATTTTTAATTGTTTATGACAATAAAATCTAAGTCATCTATACAATTTTCTCTTCTTGTCTTTTGGATTTGGATGTGTTCTGCCTTTTCAGAAGAGTATCTCCCTGAAGAAAGTTCTTTCTTAGGGTCTGTCATAATCTCTATACCTCATGAGGACATCCAAGAAAGCATCTAATACTAGAATTCCTCTTCTGGTAATGAGTAGTCAGATTAATTTTTAGGTTAGTATGATTCCTGAGGCAATTTTTGGGGGTGTGTAGTAGTTATATAAGGTCATTTAATATGAGTGGCATGTTAAGAGTTTATGTAATTACCTACTTTCTTCTGCCAGGGTAAAAAGGTAAGAACCTCTATAGAATAATTTAGCCCATCCTAAGGAAACTCACATTTAAGGGAATGAGTCAGCATCTGGAGGTGCTGTTTGCAGGTAAGAATCACGTTGAATTCCAGGTGGGAGTTGGATGCTCAGCTAAGTAATCAAAGGGTAAATCTTTCAACTGTATCTAGGCATCTTAACAGCATAAATAAAAACAATTAAAAGAAATTCAAAAGAAGTTGGGATCCAAGTCTGACTTTCCCCTCTTGACCCCACTTTGTCTTTGTAGTGTACTTTGTATGCCTGAAGGCTTTTTAAGTTCTCCCTTTGACTTTGCAAATTTTATCTTACAGTTTATTTTTAGAAGAAAGCTGGACATTTTGACCTAAATTTTCAAACACATTTGAGCATCTTTCTACTGAAGGCATGACAGAAAATTAGTAGCATTTTCCAAAGCCCAGCTAAGTTCGAGTAACTTCACTAATGTCTTAAGTTCAGTGTATGGGGTTTCTGCTTAGCTGGTTCTAGGTCTCCAGCCAGTAGAGAGCCGTGTGTCATGGAGAGTCCAGAATAAGCTCCTTAGAGTCTTAGAATCACAGAAGCCTTAAGGCTGAAAAAGACCTCCAAGATCAATAAGTCCCGCCTTTGAATTATCGTCAACTTGTCAACTAAAACGTAGCATTTAGTGCCACATCTAGTCTTTTCTCAAATATATCCAGGTATGGTGACTTCACCAATTCCTTGGGCAGTCTGTTCCAATGCTTTCCAAGACTTTTGAAAAAGAAAATCTTCCTGAAGACCAAGCTGAACCTCCCCTGTTTCAGCTTTAGGCCACGTTCTGTTGTCCTGTTCCTGGTTGCTGGAGATGAGGCCAACCCCCACCTGGCCACAGCCTCCTTTCAGGCGGTTGTAGAGAGTGACAAGGTCACCCCTGAGCCTCTTTTTCTCCAGGATGAACACCCCCAGCTCCCTCATTTGACTGATGCTCCTCATTTGACTTAATCTCTAGACCCCAAGGCCTAGGGACTGCCCTAGGTCACTGTGTCCTCTGGTTCTTTGAGTCATAGGTGTCAGTAGCTTTTATGCAGACTGAAAGAAACATTCTTGTTGCTGCTCATTTGTTGGGTTGGGGTTTTTTAAATTACAGCTTGGAAGTTGTGTTTAGTTTGGGAGTTCCTCATGATAAAGTCTGAAATTATTATAAATCCTCCAGCATGGATGCACAGTCTGCCTGAGAAGCACTCGCTGGTTCAGGAGGGGCGGTGAGGGAAGGGTTCGGAGCGGGAGGAGCGCTGTGTTTCCAGGAGCGGGGTGTCCCTGGCTCGGCAGTGTCAGGCTGCCTGGCCACCGGCAGCCCGGCGCTCGCCAGCCCTGCAGCCCCCTCTGCCCCAGGGCAAGGTTATCTCCGGGGGAAGGGCGCCTGAGGTGGCTTGTTGTTTATCACCTTTCCAAATTCACTCACTCTTTCCCTTGGTTGGTTCACCTGTTATACTTACTATGTCAGGCTTGCTCTGGCTTTACAATCAGCAACAGTTCACTGGCCCCTACTTTTAATAAAAAAAAAATAAATATTGTTTTTACAGGAGATATCCCATACACAGAGGGTGAAAAATGTGCAGACATGTGCCTTGATTTTATTTTTTATTTCAAATATAGTAAATTAATATAATGCACTTCTCATCTCGCTTTCTATCTGTGGACAACCTGCCTTCCTCACGATTCCTTTTTTTGAGTTCTAGACCATCAACCTCCCTTGTTCCCTTGACTGTCATATACCTTCTCAAACAAGAATAGCAAAAGTTTGGAAAGATCTTGTGGAATGCTCCTTACTGTGTCCAGCTCTAGACACACAGGAGCTCCATGATTCTATTTGCATAGACACAATTAAGTATATACATACGTGCTTTGCTTGTTCATGAGTGTAGCATGATTTCAGTGATCAGACTGGAGTAATGAATATAAATTTTTGAGAAAGCCTATTTTAAAATTAGTAGATAGATAACAGTGCAGATATAAAGAAAGAAATTATATATGGAGTGGAGCTAAATGTTGAAATCTAGGATGCCTTAAAGCATTTAAGCCAGTGCTCTTTATAAATGTCCTATATATTATGCCAAGCAGTGGGCAAATGCATTTATTTTGGTGAATATTTAGTATTATGCATATCTCTGGGTTAAACAGCCATGTTAGAAGACACCCTGTATATACATATTTTGTTTATGAAATAGCAAGGCCTTTCAAAGTTTATTTCCATTTTTCATGGTACTTTCAGAACTGATACTGTAAAAGAGAGTCAATACTTGACCAGGGCTTAAATAGGATTTTAATTTTTTTAAACAGTGCATTTTAAATTAACTTTGACTTCCCCTTGTCTTTGTGTTCATTTGGTGAAGCTCACACTGTCATGACAGTAGTTGACAATAATAGATAAAGTGCTATAGATAAAAATGAGGTTGATACATTTTACATGAAAGCCCTAAAGCAACTGGGTTTTTAAATCAACTATCTAGCTGGGATTGCTTTCACTTTCCTTTTTAGCACCTCATTAGGCTTACTGCAATTTTCCTGAAGTACTGAACTGCTGCCCCAGTCACAGTTCATTTTCCTCCTCTAATGTCCAATTACTCTGTTTACTGAAAATTATCATATTTTAATTACACAATAATTTAATTAAAATATTTCATTCTAGAATATAAATCAGCAACACAGAGCAGCCTTATGCTGCATTCTTTCTGTTACAGTTCTGTGGCATCCTGGGAAACAGCACAGCTGCCACAGCTTGCAGGGAACACCAGGAGAGTTTTGTGCCATCCCCTTCTTGTTTTTAAATATCACTGAGTGCCCTACAACATTTTTAGGCTTCTAATGGCCCAGGGCAGTAGCAGCACCTCTGCAGTGTGCCCTATATATTATGCCAGATGAACATCCAGTTTCCTCTGACTGACACTGCTTTTGCACTGGACTTGCCTCTCTTGAGCACAGCCTCCCAGTGTTCCTCTTCCCCAGCTCCAGACACCAAGGAAAAAGGAGTTTTAACAATCTTCAGTACAAATGCCTAGGTTTTGTAAACACCTACTAGAACACTGAAATAAAGATGTGAAATTACTTAACAATTGAGAGCTACCTTCCAAAAAGTAGTGGAAGTTCTTGTGTAAAGATTTCACCACAGTAATATTTGTGGAATGAGGACAGCTACCACATTTTTTTCTTCCTCAAGGAGGAATATAATTATTCCTGTTTCAAACACTTTTTCCTTGACATTAAAAATGTTTCTTTTTGACCCCTGCCCCTTGGGAAAAAGAACTATTTAAAACCTGGGATGAGCTACCAAGCCAAGGCTGGGGTTAAATATGCTGGCAGATGATGAGGTAGAATGTGTGGTCAGTTCACAGACTTCTACACCACTAAGTTTCATAGGCACAAAATGAACAGCTTACATTTGTGAGGCCTCTGAAAAAAAGCTAAAATGAAGGCATTTGAAAAAAAAAGTACTTAGGAAAAGCTCAATGCCAGAGTATTTCAGTGATTTTTTTTAAGGAAAAAGAAAAGGTGAACTAGAAAGTTAAGTCCCTCATAGGAATCTCCACCCATGAAAAGCTTCAGTACTTGGATGCACAAGATCCTGAGGAATCTCACTGTATTTTCAAGTTATCCCAGCCTGAGGCAAGGCATGAACTATCACATCTAGACATCCCTTTCAAACTAAACTTGTATTATGATTTGGTGAATGGGGTAAAGTGTGTTATGTTTCATAATAGCACTAGGCCTGACCAGGTTGAGTTCTAATTTTTTTCCTTTTATTTTCTTCAGTAAGGTAATTGTCTTTCTTTTTCCATACTTTTGAATCAAACACGGGATAGAAATCCACCCTCTTCACAACAGATATACTTTCATTTGTGAATTTACCCTTATTCATTTAAAATATGGAATTTGCCTTACTCAAAAGCATGTTGTCCTGCAGGACAGTATTCTTGACTTTATAGACACTAACTTTGGCTTGGGCAGACTCACCCTCCCACTGCTAAGGCAGCTAACTCAGAATTAGGATGCACTTAGGCTACGGCCAAAGATGCAAGATCTGCATATTATGACAAGTATTTTTCTCAGCAGTAAGCAAATTCTTTAAAATCTCTGTTTCTTGTTGTAATCCAATCAAGTTTTTTCCTTCAAATATGGCTGGGCTGTAGAGGCCAGTAAGAATGAACCAATTTACTGGCAGCAATCCCTTAGGAAGGAAAATGCTCCCATTTCCAGGTGCTCCCAGTAATCATGATACAGTCTGATAAGATAGAACAAGATTCACTAAGGAAGAAAAGTCTTCCCATGTAACATGAATATCAGATCTCCTTGGGGCAGCTACAAAACCAAGGTTAACTAGGGAAAATAATACTTTGTGGGAGGTTGTAACTATGGAGAAATGGGGTGGAATGCAGTTTCTGAATCTGTGGTCTTCTTATATATATTTTTAACATATATATGACTTTATATATTCTTGCCTGATATGTACTTATTTATTAAGCATATTTATTATTTCTTGTCAAAAGTAGGTGAGATATTCACAAAAGAACGCAAGAGCATTTGTGTATCAGAATCTCGATGCTTTTGTCGAACATATTTATAAAATTGTTTTTTATAATATGAGTAGGTGTTTTTGGCACTGGAAACAACTTAAGCTGTAATCAAAGTAACTCTGCTGGTTCTTAATCACAGTAACAATGAGTAGGGATAAGAACTAAAATTCTGTATGCAAAGTTCATTTCTGTACAGGATGTCAATACATAAAAAATATAAATTTTCCATCCGTTAATGCCTTTGAAGAAAGAAAACCATTCTTTCTAATAAGTAGGGATTTTTTTTTCAGAAACAAACCTATTTTATAAAACCAGATTACATCATCTATTCATACTATATATTTATTCATAATCCAGGTGATCTTTCTGGAGGGAATATGTGCTTTTTTTTATGTAGGTTAACATAAGGTTCTGCATTTATTAAATTCAGTTTATATAGAATACTTTTCATTGACAATAGAAATTTAGATTATTTTTGTCTTCATTTTCCTTATATTTAATCTAGGTGTCCATGATGGAAACAAATCCATAAGAATAGGTAGTGATGAGTAGAACTGCTCAGTGATTGACCAAGGCAGAGGTCAAAATCCAGAGTACCAAATCAGGACACTGCAGGGATGATTAGCATGCTATAAAAATGTTGACTGATGAGCACCTTCTATTCTTAGACTCCAGCACAACATGACATTTCCTTAAACTGGGGTAATTGAAATACGAGACTGTGGAATGAACTTGACTCGTAGGGAAAGGTGCATGCAGGAAAGAATGGAACAGAAAGAAGTAACGAGGAGTGTTGTGATTAGGTGCATGAGAACAATAGTGCATGACACAGGTAGTGGTTTATTTTCTGGTACCCAGAATTGAAGTTAACTGGACACAATCTGAACCTTAGGAGCTGCTAAGCCTCCAGTTGCATACGTAACAGAAGATCTCTATACAAAAAAGAGGCTGTAGTCCTCTCTAGTGTAACATTTTAAGTCCCCAAGTACTCAAACTCACAAAAGCCATGGTTTCATAACTGATTTTTCAAAGGATTTTGAAATTCCATTTTACCAAGCAGCTCAGCTTTAGCCTTGAACTGCCCATTAGCAGTCACAAGAGTACAGGACGGGCAGATGGAAGGTAAAACCCATATCACTAGCAAGCCTGCACCTTGCTACCATTTCATTTGACCTCCTAGGTTTGTATGGCCACCCAAATCACCTCAGAAAAAAATTACAGCTCTGGAAAAATTATTGGGAATTGCATTTATGTATTCAGTTATTTTCAGGTTAAATAACATTATTAGTAAGTGGGTGGAATTACAGGAACCCCATGACTCTGATATTGGTAATGAGGCAGAGACCACAGAGAAATCTCCTTATAAAGCTACATACAAATCTGTCAGGAACTAGAACTTTCCAGTGCTACTGAGCTGGAAATCTCATTCATGACTGTAAGTCTTGCTGCATCTTGAATTGACATTAAATAAAATAATATTCCACATGGCTGAGGTATTTATTCATAACACAGAAGTTATTGGTTGAATGTTTAATGTAGTCTCTCCAGCACTCCAGTCCTTCCTCTTGCTTTTTGGCACATAAGCCTAGCTTAAAAAGCAAAACTGTTTTGGTTAACCAGCATGTGTACTTCCTTTCACGTTGTTTTGCCAAAGAGTAGAAACCAAAAACCTTTACACTGTTGCAAAGAGAAAGATCTGTATTCTGTAGCTTTTGAGAGAGGGCAAGGGCTTATTCAAATATACCAATAACTAAAGGAAAATGGAAATTGTCCCTATGGAAAATATTGGCCTGGTACTGAAAGGAGCAGAGGGTGCAAAGACTGAACACTCATTTTGCTTCAGTCTTTACTGGTGTGGCCAGTCCTCAGGAATCCCTGGCTCAGGAGCCTAGAGAGAAGGTCTGGAGAAAGTAGACCCTACCTATTGCATTTATTGTAATTTTTTTCTATTAAATTGTAACTCTGAAATCTCTCTCAGAGGTAATGTGTGGGGCTCATTTCTCCTGCTGGTTTACTTTCAAACCAGCACAATTACTATTCCATCAGGCTATTCCATCTCTTCCTTTGGGTCAAGGTACCAGTCCTCTTGCAGTTCAGTAGTTTTTTGATTGCTACCTGTAATCTTTAATTATTTATGCAAAGTGAAGCTATACCATCTAAATTTCCTAAAAGATGGGATGAGAGAGGTCCATGTATAACTTTTCTGTGGGTCAAAGGAGACAATTCTATTCTTTAACTTCAGAAGTGTGAATCAGTCTTTAAGTCACAGATTTCAGATTGTGTAATTGCGTTCTGGACACAGAGCTGCAGCTGTTATGTTCAAGAGGCAAATACACACATGAAAGTCAAACATTGCAAGAGCAAATATGTCTCCCGTAAAACTCCAATCCAGTAGAAATTTGTTTCCAGGCCTTTGCTAGGCAAAATTTCTCCCACTATCCTTTGATTTATGTTTTAAAAGTTGACAGAAAGGATTTGAAATTATGGTACAGAGAAGGCAAGATTAGAAGTGTTTGACAAATCCTTTACCATTTGGAGAGAAAAGGTATTTTCCGAGCCAAGATGGCTCTCAAGAAGAAAAAAATTATAGTTCTCTACTTGATTTGCTTTCTGTAAAGTATCATCCAAGCACACACACTTAGGTACAATAATCTGCAATGTAATGTACTGTTTTGTTTAGCAGCAAATAAAATGTGACCTCTTCACTTTAATGAAGAGACATCTGGAAAACTTCCCATAAATGCATCTTTTCTTGTAGACAAATGTAAGGAGAATACAGTACCTAGCTAATCAAGAACCTTAAGCAATAATTCAAAGCTCCTGGCTTTTAAATCATTACTACTGCTCTTCTAGTGACATAAAAAGAAAATGCTGCCAACATCACTCCTTAGCAGATAATAAAAAACCGTTAGCAGTGGAAAATTTTGGACACAGTGGATGTTAACCAACATCTTTTAAACAGGTGCCTATCCCACTTGTGAAAATTACTCTCTATGGGAGGTTTGGAGGTGCTGCTGCTTTGAACAGCCTCAAGAATGCTGTAATTGGATGACCCAAAACCTAGAACCATATATCCTGACTGAGAATCCTCATGGCTCATATGCAGAGAAAAATCTTGTTTTAAGGTTTATAACTTGGTCTTCAAAAAATACAAAGGATAAAAACCTCCCAAAACAAACCAAAAATTGTTTGGGGTTCTCTGCAATGTGTTTGGATAGGAAAAGTTTCAATGTTTGGATCAATTTCTGACTCTACTCAAGTTACTTTTTTGCTTTCTTCACATTTATTAAAATCCCAATGACACACGACAAATTGTCAGCTGTTTGACAGGTGGTGTGGTTTACCCCCAGCCAGCAATGAAGACCCACACAGTCTCTCACTCAGTCTCCCACCAGTGGGATGGGGAAGAGAATCAGAGGGGTAAAAGCTGGCTAACGTGTAATTGCAGCTAAAGACAGTTAATATAGTAGGCAAAAGCTGCACACACAAGGAATGCAAAGCAAGGAATTGATTCACTACTTCCCATGTTTGGGTGGGCGTTCAGCCATCTTCAGGAGAGTTGGGCCCCATCACAGATAACTTGGGAAGACAAACTACAACACTCCAAATGTCCTCTCCTTTCTCCTTCTTCCCTCCACTGTAAATACTGAGCATGATGTCATATCTTTGGAATACCCCTTTGGTCAGTTCTATTAGTGTTGGTGTACTTATTTTACCTCACAAAAAGATGGAGAAAGAATAGGGGCAGGAATTCACTTCCTGGATCAGGTCCATGAAGTTCCTATGCAGGCAAGTTATGTGTCACTCAGAATTAAGATTCTGTTCAGGGGCAAGCATACAGGAAAATTAATTTCAGTTGGTCCCAGAGGCCAGGCCAGGTGGATCAGTGATGGAGGGATAGGGTGGTGCAACCAGAGATTTGTTATACAGGATGGGGAATTCAAGACTGGCACCAAGCAGCAAGGAAAGGCGAAACACAGTTCTGCTTCCAGCCAAACCCTGGCACTCACACTGACTGTTACTGATTTAATACCAGTTCTCATGTACTCTGCCTTCAGCAGAAACACAGGTTTAATTTTCTCCCCACAGTCCTTGCAGGCAGCTTGTTTCCGTGTTCTCACCTGACCAGGACTATGTTGGCAGGGCTCTGTTCCCTTTTTCCTCACCTGCCTTCTTTTTAACCTTGGGTAAGTCAAAAGGGAAAATGATCCTGATCCTCAGGTTTAGGAGGCTAATTCTCACTCTCTCTGGTTCTTTACATGTCCTAAAGTCTCTCAGTCTTGTCAATACAGACCAGCTTGGTCTCATGCCAAAGCCAGGAACACTAGGTGCCTTGTAATGAGCCTCACACATGCCAAGCGGATGGGTGGAGGATCAAAGTGAAGTGCTGATGTCAGGGGTGTTTTATGTCTGACTCAAAGGCTTCAGCACTCAGCTCTGGGATGGTCACAAGCTAAAACACTAACCCACACATTATTTATTCTGCAATTTCTCAGAGCACCACTTTGTGTGAGAACATCCTTTTTGTGCTTCAAAAGGGACAAAAGAAATATTAAAGAAGATATCCTTAGGATTCTTATTGGTGAGACAGACTGTTAAAAGAAGGTAACTAGAATTCAATTATGTTTCAGTGGTGGCTGTTTGTCTGGAAAAGATAATGTTGATTCTGGCTATATGAAGTCTTAAGGTGTAAGGGAAACTGAGTTGGCTCTTAGGCTAAGCTGACATCTAGGCAATCTAGTTGAGATCTAGTAGAATGCAGACAACTAGGAAAGCAGAAAGAAAGTACTGTAACTGTTTGTATTTCTATTAATTGTAGAAATGATGATGAGGTTGTCAGTTCTTTTAGATATGCTGGAGGTTGCCCACGGTACATCACTTCCAAACAAAGCTTATTAGCTATTTACCACTCACAGCTGGTTTAATCCTGTGGTCAAATTTTTACAATAATCTTCTGTTTGTATTCATAAAAACCTTTTATGTGGGATATACATGGTACTTTACAGTCTTTGAATATTTTAAGATGTTGCTTTTAAAGATGTTGCTTGGTCTCAGTGCTCTCTGTAGTCCAAATTGTGTTTTGGGATGGTGATTCCAGAGCCCTGTCTTCTCGTGTTGATGTTTTTATGTGATGTATAGACCTTGACTTGAATTTATACTGTTCAAGAGTACTGGAAAGTTTTGCACTCAGATATACCATGTTGCAGCCCTTTTAGTTACTTTCTTCAAGGATTCAACAGTAATTTACCTTGAAATGCACATTAAGTGACTTGACCCAAAGGAACAGCTCTTTTCCTTCCAGGAAAATGGTTGCTTGGAAATATAACACACGGAATCAATTTGTATTAGTTGGAAGAGTTACTAAGAAGAAATTGTGAGGGTTTTTTTTTGGGTTTTTTTTTTTTTTTTACACCATAACCATTCTGTACTAAACAGCTTTAACAGGCACTCTTAACGATTACCCCACATTTAAGGCTGATGAATACAAAACTGTATTTAGGCATAGTTTTTTTACACTTTGTGGGAGTTTCACTAGGTCTGCTATTTTTATGTACCTTTTGTGAGAGGAGGACTTACCTGGCCTTAAAGCAGCTCTCTGCAAATGCTGGAGTGCTGTGAAATTCAGCACAAGATGAAAAACCTCCTGTGGACAAACACTAGGACAGTCAGAGTGTCCTGTGCAATTTTAGCCACTGGTCTATCCGTAATTGGGACCAAAGCACAGACATTACTTACTTACTCAGCAGTGATGCTGTCAGTTCTCTCCTGTCTTCTTACTAGACACAATTTTGTAACAATTGAATTTTCTCTAGGGTTCATAAGATCCTGCTCATATATGCATAAAACCCCCTTACCTCACAAGTAATTCAGTGTTAAGACAGTCTATGAAAAAGCTGCAGTCAGTGAAGGAACGAACCATGGGTTTCCTTCTTAGCACAGTGACTCTGTTATATAGCAGTAATCTCCATCACAAGCATGTGCAGCTATTAATGATTTCATTTATATGCAAATTTAAGAGTACATAATTGATTAACTTAATGGAAACATCTAGACACAAAATGTTAAACTTACTGGTGTTTTTGTCATTTTATTCCACCTGTGTCTCAGTTATCCTGCTGGTTGAGAAGTATGTCACTGGACATACAGTAATAAATGAGGAATATTTAGACTTTTGAAGAAGATTGTAATCCTCTGATGTTTTTGATGTTGTTGTTTTGCTTTGTTTTGTATTTTATTCATATGGACAATGCACTGATTTTGTTTTGGCATATTTAAACTCCATAAGGAAGCTGGAAGTAGAGTTTTTGTGGTGTAATTTTTATATCTTTAGAAATACTCCACCTGAGCAAATGCCACATGACAGGGATCCCTATTATCTTCTGTAAATCCCCACTTCACTGTTCTCCCTAGTTATTGACTCTAGATTTGGAATTACAAGAAATGCTGAGATCTGCTCCAACACTGTCAGAAAGAGAATGCACAAATGCACAAAAAAGCCCATGAAGACAAAAGACGCTTCATATGTCAATTATGATAATCAGTTACAGGTGACCAAGTGATTCTCAAGGAAAGTGTTTTTCATGCAGTTATGCTATGCATAAGGCCTAAGACTTTTGCAGCTTTTTATGTCTTGTGTCCTGAATCTTGAAGATAAGTACCTGTTGTTTTACCCCCTGTAGTCCCCAGGCAGGCTCCACGCCTGCACAAACACAGGTGGTATTGCCTCAGAAACTTTATAATGTAACAAAATGCCCATGGTACTGTCCGCGGATACAAACGCAGACACTGCCATGTATTAAGCTGAGATTTGATATTTTAGTTAGAATAGATTTGCTTCTTGTTAAAGTCCTTTTCTTTTCTCCTCATCTTTGCATATTTCATGGACAGCAGATGCTCTGGGCTTGCGTGCACACTGCTTCTTTCTAACTGGCCTGATCCCAAGCACACTTGATTTTTATGAAACCACATCCTTCTCAGTCTCTCCATTATAAGAGTGCTCTTGTCACTTCCTCCCTGTTCAGTAATGGTTAGCCTGCTGCACTTAGCTCCTGCCCCCACCTGTGGAAAGGTTGTCTCTTCATGATCTGCTCTCTCTAAGTCTTGTTCAGGGAATTGTCTCAGGAGCAAAACTGATGAGACAGCAATGGAAAGGGGGTAGGAACCCCTGTGAGGATTCTCCCACAACCCTCTTTCCCAGGATAAAAAAAGAGCATGGATAAAAGTAAATTATGTAATAGCCTCTTCTGCCGCAGAGCACAAGGTGTAACTAAGCCCTAGGGACATAGAAGTAATGTTGAAAGCGCTAATGCCTTAGTGGATTTTTGAGACATATTGATAAAATTTAGTGGCTAAAAGAGAAATGCAGAGTGGAAATGTCAGTGATATGGGGCAATCAAAGTGTAAAGAGAGCAGGTGAGGCACAAGCTTACACTTGAATTAAGCAGCTGTGTTGGCTGAATTAATTTCTGCTGGAATAGCATACAAAACATCAGCTCTCCAGCTGCTGAATTAGTGAGGCATTTCAGACTACAACAGACACGAAAGCAAAGAAACATATTAATGCTTATTACTCATATGTTAGTATACATATGAGAGGTGTTTTTTAGAGATTTTATTAATATTTAATTTTTTCATTAATGAATAAAAGACATATACTGCAAAGCATGGAAAAAAGTTAGATATTATAATAGAGATGAAATTAATAATATTTGCAGTAAAAAGCTATTGGTGCCACATCTACCACAACTACAAATTACAAATAGTTCAATTCACATCTTACCCATAGCCTAAGTGGATGAATATATTATATAACTTTTATACATTTACAAACAAATTTTATATAGACACATATATGTATATGTGCATATATGTGTGATACGCACATATATATTTTATATACTCTTTTTTTCTTTTCCCCTAGGGAACTGATGAAATGATCATACAAATAGTTTCATAGTGTAATTTTTTTCCAGCAGTTTCAATAGAAGTAAAAGAAGAAGTAGTGATGGAAAGAAAAAAAAATGGGGGTCTGTTTTACATTTCATTTGATTGCTGGGAAATGACAAGTGAAATTTCTGTAGCTAATTAATTTTGTTACAGATGTTTCCAGTTCATATAGCCACATTCTGAGCAGGGGCAATTGCCCTAGTGCCATTGGTTTCCCAGTTCCTGGTCCCCAATGAGTCTAATAAATTACTCCAATTTAAATGTGATTAGGAATGATTCCTGTGGCGATACATTCTAAGGATCAAGGAATACATTCAATATTTCCTAGACTTCTGCAATAATAATGAAGAAAACATTCACCTCATTGTTTGGTCAGCAGGGCTCCTTGTCTTGCCTGTGGAAAGAATCTCTGTGGAATTTCTGGGGGTCAATAAAATTCTTTATTTAAAAAGGGATGATGAGGGATGCAACAGGATGGATAAAAGAGCTATCAGTCTTTGAAGCACAGAATGTTATTTGCACTTATCTTGGTAACTTATTGATATTCAGTATGCCTCTATGTGCAATTTACACGTCAGTCACAAATTTTGCAGTACTTTAATGTAAGAATATTTGATCCACAAGTCTCCATGACCCATGGATTTCTAATAGTATCTGGAAATAAATATAAACGTTATGAGCACTCTTTGTCCCTATTTGTGTATGAATCCCTCATCTAAGATTTTAGCAAAGAGTTAATGAAGGGACAAAAATTTATCTACCTAGCAGAGGAAGGCATGGGCTAAACTTAAAGTCCACTGGATACATATAATGGATTGGTGGCTTCCATTCCAATGAGTACTTCCAATATACCATCAGTTAGAATGGGTTGTGTCATTTGCATATACAGTAATGAAAGTAAAAATTATGGCTTTCTGTTCTGCCATAGGAAAAAACCTCAGATTGGATTATACCAAGCTAATGACAACTAACCATATCAAACTAATTATTAAGCAAGACAATCACAAGATTGAGCTGCAAAAGTCCTTAGGATACCAGTTGTGATTTGGGATCCATTGAGACCTGGTTGCCATCAGCATCTGCACATTTGCACAGCAATGTGTCTGGCAGGTGAGCTGTAGTTTAAACACAGTGATTTACCAGATACCCATCTTGGGCCTGCTGGAAGTGGCCAGCGACTCTTTATTAGCTGATTAGCCGTTTATTAAACGGCTCATCAAATGGGCTTGCGTTCAGTCCCTGGGTTGTTAATTGCTGAAGAACTCTATTCTGGTACTCATTCAACACAACAGAGTGGGATGAGCTTATGCACAGATGGACCCCTGGCTTGGCTATAGTCTACAACTGGTTTTTCTGAAAGGGCCAGCTCAGGGAAAGATGTAAGAAACAGAAATGAGTAATCTCAGACTCATACAGATACTGAAGGTATGCAGAAGATTGCTCCTTAAAAAAACCAAAAAACTGTATTTTGTTCATTTTAGATACTAGTCAACACTGATGATAGTATCAACTGATTCAGCCCAAGTCTTAAGCAAAATTTCTAAAGGACTATTCTATGAAAATTCATGTATTTTTAGTCCTCTTACTCTGCAATCATCATACATCAGATTATTCAAGAGATGACTGTATGGGCGCTGAGGCAGTAGGGGTGATGCTTCCTCTGCTCTTGCCTCTCTCCTGATCTCTGCCCTTCATCACAGTCGTATTTCATAATGTGATGCTGTGTGCTCCTCCAAAACCATGAAGGAGAAAATGCAGCCTTGGATAAACACTCCACTTGGTAGTAAGCACGATGTGCCAAATCTGGTCACCGAAAACGGAGGCAGAAGAAAATACACCTCCTGAAACAGAGGCTGTCGCGTCCCTCTCTTTTTTTGTCTCCTCGGTCCTTCTCTTTTGTTTACACCACTCCGCAGGGCCTCCTGGACCTTCTCTAAGGAGACAGGCTGACCCCAAGAGCCCGGTAAATCACGCCCCAGTTTAGGGCCGGGCCGGGGGCGGCAGCAGAAGCGCCCCTCGCCCGCCGGCGTGCCGCCCTGGGGAGCGGGAGGGGCGCGCAGCCGGCGCGGCCGCGGAACGGCGGCGCTCGGTGGCGCTCGGTGGCGCTCGGTGGCGGCCCGCCAGGTGGCAGCAGGACCCCACGGGACGGGATGTGCCGGGCCGGGCCGGGCCGGGCCGCGGGCTCTGTGCCCGCCGCCGCCGCGGGGCCGCGCTGCTGCTCCGCCGCCGCTGCGGGCACGGCGCTCCCCGCGCAGGGCAGCGCGGCCGCCGCGCTACGGTCCGACTTCGGGGCCCCGGAGCTGCTTGGAGAAACCGGGCTCAGGAGCGCGGTGGAGGGCGAGGCGCTCGGTGGTTTGGTGCAATTAGCGGTGTAACCTGCGCCAGAGCAACCCGCGGTAAAGACAAAGCTGTATGCAATTCGCCCTCCCCTTCCCCATCCCCCGCTCCCGGGGTCTGACGCCGGTTCCCGGACTGTTTTTAATGATACGGTACGCGGAGTAACTTGAAATTAATTACAAGGTTCTTGGCTAAAAGGCGGGGGGAGGCGGTGTCATCCGGTGGGCTCGGTACGCGGAGCTTTGGCCACCTGCTCGAGGCAGCGGCGGCCGGGCTGTGCAGGCTCCCGCAGCCCCGCTTTTCGGGCAGCCCCGGGGCCGGAGAGCCCGGCTGCCGCCGCGGAGAGCGGGCACAGCGCCCGGCCCAGGTACGGCCCGGGGCGGGCGAGGCGAGGCGACGGAGGGCGAGGGGATGGATGGATGGATGGATGGATGGATGGATGGATGGATGGATGGATGGATGGATGGATGGATGGATGGATGGATGGATGGTTGCGGGCTGGGGAAAACCCGGGCGGGGGCGGTCTCTGCCTCTTTCCAGCTGGAGAAGTGCTTTTTGGTGTGGAGTGCGTGTGTGTGTGTGTGTGTGTGTGTGTGTGTGTGTGTGTGTGTGTGTATGTGTGTCCGCCTGTGTCTGTGGGGAGTTTGTAGGTGTTCTGGCTGGGGCTCCGAATTTTCGTCTTCAGGCTCTACTTTTTCCGAAGACCTACATGATTTCTTCCCCTAGAAGGTGGCTTGTTGCTTTCTGGCATATACTTATCTAACTCCCACCCCCGAAGATAAATGTTTCAAAATACTGAGAAGACATGACCACAAAAATCGCTGTGCTGTGGGGAGGACTGGAGGATGTGAGGGCTAGGGAAATTCTTAAAAATACGGTAACTGACATGAATGTTAGTTTCTGCAAATATATATGTTAAATACATATATAATACGCGTTCTGTGTAAGCTAGTAACGGTGAAAATAATAAGGGGTCTTTCTGACAGGACTTTCATTTGCATGTCTCCTCTCTCTCTCTCTCTCTCACACACACACACACACATCTTTCTGTTTGTCTCCTCTATATTCTGCTTTTATTACAAGAAGTTTGTTAATACGACATGTCAACGTTGCTGGCTTCAGACTGCGGCACTTTTTTACAAAACCAGAGTGAAAAAATTTCCCCAAACCTCCACTTAATGGCACAACTGGTATGTATAAATAAAATCTTCATTATTTAAAGTGACGTGGATGTGGTTTACTCTATAGCTTCAGTAATTTAAACAGCACCTATCTCCTGCAGATAGAGTTGCTATGCACCTCTCTACTAGTGAGTTTGAAAATTCGAACCCGGCTTTGATTTATTTCCTCTCTATCAGTGATTAATGCGCCATAATTAGCTAATCTCAAAGCCATTATTTACAACCGGGGCAGACAAAGAGAAAAACTGATGATCCAGCACTTAACTCGGTTTGAAATTATGAAACTGAAAAAAAATGTTTAGGTCTCGTCTTGGAACCGGACAGCCACTCCGATAACAACAACAACAAAAACAATAACAACGGCAACAACTTAATCCATTAATTATAGCTGATTCTTTTTTCGGAGGAGAATGTACTTGTACCATCTCTGAGTTTTAAAAAAGTGAGCATCTGCTGTCAGTCTCCTGTCTGCCCCTTTGTTGCTGTGTTAGGGAGAGGAGCTCAATCTGCGCTGCCCAAACGCGCGGGCGGTGGGCGCGGGCGCAGAGGGGGAAGCCCACGGCCACACGCGCAGGGAGCGCTCGCCATTCCCGCCCCCAGCCCCGCCCGAGCCGGGTGCGTGGTAGCCCGGTGGCAGCCCGGTGGTAGCCCGGTGGCAGCCCGGTGGTAGCCCGCTGGCAGCCCGGTGGTAGCCCCGTGGTAGCCCGGTGGTAGCCCGCTGGCAGCCCGGTGGCAGCCCCGTGGCAGCCCGGTGGCAGCCCCGTGGTAGCCCGGTGGCAGCCCCGTGGTAGCCCGGTGGCAGCCCGGTGGCAGCTCGGTGGCAGCCCGGTGGCAGCCCGGTGGTAGCCCCGTGGCAGCGGGGCTGGTGGCGGTGTGAGCAGCGGCCGGGGGCAGCGCGGCCCCCCGCAGCAGCGGCCGCCCGTGGGGGCCGAGGTCGCCTTGCGCCGGTCGGGGCTGCCCGCCCGTGTCCACCGATTTCCTCATCGTTTTGCGTTAAATCCCGAGATTCTCCTCTTTCTCTTCCTTTTTGAGTGTGGGAATATGGCTTTCTAATAATATCCTAAACCCCCGACCCGGGAAGATAGGCAGGCTTCGTTTGATCTGGAAATGTGAGGGAAGACGGGAAGTAGAACATCCATGAAAATAGCAAGGAGGGAATGAAGAAATTTGATTAAGAAATTTTAATTAAAAAAATAAAAATAGAAGAGAAGAAAAACAAAACCCGAGGGCGTTTGAGTAGAGGCAGAGCAAATGTGCTTGGTGTGAGCAGGCGCTGATTGTCCAAGAGAAGAGGTGCAAACGTTCTTTGTTCCGATACGCCTTTTCAGGGGCTCACACAAGTCATCCTTATAGCGAAAAAATATTAGCACTTTGAGAAAGAATAAATGGAAAGGAAGAAAAATAAGGGAAAAGAGAATCCATCAAACCCTCCCCACCCTGTTTATCATTTCTGGGGTATAAAAACCCAAAACACAAACCAGCACAGAACAACATAATCTGTAACCTTTCCAGTTGCTACTCGCTCTTCCCCTCGCTCTCTACTCTGCTCTCCCTCCCAAACAAACAATGAATTAGAGACGATCGCCCCGTGCCCGCTGTAATGCGGCGACACGGAACAAACCGGGAGGGACCGGGCAGGGGAGGGAAGTGAAGAGCTGCAGGGATGGACACCCAGGGCAGCGCGGGACTACTCCCCTCCGACAGGGCCAAAATCTCCTCTTCGCTTTTCTTCTTCGTCTTCCTCCTCTTCTTGTCTAATGAAGGATTGATCGAGACATATGAGTAATGCCTGATGCTACTTAGCCGTGGAAAAAAAGAATCCAGGCTCTGAACTCCAAAGAATTTTGCTTGGGATTTTGGTTCTGAGAAATGCCCCTGTTTGTCCTAAATCCAGCCACAAGGGAGGGGGTTGGGTGAGGGGACATCTGTTTAATTTGAAGCAATAAATACGCCGGATCTGTGGCTGTTTGGGTGTTTCCATTTTTAAAGATGATTAATCCCACCTCCACCCCCCCTTTCCAATTCGACTGTAAAGAAATGGATTAGGAATGGTATCAAGAAGGATTATTCATTTATATCAGGCAGATGGAGCTGTACAGTAGGGTTTCAAAGAAACAAAGAAAATGGTTTCTAAATGGTTGTTTGGCATGAATTATTTGGTGGATTTGCAAACAAGCAAGGCGAAGCACTGTACAGCAAGATGTAGAGGAAACCCATCTGGCACCTTTCCCATCCTTGTCTGGGGCTGGAGGGGTTTCCAGACAGGTAGCGGAGGAGTCGCTGAGCAGACCTGGCCCGAAGGGAGCGGGCCGGGGAGCATGAGGTTGCTCTTCCCTCCGGCAGCCAAGAGCCTCCCGCCTGCCCGAGCTGCCCGGGGCTTGGGGCTGGCCTGGGCTTTGCTGGCGACTGCACCTGCGGGGCGCGCCGCGGACCCGGGCTCGGGGGCACCCCGAGACATGAACCCGGCGCGGTCCTGCGCGCCCTCCCCGCTTCCCCACCCACCTCTCCTCCTCCCCACCTGGCCCTCTCGGCTCAGCCGGTCGCAAAGCTCAGGGCTGAGGCAGGAGTGGGGGGAAAGGGAGGAGGGCAAACAATAAAGAAGCGACAAACTTTCGGAAGTGTTTTCGTCGCGATCCGCCCCGCCGCGCATTTCTGTTCCTTTCGGAATTTTTCAGTCAGCCCCGCGTTGAAATCTCCGACCATTTCAAACAGTTAAAAATGTGATTGACACGTATGTTAATAGTTTGTTTTTGTGCAAAGCGGATCTGCAAATTTCCAACACAAACACACTGTGTAGATCAGATGTTAGGTATAAAAATGGTTTATTGATTGAAATAATAGAAGCATTATTTTGATTTGTCCTGACATGCTGACTGATTTATAGATTCCTACCCCATTGATTTCTTCTTGTCCGGGCAGAAGGAAATGATCAAATCTCATGAAAATGCCCTGTTGTGCTAATTAAGAACCTGAGGTGCATTTCTTTCTTTCTTTCTTTCTTTTCTTTCTTTCTTTCTTTCTTTCTTTCTTTCTTTCTTTCTTTCTTTCTTTCTTTCTTTCTTTCTTTCTTTCTTTCTTTCTTTCTTTCTTTCTTTCTTTCTTTCTTTCTTTCTTTCTTTCTTTCTTTCTTTCTTTCTTTCTTTCTTTCTTTCTTTCTCTCTCTCTCTCTCTCTCTCTTCTCTTTCTTTCTTTCTTTCTTTCTCTCTTTATTTCCTCTCTCTTTCTCTCTCTCTTCTCTTTCTTTCTTTCTCTCTTTATTTCTTTCTCTCTCTTTCATTTTCTCTCTTTCTTTCTCTTTCTTTTTCTCCCTCTTTCTCTCTGCTGGGATTTATCAGATTTATTCTCTGCTCCATGGACTTGGTGCGTGTATATTTTTTTATCTTTTATACATCTGTTTTCACTTTGCACTTTCAATGAGCTGTAGCAGACAATAGTGAGAGAAACATCTGAAAATGCAAGGAGACAGAGTTGCATATGTGTTTCATTTCTGCGGGTTAGTCGGAGAAAACAACAAAAGGACACCTGGAGGGGGTGTGTGTGGAATAAAACACACAGTTAGAAAGAGGATTGTGACCCTGTAAGAGGGAAAGGCGACTACAACGAAAAAGGACTGCAAAAAGTAAAGAAGAGCAGTAGAAGTGAAGCTGGAAAGAGTGTAGAGGAACATTGATCCAGAGCAAGAAAATGAAGTTAAAAGCCGGTTTGGCTGGATGTTCCCTAACCTTTTTAAAAAGAAGAGTTAGAGGAAAGACATGTCGGTCCGGATAAACAAACTGGGAAGACGCACCTGCCGAAAATGTGTATCTGATCTATATAAACAAATGTATGTCTGTTTATCCATCTATGCATTTATATAGGGAGATTTAGAGCATCCCAACAATCATTACAATCCTGCATCGAAGAGGTAAGTCTCACAGTTCTCTCTTTTATGGACGTGGAATCAAATCCTCTGAGTATCCAGCAGCAGTGACATCCCAGGCAGTATTAGTCTGGCTGGACTTTCTGTGTGTTTGCTTGGTTTTGTTACTTTTTTTTTTTTTTTTTTTTAATTGAGGAGGAAACAGGGTTCAGTGGGAGACAACCATATGGAGAGGGAGGGCAATTCCATTGTCTGTTCGCCAGAGGATCTCGTTTTGCCCTGGAAAAGACGATCAAACGGAGCCAGGGTCCACTCAGGAAAGTAAAAGGGATGACGGAGTGGGGAGAGGAGGGGTGGCGGGGGAGGGAATAAGAGTGGGTGCATGTGGATTTAATACCAGTGAAAGTATTACAGGGGGATCAGATTTAGCGAGCGAGCGAGAGGGAGCTTTTGAACATCTGTCTAATGCAGCTAATAGAAGTGACATTAGTGATATTGGAGAGAGAGAGAGACACCACCGCCGATCGGGCTGGGATTACGGGAGTCTACCCAATCCGATTAGCCGCTGCCCCTCTCCTGCCGGCGGCCGAGCCCGAGCCCCGCTCCGCGCCCTGCGCGCCCCGCGCAGCGCGGCCCCGCCGCTGCTCTCCCTCTTCCCTTCGCCCCCGGCAGCCGCGGCTCAGACCCTTCGCAAAACCACTGCTGAAGGGCAGAGCCGCAGCTCGGCCGTGGCGATCAAGCCGCTCGGGTTTAATATTCATCAATACACAGCGATGAAATTCCACCCCGCTCCCGAGGAAACCTTTATTCTCCGGCTAATTGTAATTTACAATTACGCTTTACACCTTATCACGTAGGAGGTTAGGAAACAAGATTCTTCCATATAATTATTGTCCTCCTTAATCTTATTCCATTGCATATCACCTCTCACGGCAAAGTCCTATTGTTCCCTCCTACCCATTGTACCAGTCATTTAAACTAGTGTATTAAAAAAAAAAAAATCCCAGTCTGCATAATTTTAGACATCACACCCACGCACGCCTCTGAGCCCGAAGCAAAACGCATGAATGGCTTATAACTCCGGGAGAAGGAGCCGCCGGCTGCGCCGGGCAGGGTCACGCAGCGCCGGGCTCCTCTCGCTGGGCGGGCGGGCAGCTACCGGGGCTGCCGCGCCAGGATGCACTCTGCTTTTGGGTGGGTTTATAGATATTTCCCCTCTAGTTTGCTTGCCCAGTCGACTAATTTAAAAGCTTTCCTTGATTATAATAGCAGGCAATTTACACAGAAACATACACTTGTGAACTCCTTGCTCCTAAGCAAGTATCTCTTGCCCACGCATACCGTATGCCTTACAATCCTTGCTTTACTGTGACTGCAGCCTTCAAAGTAAAGTGCATCTCTCCAGCTCTCTAGTGCAGAGAAAATGCCTGCAGTTTGTACCTCCAGGCATTACAACATGCCTCAGCCCAGCTGAAAACAACACTGCAGCTGGAGTTCAGCCGGCCGCAGAGGAGTGTCACTGCCGGCAGCTCTGCCAGGGACGCTGCCAGGGGCTGCCATGGGGCTCTCGAGTACTATCAGGTTCAGCCTTGTGCCTGACTCTTCACAAGCTGTTTTACCACCCGGTAGGAGCTACCCGAAGCATGACTCAAAGGCTGACTAGCATCCAACTCATGAATTACAGAAAATTGATGCCCTGCTTAAAATTCACAGCAGTGAATTTGTAACATTCACATTTCTACGTGACAGTCATCTTGCAGAGAGATAACATCTAACAGCTCCTGAGTTTCCCCCTTGTAACACTGTGGGAATAACATGGCAAAGGCCAAAAAGTCTCTCTGTCGCTCATTCACACACAGGGCACACACCAGAGTATTGTGCAGCAGTTTAATGATTTGTAGCACATCAGTATAATATCTATCTCTGAGAAACTACACTGGTGTGTTTTTTTTTGTTTTGTTTTTGTTTGTTTGTTTTTTTGACTGGCTGGGAATTTCTTGAATGGACATTAAGACCTTTCTTATAAACTTTTCTTGCCCAGGTGATCAAATTTTACAAATTTTACTAATCTTTCATGTCTACATATCAGGCACCAAAGGTATTATAAATTAAAACATCCCAAATTTTAAAAGTAACAATCTAGTCTGCATCAACTTCTTAATTAGACGTAGTTGAGGCAAAGCGCTGATGTTCGAATCAGGAGATATCACCATTGAAGAAGGTATACAATGAGGCCTGTATAAAGTCTTGGTTTGCTACCCATTCATCTCTGAACCTTTGTTGTTTAAACATGAAAAAAAAAAAAAAACCAACCAAAAAACAAAAAAACAAACAAGACATTCTCCAGCTCCTAACAATCCTTATTTTCCATAATCTTCACCACTTACTTTCAGAACAAAAGTTCATAAACTTAAAATGGGAATCCAAATAGTCTTAGAAGAACAAATTCTGTCCTACCCTCAGACCCTATGTTCATTTCATTCTTGTATTTCTGTTGATTGCATAGTTGTGTTTCTTTTAAGCAGCACACTCTTGAGTTACTATTTTCTTATTAACTCTCTGATGTTCCTAATAAAACAAATAGCTTGCATCATCCAGGTCATTCTTTGTTCTGGAACAGAGAGTTTTATGCTAGGTGGCTGTTAGATATATTCAGAGGCTGGCCAGTAGGAGACAGCGACAGTTAGGGGATCGTAGCATGTCTCTACTATGTGCACGTGCAATTCAAAACACTAGAGAATTTTAGCACAAATTTGTGCTTCTGTGGTAAGAAAGATGATCAGTGTCCTGAATCGTGTTTTCTGGATCCCAAAACTTCATATGAATTATGTTTATAGATTAACATGAGGTTCCCTAGGTCAATTTCCTTCATTTTAGTGTTTCTTAATATTCCATTGGAGTTTTTTAACCATATATATTTCTAGATTTTAACACATACTTAAAGTAAAATATTGAAATAAAATTAATTTTGTAACAGATTCAATTTATAGGAAGATAATGGCAAAAACCATACACACCTACTATTTAATACAATGCTGGATTTTTACCCTGCAGTGGACAGGAAGCATTTTTTTTCTGTATTTTCCATTATTCTTACTAGGCTTTATTTATACAGTGCAGTTTTTGAAAAATGTATCTAAGACATTCCATATGAGCATGTAGTGAATTCCAAAATGGACCCACTCTGATGTGGAATAATACCCATTTTAAAGCTCTTCTGTGAAGTGCTCAAATTCCTCCTGCATCCCTATCACTTCAGAATGGCACATGCCTTGTGCTGGAAACTCTGGGGCTGAGAAAATGAATATGATATTGGCTATCAAAATATCAAGAGCAGAAACCACTACTCCATAAGGATAATTTTAAGTTACCAACAGAGAGAGTACCTACATGTAATTGTCTGCAGATGCGATCAAGCCAGGCTGCAGGATCCTCTACTTAGATGAATTTTCTCATCATGAAAGAAGAGGTTTTTTTGCTCCTATTAGCTGAAGACCAGTGCTATATAACACACAAATTCCAGAGTAGTCATGACAAGTGGAGTGGCTTTTAGAGAATAACTAATTGGCAGATTGTCTTTTGGATATTATTACGGCTGTTCTTGACGATTATGTCAGAGGCCAAACTCTGGTGGGCCACACACTATTCAAACCTGGAACCAGAATGCTGGTCCCTGCTTGGTGTTTCTTTTGCAAGCTGGAAACCCTATCTCCTTTTTTTGGTTTGTTTGCTTGTGACTCTGGTGCTAACAACACCACTGCACCTGAGCTTTAGGTAAAGTAGTACTACCTAAAATGTCACAGATTAGATAAAATATCTGAGGTATAGCTTAGAAAAAATTTCAAGAATTGCAAGAGAAGAGGCAGAGAGAAGAAGGGTGTCTTGCAGGAAAAAGGGATATGATGAAAAATATGGATCAGAAAGAAGGCAGGGGAACTTGACATATTTTTCTTTCACCAAGCAATATTTTCCAGTAGTTCTTTGGAAGAGGTAATTCTTTGTCACACCATTCCCTCTTGTCTCTTAAATATTATGTATTCCCCAGGCTACTATGGCCAGCTATGCCAAGGAACAAAGGAACTGGGAGACCTAAGAAAATCTCAACAAAGAGAAGGAACAGTACAGATTCAAGAAGAAATGACATGGTCTGCATTCTTACCCCTGCAGGATCATCTTTCAGTCTCATCTGTATATCAATGCATAAACACATAGGCACACCACATATGTCCTTTGAACTGCTTCTCAGCAAATATTGCTTAAACAGCCAATTGTGCCAACATATCCTATCAGTAACTCTACTAGTGCCAGGGGGGAAGAGTGAAGGACTGAGATGGAGGAGTATTATCAACATCTACATTTGATTGCCTGTAAACCAACCAGGTAAAACTCAACGGGGCTATCTTTGTACCCCACAAGGTGTAACGTGGTGGTAATCATGGTGGAATGGTTAGAATGGGATTGACCAACTAATGGGGATGAATTCTTGATGGTAATTTTTTGTGTCTTTTTTTAATAAGATTTGAAGAATTGTGAAGAATGCAAAGCAGATGAAATGTGTAGCGTTTAGTATTTCTGTGGGCAAGGCACTCTTAGGTAGCTGGTGCACCCTTACTCACATTGCTCTGCCAGAGCAACCCCTTAACTTGGAAAGTAACTGAGTAAAGCTGCTTCTTGCTTACATTGGAGTTCTTGCTTACATGCAGTTCTACTGATGCAAGCCTGCTGTGTAAGTGATGTGAGAATCAAGCCCTATTTCACCAGTCATTGCAAAGGCATAATTTATGATTTGGGCTGCTCAGCTGCTGCCACAATGCTTGAGCCTGGGGTCAATGGTGCTTAGAAATTAGTGCATCTTGTGCCACACACAGAGGTGAGAAGAGGACTGGGCTGGGGTTTGTATTCCTGTTAACATCAGGGAGTGAGTAGGCATTTCTCACAGATTCTGGCATGGTGCAAATGGAGGACAGTTCTGAGGCTAGAGGAGTTGTCTGGGATGCTAGGCAGTGTTTCTCCATCCCCTATTAGGCAGACCATGTGAAACACAATGAAAGCCAAGATTTTTATTATTTACTTAGTGAAAAGGTGTATCAATACTTAGTGATGGTTATATTAGCTGAAAACATGATATTTTCTGTCTCATCTGAACTTCTTTTACCTGCTTACTATTACTTGTCACCAGGGATAGCTTTTCAGTTCTCTTTCCCGGGTCTTGATTTCACTGTTTGGAAACATTCTTTTGAATGTTTGCAGGAGATTGTATCTTCATCAACTAAAAGGAGAAACAAATAACAGAGTGAGAAGCTTGCTTTGCTGAGAAATTAAACTCTTAATTTTTGCAGTGTAATTCTGAAAATAGGTCTGGCTTTGTGTGTGTTGGTCTAAATGCAATTTTAATTTCACCATGTGCCTAGGTAGGGAGAGGATGACTAGGGGATGTGACATCCTACTTAGCAGTAGGACATAGCCATTCATTTGGAACATCATGAGCTGTGCTAAAAAGGAAGAGCTTGTTTTTAAATTAATTGTGGGTTTTTTAGGTATTCCTGCATTTTGGCAGGAGAAGGAGGGGCACCCAAGTGAGATCATTGCAAGTTTCCCATGCCTCCCTCGGTTTGGAATTCACTCATCAGCAAATAGAAACCAAATCTTGATTGTGGTAACACTGCATATAAGTAACTTCTTGGCTACCCAATGCAAAAAATCATGTCTTACACTTTCTGCTGGTTTCATTCCCACAAATTTCAACCCACACAATTGAAGGGAATTATCTGTTTCTAACAAAAGCCCAAGCATTTGGCAAAAAAAAAAGTCACATTTAATCAGGTACATTTTTAATCTCACTACCTTTTTGTTCTCTTAAATTGTCCTCTGTTCAGCACTAGTGCTATTATTTGACTGTAGAAATAGTAGGGCTTTGTTTGTTATTTTCTGCAAATGTTTGTATCTTGAATGCTTGTGTCTCAGACGTATTCAGAGGTTGACTTTGCCTGTTGTGCTTTCAAAATTCAGAAGATTAGCATTAAGCTTTGGCAGCGATTTATGCCAAAGATCTTTGGACAAATGTGGAGCTAAAAAAAATGGACCTGATGCTAATGACATATGTAGGCCAAATTCAAGTACGTCATAGATCACAGAAAATGTTGCATGCAGCATTGATCAGAGAATGATGAGGCATATATGATTACAACAGGGTAACTTTTCTAAGGCTGGTCTTGAATCTGTAAAAAGAAGGTAACTCAAGCTGGCGGGTGCATACGTGGTGCATGAGTGTGTGCATATCAGGGAAAGTAAAGCTTTATCCCACACTGGCTGTAGGAAAAAGCCTTAATCTGGATTTACTTGTATTTCATTCCCAGAGTGACGTAAAAGAGTCTTAGAGCCAATCTGTACTGCACAAGGAAGTCAGGTGCAGAGATATTTGTGCTGAGAGCCAGAGAGCTCTGTGCTCCGTGCAGGGGGAGCCCCTTGGCTCCAGTACTGCTGAGCTTGGCTGCTTGGCCCCAGTTGTAGGGAGGGGCTCCAGTATCACCCCCATATTAAGTTTTGTTTCGTCGGGCCAGGGTTTTATGAGCCTTTAAAAGAAAACTTAATACACACAAAGGATAGCTCAGCTATTACCTTTGGAGGCAAATAATGAGCAGGATGGCTTCTGCTGCAGTGTTGGAAACCAAACTGTTTAATAAAAGGAAAAACAATAAACAGAAAATCCGATCCAGGTACAGAGGTCTGCTCCTGGTAAAACACCTTCACAAAAGCCTCGCAGTTTTTTTGTCTTCTCTTTTTCTACCTGATGGCCCAGGCGGGATCTTTTGGCTCTCATCCAATTAGGTGACCCCAAGGTTTTAGTGAAGTCTCTGAGGTCCTATAAGGTGGCTTTTCACCTGATCGTTGGGAGAAACTTCTGGGCTTTCTTCCTTTTTTGGGGGACAAAGGCTAGTTTGTCCCTCTCTCATTGGGGGCATCCCCCTACACTCCTTCATCTCACCCTTTACTATACATTTAGAAAGAAAGAGGAGAAAGGAGTATAGATTAGAATGCTAATAATTTTTGCTGCCAATTCTCTATCTTAACTTTGGTGAAGTGTTTTTCCAGGTAGGCTTCAAATTTCTGGCTATATGTGTGACTTTTACATAGAGGTAGGTTTAACAACTTTTTTATCACAACAATAACTACAAAACTTTTTCAGTGCAAAACTTTCTTGTAAACAATTTTAACTAATGCAAACTTAGAAAACAGTCTTTGCTTCTATCCGTGGCTCAGTTGTTTGTGCATTCTTCTTCTGGTGCCGTCTGCTGCTTTCGGATCGGCTGCACTTGTGGCTTGACATTCTTTGCAGGGATCCATCGAAGACCTGTGTTTGTAGAAATGCATGCAAACCCCCGGCCCCATGTTACAAGAGGATGGGGTCCTGAAATCTGTCCTGTCTCTGGATCCTTGATGAAGACTGGTGGTCTTTCCTTGAGCTTTGCCTGACTGGTATTGCTGAAATGCCTGAAAATTGGTGGTACCTGCTCCATAAAGGAATTGTTTAAGAAGTTAAAAACATATACAGCTTTATTCAGCCTCTCTATTGTAGAAAGCACTTCTGTCCCCCCTTTCTGTCTTTCTAGTATCATTTTCAATGACTTGTGTGCTCTTTCTACAATAGACTGGCCTGTGGAAGAATGTGGAATACCTGTGGTATGTTTGATACCCCAAGTTTTGAAAAACTCTTGCAATTTATTAGAAATGTAGGCTGGTCCGTTGTCAGTTTTGACTTCTTGAGGAATACCTAGGGATGCAAATGCTTGTAAGAAATGTTTAATCACATCTCTACTTTTTTCTCCTTGATGTGCAGAAGCAAAAATTGCTCCCGAGAAGGTATCTATTGATACATGTATATGTTTGAACCTTGCAAATGACTGATATTGAGTGATGTCCGTTTGCCATATCTGCAGGCTATTTAAGCCTCGAGGGTTAACTCCTGTTGCTATTGCTGGTATAGCTAATTTCTGGCAATCTGGACATGACTGAACAATTGCTTTTGCCTGATTCTGAGAGATGTTAAACATTCTTACTAAAGCAGGTGCATTTTGGTGATAGAAAGCATGGCTCATTCTTGCTTGTTCAATAACATTAGGAAGTGTGTGCTGGATTGGCATGGCTAACAAATCAGCCATGGCATTTCCCTCTGCTAAGAAACCTGGAAGAGAAGAATGTGAGCGAATGTGCATTACAAAGTAAGGTTCTTGTCGAATGGAAAGAAGTAAGATTAACTGTTTGAGCAAACTATATAACTGATCATTAGCAACTTCTTTTAGCAGAGATCCTTCTGCTCTTTCCACCACACCTGCAACGTAAATTGAATCTGTTACTAAATTAAAAGGAAATGTGAATTTTGAAAAGACCCGTACAACTGCTGCTAACTCTGTAATCTGTGCAGAACCATCTACTTCCTCAATATCTGATTCCTATTTTTTTGTCTCTGAATTTTGCCAAGCAATCACAGATTTTTTAGACTTCCCAGAACCGTCTGTAAAAAATGTGATTGCCTCAAGGGGTATATTACTTCTTAAAGGCTTATGAATTAATTTTAAAGATGAACTTAATAGCTCATGTTTGGGACAATTGACTGAAATTTTTCCTGCAAAATTTTCCAAAGCAAATTGCATAACTTCTGAATTTTGAATTAACCATTCTAAGTAGATGGTTGTGACAGGCAGAAAGATTTCTGCAAAATCTCTTCCTGCAAGGGAAAGCATTCGAGATCTAGCCTTGATAATCAATTGTGAAATAATTTCAGGGCAAGTTGTTATAGTTTTACCCAATTGACGCGATAGGAAAACCCACTCTAAGATTATCAGATGGTCCTTCTTCTCTAGATTCCACTGGAATATCAAACCATGAAGTTGTGGACTCTCCCCTAAAACTGCAAACAAAAAAGACAGGTTAGGATTATACCGATGAGCTTGACGTGACTGGATGGCTCTCATCACTTTCTCTAAAGCATTTTGAGCTTCTTTGTTGAATTCTCGCGGTGAGTTTAAGGTTGTGTCTCCTCTTAACAAATCTGCCAGAGGAGCCAAGTCCTGATTTGAAAGGCCTAGTAGTGGACGAAGCCAGTTCAGAGTGCCTACAAGCTGCTGCACTTCATTCAAGGTCTTTGGATTTGTTCTTAGCTGGAGTGGCTGCGGAGTTACCGTTTGTTCTGTGATCCTGTATCCTAAATATTTCCAGGGAGGAAGTGTCTGTATTTTTTCTTTTGCTACAGTGAGTCCTGCTTTCTCTACTGCTGAGATGACCTGATCTGTTGTCTCCTGCATTGATGCTTGGTCCTTTGCTGCTACTAAGATATCATCCATGTAATGTAATATGAGAGAATTTGGATATTGTGTACGAATTGAGGAAAGTATTTTTGCAACATACCACTGACATATAGTCGGCGAGTTGCGCATTCCTTGTGGAAGAACGAGCCAATGATATCTTTTCAAAGGTGCTTGCTGATTTATGGATGGGATGGAAAATGCAAATCTTGGTGCATCGTCTGGGTGCAAGGGAATATTGAAAAAACAGTCTTTTAAATCAATAACAGTTAGCTTCCAATCTTTTGGAATCATAACAGGAGAGGGTAAACCTGGTTGTAAAGAACCCATTTCTTGAATTACTTCGTTAATTTTTCTGAGATCCTGTAACAACCTCCATTTCCTACTGTTTGGCTTTTTGATTACAAAAACTGGAGTGTTCCAGGGACTAGTAGTTGGAGTTAAATGACCTTTGGTTAATTGTTCCTGCACTAACTGCTCTAAAGCAGCAAGTTTCTCTTCAGGTAAGGGCCACTGACTGACCCAAATGGGTGTGTTAGATGTCCATGTAAGTTTTAAAGTGTTATGTCCATCAACAGCTTTTGTTAAAATCCAGTTTCTAACCTGAGATGCCATTGTGATAAAATGTCCCGTCCCCAAAGAACTATATCAGCTCCTACAATGAATGGTTTTGTGGTGGCAACACGACCTTCAGGCCCCTCAAATGTGACTGCGTGCGAGCTTCGAAAGCTCTCACAGTGACCACCAATACCTGCCAGCTGATCCAGCGTAGGCACGATGGTCCAGTCCTGTGGCCATTTCGATCTCGATATCAGAGTGACGTCTGCTCCGGTATCTATCAGGCCAGTGAGGGTGATGGCTTGCCTGAGGTGCTTCAGGATACAGGTGAGCTGAGGCCGCCCGCGGCTGATGTGCCTGGTCCAAGCGATGACAGCTGTGTTGTTCTGTGACTCTGGTAGGAGGAAAGCTTGCGCTATGGTTAGTCCTTTGGGTAAAAAACATGGAGGGTCTAGACACAAAGCTAAGACTGTAATTTCCTGTGAACAGGTGACAGACAGCACAGTTGGAATGACATAAAAACCTTCTGCATGGGATCTGCTCACTCCCACTATTAAGAACTGACGTGGTTGTGGTTCAGGTCCCAGCTGTCCTGTAGACACTGTGTGAGCAACAGCATTGGTTAGCATCACTGGCTGGGCTGTAGACAGCTCCAGTCTGGTACCTGGGGACATTGTGGTCGGAAGTCCTGCAAGGATGTGTTGCAGTTCTGAACTTGGTGGCCTGTGGTGGTCTCTGGCCTCTGGTGCAGTGGTTTTTGTATCATGGCACGCCACTGCTCCGTGCTGGGCTGCACGTTTCCCGGCAGATGGCACGAAAAACCCTGTGCTGGGTAAAAGCTGTTAGTATTGTGACAGAAACCTCTGCATCCACTGTTTCTTGGCAATGGCCTTCTGCGGGTCCTAGGACATCCCCTTTTAAAATGACCTCTCTGACCACACGAATGGCACGAGTCTCTTGGAATTTGTTGGTTCTCAATTGCACCTTTGAATGCTATTAAAGCTTCTGCTAGGGTTTGTGTTTGCTTTTCTACTGCTTTTTCCTGCTGCTTTAGGGTGTTTTCTTGAGCTGTTGTGATGGCACTGGCCAATACTTCTGCCTGCATGGCTGCTGCATGCTCAGGGGTGCTCAGGCGGTTGCAAGCATCTACTAGCTGTGTCAGGGTGGGCTCAGGATCCTGTGGTAATGTACGTAATGCCTTTTTACAGGTTGGGTTTGCATTAGAAATTGCAAGCCGTTTTAATAACTCTTGTCTGGTTCGGTCTATTGGAATCTGCTTTTCTAATGCCATTTTTAAACGGTCCAAAAACTTAATATAAGGTTCATCTATGCCCTGTTTTATTTCTGTGAAATCTAGTTCTGGCTTGTTGCCATCAGGGACCTGTAACAAAGCTGTTTTTGCTGCTTCTTTGACATCCTGCAATACTTGTCTACTAAGAGTTCGGGCTTGTATTTGAGGATCTGTATGAGCTCCTTCACCTGAGAGCTGATCTATAGTCAAATTTGCAGTAGCTGGAGTTCCTGCATAACCTCTTAAAAGGTCGTTTAACAAACGTTTCCATGCTAGTTCCCACAAAGAAAATTCTGTTGGAGATAGCAGGGATGTGCAAAGCTGTTTTAGATCATGTGGAGTGAATATGTTTGCTGTGAAGGTGGCCTGTAATAGGCTTCTGAAATAGGCAGAATCTTTACCATACAGACGAGAGGCTTTGCAAATCTCTTTTAACTCAGCAAAGTTAATTTGTTGCCATGTAGCCCTGGGTCCCGGACCTGTAGTGTATTTCACAGGAAAAACCTTCAATTTCGATGCAATTTCCCACTCTCCTTCCTGAACTGCATCCTTTCTTATCCTCTGCCAGGTATCTGTGACTCCCTGTGTGTTAAACTCTTCCTTAGATTGTTTGAAATTACATTGTGGAGCATAGGAATAGTTTGTTTTTTGTTCCGGCAAGTTATCGGACATGGGCGCCGCCATTTTGGACAGGGTCAGTTCCGGCGCATCACTTCCGGTTCCCACGCTCGGCAGAGAGGGGGTGTGCCGTCCCGGGCTGTGGGCGGGGAGCAGGGGCAGGGACACCGACCGGGCACCGCCTAGAAAAGGGGCGCGTCCCTGTTCCGATGGACAGGAGCTCAGGGAGCAGCCACCCAGGGACTCCTGGGAGTCTGACGAGGATGGCGAGCCACGCCCACGAAGGACAGAGCTGGGCTCGGGGTTATAATGGCGATTGTCACGTGTTCTATTGTTCTCAGACTGGATTCTATCGGTTCGGCTTTTTCCAGTTTTACTGTCAAAATTTACTGATTTTGAACGCCAAAGCAAGGTTTTGAGAGGAGATAGAGAGGACTTTGTTTTGGTAGGGTTTTTGGAAGACGGGTTTTGCAGACAAGCCTGGCCAGGGCTGGTCTGCTCCCCCCTGTCTCGGGATGGGGTCGGTGGGGCAGGCGGGGGGGCAGCTGGCTTGGCTGCCTCCCGGCCTCTCCACCGGGGTTTCTCGGTTGGGATAAAGGAAGGTTTTTGGGTCCCCTCAGAACTTCGCTTTCTCCTGTCTTCTCTGTCCTGTCTGCATTCTGCTCTCTCCCTGGTCTTTGCTTGCTTTTCATTTTCTATTATTACAAATTTCAATACCGTCCTGAATATTGGACGCAGCTTTAAGTTGGACTTCTTGTTTTTTTCTGTGTTATATAATTTCAGTCCAACTGAATCCCAGAAGTCTGGATCGAGTTTCTGAGACATGTCTGAGTTTGGGAATTCTTTTAAGACTCATTTTACAAGCTTTTTAAGCTGTTTTTTGTCAAACTGAATATCTTGGATTTCCAACTTATAATTAAAATACGAAAAAAATTCCTGCTCAGCTACTGACAACCGATTTCCCATGGTGAAACTCACCGAGTCTTCTGGTCGTCCTTCTTGGTATAGACTTTTTCCCGGGTCCTGGGTGCAACAGTTTCAGCTTAGCCGATTCACAGTATCCTCTGAGGGTGTGTTGTTTGCTCCCGTTCCGTCTGAATTATAGCCTCTTCTTCACCGGTATGAGGCTTCGATTTGGGATTCCCTCTAAACCCCAAATCTCTTCTTCTGAGTTTTCTTTTTTAACGCGACAAAAAACTCAGGTGCAGGCCTGCTTCTCCAAAAACGCAAATACCAAGGAAAATTGTCCTATTTTGATTGAGGTAATCAAAAATTCCTAGACCATCTTCCTCAATATGAGAAATTCTGTCCAGGTGCCACGTATTAAGTTTTGTTTCGTCGGGCCAGGGTTTTATGAGCCTTTAAAAGAAAACTTAATACACACAAAGGATAGCTCAGCTATTACCTTTGGAGGCAAATAATGAGCAGGATGGCTTCTGCTGCAGTGTTGGAAACCAAACTGTTTAATAAAAGGAAAAACAATAAACAGAAAATCCAATCCAAGTACAGAGGTCTGCTCCTGGTAAAACACCTTCACAAAAGCCTCGCAGTTTTTTTGTCTTCTCTTTTTCTACCTGATGGCCCAGGCGGGATCTTTTGGCTCTCATCCAATTAGGTGACCCCAAGGTTTTAGTGAAGTCTCTGAGGTCCTATAAGGTGGCTTTTCACCTGATCGTTAGGAGAAACTTCTGGGCTTTCTTCCTTTTTTGGGGGACAAAGGCTAGTTTGTCCCTCTCTCATTGGGGGCATCCCCCTACACTCCTTCACCCCCACACCAGTCCTTCTACCACTTGCCTTCACACAGCCATCACTTCCTTTTGCCATCAGTGCTCCACAGTTTGAACTCTTTGACCAGTTTCAGTTTTTCACTTCCAAGCTCTAGATGTAGCTTTTGGACAGTTTGTCACTTTCTTCCTGGATTGTTGTAACCCTGCTAACCTATCTGTGCTACAAGACTGACCTACCACCTTCTATCTACCCAAGATACCTGATGTTTCCAGAGCTTTGCTGCTCCTACCTGTGTAGTGTGTTGAATGCACAGTTCCCATTTTGTGACTCCAGCCTCTAGTTATAAACTAGAAGAGGGACATGTTCCAGATAAAAAACCTTCAGATTAGCTCAGGCAATGAAATGCTTTTTTCTTTAATTAAAACCAACTTCTCTATTCACTGCAGAGCTTTCCCAAGCAGCGATTAAGACAGATACCACATGAACCTTTGAACTGTGGGCAAACTGCAGAATGTGTTAAGACCAGCAGATGGGTTAAAACTCTTTCCTTCTGGTGAAATGAAAGGCACAATTAAGTGTCTAGTTATGGAATGGCTGTAGACAGTAGAAGCCACAACTGGGGGTATATAGACCTGAGCAAAAGATTTTTTGAGGAAGATTGAGTGAGCCTGTAATAGGATCCAAATTGAAGCTGCTGCTAGCATGAAAATTCTTTCCCGTCCATTCTTCTAGCCTTTTATTCATACCTTTGCAACTCTCCTCTGTACTGTGCTGACCTGTGTGTTTGTGTAATGCACTGGCAGCTGAAACAGGGAACATCATGGCTAAAAATTACCTAGTGAAAAAATACCCTACATTTATGACAGTAGTTCAGCTGCATAAAGTCACTGAATAGCCACCACTGTGAAGATATAGCTAGCAGAATCCCTGGACCTAGTCTAAAATCCAAGAGAATAGGTAGTCATTTGATGCTCCATGTGCAGGTGGGAGAATGAGAGAGAAGTATGACAGGGTAGAAGCAAGTGAAGGGCATTTCCAGATGCAAGGTTGACTAACAAAGCATACAGGTGGGGAAATGAAACCTCTTTATGCTTCTGAGCTGTGTGATGCACTGACACCTCACACTGATGCATGAACTTGATTGCAGCAATGAAAAGTTTGTTTTATAGAATACATTTCCTCAGCCACCACAAACTATTTTATAAGAACTCGATATTGTATAAGTGCTCGTGTCCTAGCATTCAAGCTAGGCTACACATTTTTAAAACACATAATCTCTGAACGTCTGTTCCCACAGAGGCTGTCCTCAGAGCTAGTATAAGAATAGAGACCTTTATGTGACCCCTGTGACATCTGCCTTTGTATAACTTGGGAAGTGGTCTGAGACCAGAATACAAATGCCTCCAAGACTCTGTTTCCTTCTGCATACAGTGCTTAATGTAAGATGAGGTTTATTCTGTTTCAGTATATACTGAAATGTAAATTTCTTAATGTTAATATACAAAAATACACTGAAAAGTAAATATACATGCTTTGGCAAATATCAGTTATATATAAATATATCAGGACATTTTTCTAAATCTTTCCAGAAGCAATGAAATTCAAGCATGCCTTATAGATTGTTGAATGAGATAAAACAAGTGTTATTATGAGATCATGAGAGTGATGCTGTTTTCTAAGGAACTATAGTGAAGATTATCTGGTTATTATTTTTAACCATATCCTGCTCTGGGTTGTTTTCCATGAGATTTCTGGAAGATATTTTTCACTTAATAAAATGAAGTCATATTCATTTACCATAATGAAATTCAAAGTAACTTTCAATTTAGGGTTTTAGCTTCTGATAACAATTTCTTATGTAAAGCAGCTGCTATTTTAAGTCTGTCTCTCTTGCTTGCTCAAGGAAGAGTGTAATGGGCTTTGGCTGGCTATCTATAGTAACTCTAGAATGTTTGGCTTTTTTATTTTATCACACTACAATTTAATTACTTTATAGTATATAAGATGTTAACAACCAAATCCATTTGATAAAATTAATTTCATGTGTTATTTATGAGAAAGGCACAACGATTTCAGTAATTCTTAAAAAAACATTTACATTTTATTTCTTCTGACTTTTTGTTTTACTCTATATTTTATAGGTCTTCATTTGTATTTGATGTAGGTTTTGAACTTCAGATTTATGTCTCAACACCTCGCAACAAATTTTGTAAATATTCTGTGGGGGCTTGGTCCTGAAACATAAACATTTCTTCTTATTGAGGCATTGAAGTAAAACAGATCCCCTCATTTATTATGTGATATCCAGGAGGCTAAGGAGATTTTGATCTCTTTTTTTTTCAGGAACATCTTCTTCAGTAAGAATAATGAAATGTCATCATGCTAAGGTGAATCATAATAAATGTTATGTCTTGGTTGACACTGAAAAATAAATCAAAGAAAGTTGTGAGAAATATTGGTGACTTTTTTTTCCACAGAGATTTGGACCAACTCTATAAATTAAACAGTACGCGATGACAGCCTTGAGGCGGTAAGTAAACCATTCAGTAGATAATCTCCATAGTAACAAAAAAAAGTTTAACCATCTCAAACCAAAATAGCACATCTGGACCTGGCTGTGTCATATGGCAATAGGGAACATTTTATTGTTGTCAAAAGTCACAGCACACAAGAAAACTCTACAGCTTAATCCTTGTTAGTAGAAATCAGTGACATACAAGCATTGTTTTGGGAGGATTCTGATCCTGTAAGAAATTATATATTTGCTCACCTTTATGCTGTGTAAGGATCCTGTTGTGATCCATCTGCTGTTTGCAAGTTAGTGGGAAAACCAGGCACTCCCTTAATGAGTATGGAGTCCAGTCCTGAGAATTCTTGCTCATGAGAGTAGTCTTAAATCATTAACAGAATGCATTTGTGTAATAACTGATTCACTGCATTCCTAATTAGCAGTATTTTATTTTAATTGCACTAAACTTCAAAGCTGAAGGCTTATTTTACAAGACAAATTCTTTAGTGCTGAAGATGGAATCATTTAATTGGTGTGGGTGCAGAAACTTGGAGATAAAGACTGAACTGCTGAAGGGAATGCAAAATTTTCTTCAGTAAGTACAAAGCTGTATGTGACATCTATATCTCTCCCTGAGAACAAAAAAGAGCAGGGGCTCCACTTTTCATCTTGTTCAAGCTGTATAAACTTTGGGTCAAGCCTTGCTAAACTAGCGCATAGCTGATGGTAGGAGGCATTCACAGAACAGGTTTTAGGAGCTGTGTGGGGTTCAGCTGCTCTCTTATCAAAACCCTCACTTTTGCCTTCACTATGGGGTGTAAATTTTCCCCTTTCTAAGCCTGAAAGTAATCAGGGAAGGAAACAGATATAACCTTCATTCTGTCTTTCTGCCGAAATTGCCATTTCACCAAGTGAAATGGCATGAGTGTATGTAGCAATTTGTGTGTATGGGCTATAGCACAAATTGTGTCTTTGAGCTAAACTGTTCCAGAGTCTGTGCTTCCTGAGGCTTTTGCTGGGCTGGGGTGTTTATGTATCTCCTTTTGCTCAGGCCTAGGCCTGTTCTCAAAGGCACATTTTGACACTCCAAAACAATAAAAAACTGTCATTGATCAGCCCTCTGGGACTCTGTGAGAGCTCTGCATCCAGTCTTGACATCCTGAAGGCAGTCAGCTCTGACAGACTTCCCTCGTACTCTTTCAGCTCATCCTCATCCCTACCTCGATCCATACAGTTAAAGCTACAACGCCCAGGAGGTAGCTCAATCTGCTTTGTCAATTCGATCCTTTTCATCCATTGAAATGTGCCAGGAAAGCTAAAAAGGGCCAATGTGGGCTCCAGAAGAAGAAGTAGACAGATTTCTAGATGTATGCTCGTAACAGTAACATACAGCAATTTTCACACGGCTTCCTTCCTCGTGGTGCCAGAGCATGGTTCTGTCTTTCTGCACAAACGTATTCATCCTAAGCTCTATCACTTCACCTTTAGTACTGGCACAGGTCCCTGGACAGACCTAGCATTAGAAAGTCCTATGGATGGGGGTGTCCCTGTGTGAGTGGATTCTTCTTCCCTTGCTTGAAAAGGACAGTCTGCCCATAGCAAAGCCTCCCTGTGTAGTAATCTTTAAGTATAATTCAGATCTCTCTGAAGAAGAGAGGGTACAGTTTGAGGGTACAGTCATGTCTGTTTCCACTACATGTACCAAAAATATTCCATAATCCTGAGCTAAAAGAACAGCTGCAGTCACAAGCCAGGATTTGCAAAGTCTTGGCACAACAATATAGGTGATAACAAATGATTTGACATAAATCCTTTCAAGACAAAAAAGACATGCAGCATAGAGACAGGTTTATAAAGCTGGGTGATGAAGCAAGGTCAGTACCTCTAATCTAAATGCAACAATACTCGTGTTGTATCACAAGAAGCCTCCAAAGCAACCTTTCCACAGCTCACTGAAAGCATATACTTCACCATCTTCCCTTTCATGTTCCTTTTTGAAATAATTTGGTAGGGATATTTTGGATGGGATTGTCATCTGCGTATGTTTAATGCATGTGCTTCCATCATCTATGCCCTCTCCATTTGTCTGTGTGAGTGTGCTGGGCATTGGTTTTGGTTGGAGTGGAGGATATCTTCATAATTAATTATTGCATTGCACAACAACTTCCTTTACAATTTAAGGTTGCCAGTGCTTCAGCAACTCTGAGACCCCAACTGAGACTTTAACAATGTGTTGCTAATAAAGGGGGTTAAATGTTGTTTATACATTACATTTCTGGACAAAACAAATTTCACTTGCACCTGCCAATGGCCAACCGATAAATTTGCACTGGTAGAAGTTCAACAGCAGTGGGCCAGTGAATTAGATAAATACCACAAGGCACCATAACCATTGAAGGTTAGTGTTTTCTCAGCTCTCACACTCCAGCAGACACAATCTCTTTTCTTAAAAAAGATTTAAAATAAATAAATCCTTTTTGTAAAGTAAAAAAAAACAAAAAAACATATTCAAAACACAAAATAAATTCCTCTCAGAGTCTATGGCAGTTATCTGCTAGGCTTCCTGCCTCTCAGATGTTAATTATGATTTAATCAAAATTTGTGGTCAATTTTTAAGTATAAAAGCATCTCATATGACTGGTTGCCAATTCTGAAGTCTAAAGGCCTTGCTTTATATTGCTGTAGTAGAACAGAAAATATAATCAAAGTTTGACCTTCAACTTTAATCCTATAAACAGAGAATTTGCTTACTTTACCTTGGAAACGGATGTGATTCATCACAGTAGCCCATAAATAACATGTCAAACTGTTAGACCGATCAATGAAAATAAGTTATTGAAAAATAATGTGATTGTAAAGTCTCTATGTAAACTAGCTTAGTGTTATTTTAAAATGAGGAGGGCTTTCAGATTGAGGTAAATATTTTTTTAAGGAGAATAGTTACTATGTAATAAATGCAGTAAACATTAAACATATTTGCCCTACACAAGATATTCTTTTTCACGAAAAGTACCTTAATGTAAATAAGCATTAAAGCTCCAGAGGAAGAATTGGGGTCCACTTAGATCAAGACTGAAAATGGCAGGTTACCTAAACTGTCTGTTGCTTATCACCATGCCTGAAACAAAAACAGAGGGTGAACTCTTGTCCACGTGGGAGCCCACAGGAACGGTTCAGTCATGAAAAACCTGCATTTGAGACCTCAAAACTGAAAGCAGAAGTTCTGGGATGTGGACTGGATGAATTAAGTCTCCACTATTTATTTGTGGGTATTGACTCTGAAGTCAATACCCACAAATTTAAATATGGGAATGTATTTGAAGAGCAATTTAAATATGGGAATATAGTGAAGTTGCTGTTTCATGGCTTATGTTTCCAACAGGAATACACAGAAAATGTATTTCACAAAAAAACCCATTTTTTTTCTGGATGCAAAAAGTATGATTTTAAAATTATTTGATGTAGTAGCACAGCACATGTTTAAACAATATGACTATATGGGCATATTGAACTGAATATCAAAAAGAATAAACTAAATTTTCTTTATATGTATTAGCAAGTTTAACTGTCCAGGTAACCAGAAATTTATTTTACTGAACAGAGGGCTGAAGCTGATTAGCTTGCTGTGTCAGAATCAGACCTTGTCTGGCATTTAGATCTACCAGCTGAAGTTTGTTTGCACTCCTTGTGTCAGTAATAGTGGAGATAGGCAAGTTATTGTGATGCCAAAATATAAATAACATTTTTCATCCTACATTATTACAAAGCATTTGTTTGTACAAGATGGAGTCTTTCAATGTAAATAATTAATGTGTGGATAGATTGCCTTGCTGTACAATGAGACAGGGAGGCAATGGAGTTATACCTGGCTGACAGGTTTGTACCTTCCTTTTTAGCTTTCATTGGTGACATAAAAATAATTGAAAAATTTCTTTTTAATTTGCATAGGAATCACTTTGCTGAGATCATACTGTAAATATATAAGAAAGAATATAACATAAACAATGATGGTTTTGTGAATAATTTTCTGACAGAACAGCTCTTTAGTATTTTTTGCACTAATGTGACTGTGTTTTAATTTGTTGATACAAATGGAATATAGCTGCAGTCAAAAGCATTCTGGATTTGCATGATGACAGCCGGAACCCTCTCCTGGCCTTTCTCCTTGTCATTTACAGTTTATTTATTTACTTGAACCTCAGACCTGGTGGGAGGAGATGAGGAAATGTCAGGAATCCCACGTGGACTCAGCAAATCTCTGCCAATAAGAAGCAACTCCACAAACTGCTTGCTGGAAACTCTGCCCCCAGTGAAGCATCACCTTCCTCACCTTTCACAGTGCCTCACTCTGTGCACAGCCCCTGCCTGCCTTGGTGCACAGATGTGGCTCCACCAGTGTGACAAGTGGGACCCCCCAGAGCTGGAGGGCTCGGGGGGCAGTGGGGTCCCACTGAGCACAGGCTGCTGCTTTCAGAGGTGTCGTGTCGTGTCACAGTAACAAAGCCAAGAGGACACGTCTGCTTGTGTACTCAGCATTACCAGAGTGCAGGAGAGCAGCTGCTGAGGTATAAGCATGAAGGACCCTGAAGAGAAGAGCCCAACCCAAGTGACTCCTAGCTAAAGTAGGAAAATAAGGGTGGCACGAGGGCAGAGCAGAGGGAAGGTGGGGGAGCTGGGTGTTCCCATCTCTCTGAAGCAGCTACATTTCCACCCAAGCCCAGCTACCCCTTGCAGATGGAGAGGCTCCCGTGGGCTGTGACCCACCCCATGTGCAGAGGGAGTTTGCTGTGGCCCTGCTCTGTGGCATCTCCTGCAGCCAGCTGCCCCACAGCCAGAGTAGCCCGGGGAGCTTGATTTCCATCATGCCCCATTAAGGGAATGTAATGAAAGACTATTTTGAGGAGGTTGGAGTAATGATAATGAAAGAATTTTCAAACTGTTTGTGTATAATTTCCTGAAATGTGCAAGACAGAAAGAAAGAGAGCACAAAGATGCCTTCCTGGTGATTTAACAAATGCCATTGCCATTCTCATCTGCCTGGGATCTTCACTTCCAGCTTTCATGTCTTGGTTGTAAAATGAATTTAGTACTGCAGTCAGCATCTGCAGACATGCTTCGATATATTGTAATTGGAAGAACATTTTAAAGAGTGATTTCCATAGACAACAAAGCTTACTTTCTATTTCCTTTTTATGGACTACTATTTTAGACAACTGAGTGTTAAAAATCATCTGTATGATCACAAAACTTTTTAATGGGATCCCTTCATAACATTGCTTAAAGCAAACAGCACTTAATTCTCTGTGTTCTGCTTTAATATTGTTTTTGATTTTACAGACTTTCACTTTGGGTTTGAAGATTTATTTGTGGAGAGACTTCTGATATGAATACTGTAGTATTAATTCTTCAGTCAATGCTGGGCAGATTTAAGCATATAAAGTCCACTTAAGGTAGAGTGAAAATTTAAATTGATCAGCCTGGGAACAGAGCAGAGACTTTAAAATGTTTCAGTTTCCCAAAGAGACTTTTTTTTAAGGAAAGAATAGTGAACTCTAAACAACTTTTTGTTTTGGTGGTTACTATTCTTGTTTGATTAAAAGAAACATCTGTTTTAAGATGGACTAGCAGTATCATGTCATTACTGCTTTCTCTTGCATCTTTCTCCTCTCACCCAAACATATGCTGTGGGTCAGAAAACTTTTTTGTCATTTATAGCGATAATGCAACTAATTCACCCATGAATGCTGTGCTGGTCTCATAACACACGCCAGTTTATCTCACACATTACTCATCATGCTGTGGAAAAGAGAGACTGAAATATCAGAAAGAAATTTGAAGAACATATGACTGTGGCTGAGCCAAGAGAAGTGGTGCTGGGGTTTATAGATGCAGTTAATACTACTGTGAGCAGTGCTATTGCTGGCAAGCCTGACAGTTAAAAAAAAAAAGTCACTTACTGAGTTCCTTGTGCTGGGTTGAGCAACTCACTAAAAATAAATCATCCATTCCTTTCTACTGCCAAGAAACAGAGGAGAAATATAAGCGTTGTAGTTAGCAGAAAGGTTGACCTTAGAGATTCTGTTGCCCCAGAGCTGACGAGATTATAGGGAAGGGAGAGTTTATAGCAGAGATTTTAGAAACAAATGCTTTAGGATTTCATTCCACATTTGGGGAAAAAAACACTGAAAAACATTCAGTCCTTTGGGACATTTTTCATGACTTGTTTATCTTCCTCCATCAGGATTCAGCACTCATAAAATCTCATGCTGTGCTTGTATTGCTTTGTTGCAAGCTCCTGTTATTTTGCAGCAACACTGCAAATAACTCATACTGGAGTAAGGTTGCTACTTGGCCATCTAATTTTTCACAAAATGCAGCAAAAAATAGACATACTGCTCATAGGCAGTAGGCAAGATCGCTGCTCCTGCTGACTCCAAAAGAAAAAGCAATTAATTACCTTGTTTATAAAAATCTAATTATTATTAATTGTTTCTGTGTTATTTTTCAAGCACACTGTGAATGTGTGGTACAAAAATGTCAAGCATCTATTGTTCTTTCATCAGAAGGATGACACAGGCACAATACTTCAAAGGCCATGCTAACAAAACTTTATGTATTTCTACCCCAAAAGTAAATTTCTACCATCTTTGAATGTAGAATCCAGCTGTGATATACCAGAGCACTGACACTGAGTAGATTCTATATAATTGAGTTTGGTTGGGTTTTTTTTTGTTTTGTTTTTTTGTTGGTTTTTTTTGTTTGTTTGTTTGGTTGGTTGGTTTTTTGGTCCCCAGAAAGGAGTTAATGCTATTATTTGCATTTCAAATTAGAACTAAATTTGTTTGGGAATTCACAATCAATTTGGTATTTGGTAGGTTTATCTGACCTATCTGAATATGTCTGCTGAAGGAAAATAAATACTTTATTTATATTGATGAATCTAAAGTGTGCATAACATACTCCGTAGGTTTTAAAACCCCTCTAGAACTACAGCATGACAAGGCATCATAACACATATTCACATCATACTCGCTGGTGGAAAAAAGGTCAAACAGGCCATAGAATTTAAGAATACTTTACATTCATCTTAAAATTCCTTAGTCTTCATCCAAGTTTTTGTCATGTTTCAAGACTTCATTAATGTTATTGTTTTCTGGAAAGTCTGGATTCTTTTAGATGAAGCAGCAGTATTGGCCTTCAGTAATTTGTTTGATGGAAAATATTCAAAAGTATATGAGAGGTAATAAATAAAATTGAACTTTCATTCCCTTTTTCAGCTTTGCTGTGATGTATTTTTTGGAATAGATTTACATTTATGACTAAGGATAGTGTCATCAATAATTTATCCTTCAGCAAAATGCATTATGTTATAAATTTAATCACACACCAGATCAGACTATTCTAATTTTAAGACTGTGTCATAAAAAACCCCCTTTTTACTGAGAGAGATGCCATATTCATCTCTAAGAAGTGCCTTAGCACTCACCCTTAAAGTACTAAGCTATTTCAACAGGCCACTATCCAGATAAAATACTAGAGTAATTTTTTGTGTGTTGGAAAACATTTTGAAGTTTGTTCCTCTGTTTCTGTTTTAATTAAAGGGTATATATATATATATACCTCAACACATTTTGGGTTCTGTATCTCAGAATTTTCTTTTATTTAAGGTGAACATTAAAATATACCCTCTAAGACTTTGCAACTATCATGAGAGATGGCAAAAAATGACTTGATATTAAAATAAAATATTTTAAATAGAAAGAATGAGATAACTGAACACTTAGCAGGAAATAACTTTCATTATCCATTATTTTTTTTTAAAAAGTCTACCTGGTAGACTTGTCACTATAATTTGTGAATGAAAACTTTTGAACTTTTAAATTTTAATACAAATTTTGCATTTGAAAATATTGAAAATTTCATTTCATGTTTTTAAAATAATGAAAAAAAGAAAATATAATAATTAGTTCACCTTTGTCTCTCTAGTAGCAAAAGATTTCCATCAATATTTTTGTTTTTCTAGAGTTCTAAGCATCAGTAGTGACAGGAGATAAATATGGTCCTTTCAATCAATTCTTTAATTGTTTCTCCACTCACAGGAAGAAAGAATACACTGATGGCAATAGAAAAAAAAAAATAGGCATTTTAGCTATAAGTGAATCTTGTGGAACAACACTTTAATTTGCTGTTGTAGTTAATGAAATACCACACCATTCCTTTTGCAGAAGCCATCTTGTAGATCTCTGAGCTTCTTAGCAATTAAAACAAGCAACAAAACAATTGCACATTAAAAATAATTCAGTACTTTTGTTCTTAGATGCTGTGATAAAATTACATTTATGACTAATTCAATTTTCATATTGCCTTTCATCATGCCAGGTGACAGGCATTTTTGAGTGATTTATTTTGCATAAACTCCAGTCAGCCTTGTGGTAATTATCCATATGGAAATCTTTGTTCACTCATTTTAGAAAATGTAAAACCTCTTCCTCTGCAGTGGAGAGCTTGTCTTGTTTATAGACTGCTATCATGGGAGTTTTTGTCACTGCCATGATTTACTTGGAACTGCAGCTTAATCATGCTTGTACCATGATCATTGCTTGGCAGTTGTGTGGTTGTATGTATTTCCCAGATCTGTTTCCTGTGTAATCCATTACCAAGCTGAAGACAATGAACAATTACACTGCTTACTGTGACACAGCTTCAAAAGCTTAACTTATTGATTTTTTTTATACTTACTTATATTATAAATTAATAAGTAAAGGATATTTCCTCTGAGTTAGAGCAAATTATATTCCAAGAAAAATTCTTTCTGTTGTGAGTGATTGTAGTATATTCAATGCAAGAATGTGTCAGTCTTCCTTGTGAATGTTTGGTGATACTCTAATATAAAATAGAATTTCTGTACTACTGTAATATAAACCAGAATTTCATACTATTCATGTTCTATTTTCAGTAAGGTTTATCTTGAAACTGTTATCAGATCTGATCAACTTCTACTGATGCTGTTTATGCATTGTAAGTCATCTCTTAGTTGCATTCTATTTTTGACAAGGTTTTTGACATTACACTCCTAAATTTTTTACCACTAAATTTTAACATTCTTTGTAACCATATAGAACTCCAACCCTAGTATATAAACCCACAAAAGCCAGAGAGGAGAAGTGAACTATCAATAGGAAGATCAAGAATATACATGAATTTGGAGGTGAAAGAGAAACTTCTGAGGCTTTATGAGCTACAGACCCTCTTCTAGAGAAAGACTACTAAGACAAAACAGTCCATCCCCATTTCTGCCTTCCTTTCAAAAAAATTCCACACTAAATTAAACCTCTCCCTGTTGCTGCTTCTGACCAGAAGAGAACATAATCTAAATGTCCAGGAGAGAACACTGACCAGCAGCAGCAGATGGGAATCAGTCCAAAAGAAGTATCTTAATTACTATTTTTGCATACAAATACTATCTCTGCGTGGTTTGTGCCGGGAAAGGCAACCTCTCTTACTCTTTCTTTTTAAGCAACTTTTTTTTTCCTAAAAGAATTAAGGTTTTTTCAGAAGAACAATGGGACTTCTTTCCTCCTGTCTCAATGTGTTGGTATTCAATAACTGTCTTGGTATCTATGAAGGGGAGCATGATTTCTGCTGTCACGGTTTAATCCAAGCTGACAACACACAGCCGCCCATTCATGCTCACACAGCAGATGGGGAAAAGAATCAGAAGAGCAAACCTGAGAGAACTCATAGGTGGAGATACGAATATTTTAATACGGAAGCAAAAGCTGTGCACACAGAGAACAAAACAAGGGATCCATTCACTGCTTCCCATGGGCAGGGGGCTGTCAGCCATCCTCAGGACAGCAGGGCTTCATCACATGTAGCAGTGGTCCCTCTGATTGTCTCATCCTTTCTCCTCCTTCCTTCAGTTTTCTGTACCAAGCATGACCTTGCATGGTACACCATGTCCCTGTGGCCAGCTGGGGTCAGCTATCCTCACTGCATCCCCTGCCAAGCTCATGTGCTTCCCCATCCTACTCAGTGGAGGGAGGTGATAAGAAACAGGTGGCCTTGACTCTGCCTAAGAGCTGCTTAACAATAACAAAATCATCCCAATATATTCAACACATTCCAACACCAAAAACATAGCTCCGTACAAGCTAATATAGAAAAAAATTAACTCTAAGCAAAAAAAAAATTGCTTTTGTCCCTAATTCCTATTTTGTTCATGTCTCTTCAACTGTCAGCAACATTTCAGAGCTAATTTAGGAAGATCCAAAAACAATACTCAACTTTTGGTCTTCTATTTGATGGATGTCTTCTATTCCATATCTATTGAACATACTAAATCCATTCTGATTTCATTAACCAGAGGAAGTCTCCCTTAGGAAAGAAGCGGTTATAGTACTCTAAACTGTGGGGTCTTATTCCAGAAATGTTGTAGCTTGTGACTGATCTGATCTACTCCTTCAAAGCATGGCCTTGTGTGCTTTTTCTGAACTGTTGCATAAAGATCTGCAGCATGTGTTGATTGTTGAGAGAGAGACATGTCCTCCACTCCAATGTCTCTTAGGAAAGAGTTGCCAGCTCAGTTTTCATGTTAAATTGCAGCTGACACGTGCTGTAATTATTTGTTACTTGATTGTGATTCTCTTCCAGGGCAACATGTGGCAGTTTCCAACACTTAAAAGTAAAATTTTTAATTTTCATCACTGAATTTTCATTTATTCAAGATATTAAGTAAATTTGAAAATTTTCCTATACATTTCTTTCTGATTCTCAGAAAAACACACAAAAAAATTTAATGTATTCTCTTCTCGCCCTGAAGTGGAAAACCCATAATGATACATTATACATTTAAAAAGCATTTCATTAAAGTTAACATCAGAATATACTGCTAGTTATAGATCATTTAATTGTTATGTATTAAGCATAAGATATGTTTAACATTCTTTTCAAGCTTTCATATTCTTAAAATTTATTATGTCAATCCTAAGCTGCTATGACATCACAAGATGAATTCAAAGCAATGATTACTTTAGTATTTAAAATGCTTGGAGTGTACCAATTATTCAGACTGCTAAGTGAAAGTAAAAATGTCAGCCTAGCTCTCTATAATCTCATAATGTTTCAAAGTTCATGAATTACACATAGACCAGAGAGAAAGAGAGAAGTTAGTTTGAGTAAAAGACATTTTCTCTGCAAAATATGCTGAAACCAGATCCTTTAAAATATTCTAGTGATTAATCAGAGTGATTTAAAACGCTTGATTACTTAAGTCCTTTTGCTTGAATTTACTTTCAGCATAAAGCTTTCCTATATTTATTGTGAATTGTAAGTAAATAATGTGTGTCTAATGCTTGATAGATATTAATCTGTAAAATGTAAAGATACAGGATTTGTATTTTCTTGCTATTTGAATCATCTGAGAAATTCAGACACAAAAAGCATGTGACTGAGTCTCAATTTTTTTTTGTTTGTTTGTTTTTAAATCCTGTGTCATCATGCCACTTCTGAATATCTTAGCTGAATACTGAGATGCTTCAGAAGTAAGGTTATATTTCCTCTACTGGTACCATGTAATGAAAGTATAAAAAAACAGTCTTGAGACTAGACTCAGTCCAGGAAACTGCTGCAGAAAAACATTAGTGTAGGCTGATAAAGAACTAGAGGACCAAGTGGTACATTCATAAAATCACAGAATCGTTTAGATTGGAAAAGACCTCTGAAGTCATCTAATCCGATTAATTACCTAACGCTGCCATATTCAACATTAAACCACATCTCTACATATCTTTTAAGTACTTCCAGGGATGGTGACTCTAACACTCCTTTGGGCAGCCTGTTAAAATTTCCGTGAAGAAATTTGCTCTAACACCCTGCCTGAATCTCTTCTGGCACAAATTGTTTTTCTGAGAGAAGAGACTGAAACCCCACCTCATTGCAACTTCTTTTCAGCTAGTTCTAGAGAAATAAATGTTCTCTCTCTATACTTTTTTTCTCCTGGTTCAACACCCCCAGTTTTCTCACTCACTCACTCACTCACTCACTCACTCACTCACTCACTCACTCACTCACTCACTCACTCACTCACTCACAGCACTTGTGCTCCAGACCCTGCCCCAGCTCCACTGCCCTTCTCTGCACTCTCTCCAGCTCCTCAGTGTCTTTCTTGCACTGAGGGCCCAGCACTGGACACAGCACTGGAGCTGTGGCCTCAGCAGTGCCCAGTACAGGGGACAATCCCTGCCCTGGCCCTGCTGCCCACACCATGGCTGATCCAGGCCAGGATGCCATTGGCCTTCTTGGCCGCCTGGGCACAGCCTGGCTCATGTTCAGCTGCTGTCAGCAGCACCCCCAGGTCCTTTCCAGCCTCTCTGTCCCAGCCTGTGGCACTGCCTGGGGCTGCTGTGGCTGAAGAGCTGTGACCTAGAACTTCACCTTGTTGAACCTCACCCCACTGGCCTCAGCCCACTGATGCAGCCTGTCCAGATCCTCTGCAGAGCCTTCCTGCCCTCCAGAAGATCAGCACTCCCACCCAGCTTGGTGTCACCTGCAAACTGACTGAGGGTGCACTTGATCCCCTCATCCAGCTCATCATTAAACTTGACTGTCCCCAGTATGGAGTCCTGGAGAACACCAACTGAAATGAAAATGGCATCTGTCCAAGCCATGGGCTGGCATTTTCTCCAGGAAAATTCTGTGGAAACATTTTTGGAAGCTTGACAAATGTCCAGGCAGACAATAGTCACAGCCTTTTCCTCATAAACTCAGTTGGTCAGCCTGTCTCAGAGGGAGATCATGTTAGCCGAGCAGGACTTGCCTTTCATAGACTCATCTGGCTGGGCGTGATACCCTGGGTGTGCTGCATGTGTCATGTGATGGCACTCAAGACCTCTCCACAGCCTTGCTGCAGTACCAGGGTGGGGCTGACAGGCTTCCAGTTCTGCTGATTCTACTTCCTGCCCTTCTTGTTGATGGGAGTCATGTTTGCCAGCCTCTGGTCAACTGGAGCTCCCCAGTCAGCCAGGTCTGCTGATAAATGATGGGAAGTGGCACATTGGGAGCTTCCACCAACTCCCTCAGTACCCATAAGAGGATCCCGTCTGGCACCATAGATGTCTGTGTGACTAGGTGGTGTAGGAGATCAATGACTATGTAGTCTTGGATTATGGGACTTTATTTGCTCACTGTACCTGTCTTCCAGCTTACAGGGCCTAGTACTCAAAACCCAGTTGGTCTTACTATTGAAAAATGAGAGAAAGAAGACATTTTCTCTGTGTTTTCTTCATCCTTTTCCACTCTTTCCCCCCATTTCCAGTAAATAGGGATCCTATTTCTTCAAAATTCCTTTTAAAGCAACAATGGGGAAGGACTGGATTTTGTTCTTTTATACTCTCCCTCTTACCAATGCAAAGAATGAATATTATTAAGCTTGTATTTGTAGTGACAGGAATAAAACCCATTCAGTATTAAACTATCTATTTAAATAATCAGAAAAATGTCAGGACCAATTTTCATATTCACTTATAGCTCATATATAGTTTTAAAAATTAAGTCAGTCCCTTCCTCTGTGTGGGAAACTACTTTCTTCTTCATGCCTACCTTTCTGGTGTTTTCTGTTGGAACTCCTAGAGGAGCTGTGTTACTTGGTAATGAGCATTTCATACAGGGAACTGTCAACCCAAGTCATTGAAGAAAAAGAGAAAACTTCTACTTTCCAGCTTTGCAACACTTCTGGAGAGATTTATTGAAGCAGCACTACTCAAAGTGAATTCAAGAATCTCTCTGTCAGGATATAAGAAGTAGGATCTTACTCAACTACAGATAAAATAAGCCATGCATTGAATATATCAGGTATGCAAACTTTAATCTGTGAAGGTTCGATTTAGTTTCTCTTCAGATGAATGGTAGTATGGTGACAGATCTGGTTGAGCTTAGAAATCCCTAATGAAAGTAATACATTCGTGCACTGTTGGCATTTGTATTTCAATAGCTCATAATAAAAGTTCCATTATGAAAGAATCACACTGTCTTTGATTATGAAGGATTAATAATTTTTTCTTAAAGATCTTACCTGGTTACAGTAAATTGTTCTGGGTCTCAGGCAGAATTTCACATTTTTATCCAAAAAGTCTTCCCTGGTAAAATGCTGAAGCATTAGTGGCAAGAGCGACTATCTTGTAGAGGCTCTGGTTTGAGAAATTCTGAGATGTAAGCAACTGCAATGCATCCACTGTTGATATGTAAAATATTGTGATACACCTGGTCTTTAATTCTTCCAGAACTTCAGCAGAATTGAAAACTCTGTTGGGAGCTATGCATTGAATGTGATTAAGAGCCAAGAAATATTATTGTTCTATTCTTTGTGGGCTTCCAAATGTCTTTAAAATAATATTGATGATATTATGACATTCAGACTTATAATACAAATAATAAAGATTATACCTACTATTTCCTGGGTAAATATTCATAGTTTTCAGGTGAAAAGTATCACTTTCCAAGTGACTTCGTTGACCAAGATTTCATTCTCCTTTAATTCATATTATCAAGATTATTGGTGATGATTTTTGAATACTTTTGATGGTTTCCAAGTCAACTCTATTTCCTCAGTCATATCTTCTTTGAAGAAGGAACAGAAGGATATGAGAAGGAGAATCTTTGCCCAGGTTATTAGTCACACTAAGCTCATTATCTTTCATTCAAGGTCAGAAATCAGTGTGAGTTTTGGTAAGATAAAATGGTTTTATAAAGATTTGACTGTATAAAAGAATAAACTTTCACTATTCAGATCTCTCTGCTGGTGATTATCATAATTAAAAATGCAATTTATCTATCCAGAATTATTTTGCTTATTGACTTTCTTGAAATATCTTTCCAAAATCTTATGGACAATTAAGATCTCAGTTAAATTTTAAAATGCACTAGTCTTGGTTTACAATGTTTTATACTACCTTAAGCTATTATAATAAGTGTTCTACTCATTCATACTGTGATCCAGAGCATACACTTAGTATTTCTTTTTAAAGTTATTAATTAAAGACAGGAATCTGAGACAGCTACATTATTTTCAGTAGGCCTTATTAGCTTTAGGTGATGTTACTTACTGATGAAGAATTACCTGTGTTGCCAGCATATCTGTGAGGGATACTAGGAAGACAGATTTATCTTATACTTAAAACCTCACAAGGTGTAAAAGAAATGCACAAAAGTATCGTTATACAAGGACATTACATAATTTATAAGTTTGCAGAGTAGTGACAAGAAGAAGCAGAAAAAAAGGACAAATTTCAGTTTCTTGGTATAGAACAGCATCCAAGATTTTTCAGAAGATAAGTGAGGATTTTTTTCCATGTACACTGTCAATGAAATGCATATTAGAAAGGAGACAATGCTGCTGTCTGATTCTGATCTAATAACCCATGCAGCAAAAGGAAAGGTTTTGCAGCTGACATCACTGCATTTTTATTGCAGATGCTGCAGTCTGATCATATTAGGGTTTCATGATATAAAAGTTGGAATTACAAATATTTTCAAAATTGTTCTCCTGGTCAGCTCCATAGATGGTTTCGATAACCATTGCATGATATGTTACTAAGAAATACTGAAAAAATAGAAAATTTAGAAAATATTTAAAACATGGTTGTGAATATTTCTTCTGAGTTTAAGTAGCAGTTACCAGTGCAACGATAAGTAGATCTAGTGAAAGATAGAGTAAACTTTAATAAAACTGCAAACACATGAAAACTTTTTAAGAAAAGTTTGGACAACATTATTTACTTACTAAATAAAAGCTAAAGAGACAAGTGTGTACTGAGTGGAGAAATCAACTCTACTGGATTTCAGGAATACAAATTAAACATTATGACTATGTTTTTTTCAAATGAATAGGTAAGAAGCATTAATTAAACTGTTTAAAAATAAATTAGAAACACATGCAGACATGCTGTCTCTCCCTGGAGGGAGGTGGATGGAATAACAAGTGTCTGCCACCTTGAATTTGCCAACAAATCCATACAATAGGCAGAAATAAGTTCCACATTTTATTTTACTGCTCAGTGATTTAATGTTTTTTAATTCAATTCTTTGTCTTTTCCTGGACTTCTTCTTCAATAACAAGGATTCTGTATTCCACAGTGTGGGTTTTTTCCAGCTGAAATATATATAAAAAAAGAGGTATCAGATTAGCTTCGAAGATTAAGAAAGTAAGAAACATAATGACATCAAAAATGGAAATGTATGGAAACAAAATGAGTTAATAGCATGGCACCATTCTGCATTCAAGCAGAGCTGTAAAAGTGAAACAGAATCTGTATGCAGTTCCTGTGCACAGCATAATCAATATCTGTAATTTTTAAAAGTATACTTAGGTTTTTGGTGTCATCATTGGTTGCTGATATTTTATCAATTTTAGCATGAGTAAATAAAAGGACAGTGTTCTGATGAGGTGTTTCCTCCTAGCTCTGGAAACAATTTTACTGTACTAAGTTGCTAGAAAATGCAGGTGCAAGAATAATGAAAGCATATTGATGAACACTTAAAGCACCAAGTTAGATTTGCTCACATCTTTAGCTATCAGTAGACTTTAAGTTTAATCTGTTTCTTATTCTGAGGTGATTATTGGTATCCCAAAGTATTCTGATAAAACAATGTATTTAATTTATTGAAAAGATAAGTGAAAAAAACAACCCAAATATATGCAGTAGTGCAGCATAATAGTGTGTTTCTCCTCTCCTGTTAGGAGGCAGAAAATTTACATGAACCAACATGGAATCTGAATTTAAGTCTTCATGTAAACAGAAGGGAAAAACACATAAAATTATTTTCTGTTAGGACAGAAGGTGAATTAACCATGACTTCAAGTCCCAAAGTATTTATGGGGATGAGTTGAAGGACATACAGTTCAGAGGATTTTTCTGAATACTTTGTTTTGTTTTATTCAAGGAATTTAAATCAAGTATTTTGCACTGCAGCTGTGTGAATCTCACTAGTATTTATATTGACCTTTTAATTGTTACAAAATCATGTATTTTGGTACAATTATCATTAACTTGCAAGCAATAACCTTTTACATGTTTAAAGTGGTTGCAGTTCTTGTTATTATAGACCACTTTCAATGCTGTTCATTTAGTATGCTGTGTTTTTAACACAAATGTAATCCACTCTGCATTTTCCATTTAAAATGCATAAGGCAAAGTGCATCATAACAGGATGTAACTACGTATTAATCAAATTAGCACAACACTTCAAAGGCCCTGGCTTTTTACTAGGCTACTGTTAGACCACAATTCATGATGGAAAGCAACAGTGTAATGAAAGGCTTGGCAAGGGAGCTGTTTATTTTCTTTCCAGAAAGATATATTGTGGGTTAATTTTCATGATGGGAAAAAATGTGGAGGAAAAGTAACAGTAAGCATTAAGCTAAAGCACAATAAATGGAATTTAAAATACTACTGTGGGTTTGCTATTGACAAGCATAAATGTAGTAATTAGTTGATGACACAACAGAGCTCAAACGATCTATTGTTTAATTATTCAAACTTCATGATCCTAACAAAGAAATGTCAGATTATTCAATATTTGCATTGTGAAACAGGAACAGCTGGGAGGGTTCTTCCCTCATCATACATTTAACTTACTACATAAATATAAAGTCCTTCAGCTAATTATTTTTAACTCAATGTTTAATGTTTCTCAACCATTTCAAGTACATACTACCTATTTTCAGTTTATGAACATTTCAAATTTTGTTTCAGAATATGAAGTTAGATGTTATGTCATACTGACACCTGCATGGCATAGTCATGATTTAGGAAACCCAGTGTAAAATACTTGCAGTGTACTGCAGCAAAGCATCAGGAATTCCAAAGAAATGGTGCCTACATTGTTCTCTTTGCAATGTAATGGCTTGTTGTAAAATGGGCAAGACCTATAAAATAATTTTTGAATTATTCTCCTGCTTGAATGCATATACTAACATCATGAGAGTTCCAGTAAAAATTAAATTTTTTTATGCTAAATTTTGGAATTAAGTTTAAATTTGTTAATATGAATTTGTCCCATTAACCCATTTTAATTTTCTTAATTTATGTTTTGGGCTGCAGGGTAGTTTGAAATTCAGTCTGAAAACCAGGAGTGAAAATCCTATTGACTCTAACTGAAGCAGGCCTGAATTAATGTTTTCATCCAAGTCTTCCATAACATAGCAATAACTTCCTTGTCTTCTAAATCCAGCCATTCACTCTTTTGTTATTTATTTATGCAAAATTTTATGCATGCAAGCTATTCACGTTGTTTTCTAAATCAGTATGTACTCATTATACCCACTACTGTTTTCTATTTATTCCCAGCAGATGAAGGAAATAGTACTCCATCCTCTCATTTATGTTTTGTACAACATATAAGAAATCTTTATGGCCATATCTCTGTTTTCATTATTGAAGTGCATTAGTAATAACAAAGTCTATATGAGCACCTTTTTGGAGATGCTGAAAATGACTGAAATTTATCCTATGGAAACCTGCTTTGACATACTTGATTTGACATGCACATAGGCTTTTGCTAGAGAAAATCACTGAGGAAATGTTATTTTAAGTTATGATGGTAATGCTTCCAAAAGGAAGATTGAAGGTGACAGGATAAATCTTTAGGAACTTTTCAATTACGAAAGAATGCAGTCAATGCAAATTCAGAAGCTGTTCAGAGATTAAAAGTATTAAAAATAGAATCTGCCTCTAAGAGTACATATGTTTCTTTTATGTGACATCTATACCGGAGACACAATACCTATATGAGGATAACACAAAGTTGTATTAGTTATCCTTCTATAGTGAATCTGAGTATTAGGTAACACAGATTTCAAATTATACTGGAATCAGTTTCTTAAAAGCCAATAGAAGTTATTTTTTGAAGAAACTTAATATTTAAATATATCTTGTGCAATCTGCTAAACAAAAAGTAAAAACCTACTGAACTGAAACCTTAAATCAACTACATTAATAATCCTTAAGGTTTGATGGTTTAATGTGATATTTTTAATTCTTATAATTTTGGGATATTTTGGTTATCTTATTTCTCTTTTGTGCTTGGGAGAAACTAGATTACTGACAAAAATACTATATATATTGACAGAGACGAATGTGGTCACATAAAAAGTAGCTGTTGTTATTGACTGTAATAGGAGAACTGTGCACGCACACACACACATACAAATATTTCCTTTGACTATAAAAAATAAATTCAAATCACTCCATGAGACTTCATTGTACCTGAAGAGCTGCTGTCCAGTAATTTGATACATACTTATTGCAGTACGCACATTTATTTCTGACTCTGTGACGTGTTGTATAAGAAATACTTTCATCTGAAAATTTCCAGCTATCTTTTAGTTTCAGTTTTAGCTTAACCTTACTGGTTAAGTTACTTTTTTGTGTCATGTCCACCACAATGGCTTCACAGAAACTGCCTATATGTTGTCCAACGGTATCCTGTTTTCATTGTGAATGGCCAGGATCAAATAAGAGGATAAATTTTTATCTTAATCATGAAAAATTCTCACAGAGATGGCTGAATTGAACTGTCCATTTTAAGAAAGAGAAATTGTAAATGGGAAGACCTATAATGTCATTTAGCTATCTCTTTGCATCATTCTCTGGGGTAAAATATTCCCATGTTCCCTCTAGATGAGATGTAGATCATTCAAATCACACCTATAGAGTCTTTTTCATACCTGACAGACCTTGAAACATGAGAATATATCTTTGTTTTAATTATATGTTTTCTCAGTTTTGTTCTTTCACTTCTAGGTTGACTTTTAGAATAACGTCAAATTGATATTTCTTATCAAAATAGGAAGAGGATAATTTTTTTTCTGTTGCAAACTATGAATATTATTCAAACAGAGAAGATCAAGCTGTAATGGCTTGCAGGACATCTTGATATGTTCAGTGTGACAATCCTACAAGAAGGAAAAATTAATTTTGAATATTGGGCTTCTTCCTAAAATGTTTGTGTATTAGAAGTCCAGTGAAATTTCGTATAAATAAAGTGTTTATGGGACAATAAATACAGTACTTTGACATTTCTGTCTCTGCCATAGAGAAATTCAGCAATGGTTTCTGGAATGGGAACAGAGGAATCATATGTCTGTCCCTTTCTCAAGGAGAAGGGAACTATCCAGTCACTGCTTCACAAAAAGGAAAAGTCCTGTTTATAAGGGGAACACATGTATTATAATTTATTTAGGAAATCAGCTTGCCTGAATTGGGTTTTTAGAGCATTGAATTTCCTCCTATACCAACACCAACGCAAGGACTGAGAACATCAAATCACTGAACTGATCTATATATGAGGGTGCAGAACAATTTCAGCAATAGTTGCTGTTCTGGTAGGAAAGAATACTTTTTTTAAAATGGTTTGTCTCTCATATCACTATTTAGGCAGTATAGATCAGAAAACTGAAGGTACAGCATCTCAGAGAGAATTATATCACTTTAGCAAAAATCAATCTAAAAGGAGGGGAATAATGCTGATAATGAACAGAGTGCATTTTATAGGAAAGACCACCTGGTGGTGAGAAAAACAGTATTATATTTTATTTATATAATTTTCCTTTGGAACTATATCTAGTAGAACTCTTCCAAAACCAAGAAGTAGAATATGTGGTGAGAATTCAGGCATCTTTCCAAGAGAAGCTCTCATCCAAGAAAAGTCTTTTTTAGATTTTTTAAAATAAAATGAAATTTTTAAACTTTTGAAATTCTTACTGAATCATAACTGTTTTCTCATCATATTTATTTTCGTTTCCTACTTGATTAATTTAATTCCTCTCTGAAATTACATAGTCTTGAGTAGAATTCTTCTGCCTTTTTTTATATATAAAATGAAAGCATCCCATGTTTCAAAGATATTTGTTATTCATTCCATCACAGGATAACAGCAAATAATCTCACCCCATCCCACAGGAAATTTTTAAAACTCATACACCTATCTTGCATTACGTGTTAGGTGCACATATATTTGGTTTACTTAGTACATTTATTGTTCTGTTTAAAAATAGCTCAAAAAATTAAATTATTAAATTAATAAAAAAGGAGCCTTCAGGACTTTAAAAAAAAACTTTACTTAGGATATACCACACATATGCAGGAAATTGCACCATTTATTTTTACACTAAAAACCACTCAAATTCAAGTATTAGAGATAGAGATAAGAATAAATAAACTAATTTAAAATAAAATTCCTCATGTCACTGAAGTTTTATTACCTTAGGATTCCTAATACCCTAGGAGTTATCTCAGATGCCAGACAGCTACATTTCAAATATTCACACAATTTGCCATATAGAAACAGCACAATTGTCAATTCTTCTTCAGTCTTAGGATTTGTAGACCTCCATAAAATCAAGTCAAATCTAATAGTTATGTTTCTAAATAAATGAAGAGTTGCAATCCAACTAGTTTTTGGTATGTACTATTTTTAAAGATGTCTTTTCAAGATATAAACTGAGAAGGATAAAGTCAAGATTCATTTCCAAACATTTAACACACATTTCTGTGTCAACTTTTCAATACTTCAATCATGCTAAAACTTTTAATCTAAACCTGTAAAACAGTTTAATCTAAACCTGCAACTATATCAAATTATCTTGCTAGCACATGGGATTTTTACTTCTTCTTTAATTAATTATTCAGAATGTGAGATTTTTTGGTATGTGCTTGTATAAAAGTGTGCTAACATCTCCTTATTCTAAATATGTCAAAATGGGACTTCTTTTATTAAATGTATAGATTTTATGAGGTCTGTCCTTTATATATGTCTTCCCATTTCTGTGTATGGTATGAAAGTATTAAGAATATCCATTAAAACGGAGCATACAGTTTTTTAGTTTGGTGAATGCAGAGAAAATCCTCCTATTACAGCCAGTTTGATGCATTGAGCATGAGCACTGAGCAGCAAATGTGGTTCTCTTCTGTTTTGTGATGGCTGAAAAGAAAATTCTGATTTACTTGGTCTGCATGTGAACTTTTAGTCATAAAACTAACAGAAGATAAAATACAGTCAGGTACTGAAGCCTTTGTTCAACAAAGTCAAAAAGACTTAAAAGAATTGTTTTTCTAATATTTTTCAGTAAAACAAAATAGCCTTTCAGTGAAGAAATTTGGCTGTTTAAAACTTTCCTAGGGCTTTTGGCATCAAAGTTTTCTATTTTCAAATGGTATTAAAAATGTCTATTTTCAAAAATAGTTCGCTATTTTCAAAAATATATCAAAGCTATGGCAAATGATGCTAGGACATCCAATAATTACAGTGTTTTGCTTTTAGCCCTAGCTGAATTTAATATTTATCTTTTGGTATCTCTCTGTTGTTTTTTCTTTTTTGAACCAACACATGTTGCCATCCATATGGCAGTTGCTGGCCCTGAAGATTTACTAATGTGGTTGCTGTTCTCTTCTTTGTTCTCCCCTGGGCTGTGATATGACAGGTACCTGAGATGCACCTAAACAACTTATGGTGTTTAGATCCATCTCATGGCTGAGAATGAGCTTTGAAAAAATTCCTTGTACTCTTTCCCTCTTTTATTCACAGTATATAATGAGATGGTTGCTACTTCTTTTTTTCTTTCAGTCCTGGTAGAGCAGGAGGGTACTGGCAATAGAAGTCCTGCCTGTGAGATTTCAAAACCAACTCCCAGAGCAGAAGGCTTTAGACAATGTTTGGTGTCCATCTAAAATGAAATGAATCTCCTAAACTTTTGGTTAGTTTTGGTTATTGTGAATATATATGTGCTGTGGTCAGTTAATATCCTACTTAGGTAAAGTTTACTTAATAAAAAACCCTCTAATTATATACAGCCATATACCATTAATATTTTTGTACAGAGCTTTTTGCATACAGGAAGATATGAAGTAAATGAGCAAGACATGACCTAAGACAATACATAACTATTTTCTTAGTTCCAAAAATGCATTTATTGATTTTGTTTTCGCATGGTCAGAATAATACAAACATTCGTCAGCTGCATCCTTTAGCACTCAGCCCATGCAGAGCTATTAAAAGTTACCCTTATAGATCCCACCACAAATAAAATCCTGTTGTAGTACATACCATTATGTCCTTTCTTCAGATATACAAATAAATATAGTCTTCATATAGTAGTGTTAGCAGTGTTAGAATACTTCAGTTGCCATTGGTACCAGTAGGCATGATAATACTTTTGCAATGAATTATGTATTAATTGTTTTGTTGAAAAATGGAGATGAACTTTATTTATGGCTGGGTTTCTCTAAAAGGGTTACAAGGGTTGCTCGTCTATTGTGCACACCAGGTTTTCAAATCAATATTTATACATTTTCTGCAATGCTAATGCAACCCTATCCATTTGTTAAAATAAACAATAAAACCTGACCTATTTACAGTGTTCTATATATGTTATACCAGCTACTCTATAAACATCACTGTAGAGAATTAACACTCTGGTTTCAGTAGTGTAATTTATCAAATATGCAATCTGAAAATTTAAGATCCTGCTCTGTGGTGCTTTCATGTATATAGCTCTCTGAAATGATGTGGCGGACTGTATGAGAATGGGTTACAGCAGTGCACAAGTTAATTGATCTCCATCAAAATTTGGAAACTTAGTGGAAAATTGAAAACCCAGGCTTAGGTTCAAGGATCAGCCCACTTTCTCTGCTAATGTCCAGAAAAAGTAGCCCTTTTGAATTCAAATTTATATCTTCTGAAGACATAATTCATGTATTTGAGAATATATCTCCATTCTAAATTGCTAGATTTCTTAATACTCTTCCCATCACTCCTCAACTTTGACCCTGTAGAATCACTGCTTACTGAAAGGAGAGGGGCTTTTAGCCCACATGGCTCATTCATCTTTAAATCTTTTCTTCGATCTTCTTTCCTTTTTAAAACCAGGAGTGCTGACAACTGCACTGAGTGTTAGCTGAGTGAGTAGCCTTAATTTATCTTATTAAGAATCTGAGCCCCAACCACCAACCTCATTTCACCTCAGACCCTTTCCCCACATTTATTAAAAATGACTTATGTTCCTCTCAGATAATTTGCATAGAAAAGATATGTCAAGTGCTTAAGTGTGACAGATCCTGAATTCAATAAAGCCATATCAAAATTTTCACTGTCTCATAACATTAAACATTAATTTTACATATATAATGAGAAAAGTCATCATATTGTAAATAAGAACTCTAAGTAGCTATGTTGAGAAATTTCATTTTGCACAATGTGAGACTATGTAGGTGAATAGTATTGACATTTACCGATTCTTCTGTCAGGTTTTGGCGCAAAACAAGAGAAATTGCACTGATCACAACTAAATCTAGAGCAGATTTTGATTTATATGTTTGTATAATAGACCCAATGTTTGAGAATATTTAACAGGACCAGCTACAATTTTAAAAATAGGTACATAACTGTCTCATAGGCCGTGCATTTAGTATTTCTTTATCCTTAAAAGATGTTTAAATATGCAATTTTAAAAAATTAACTGGTTAGTTTTGCACCAGTAGAAGCTATACAGACATATTCCTCTTTGTTTAAGTCAATGTCAATCTCACTTCAACATGTAGTGTTGGTTTATGTTTTCCAGGGATTTTTTTAAATGAAGATAAAACTGGCAATTGAAACACGGTCATGAGAATCCAAAAGTAAGTGTTTATGGTCAAAAAAAGTCTTTGTGATAGGCAAAGCTCAGCTTCATCCTACTTCAGTTCCTGCAAGTTGTTCTAAGGTAGTTTTGCTTTCTTGTGCAGTCACCAGAGAAATCAAATGGATATGCCTGGACAGAGTTTCATATTCCATAATATCCGTGTCAAAGTTATATGAATAGATTGCTCGTCAGATGCTTGTCTCCCCACTGACTATGAGAAAGCAGAAACAGATCTTTTATAGTGATTATACCAGCATAAGATAACTAAAACTAGGTGATGAATCCTGCCCTAAACCACCTGAATATTGAAACCACTCTGGAACTTTAGGCTCTTAACTATTCCAAAAGAGGAATTATGCTCTCTGTGGATGGAACACTAACCAACAATGCAATAATGGACTAAAGACGACATATCAAACATACAATATTTCCATTGTAATAGTGCAAGTCTGTAAGTACAGACTTGGCTGATGTCATCTATAAACCCTAGGTTTAGCTCTAGGATGAACATGCAGAGCTCCCTGAAAGTCCGGAGGAAGCTGGCTGATCTTCATGAGGAACTGCAAGAAGCAGCCCCAGTTCTGCAATAGCATCACCTTTTATGGGCTAAACCAGTAGCAGACTTACAAAGGCAGATTCAAGATAAGACTCATATTGAAGGGGAAGTCCTGCTTACAGATACTGAACATCACTATTCCTTTGATAAACAAAAGTCACTAATATGGATTTCATTAAAAGTAAAGAGTTTTTATATGTGCATAGGCATAATTTCCCTCGTAAATGAATGAAAAATTATTTGGTTTTTCTGCTTGCATATTAAATATGTTACTTGAGGAAAAATCATTATCCTCAGATGTAAGCAGCTTCGTTGCCAATATTTTGAAAGTATGAGGCAAATAAACAACAAAACTAAGTTTTAATAGTCTTTTTAGTTCTCACTGCTCTTGTTAGATTTACCTTTTTCTTTTATTTTTTCTTTTTTTCAAGATAACATTCAATCTTCTGGCTAGAGTTAAATCTAAAGATGCATTTAAGATTAATTATTAGGAAAGTAAAGTGCTTAACTTTTTTTGAACTGATTGCTGATAAAAAGCCTTTCAATATCACTTAGTATGCACTCTAAACACTCGATGGGCAGAAGATACAAGTGCTCCCTCACTATAACGAGAAGAGGCTGGCTGTGCTCTGAAGTTGCTGTCCCACAGGCTACAGTTGACAAGATCCCTGTATTATCTGTTCTGCAAGTGGAGCACTCATACTTATCATTGCAGGAGCTATCACTGTTACTTTTCCCCATATCATCTTTAAGGAGTCTTCTTAAGCTGTCTACTTCTTCCTGCAATTCAATTGTGATGTTAAACAAGGGTATTTGTGCTCACAGTTGACGTAGCTGAAATACAGAAAGAGAAATTATTTGTACTCTTTGCCAACAGAATCACTTTGTGATTGCTGGGCAGTAACATCAACAGGTTTTGTATCTTTATTTATAAAACATACACATATATATACTTATGTCATTAGCCACATTTGGAACAGACCATTGTGAAAAAAAAAACCAACCTCACCAAAAATATGTACATGAAAAGTAGAGGAAAAGAATCACAAGAGTACCCAGAAGTCTTTACACACTTCCTATGATGTGAATTCTCTAGTAATAGAAAATGGAATTATGCTGGTTAAGATACATTTAACAATAATATTATTCTCAGAATAGTTTCAAGAAACAACAGAATAAGGGTGAATGAAAGAGTAGGGCTGTCAGTGTTATTCAGGACTTTCTATTACGTTTATGGTCCTTGCTGGTATTTTCCAACTATTTGAATTAACACAGAAATACAGATGTGTCTAGGCAAATGTAATTATGTATAAAATAATCTCAAAAGTGAAATACTCTGTCTCTTACAGTTTCTCTAAAGGCACTTGTAAAGCACACTCATCTAAAATGCTATTTAGCTATCTGAAATATATTTTTATCAATGGAATTGCTCAAAAATTAGAAAACTGGCAAATCATTCTGTGTAAGTCTAATGAGTTCATAATTTTTGCTTTATTTGATAACTTGGATAAAAATGTTGAATGTATGAATAGTTTATTCACTAATCAGTATTCTAACCTTTTTTTGAGGATTGTTGCGCTTCTTATTTTCCTTGTATTTCTCTTCCACCTTCCTCCCTCTATTTCTGAATAGTTTTTTTTGTTTCTTAAATATGTTTTGTCATGTAGAAAATGGAAAATGTTTGTTTCTTTGCAAGCTAGAAGGGTCAAAATAATGTGAAACCAAAAGCAAAAACAACCATTCAGTTATTCAAAAAATTAGAAAAGCCCCAAAAATTTATAATTGGGCAAAAAGTATTTTTTTTAAAAATACTTATTTTTCTTTTATCTTCATGTGGACATAATTTTTTTTAGACCTTATTCCACTTTTTGGTAAGAATTTTGTCAAAAAATTCAAAATGTCAAAATTGATAGCTAAGTGTTAAAATAAATAAATTCCCTGGTCAATTATTTTCTATTTGCAAATTGTATCATATTGCTTACACAAATGAATGTAAAGCTGACAACAGAAAAGTGGAAATACCTTTGTGTAGATTAACTTGAAATGAACATTGACCATATCTTAGAGCTCAAAACAGACAGTTCTAAAAATTTATTCAGTTTTCCTCTGCAGATGGTAAGTGCAATGCAATCTGCCTTATCAACAGAGGAGAAAGCACACGGAGACAAGCACAGGTGGGTTTTACAGTTGGGAAAACCATCAGGACACCAGCACATGGACTCACAAGCTGCCACCCTGCCAGACTTGAGCTGCTGGTGCTGTGCCACCTCTGCCCCGGGTACCGCAGCAGGGCTGAGCCTGTGGCCACAGCTGTGCCCGTGGCAACATCCCCAGTGCCGTTCAAGGGATTTTAAGCTGATGTTGCCTTTTGGCAGTGACTGTACAGCTATCTAAAATCCCACAGCTTTGGAAGGGGAACACATAATCTAGGATGGCTGGCTGTACCTATTCCCCACCTCCCTCTGCATCCTGCTCTGCAGCACAGAGCTAACCCTTGTGGTGGTGTGGAGGAGCAGGTGGCAGCTATCTAATGTCTTGCTATGAAGCCACATGGACACATTTTTCCCCCATGCAGACACCCCAGGGTCTTCTGCCTTTAGCAGAGGCCCATCTGCTGCTCTCTGCTGCAGATGCTGTAGGGGATACTAGTGCTCAAAGAAATGGGCAATAACACTGTGGCACATATACCTGGAACCAAAACACCAGCTGACATAAAGTTGTGGGGGCTGTGCTCTTTTTCAAAAATTTCAAGTATCTACCCCAGGTTATGAATGTGGCTTTGAACTGTGCTAGAATTGAATTATTAAAATTATTATTTAATTTTTATTTTGATTATTTTCTTGGAAATGCATTGTATATTCAAGCACTATGGTGTTCTCTCTGAGGCTTCAGTTTTGGAAATTCAGATGAAATTTTGTATTTTTCTCCTTTTGTAGGTGACTGAACCAAAACAAACTAACAACACAGAGGAGAAAGTCTACCAGATATGCTTGAAACGCAGTACTATAAATATAGAAAAACTACATTTCAGCTATTACATTATAAAGGTATGTTACTTTGATCAGGATTAAATAAATCAAGACAGAAAAAAAGACCAATATATAAATTAACCTCTAATATTCTGAGTCATGGTCCTACACATCTGGAGTTTAACACTGATTTTAGTGTTATACTAAATCCAAGCCACCCTTGGATTGCTTTTTAGAAAACCACCTCTTTGTGAAGCCTTCATCTCCTTAACCATATATATGCTCTTTTAAGAACAGATATGTGGGAAGAATCACACTCTGCCACTTGTGAAAGGACAAAATTTGTGTGTGTTTATACATGAAGGGGAAAGTACAAAAATCCAGTACAATTTTAGCAAACAGAAATTGCATCTGTCTGCTTTCTTGATTTTTTTTTAATCTCACCAACCTGAGTGGATGATACCCCCCTAGAAGTTCTGAAGGTCACAGACTCACCATTGATATCATATATCATGAAGCAAAAAAATGTGAAATAGGCAACCATATATTAAGGATTAGATTTCCCATAAGAGGAAACTTTTTCAGCTGATCTGTTCCTATGTCTTTAACTACTATTTTTCCATTTCTTTAATCTAGACATTTATTACATTTGAGATTTTTCTTTCTTTCTCTTTCTTTTTCTTTCTTTCTTTCTTTCTTTCTTTCTTTCTTTCTTTCTTTCTTTCTTTCTTTCTTTCTTTCTTTCTTTCTTTCTTTCTTTCTTTCTTTCTTTCTTTCTTTCTTTCTTTCTTTCTTTCTTTCTTTCTTTCTTTCTTTCTTTCTTTCTTTCTTTCTTTCTTTCTTTCTTTCTTTCTTTCTTTCTTTCTTTCTTTCTTTCTTTCTTTCTTTCTTTCTTTTTCTTTCTTTCTTTTCTTTCTTTTCTTTCTTTCTCTTTTCTTTTCTCCTTCTCTCTTTCTCTCTCTACTTTTTCTCCCTCTCTTTCTTTCTCCCTCTCTCATTAATTTTCTCACTCTTTCATTGTCTCATTGCTTTTCTCTCTTTGTCTCTTTGTCTCTTCCTCTCTTTCTTTCTTTTTCTCTCTTCCTCTCTCTTTCCATCTCTTTCTTTCTCCTTCCTTTTTTTTTTTCCATTGGAGGAATAATTGCAGTTCTTTTCAACTCTCCTAGGAAATTTTTCAGCTATGTAAAGTTATAACAAGATGTGACATCCAGTCCTAGCTAATCAGTGTTCAACACAGACCCACTACTGCAGTGCAGGGGGTGGCAGTTTCAATTTGCCCGTGACACTGACCAGGTTTTAAGGAACTGTGAGTGAAGGGAGAAAATAGCATAAAAATGCTTAAATTTTTATAGAAAAGGTATAACTTTGTAAGAAAGCACTATCATAAATTCAAAAAAAGTATATCTTAATGATACACTTAGAGTAAATCATTTGCCTTGAGAGACAGGAGGTCTCTGGTGACCTGTATGGCAGCCACAAGAGACTACCAGGCTAGCTACTTTCAGCTAAATGTACTCTCATATTAATATTTTAAAATGCCATAATGCCTCTCTGAAAACCTCAGAGGACAGATACATCAATTTGCGAGGTCTTCACTCCAGGAAATAGAAACAGGGATAATCTGCCATTAAAAGAAATAGTTCATTATGTCTGCTTCTTGGGAGCACATAAACTATGTCCCTCACATACTTATGTTGCAAATCCTCACTTTAATGTGAAGGGAAACACCATGCCCCAGAGCTTTATTGTCCCACTGTTTATTAGTACAAAAAGGTTTCTTGTGGTATGAAATCTTAAGCTTGTTGCAGTAATCAATCAGCTTCAAAGAGTCTCTTCCCTAAGCCAGAATCATTACAAATAAATCAATTAAACATAAAGTTTCTATTTTCAGGAGGATCACAGTACAGAAAACCAGAAGTGCATCAGTGCATATAGTTATAGAAAGGGATTTTACTAGGTTGAACTCTCTCTTTCTTTTTCCTTTTTTTTTGTTTTGTTTTGTTTTGTTTTGTTTTGCTGCAAAGAGAAAGAGATTTATTTTTTATTCCAATTAAATCTAGAGTATTTCCCTCTTTACTGCCTATTTCAGTATGGGAAATTTATATACTTATGAGAAAAATAAAAACTACTTAATTTATCTAGATATAGAAAGGAACAAGAAAATAATTTGCATTGCTTTGGCTATTAAGGACATACAATCAGAAAGAAATGAAATGAAATGAAATGAAATGAAATGAAATGAAATGAAATGAAATGAAATGAAATGAAATGAAATGAAATGAAATGTGTGAATGAAAAAAACTTATATTTTATTGGTTTATCTGCTGGAAGAGGTACCAGGTATTAGAACATATATGGATATTTTTAATCCTTGTGGATTTTTGGTTTATTGATGTTCAAATATGTTCCTGAGATTTCCCATGGTATGAAACAAAAATCAACATGGGAGAACATTATCAAAAATCAACATGGAGACCATTATTCACTTCACTTCACTTCACTTCACTTCACTTCACTTCACTTCACTTCACTTCACTTCTGTTCTATTCTATTCTATTCTATTCTATTCTATTCTATTCTATTCTATTCTATTCTATTCTATTCTATTCTATTCTATTCTATTCTGTTTACCAGTTCAATAATATCATCACTTAGCTTCAGTGTCTAAACTGGTTACTCATTAAAATATTTTGGTTAGCTGACTTTTAATTTTCTGGAGAAGGGATGAGTATGTGGCGTCTTTAAAAACATATCCATACCGGTTATGCTTATTTTTATCAATGACATGTCAAAGAAGGAGCCTTTTTTATACTGGTATGGGAGGTGATGTTCTGCTCCTGAGATACACAATGATCTTAAGTTTCAGATTTTGTACTGTTGTATACTGACTACTAATTGCAGAATACTTTTGGTGTATATTCTACACGTCAATGTTCTAAGAAAAAAAGTTGATTTTCAGTGAAATAGAGCTGGTGCCTTTGAGCTACTTTTGCTGTGCAGGCTGGAAGCTATGTTCAAAGAATTCAGAAAAAGCAGAGAGAGGACAGTCTTTGATGAAAATACTGCCCCTCATGACTACAGCCAGTTGCTATTTCTGACGCAAGATATCCTGTGGATAAAGCAGATGCATGGTCACACATGGCTGCTAGGCGTAGTCTCGTTTTTCTGTGTACACAACCTGAGATTCACTAAGTAGGGCCTCAGGTCTGATTTATAACAAGTCTTTGTGATTACAACAGAACTGTGCTCAAAAATCTAGGCTGAAGGTTTGCTGAACCAGATGTCTAAGTAAATCGATAATTTTTGTTTGACTTGCAGTTTAGACTCGGTTTTGACAATTTTCTCCATGAACAAATTCAAAACCAAATTTTGTTTTGGATCAGCTGAAACAAACTTGTCATGTTTATTTACTGCAATGATGTCAAACATTTTGTTCCAATAAACCAGCCATCTGTACTTGTCTCAAAGCCTGGTGTTGAGGAAATTTCAACCTGAACTTAGCGGCCGAGTTCTATGAAGAGTACATCATCCACTGCAAAAAGCGACTTTCTCCTGAAAAATGATGCATTGATGTCACTATAGAGCACGACAAGGTGCAAAGCACTCAGACTCCATCAGAAGGATGTATGAGAGAGATTTATTATAGCAACATGTTGCTTATATAGTTTTTCAAGATATTTACATTTACTTAACAGAAACAAACATTGCCCATTGGTCATAAAAAACAATGTTCTCAATAGGTGAGCAGGGAGCCACGTCATTCTGTGAGCCAGCTAAAGTCTATATCTTTTAACTTTCTCTCTTCCATCATGTTGTCATAGTGATAGTCTTGGTGTCTTCCTCAAGAGAGATACGGGGCTTTCCTTATCTCCAGGAAGTCTTCGCTGGCTCACAAGAACAGCACGAAATGTCTTTCCTACGTATTATCAGCTCCAGCACTGCTGGTGTAACATAGAAGATGGCTCCTGACTTGATGGCAAAAGGTAAAAACGGGTTCAACTGCAGTGCTCATTCATGACCCTCAACAGGGTTTCCTAGCTTTGAACAATAATCACACTTACCTTCCAAAGTTAATTTCTAAGCCTACATAAATCTGAGCAATTTTGTAGCAGTGTTTTAATTTGCTATAGATGGGGCTCAGGTTGTGTAGGTTCATCAGTCAACCATTCAGTTAATTCCTAATGTTGCATAAATTAAATCAATGTTGGAGAGACAGCTCCTAAAGTTCTTAATTTTTTATTTTGTTTCTAGTCAAAGTAGTCTCCAGGCACATTGCACTCTGCCTGTAGTAAAATGAAACTCAGGTTAGCAATATCACTGGATATTAGGCACAAACTGTGTTTGTCGCATTCTAACCTTCTTATCCCACACAGACATATTTCAGGGAAACACAGAAGAATGGATCCACTCCAAACAATTCTAAGATTATGTAGTCTTGCAGAGATGGGAAATTATTTAGATAGTACAGCTATGACCTTGTAAGTATTTTCAGTAAGAATAAAATCCTGGATGAAAAGCAAAGAAACGTACTTCTTGTCTCCTTTAGCTCTGATGGACATTTGTTGGAGAAAATCAGTATTGTTCTAATGATGGAACTCATCATCCCTGCAGAATTCCCTACCCAGAAGTACATCAGTACAAACTACTGGTCTGAAAGGAGATTTCCTGAAGCCAGGAAATCAGGCCTGAATGACTGAATTTATATTCTCCAGTCAAATCCCTCACAGAGAATCCTGTTAATGTCATATCATACATCTTGGAACAAGATCTCTAGAGTGGTTGGGGAATCTCCATCTTTAAAAGTTTTAAGTCTGGACAATAAAATGTCCTAAACATTCTGGCCTGAACTCAGTATTGACCATGTTTTGGGCTGTAGGTTGTATAAGATGCCTTCCCAAGGTCCATTCCAGACCGAAAGTTTTTGTGATTTTACAGCTCTAGTATCTGCACTAAAAGAAAGACAGAGACACAGGAGTATTCCAGGAATTATCAGAGAATTGTGGTTCTTTCCAGGATTTCTACTTTTCATAGAGCTGTTTGCTGATCCTGGCAAGACAGTGGACAAAAAATATTGCTATAAATAAAAAAAAAATTGCTGTGAATTAACACAATCAATCAATCAATCAATCAATCAATCAATTAATCAGTTCTACAATGATGAAGAGTAGAAACAAAGATGAGACAATATTTGTGAAAAATAGATATGACATGTAAAGAACAAAAAACATTCCATCTTCTTACAGCTACCACAATTTATCAGTTTACCTAGTTATATATCTGTGATTGCAATGCTTGTAAAATGGCAGCACTGAAAATAGCTGGCCCCAGAGAGCTTTCTAGGCTAGTGATGCCAAAGAATTGATTTGCACTGAGATATGAAATTAAGGTTTTGTTCCTAGTTAAAAGGAGAATAAAATAATGTAGTAGTAAATCTGTATGAAAGAAACCAGCATCACAGCAAAGCTTTCTTCCTTATGAGAAACAAAATGAGCTAAAACTGTTGTTATATCCACTAGTTCCTTGACACATAATACACTGTGCATATGGTGAAATGTCAAAGTGCTCTTCCAGACCCACAAAAGAAAGAAAGGTACAGAAAACCCACTTACTATAACAGTAATACTTCCAGAGGATTGGCACTAATTCTGTCACTCTGTTCAGAGAAATGTGTAAGCATTCAGGCTGAGTTACCAGATGGTCCTTTGAAGAGAGAAAAAATATCTTTGAATTAATAGTTGCTCTATTTGCTTATTTCTCTGAGATGAGGTTGCATCAGAAGCTCTAATTGCTATAACACACATGTTCTGATAATAAGCAAAACAAATTAGGGATAGAAAGAAAATAGACTTGTGGTCATGTTAGAAGGCTTGTTGCATGCTTTATCTGAATGCTTGAAAGCTTCCACAGATGTATCACCTTTGGAATGCTGGATCTTCTGACCCTACCACTATAAAAAATACTCTCTAAGAAGCTGAGTGATAATAGAGAATTTTGTTAATGAATACCAGGTACCATTTTACTTTTAGGACCATGTACTTTATTTATTTATAGGGAACTTTTTATTTGTACCCATGGACTGCACTTAATTGTCACTTTGCTAAAGCTAGGAAGAGTAGTATATCTACAAGCTGGGGTCTCTTGTTTCCAGCAGTCTAAAGCATACCTTGCTCATGTATGTATGAGCTAAGATCTATATTTCTAAAATAAATGCTTACTTCTTCAAGATGATTTTGACATTGCTGTGAAGAATTGCTCATCTTCTGAAAACACGCTGAGAACTGTCTGATGAATGTTAATTTAGACAAATTCTAAGTGGAAATTTTTGCTTTCATTGTGCTGACAAAACCTCTCTATTTGATGTTTTTAGATCCATCATATAAGGTTTTCTCCTAGGTACACTTCCATAAAAGAGAATTTTTTTTTTTTTTCATTGAATGATAGAACACTAGAATAAATAACAGATCCTCCAGGTCTTACCTGTGAACATTGTATCCCTCTAACTTTTTTACATACATTTTTCCACTTCTGATGATAAGGATTTTACGTGAAATTCATTCATTAGGGGAGAATCATCCATTGTTTTCTGAAGTTTTTATATCAACATTGATAAGATTATTTGAAAAGTAAAACCTACTTTGCTTAGAAATAGTGGGGGGAAAGATTCACAAGAGATGTTGCTATGATATTCTTCCTATGACTCTTGTAGTTCAGTCATGTACCCCAGTATCTTACTGCATGCCAGAAAGCCATTAATTTCATAAACTGTCTTTTCAAAATATTTCTGCCTTTTGTTTATTAACTCTGGCACATGCTTTCCCTGCACTTGGCCCATGCACCTTAAGGAAACTCTCACTGTCTTAGAGTAGAAGAAAAACAGAGGAGCTAGGGCACTTGTTATGGTGTCCCAGTTTTCCCAGCATCTGAATTTGCTGCATTTAAATCATGGAATGCTTGCTGGTAACTATTATTCTGTTACCTTGAATTGTGGTTGACATAGCAAAACCTGAGCACATGAAAGTACTCATTTGTCATATGCAGAATGATACTTTAAGATTTAGCTTTCAGGTTTTCCAGATTCTGTACTGCATTAGTGTGTAACTCTGAACTTCATAAAAAGAGTTAGCAAGTTCTTTTCATAGTTTAGTCAGACAAAACATCCTTTTCCAGCCTGGGAACCAAGGACACCATTACAGCTTCAGGGCCAAAAAAGTATAAACTGCAAATTGTGGAGAGCAATCTGGGAGGATGGGATTTCATAACCTGAAGCTGTAGTTAGACAGTTAACCCCAATATGCAAATGGACCAAACTTATAAAAGTGTGAAAAGCATGTCTTCCATCTTAGGTGTAGCATTGGCTGGGCTCTTTTACTGCACAAGGTGTATGCTTTGAAGGCCTTTTTAATAAATACCTCCTTTACTCCTTTAACACTGTCTAGCCTCTGTTCTAGGTAGCCTGTCAATGCATCAAGAACATAATTTTTTAGAAAATAAATGAGTGAATGTAAAGGGTTATTGCATATAATATAAACAAAGATTAGGTCAGAAGGTCTGTTTTTACATCAGCCTGCCTACAACATTTTTCATGTTTTAATGAAGGGTCTTAGAAGTGCATCCTAACCAAAGATATTCTTACAACGAAACTTTTTTCTTGATTTTTAAGAGATCTTAAGAACCATTTGGTCTTTCTTTCTAAACTTCTATTAAAATTCACTATTTTATCTGGAGTCTGGTTTTTAATTAGCATAAGGCTTTTCCCTTCCTGTATTAATGGAATTGTTTCTCTTCCCAGCACACCCCTGCATGTTACTTCAACAGTTATTAAATAACACCCTCTTTATACAGTGTGTAAGACTTCCCAGTATCTGTAGAGTCAATGTGATATTCTTCAGTCTAGCATGTGGTTGTTGCCAACCCACTACAAAAATCTGTACAGTAAAGTTAAGCATAATTCAAACTGCTAAACTGCTAATGTATGATCATTATATCGTTTGATATAATGATCATACATTATATCAAATAAACATTATTTGATATAATGTATGATTTGCTGCTGACTGAGACCCTACCTGTTGACAGAAAAATATTTTGGGATGACAACAAAAATGGCAATGTTTTTACCCAAACCATTTTTAAATATCCACCTTTATTCTGCTAGAATGTAAAGGTACACTAAGGAGAAATATATCTGGACCCTGGTTTTTCAAACACAGTAATTGACTTAGGTTCTATTACTAACCTGTTATTAATGCCTTCACACAGGCAGACTCTTCAGCTGCAGACACCAAAGTACAGCAATTTGTTATCTAAGAAATAAATTAGAAAGTTTGATTCTTTAGACATTAGCTGGAGTAGATAGACGCAGAACAGGAAAGATCATTAAGGACCACATAGCAGTAAAACTATATCCTTATGGAATAAAAGGCACTTAGTGTCTACAGAAGTATCAACATCTGGTGCACAACATGAAGTGGAAGTGGTGGATCATTTGGCTCTGCATTGTGAACTGCCCTGGCAGCCTTTGGAAAAATAATAGAGATGTTACTAAAATGACTTGTGGCAAGGGGCCAAATGTTGATATTTTTCACACAGCTGGACCTTCCACTTAACCCAATGAAGTTTGCATGAATTTCAGTACGGGGCATGAATTTGTCTATTTATTATATCTCCATTTTAATAAACTGTTTGACCTTGTACTTTCTAAGCTTTGAATAAAATCTATTTGATTCACTGAAAAGCTAAGCTTGCTACAGACATCTTGTGAAGTTTGGTATTATTCAATACTGTCTTCATTTTGCTGCATATAATGGTCCTATTCTTTACCATTCATGAATTATGTAGGTCAGTATATACACATGCCAGGAAAACCTTTCTAGCACCCCATACAATCATGTATTTTGTACATGTAATGACATAGTTATTGTGATTCTTTCAGAAATATTTCGGGGAAATGCTAGAATGCTAAAATGACTATTTTTGTTTGTCTCCTTCTCTATTGTTAAGTGAATTAGTTCCCATGAATGCCTGTGCATAGATAGAGAAGGAGTAAAATAAAATACAGGGAAAGGTGTGAAACTAGATGCTTGGCCAAAACCAGCTTTGCTATACATAAAACATGCTGCTGTGTGATGGTCTGATTTTGCAGGTTTATGAGTTTGTACACTCAAAGCTAGGAATTATTGTTCATTGTAAATATATAAATGGAAAGGTTATTAGAAATCTTCCTGTGCAATGATAAATAAAGGAGAGTCACTAACAGTCTGCCCTCATCATGTGTTCACTGTTTTTTTCCCAAAATCTCTATTATGGTTCATAAGCATTGCTTCTGCTAATCTAAGATTAAGAATCAAGAATTTCTGGGTTCTGAGATGTTAAAATATTACCAGTGAGACTAAGGCAAAGCTGGGGAACAGCTACTTCCAAAGCTAGAAGAGGTTTTTGGATCATAATTGCTCTTTGTCCATGCTTCCAAATTTCAAATTTTGTTTAATTTTGATTATGTACTTCGTATCATAGCACATAAGCCCTGAGAAATAGCCTAATTACCAGTCATTTAATTGCTTCTGAAGTCCTTGTCTATCAGGTGAATTAATGGAAAGGATAAGTTGGCGATTTTTTGACACTTTTTGTATTAATTATGGAATGAGAAACAAAATTTTATGTCTTCAGAAAGGGAGAGATGCTAATTTCTTTTTTTTTTGCTCAAAGAAATAAAGAATCTTCAGAAGCTATTCAGGACCCAAAGGTTTTTATAGGTTTTTCTGGACGTAATATAGCCAACTGACAGTGAGGTGGACAAAAGTGTTTTTTTATACCTCAAGACTTACATACAAGACTTACAAGCTGATGCATTCTTGTCTGAAACAGATCACAACTGGCATTAAGCATATACACTAATATATTTTTAAGCATTTGGTTTAACATACTATGTTAGCCTTTATTGTGTAGAATTTTTCAAAGTTTTGGAAACCTGCAAATCACTGCTTTAGGAACAAAGCTCTGAAACGTGTGATATATTTACACAAAAAAATAATCTCTGTGCGAGGGTATTGCTGCAGCATTGTTTGCTTGTTTAATCCGACAGTACTAAATATGGAAACTGTAACTACTCAAGTTCAACCTTGTAAGCATGGTTCATGCAGAAACATTTCCTGTCTGATTGTGGCCACCAGAACACACTTTCTGATGCTACTATCAGCCATCAGTCATTATCAGCTTTCAAGTCATTATGTATAGTTAAATAGAGACACAGCCTATCATGTATATCTGCCGTCCAGAGAAGTTTGGAAATTCCATTTTTTACCAATCATTGTAACAATGAAGAAAAAGTAGAACAAAGAAGTAGATCACCCTTTCTGTCTATTCCATGAAAATCACTGTTAATACTTGCTAAAAAGGTGCTGACCAGATGTAGCAAACATAGATGGCAGAAGGAAAATCTTGTTCATTTTCTTGCTCAAACCTAGAGGGTTCACCTGTCTCCCTATTCTTCTCTCTACTTACCTGTATAAATGAAATGGTTTTTAGACACTAATGTAAATATATATGTACCCATATATACAATATATACAAATGCAATATATACAAATATACCATTTATATACAATGTAAAAAGTTCAGACTCTGAACCTTATAGTTTAGATATGCAGATTGTCAATAATTTTATATGCAATACATACCTGCATTTTTTCACTCATTCTTCTTTGAGTGATAACAACATTCAAACATTTATGGCCACATTTTGTAAGATACAGAATCCTCCGGTCTTTAGGGTGTCCTATGACATATACTCATTCTTTTGGTTTTCCTAAGTTCAACATTCAGGGAGATTCACCACATCTTTAATTGTCTGCAACTATTGTTTTATAAGTCCAAGTGGTTTTACTCGGTTTTAGTATATGATTTAATTAACAGGGGTCATCAGGAATCCAATACTGGTCATTAGCCACTTTCATGTGAGGTTATATAGCCACAGGATACAACATCCAGCCTCTGTCAGGACTGACTCACAAACCTCTCTCTCCTTCTGTCTTTTAAACTTTAAAATTTCAGAAAATCAGCATTGGAGCCTTTTCCTTCATGCTTTCGTACCTGTCACATTCCATCAAGGTCATTTTTAAAGGCATCTGTGCACTACCAAAAATCAAAACAGTGTCCAGACTGGTGGTGAGGACTGCCAGTTTCTTAGAAAAGCCAGACTAATCTGTCTCTGCATGAAAAAGATAATAAGTGCATCTAGTTATTTATGATTTCACAGCTAAAGTTCTGTGTATCTGTAAATAAACAGACACATGTTTTGGCAAATATGGAAAAATATATTATTCTATGAATAAACATAATTGTTTAGCAAAACTGAAATCTCTTAAAAGATCATGAACATGACTTTTTAGTGTGGTTTATTGCTTGTAAAATGTGCTGAATGTAAGAACAGCTTGGATACTCAGTTCAGGCCCCAACTATAGTGAGATTTGTTTTGAAGCAACTAATAATATAAAGCAGCTATGGGTCTTTAGGTATGACACAACTGAAATATGGGGAAAGAGTGCCTTATATTAAATTTAGTCATCTAAGACAATTGTGAAAATTTATTCCACGAAATAAGACTGGAAAAAGAAACATCTAACATTGACTTTTTTGGCCCTAATTGTCCATCCTGTGTGGTTTCCCATCTTTTCAATGAAAGGGTGATTCAGTTTAGATGAATGTAAGTTATATTTAAAAGTTAATTTTGATATTTTATTTGAAATTCACCTGAGTCCAGTTAATTTCTTCCTTATGAAGTCATGACATTTTATAGTTCTACAATTAGCCTTTTCCCAAGGGCATTCTCTCATATGGTGATGATGAATCGTTCCTATTTCTGGAAACAAAATAATACTAGTGTAGTAACAACAAAAGAAATGGTGTTTCTATAGATACTCCATATTTTGGTTTATTTATCTATAGAACTTCACCTTGATATTTGACCCTGTTTTCTTGTGTCATTTTTAGTGAAATAACACACTATTCCTTAATTTCTTTTCCACTTATGTAAGCAATTGTTCAGTATAATTAGAAATTATACTTCAGCTGAATAAATTTTTTTTGGCTCATACCTATTTTCACAGCAAACAGGGATAATTGCTCCTTTTTCATTCTCTAGCCGTCAGCTGAGCTTGCCTCTCGCAGTTTCTTTTTTTTTCCCAGCATTCTGACATTATGAATCTCTCTCCAATTGTCTCTGAGGTAGATTGGATACTCTTTCCTCAAAGGAAGAGTCAGAAAGGGAAAAGGTCTCTGAGTTCATTTTATCAGGAGTTTTCACTGTCTACTTGCAAGGCCTCATTTGCAAGTGATGTACCTTTCTTCTTTTTATTTTTTTTTCTTTGTCTCTTCTCTTTTTGAGTGGAAATGTGGCTTTTTTTTTTTACCTTTATGAACCACTTGCAAGGGAGCAGAGCTGTGTAAAAAGGAGACTCCTGTGATGGTGTCCAGAGTATATCACTGAGTGAAAATTATTAGCCTCTGACATACTGGAGGTCAGCCCAAATGATATATTGGTCCCCTTGGACTTCAGCTTTATAGTACTATTATTTTAACACAAATTATGAATAAAACTCAATCATTATCTTTCATACTTTTCATGCTGAGGAATGGTAAGGTGAGATGGGTTATTTGATTCATTTAGAGAAGGCCTACAGAACAGATTAAAGAAAAAAATGTGAGTTGTTTGGTTCCCTATCCACAGCTACAATAGAATAAGTATTTGCATGGTAATCAATGGCAAATTGCATAGATAAAAAAAATTGTGCATTGGACTTTTTTAGGAGGAGTGCAGCTAGCAAAATAAAGGCAGGTGTTGGTCTGTGTTCACCATCAATGAGGCCACTCCTGGAATAATGAGTCCACTTTTGAGACTACTGGTTCAAGAAGTGTTTTGAAAAATGGAAAAAATCCAGCAGAGAGCAGCCAGTGTGGCTAAAGGCCTGTAGAGGCTGCTGGGATTGCTAGTCTGGTGAAGAGAAGACTGAGGAGACAGCTAATAGCATTATACTCTTACCCAAAATGATCCCAGCGAACTAGAAGAAAACAGTAAGAAAAATGGGCAATGGTGGATTTTTCACTAAGAAATTTACCTAGGAAAATAATAAAGTCTGTTTAGAATAATGTAAAGTAACATTTCAGAAAATAATGAAGAATCTCAAGTTTTTTGAGATTCATATGGAGAAAATTACTGTAGTCCTGCTTCACACGGGAGTCTGCACCTTCGTTCTTTTCAAGTAAAGTGTGTGTGTCCCCATGGTAATTGTTTTCCTAATATTTGGAAATCCATTAGGCTAGATAAACCACTCTACCTCACCATAAACAGTGAAGTATCCGGCAGTAATGCAGCACTGCTCTAAACGGGGATGTGCCTCCATGAAAGTATCCATTTTTGTAGGAAAATGCATAAATGTGCATGTAACAATCCGCTTATCCCCCTGGTAGATCAGCCTCCAAAATTTTAGTATTTTAAGGAAAATGAATACGAAGACTTTGACAAATTTCTTCTTCAGTAATTCAGAACAATGGTGTTGTTACATACAATATATATGAGAATGGATTTGTCATGTAGAAATGTTTTCAGATTAAAAGCTAATTTACACCACAAATGAACCATAATTTACTTATACCATTGGATGATTTAAAAAAATTGAAATATTATTTCTTTTTTTCATTAATACAAGCTCAGCTTTCAGTCCTCAGTCACTTGAATTTACATATGTGAAACATTCTCAAAGAATAAGACAGAATCATTCATATTTGTAAGCATCTATGTGATTAGGTCCTAATGGATATGGACAGGTAGGCACAAGACATGATAAAAAAATTTCAGTTTTTATAATGTCAACCAACCTTTTACCATGATTTGGCACACAAAGGATACTACAAAAAACAACTGCAAATAGAAAAAAGTGACAATGGGTAGTAAGATTTCTATGTCAAAACAACATCAAAACACTCAGAGGAGCCATTTATGATGTCAATGAAAGAACTACAAGGCTACTGATTCATATTACTTCTCTTTTCCTTACTTAATTGTTTGTGTGCTTTAAAGGAACACAGCTTTCTCAATAGATGGTACTGTCCTGGAACAATTTCTACTACTGCTCCCTTATAGGTCAAGCATGCGTATGACACATCTGCATATTTTTAAAACAGAGTTTAAATCTGTGAAATTCTGAGCTGTGAGATCTGAATTCTGAAATCTGAGACTGAGCTGTGACAACTCATGCTATCTTCTGAAAACCATAGGGTATCAAGAAACAGGTTTTCTGAATTATGTGCTGTATAAGAAGCTTGATTTTAATTTGAATCATGAATCAAAGCCTTCAGAAAGAATCTCAAGAAACTACCAGAGTCAAACGACAGATGTGAAAATGCTGTTTTAATTTAAGACAATAAAATATTTCTCCATCAGTCTTCATATCAGATTTTATATTCTGATGCATAATATTCCATTTTAAATTGTATTTTCATAGATACAAAAGCAGTTTTCAATTTTTAACTACTACTTGGCATAGTTAAACACAATGTAGCAGTCTGTGAGGTTTTCAAATAGCAGCCACAGTCAAGCAAAAGCCTGTCAGAAAATTGTCCTTGATTTTATATATGACTCCAGTATTCTTAAGTAATATTGTGGTATTAATTTCTTAGTTTAAAGATAATTAAAATTCAGGATCATTATTTTTACATAGCCCTACAATATTAGAGAAAGAATATTCTCTTGAGGTTTTGCAGGAGTTGACTTAAGCAAGGAAATCCTAATTTATACTTCTATTGAATGCTTCAGTCATGGTGCTTTGTCTGTATTAGCAAGATACTGGGTTAATCAATTTGTAATGGTTAATGTTTTACTAAATGTATTACAATTATTTCACTTCATGAGCAGCAACTCAAATCAGTAACAGAAACTGAAGACTGTAAATCCCAACTGCATCAGAAATGTAAATTTGTTTATTTCAAACAAAGGTATTATTAGTTTTTTGTGCTTCTTATAAACTGGTGAGAAGCAGAAAAAAATTATCTCGTTTTATGGTAGTTTTGCTAATAGCATTTGACTAATTGCATTCTGCCTGTCTTTCTCCAACCATTTCAGATGAATTTTCTTTTCCATATCATATGGCTTAAATTCCAGTGAGTTCCCCAGACGATTCTTCTTTTCTTTTTCTTCACCTTGTTCAGACATACACAAAGGCAAAAAGCTGAGAGAATAAATGGTCTTGTACCCTGTTCTGAAGGTCAACAGATACAGGATTTGTAAGCCCAGTTGAGAAAAAATTTTGAAGTCAAGGGCTTTGGTAAAGTGTGCAACAGCACTTTAAATTGAACTTTGGCTCTATTTTAACGTATATAGAATGGATTCTGTTAAACTACAGTTTTCTGGAAGAGAATGTGTTTTTTCTCATAAGCAGCAGTATTAGGAGCCTTTATCTTGCATCCTTTTTTTTAAAGCACTGCTGTCAGAACCTCTTCAAACTGAAACCCAAATGTTTTTAAAAGGCTATGGCTTGCAGGTGGTACATTTGGACATTTTAAGAAGCAGTTCAAAAACCTATGGATATTTAAGATTTGTTCAATTCAACTACAATTCTGATTTTTTTTTTCTTTCCATCTTCATTTTTCCATCTTTGTGCTTTTTTTCTTTGTGTCAGTAAAGGTATATGTTTTGTGTGATTGCATTTTGGAACTGGGGAGTTAGAATTTAACTATGATGTGTAAGAGCAGTTCCTGAAAGCAACTCTTCACTGGCTTACTTGGAGGAAGTTTCTAGACTGCTTGGATTTCTAACATTGCAGCTAATTAAGTTAAATATTTGTAAGTGATAATATCAGGATGGATAATATTGGGATGGAAAGAGCAGAAGCTAATCCCATGAATAATCTTACTAAATGAAAATAAATTGCAGTTTATGTGAGGAAAAATTGAATTAGTTTTCGCTTTTATCTTTAAAATATATTTTTATTTTCAGGCACTGAAATTTTGACCAAAAAAAACATGGTTTGTCTTTTTAGTTATCCATGGAAATGGTATTAAGAGGACGGGAATAATTCTACTGATATATATATTTTCAAAACTATATTTTGTTTCTGTAAAAAATACATGCTTAAGAAATATTATAAAAATAGTCCAAGGACAAGAAATTAACTCTTATATTGGAATTGGAACAACCAACAGAGATTTTATTAATAATCTTTCTGAATATCACTGGCATGTTGTATTCCATTTGCCTGACTAAGTTATTTAAACTCAATCATCACCACCCTACATACATAACATTGTCATTAAGTTAAAAGCAGAAATTATCACTGGAAAGATTAGCTGTATTATTTTAACCAGTGGAAATTACTGTATTTTTTGAATGGTTTTCCTGAGCACTTGCCTCATCACAGTGATTTAAGTATTGCATGTGTGCATAGGAAGAGAAATTAAAGAATTTACGTGCTTTTCCACATGAAAAGCATTGGAAATATCAAAAAATAATGCTGATGTGAATCTCTTTCTCATTCATCTAAGGAGTTCCACTACAGAGATTTGTATCTTTCATACCTTTTTATTCCTTCTCTCTTCTTTCCCATCTTCTCTGTGCCAGGCCCATCTCCAGTACTTAGGGTTTTGCCTTGCTTTTAGTTCTTTATCTCTCAATATGTTCTCTTTGAATATCCCTCTGGCTTTACACAGTGATCTTTTTCTTTAAATAGCTCACTGAACTGTAGCTGTGTAGGAATTGATTGGGAGTACATCAATGGCTCAGTGCTCCATGGGGAACTACTGAGGACCAAGTTATCACTATGCTCTGACACAGCTGGTTCCTGTTAAGTTGAGCCTGAGATGCTGTGTAGGTAACATTAAAGTAAGTAAGCAATAAGCAGTGCTATGAGACCTTTGCATCTTATGGCTTTTCCTAGTATAAAGGCAGCACTAGATAAAATATATATATAAAAAAACTAAACAAGAACAACTATAGTTCATCAAATGGTAAGGACTAGGTGAATCACTATCTATTGAGTATGCTACTTTGCATTTGAAGGTTGTAAGGCTATGAGCCAGTCCACACTGCGTACTGCAGCTTGGCTGTATTATCTGCTTGATATGCTGAGGTTCTCCTTTGGCTGGAAAAGCAGTGCATGGTGGAGTACTCCATGCACCAATATGGAGATATTGTTACCACTGCCTTGGACCATCTAGTTCTGGCAAAACAAATTAGTGAGGGAAAGTCAAGGGCTGTGTAGCATAATTTGGTGTAGTGTTATGCAGTATGGGGTAGCACAGTACACAGTGTTAGTGAAGCAAGGTGATGTATTGTGCCATGTAGTGCATTATAGTGTGGTCTGATGTAGTATAGCATAGTGGAGAATACCGTGGTTTGATGTGGTTTGGTTTGGTAGTGTCAAATCACAACTTATGGAATGAATGAGAGAAGTAAAGCTCTAAATGTTATTCGTCTACAATTTCTATTATCTAATCAGTAACAGGGCTGCAGGTGGTAAATCCAGATTTCAGTCCAGATCTCCGGTTTATCAGACATGCCATTTCAGTTCAAGAAAAAAAACCATGTAAAACTCAGTTCCAGATATATCCGCAAATCAGTACATATCACAAACATATCACATACAGAAATTATCTTAATTGAGTGGGAAAAAGATTCAATAATCTTAGGTGAGCAGGACAGGTTCTTTTTTTTTAAAGCCATTGTTACACTAGAGTAATCTAGGGAAGTGGGAAGAATCACAGAAACAGAGGATCACAAAATCATTTAGTTTGGAAAGGACCTCTGAGATAATTGAGTCCAACCTTTGGCCAAGCATTGCCTTGTCAACCTGATCATGGTACTAAGTGCCACAAGTTTCTTAAACATCTCCAGAAACGGTGATTCCATCACTTCCTGGGCAGTCTGTTCCAATGCCTGACAACCTTTTCTGTGAAGATGTAAACCTGAATCTCCTCTGGCACAGCTCGAGGCCAATTCCCTTTGTCCTGTCTCTGGTTGCCTGAGAGATATGACCAACTCCCACATGACTACAACCTGTTGTGCAGGCAGTTGTACAGAGTGATGAGGTCTCCACTGAGCCTCCTTTTCTCCAGGATAAACACCCTCAGCTCCCTCAGCTTCTCCTCATAGGACTTGTGCTCCAGACCCTGCCCCAGCTCCCTAGTCCTTTGCTGGGCTTGTTCCAGCCCCTCAATGTCTTGGAGTGAAGGGTCTGAAACTGGACACAGGATTTGACAAGTGGCTTCACCAGCACCCAGTACAGAGGAAGGATGACCACCACGATTCTGCTGGCCACACCATGGCTGATCCAGGCCAGGATGCCATTGGCCTTCTTGGCCCACCTGGGCACAGCCTGGCTCATGTTCAGCTGCTGTCAGCAGCACCCCCAGGTCCTTTACAGCCATTCCGTCCCAGCCTGTGGCACAACAACACACGGCTGTTGTGACCCAAAAGAAGGACCTGGCACTTGGTCTTCTTGAACCTCACACCACCGTCCTCAGCCTATTCATCCAGCCTGTCCAGATCCCCCTGCAGAGTCTTTGTGCAATCCAGGAGATCAGCACTCCCACCCAACTTGGTGTCACCTGCAAACTGACTGAGGGTGCCCTTGATTGCCTCATCCAGATCATCAATAAAGATATTAAACAAGATTGTTCCCAGCACTGATCCCCACAGAACCCCACTGGTGACAGGCCCCAGCTGGACATGGCACCACTCATCATTACTTTCTGGGCACTGCCATCCAGGAAACAGTGCATCTATTCAAGCCATGTGCTGCCAGCTTTTCCAGGCGAATGTGGGAAGCAGTGTCAAAGGCTTTACTGAATTCCAGGTAGACAACATCCAGAGTCTCCTCTCATCCACCAGATGGGTCATCCGGTCATGCAAGGAGATCAGGTTGGTCAGACAGAACCTACCCTTCCTCAGCCAGTAGTGGCTTGGCCCAATCACTTCTATGTATGCTCTGCAGTTGCACTCAGATCTGTTCCATAACCCTCTTGGGCACTGAGGTCAGGCTGTCCTGAGATCCTCCTTCAGTCCATTCTTGTATGTTGGGTATCACATTTGCCAATCTCCCTAGTTTGACTGGACTGATGATGAAGAATGAAGAGTGTCTTGGCAAACTTTTCTGCCAGGACCCTTGGGTTAATCCCATGTGATCCCATTGGCTTGTGGATATCTGGGTGGCACAGCAGGTCACTAACTATTCCCCCTGGATAGCAGGGGTCTGTTCTGCTCCCCATCCCATGTCAAAGAGTTTAGGAGGCCATTTGCCTTGATGACCACCGATCTTTCTGTTAAAGACTGAGGCAAAGAAAGCATCAAGTACCTTAGTCTGTTACCCATCCTTGATGACAAAGTTCCCCACCATATCCACTAAAGGATGGAGATTTTCCTTGGCCCTACTTTGATTTTTGATGTATTCATAAAAACACTATTTATTATCTTTTACAGCAGTGGCCATATTGAGAGAACCATGAACAGAGGATAATGTTCAGAGATTTCAAATAATTTGTGGAAAGCAGTAAAGACATACCTTCTGTTTTTAAAAAAAAAAAGAAGAAAAAAAAGAGATTATAATATGGTAAATATTATTTTCAAGAATATTACTCCTATGATTGACTGTTTAGATAAAATGCTAAGCTAAAGGCAAGAATGAATGAAAGTGGAGTACTTGGCAGAAATGTGCCTATGGTTAATAGAGCTTTATGATCACTTGTAAATTGTGTGGTAGATGAACACTCTTCATTAGAACAAATAAGTGCACAAGGTTATTTTACAGCCACAGGGAACAACATACTGCTTATTTAGCTAGTTCTGGATAATTTTAGTGTCTCTTTCTAAGACTGTTTTTAACTTGATGCAATTTTTTCCTCTATCCCTGCTGGGGGTGTGGGCATGTATGCATGCAGAGCTAGCTCAGCAGGCTCACCTTTCCGTATCTTCCAGCTTCCTGATGCTGCCTGGGGCAAGTCAGCAAGACAGCAAAAACGGGTGCTGTAGTTAAGACAGACACCAAACGATCTGCCACTCATGAAACTTGGGCTCTCTTGCCCATGTTTTTGCATGATGTAGAGAGTGAAGCAGGCTAATTTTATTTACGCAAGTAACTCTTGATAGTCAAGACTAACAAGTTGCAAATTCCACCTTCTTGCATTTGTCTGTTATCTATGCTTACACTTATCTTGGTCTCAGTCATTCTGTCTGCGCTGTAGCTGTCTTTTATTAATAGTTGTGCCCAGTATGCAGCCTTGAGTTTTGCAAAACATAGTAAACTCTATTTCCTGCAATTCATGTCAGAGAAAACATATGAGGAGAGAGATATTTCTCTCATTCTGACATTTGCATTTTTCCCTTAATGAGAATTATCTGTGTGTATACTTGAAGGAGAAAATTTTAGAGATTAGAGAAATTTAATCTTAAAAATAAATGATAGAATATAGTATTATAATGACAAATTCAATTTAGAAACAGGGATATGAAGAATAATTTCTGTATTTTTCACTCACACAAACAAGCAAAAAAAAAATAGGGATTGAAAGAAGGGGGAGAAATTTCAGGAAATTCAGGAAATTATCTGCTTTAGAACTGTTCTTGTACATTCTGCTTTGTAAAATGCAATTTCTCATGTAAAACAATTTGTTATGGACATATGGCAGTGGAAGAACAGAAAACCCATGAGAAAAATTCTCCATGTCACCAAGCGGATTGTTTGAAATGGCATAATGTTTAACACCTAAGAAGGCAGGATGAAAATTAAACAATTCTGACAAAACTGGAAAATCCATCATACTACCTATGCACAATCATTAACTGTAATATCTAACATGCCAAATATGCTTCTATATTTCAGGTAAGATAAAAAATTTTTTCTGGGGCTGTGAGAAGATCATCTAACACAACCAAAGAACTCAAAAGACAGCTTTAAGCTGAACTCAGCTAATAACTCTCTGCATGTACCTATTTCTCCAAGATGTGAGATGAAATTGTTGCCTTAAAATTCAGATATGGGAAGGAACCAGTAGCTAACTCACATGCACTCAACAACAAAATCATTTAATAAAACAAAATGTGTTGACAGTTCTCAGGTGCCTCTTTGTTTAACTGACTGTTTTCACTGTCAGGCCCCACCTGGTAGGCATTGCAATGAAGTGCTCAGGTTCCATTTTGGCAGTTCTGGTGTGGAGTAATTCCTGGACATGACAGATAAGCTGGAGGAAGTGGCATCCTAAACTGCAAGAGCTGTTTAGTAAGTGTATAATGTCAAAGTTCTAATATCTTTTACAAGGGTCTTTACATCAACAATATCACAGCAACTCAGCTGATTTGTATGACTCATATTTCATTTGGATTTGATCACTCAACAGTATACTCATACATGCAGAGATCTGCTTCAAGGGTAAATAATTACTAATAAAGATAATCAGGACAAATTTAACACGTAACAGTTTTGATATACTTGCTCCAGAGAACTTTTTCTTTCTTTGCCTTATGGACATAACTACCCTAATTTACTGCACATTTTGAAGAAATTAACTTAATTGCATTCAGTAAATCTCATATATGCTAGCAGTATTCATAAGATACATGAGACACCTGTAGAATTCAAACAAGCTCTCTTCTCATTAAATTCAATAAGAGTTGGAGGTACTGAACTCAATAAGAAATGGAGGTCCTCTGAAAAGGAGAGTAGCAACTCAGTCACTAAGGATCTTGTCCACAGGAAGTTATAAAAATGAACCTCATTATTGTATTACTTGAATCCTTCTTTTGCTAGTGATCACTTAGGCAAATGAAGCAATGCCATTCTTTTAACTCAGTGCTGTTGTGTTTATGTCCTGCATCACAGCATGTGAAAAATTATTGAAGTATTTTTGGTTTGTATTGTGGCAACAGAATTTAACTGGAAGAGAAACTTCAGTATTATAGGACAAAAGGAAAACATTATTTGAAGACAACATTAAAGATGAGCTACGACTTGTTGACAGAGGCAGAGGGAGCTCCTGGTTCCTAGAATTGTGGTGAACACTCATTGTATTCTTGGGAACAATAAAATATCATGGTCCTGGTGCCTGAACAAGAGTGAAAACACACCTTATATCCTGTTTCTGCTCAAAACACAATACAAAATGTAACTCAAGTGGTACACTAAGTGACACTAGATTTCAACCTACAGATTAAAAAAACACAGTTTTTAAAATGGCTAAAAACCTAGACAGAATATTTTACATGTTCTTGCTTTTTTAAGTTGCACTGATAAGTTGATCTTATCCATCCTCTAGTAGCTGCAAAAGCTGACTTTAAGCACTATTAAAAAATGATTATAAATAAAAATCCACATAAAAAAGTTTACCCTTTTATAGTTTCAGAAATACTACTAATAATCTGACTAGAGATTTCAGAGGAACCTAACTAGCATTTTAAATTATTTTGCAGTTATTTTTTCTCTATTGAGTCAAATGCTGAAGTTCTGGTGAACTTATGGAGATAACTACACTGTGTGTTCACTTACAACTGCATACAGCATACTTCAGTTTCCCACCATAATGCCATCCATGATACGAATTTTCTCTGAAAAGGAAATTGTTTGTCTCTAGGGATTACAGTTCTTTTAACTGTCAAGAAGTTTAAAATGTTTCCTAGATGAAAGCAGATGCTCACTTACAATTGAGGATGGTTGAATTTTGATGGATTAAAATGCGTATTTTTACCATTTTCTGAAAAGCAAAAACCAGCCCCAGACTGTGGGTATATACGACTCTGTGTGCATGTGTGCACTTTGACTACTGTGCTCTCATTGGCAAATCATAGGCTAGAAATTACAAAGCCCATCAGTGGCTTAGTTTTCACAAAATATTTAGAATATTTGAACAAAAAATTTTGGCAATTGAAGTGTTGTGGGGTTTTTGTTTGTTTGTTTGTTTTGTTGGTTTTTTTTTTATAAAATATCCACAACATATGATGAACTGGATCACTAGCTTATTTTTATAATACGAAAAAATATGAACATGCAATTCCTTCAGTTTACTGCTGCTTCAGTGGAAGAAGAAATGACATAAAACACTGAGTTCCTTATAGCTAAGGATGATTTGCCTTCCATATCCTCTTTCAAAACCTTAGTTTTTATCTCTGCTAATTTCAATGCTCTTTTTAATTTCAAAGAGGCTAATTTCTTATGATTAATGATACTTAGCTGCTTAGATTTTATCTTTTACTGGACCAGATCCTGTACTTAATAGCAAAGCTTCTATGATTTTATGAACATGAAAATAGCACACAAACTTAAACTATCTTAGGTTGTGCTAGGAGATCTTTGTTAAGCTACTTGAGATATATTTGTGTCAGGATGTTCCAATGCAAATTTTATAAAATATCAAGCTACTGCCAAATTTACTGGAATGCAGTTTATCTCTCCCTAAAAGGCTCTCTGTCAAGAGACACATTGTTCACTGTAATTCTTGATGCTACAACATTGCAAATATACAAGGGTTCTCTTGTTCTTTCTTTTCCTATGCATATAATTTTTTAAAAAGTTTTTAAAGTTTTTTTAAGGATATGTGGAAAATAGTCTTTATTTTTTATTATGTGCAACTGTTTTTGCATGCATGATTGTATTTTACTATCTTCAGCAAATATCACCCCTTTCATTTGATTCATATTTTATTGTGTAACTCATACAAACTTTTCTTGACTGAAATGCTGAAATTCAATCAACCTTTTAAAACTGCAAATATGAGAACTTAAATTTTAAAATGGTACAGGAATCTTGCTTGCTTAATTCTCATCCCAAAATTCATGTTATGGATGATTCAGATATAGTGAGGTCAACACACACACAAAAGAATATTTAATACTGCTTACTCCTGACTTTGAAACCATAGTATCAGCATCCTGCCTTTCCAAAATTAGTAAGTTTTTCTGAATTTTTTCTCATTTTCTAATGTTTTTACTATTTTTACTATTTTACTATTCTTCTTACTTTTCTCTACCTGTTATCATAAAGCTGTTAATAAATCCAACTGTTATATTACCACAGCATTTGAAAAATAAAATTACTTGTGCCAAAATCTTGAAGTAATTGGATTTGAAATTTCAGGCCAAATCAATAATAAAAATAGATCATAATTTTTAATGAAGTGTAATCTATTTTTAAACAGAAGAAAAAATCTCTTTCTGGAGATTAATAACAATTTCTGGCTTGGATTTGTATTTATTTCCTTCCATATAATGTAACATTTGTTTGGTTATTAGCTAAATTGTCCTAAGAGAGTGAGAAAATGAGGGCTTTTCTGTCTAGTAAAGACTAAATTTGGTCTCCTAAATGAAGATTCTCTCTTAAGAGATGTCTTGATCTTTTCAGCATTTTAGTAGAAGTGCTGGTCTCTGCACAAGAACGGTCTCAGCTGATGTTCTTAGTATTTTTCTCATTCTGCTGTAGTTCATCTCTAACTTGTTATTGTACATGACAAAGATTGCACCTGAGCAGAAAGTGAATAAGCCTTTCCAGTTGTCAAAGTCCAGAAGTGGAAGGATTACTTCTATGATGTAGTTATTATGGTCATCCAGGCAGGTGAAGTGAGAGATTGGATATGGGAGTAATGTAATTTGACAGCTCTTTTCATCTTATAAGTTTAAGGGAGATGAAGAAGGTCTGGGGTGTAATGGTGGAGCCATGCCATCTTCACTAAAAGTATTGGGAGAGGTAAAATTCAAGGTGACAGATTTAAAAATTGTGTCAATTAACTAGTAGACTTGACACAAAAATCATATGGATGGAAAAATACCTAAAATACTATCATCTTAGGAAGAAGTCATTTTGATGTTTCAAGAAGATACAAATCATCTCAGAACAAAGGATTATATTGTTAATTAAGGAGAATGTTTCAAAGCAGGATTATACAGAAGAGCAGAAAAATAACAGTTGGCATCAGGTGACGTCACTACTTGAAGTGAAATTTGACTTTTGTTACAAACACTGTTTAAAGAATTCAGACATTTTCAGTCAGAACAGAAAAAGAAGTGACCCACACTAGAATATTTAAAAGCAGAAACTGGATAGTCTTGGAATAAACAACTCCACTCTTTCCAAGTTTCTAATTTAGGACAATGAAGAAGTGTTGATTCAGGATGCCTGTGAATGTGGTATCAGACAGCAATGGTCATGGTAGGCCTGAACACCAACTGGCTTGAGAAATAAAAGTCCATAAGGGCCACAAAATAATTTAAAGAAAATTTTTAGCACCAGTTTTGGAAAAATACATGGAATTTGTAGAAGAAACTAATTTCTACAATAAATTTCCATTAATTTTTCTTCTTATTCAGTAAATTAGGTGACTTTTATGACACTGTAAAATGTAGACGAGACTGCTTGCCTGTTCTGAATACTGCCAGGAAAATCTAGAGAAAGGTCTGTAAAGTCTTTGAGTGCTAGAGTAATGCCACCCATACCAAAGCAAAGATGGATGGACGGACAGACGGATGGATGGATGGATGGATGGATGGATGGATGGATGGATGGATGGATGGATGGATGGATGGATGAACAGATAAACAGGTGTGTAGAAGGGTAAACATAACACAGAATTTGAAAAAGGTTCAGTAGCCAACCGTGTGTACTTGTAGGTGTTGCATGGATGTTTGTGAGTAAAGGGAGATGATTATTAAAAATTATTGAAACAGTGATAGAAGAACTTGGCATTGGTGAAGGGCTCTAATCTGTGAAAGTCACTAAGAACATTTGTTGATTATTAATAGTTTGCAATGGGTAACAGAGAAGTAGCAATTTGGGCTCCCATGTCACCAAGAGTACTTGAGCATGTCACTTGTTGAGTATTTTGCTTCAAAGAATTTTAGAAGGGTTAGCTAATGCATACAGGGTCCTCAAACCAAGAAGTGATTGATGTGAATTTTAATTTGTTCAGGCAGCAGGGAATGACTTCCTAAGCTGTAGTGTACTTAAAAAATAGAGTTGTCAAGACTGCCATGACCCTTGTTTTGTTTGGTTGGGTTTTTGTTTATTTGTTTGCAAGGTTGACATAGCAAAGGTCCAATCTCTACAAGGAGCAAAGAAATAGAGGAATGGACACTTGCCTGTCATGCCTTTAAATTGTCCTCACCAGTCCTGAGCCAGTGAGGTAAAACAGATTGTTAGGTCGGACTTCACAGCTGGGGGACTAAATCCTGGAGAGTAGTGGGATTTAAGGTTCAGTCTCCTTCAGAGTTTCTTTTCTGACTGCTTCTAAGGTATTGCTTCATTTTGACTTTTGTAGTTCCTCCTCTGAGTATCCCTCTGCTCTGGTATCCCTCTGCAACATCTTCTCACCTGTGGCTTGTAGAGGCTAGAGGGGCAGCACTTGATGAAGTTCAGCTGCATGACTCCCAGAACAGAGGGCCTTAAATTACTTTTCTGTGCACCTCTAGATTACAGCACTGGACTCCAGGCTAGGTTAGTGGTCCAGGTTATTAACTTTGTTGCTTCCTTATTTCCTAAACTAGAATATAAGTGGACCAATAAGTAGTTTTATGCTCTGCAATCACACAATTCAGAAGGTTTTGTTACCCTATGGAAAGTTATACTAGCATAGCTCCTTGTAGTACAGTTGCTACCTCTAGAAACACAGGTACTACTACTAGAACTAAATAGGACAAATCTGAGAATCTAATCATAAATATGTATCCCTTTCCTCAGTAGCCTAGATCCAACTCTGTCAAAAGAAATTTACAAGTTAAAGGAAAGCAACAGAGCATGTGTATTTCAAAGAAAAGACATAGTTACCATACAGTAAAAAAGAGTTAATATAACCACAGTAATTTTACATTACCCATTACACACCTACCAGTATATTTATGCTATTGAGTCTTTTTGCACTGTGGCAGCAATAACCATAGAACAATCAAATCATTAAGGCTGAGAAAGATCTCTAAGATAATTGAGTCCAAATATCCAAATATTAAACCAGCTCTGCTGTGTTCACCATTAACCATGTTCCAGTGTGCCACATCTGTACATCTTCTAAATACCTCAAAGTGATTCAACCATTTTCCTGAGCAATCTGTTCCATTGTTTGACCATTGATTGTGGTGGCTTACAGGTGGTCTGGAGGCCTCACAGTTATAAATAACCCTAATTAGAACTTGACCAGTCTAGGCCATTAGGGAACTGGTCTAGGCTGCTGGGAGCATAGGCAGCTACTGAATAGTAAGCTGGGTGGCATCTAAATTCTGCCAGTCAGGACCAACTACGAGCTCTCAAAAACTATATAAAGTTTTTGCACTCAGTAAAGGTTGGCTATCGCTGCATGAACCTCGAATCTTGTGTCTTGTCCATCTCTACTGCGTCAAGTGGTGATACTCAACGTGATCAGCAGCAGCTGTGCTCTGCGGAGAGCTGGGAGACACAGCCCCAGCGGAGGAGGGCCAGGGAAAGCTGCCAGCAGCAGGGATTGCTGCAAAGGTCCCAAATGTGCAAACAGAAAAACCCCCTGGGGACATGGAGATGCAAGTTTCCATCGAAGAAAATGCTGTGGCACAGGTACAGACCCTCCTTTTCTGTGAACAGGGGATAAAGTACATACATGAGAGGCTCTACAAGCCTTGTGATAGTGGTGCAAGAGCCATGGACTGGACACAACCGCAACACCTTTTCAGTGAAGATGTGTTTCCTATATCTAATCTAAACCTTCCCTGGAACAACTTGACGCTCTTTCCTTTTGTCCTATTACTTGTTACATGGCAGAAGAGAGTAAAGCCCCACCTGGCTACAGCCTCCATTCTGGTAGTTTCCAAGAGCAGTAAGTTCCCCCTCTGCCTCATTTTACAGTGTCTAAACATTCCCAGTTCCATCACCTGCAACTCATAAGGCTTGTAGTCTGGTCCCTTCATCAGCTGTGCTGCCCTCCTCCAGGCTGTTTATGACATAGTCATGTTCTGTCATTACTAGATTGCTCAACAACATACTAGTCCATCCCTATTCTGAAGTAAGGGCCATCTATTATATTTAGACCACTGTGTGCTGATATAAAATTGAAATTTGTGGTGACAATTCCATGGTCCATATGCTGGTTTTTGAATCATCACAGCTCGGTCAGGTCCCAAAATATGTCTTTTGTGTACATCCAAGCAAGCACAATGTGAATATATGGACATACAACACAGCACAGTGGCCATCTCCTGCTCTCTGATACTATGTCCTTTTGACTAATCTGGGAGAGAAGCTACAGTGCTGTGTCATAGATCAACATGTCAGGATCCCTGCTGGAAGGTGTGTTATCGAGCCACAGCTACAGACAGCTCATGTCTCGGTGAACTACTTCCATGTGTTTTGGAAGCTAGATAAAGTGAACATAATTTCCAACACAATTCAAAGGAACTAAAAGCCCTGTGGAAATTTGTTTAGATAATTAGATGTTTTAAACTATTTAAAACATAATATTTTATATTTAATATATTATAAATATAATAAATATAATAAATATTTTATATTTATTTATAAACATATTTTAAACATGTTTTAAACTATATTTAAACAAACTATTTAAATATACCTAGATTAAGACATTAAGATGCTTTACTTCATATGTCAACATAAAAAAACCATTGATTTTAAACAGAGGAAAACTAAAAGAATTTGTTCATCATTTTGTCACAGGTCAAGGGCTTTAGAATTTAATAAAACCAGATCGTTCTTATCTGTTTCACGTTCAAATCTTCAGAGATCTCAAAATATGGTTCATGCAGAGCACTTTATTATGAGCTCTGAGTACTCCTCCATCATTGGCAACTCTCTGTTGCTCTTCTTGAGGCACAGATAACTGTCCAAAAGTATTCTAGTCCTTCCAAGAGTAGGGAACTTCACATTCCTATTAAAGATGCTTGATGAAGTGGAGAATTGAAACATGTTATTAACACTTTATGAATCAGATTAAGGAATGAAGCTCTATCTCTGCAGTCCCTTCCCTGTCACGGGAACACTTTGTATTGATCCAGAAATTACTCCAAAATGAGCACTTTAATTTTCTTTCTATCAGTTTATCAATTACTTTACATCAGTCAGAATTCGGAGGGGAAATGTAAACCAAAAATTCAACTAATATTGTACTTTACTAGCATGCAGAAAGTAACATTGGTGTCCAAAACTATAAAAAGGATAGAAGAAGAATTATCAAGTATAATTGAAATATTTGCATCTTGTATTATAATGACTGAAATAAAATATAAGTATATGAATGCAATTTAAAGACAGTTGTCATTATCCTAAGACACTTGTGAAATAGGTAAAGGATAAGTGAGGATTGCTTAATGTGTGTGCTCTTTAGAATATAAATATATCTCTGTAACACATATAGAAGTAAAAAAAACCTCTATAAGGGTGAAAATATATTCTATGTGGCAATAGGAAATTGTTAGATATCATGTACATGTAAAGGTAATAGGGACTTTTGAGTAGGAACACAATTATTTGTTTTGGAGTTCAGCCAGCAATCAGGAGTTAGCTCCTTTGCTTTAAACCTAAATGAACGTGTGCAAGGATGTCTGTGTGGTAAAAAAGAAAGCTATGCTGCAGACTCAATGATAAGGCATATCACTTCCAGTAACCATAGATCAGACAGATGGGTCACATTGTACCATCTCTCTGAGCTTTGTCTAGGTTTATTTTTATCTTGTTGCCAGCATTTTGCACCACTGGGTGCAGACAAAGGGAAAAAATCCTGACTATTAGTGCAGAGCATTTTTTCCTGGTGGATATTTTTTAACTATCTTTGGTGACAAGTGATAGGCTGTAATCCAGGGCTTTGGTAGGGTGGACAGTCTTAAGGGTAAAAAATTATTGTGAAGTTTCACACTTAGCATTATGTTATTTCCAGGTTTTGATTCTGAGTCTTAAGAGATTGGGAAAAGATAGAGGGAAAAAAATTGTATTGCAAAATGACAAGAATGAATTTGACACTGTAAAAAATTTTTTTTCTTGGTTATGTGGTTCTACTGCACTTCCTCATTTCATAAAAAGACGCCTTTCACTTTTTGAATGTGTTTGGCTTGCATTTCAGATTTCACTGGGTGACACGGAAGGAAACAATACCGAGCATGCAATTGCATCAGGTCGCATCTTGACCTTCACTTTATGCATCCTTGGCAGTCAGTAATGTGTCATGATCCTTTCCCACCCTGACATCTGCTCTACCTTCAAAAGATGAAAGCCATCTTAGGCTTCTAAGAATTGTTCGACCTTCTCAGACAAACACTGTTGTATGTACTAGTATTTTTCATTTCCATGCTTACCACCATTTCCACAGAATTACATGAAAGTTGTGTCATTCTGATAAGAAATCCTACTGGTTTGCACTCTGTGATCCTCTTTGCATATGGTGCTTATCTCCATCTCTGGACACTTGACATAGTATTAACAAGAGAGTGTGTAATGTCTCCTCTGCACAGTTGTCTTATATCTTACATTATAATTACACTGCCATTTGTCATGAAGCACAAGAAATAAAAATATGTCCTACATGTTTTCTGTAACTCTCCTTTCTTAATACACCTAGAGAATATATTTTTCAATATTCAGCCTCTGCTAATTTATTTTAATTTGGGCATTTCTGGATCATGAGTTTTGCTCCCTGAGATTTAGAAAAAACCATGACAATGTTGCATTTTTCAGAATAATATTCTTCTTACCATTCTGCCTTCCTCAGTTCTGATCTCTGACTCTGAACTAAACCTTAAAACTCCTGGTCAATGAGTAAGTGGAAAATATTGGTTGGCAGGAATAAGGGTGGTTTCCAGCTGCAGAGCATGGGCACATGACATGTCTTGAAAGAAATGAGTCAGACTTTCCTGTCAGACAAGCTCCCAGGGCTCACCTCTTCCTTTCATATATTCATGCTTTATGACATGCCTCTGTCCTTGAAGCTCTACATAGTTGATAACTATGACAGGAGTTGCTTCCACCTGAGATATGCACAGAAAAGCTATTTTCTAATAAATACTGCTTCATCCTACCATGAGCTCCTCTTGCAATGAATATTGCACAGCGCCAACCTTAATGAACAAAGACATTTAAAACAAATTAAAGCTCACTTGTTATGGACTTGTGCAATTCCCTTTCCTCTGTGTGCAGTGGCTACCTAATATCTGCTCACTGGTTCTTAACTGCAGTAAGAAATACTAAATCAGAATCATTATTTCTAGGTGTGCCTACACCCACAAGACCTTTTTGTTAGACATAATTTTTTAGCCAGCTTCAGACAGAGCAGTATTTGGCTACATTTGAGCAACCTCTTTGGCCCTGAGCAGGATGCCATTTGTACAGCTCTCAGAAAATTATCCCATTTTTAGACGAGATAAAATAGTTGCATGCAAAACATGGTGTTAATGCATTTATGTTACAGTTCACAAGAACTTTGCTATGCCTTCAAAGGAAAAAGAATGCTATCTATGCATCCCATAACAACACTTAATAAAAAGTTACAAACTTTTCCTGCTCCTTGAGAAAGGAAAAATAAAAGGGAGAGGAAAACAAAAAGAGGGGGGGAAAAGTGGTTTCCTAAATGGATCCCTTGCCTCTTGACACTGCTTTAGTCTTGCCTAGTAGTAAATAGGGGAACAAGAAATAGATTTAGACTTTTCCAAGTTTTGTTGTTTCATTGATAAACTGGCCAAGACAGCTATTGCTAGTCTAAGGAATATATAGACTGCTGCAAAATCAAAATCCTTGTCCAGATTCCTCCCCTGGTCCAGGCCTTCAAAAGCTACATATGCAAAAGCCGTTGTTGTTTTGGCATCTTTCATTGTTTTCCTACTTAGTGCCAAATTTTCAGAAATGAAGGATTAAAGATTAGGAACAAAGCTCAGGAAAAATGGATTGTACAGATGACAGGGATTGAAAATCATGTCAGTGTGTGCTAGAAAGCTCCTTACAGCTCTCACATAAGCTACAGAGATGCAGCCTGAATCTCCAGGAAGCAAACATTCCCTGCCACAATTTTAAAAAGAGGCACTTACCAAGCCTATGTATTGTTCAGCCACTACAAATACATCCATTTTTTTCTTGATTTCTAGAAAGATATTTTGCTCATGCTATATTAGAATGACAATGACATCTAAGTCAAGGCTAAACCCACAGCAGAGTGATGAGCATCCTGTCTGAATGTGGCATACAAGCATAGCCATAGTACAAAGCACCATTTTATCTCTTTATGTCCCCTGGATGTTTGCTCTAATCATCCAGAAATGCTACATACAACATCAAAAAAAAAAAAAAAAGGTAAGAAAAACACTTGTAGGTTGGAATGTCATATTAAAAAGAAAATTTAAAAAAAAAAAAAATTAAACACTTTCTTCTATGGGTTGTACATTTTCTACATGTACACGCAGGGAAGCAGGCACCCGATATTGTGGTGTGATATTTAATCAGAATACAACTATTTAGATATTTTCTTGGTCTGTCTCTGGGTTTTTCATTAAAAATACGTGGTTAACAGCAGCCAACCTGATTTGCATGTGTGTGCGTGTGTCTGATTTGTTCACCGCTATGCCTCCTGTGTCCTACATCTTAATCACATCCAGGCACCCGCCCCATTACATTACCAGAAGGGAAGTGATGGACATCCCTTGACTCTCTTCATGACCCTCTGATAATCCTGTTTCACACACAGGCTCCCTGCTGTATGAAACACAAAAGCTGCCACTGTAGTTCTTTACTTCCAGTCGATATTCTGACAGACTTGATCTAGCAAATTAGTATGCCGTGGTAGGGGCACGACAAAAGACCCTTTTGACACACTCTGAATCGATACAAAGGCCAACAGAGAGCCATTTCACCGTAGTTCTGTTATTTTTCCCCTTTTGATGACCCTTCTTCTTCTTCTTTTTTTTTAGCTTGTATGACCTTGTCAGATTTAAAAACATAATGTTAGAAAAGTCATCCTTGGACAGGAGAAGAAAAATCTAAACATGCAGAAATGCAAGAATACCAATGTAAAATTACAATACAGCTGGATCAGAGGAATACAGATTTTCTTGTGTGAATTTGTCCTTCATACTGCTGAAATCCCTACAAGAGTCCAACGTTAGAGCATAGAATTAAACATTGTTCTAGCCATAAGTGCTGTGTTACATCTGTTTATTATTTCTTTAAAAGAAAAAGATTAAACTGTTTAGCATATTAAAAATGTATGTCTAAGTTCTATTTCTTGGTATCAAGAATCTTGCAGCAGCATCAAGTATTTTACAAGATTGTAGTCACATTTACTTAATTTCTAAGGGCTTATGCTGTGAAATTTAAGTGAATTTATGTTGATATTTATCATACAATACAAAGAATAATACATTTCTGTATTTGACATTGTTATAAAAACAATTATTAATAGCAGCTTAATCTGTACCTGAAAGTTTATCTGCAGAAATTTAACTTCTTCAAAAATATTATGCATACATAAAGAAACTACAGACTTAATTGAATTGCATTTGTAAACAATATTTCTGCATGTATATGTCTACCTCTGCAAGAATTATTCATTTCAGAATTATTAATTTTCAGAGTCACTATAATTTTAAATTCACACCTTTTCAGTTAACACCTTTACCAATATAATTTCTTTTATTCTGGCAAAATCTGTGTAACAGATTTCCATTTTGGTCCTTAGGAAGCATACTTGAATGAGGATGAAAACTCTTTATCTCATAATTGATACTTCTGTGTTACTATATCCAGATACATGTAGACACTAGAACGCTCCCTTATCATAGTTTTAAAGATGTAATTATGTCATAATAAGGCCTAATTCTTGTAATTTGCATGCTTTTTTATTGTTCTGAACATATGATGTCTACTCTTTAATGAAAAATAAGTACTCAGATAATCCATATTTTTTTTCTCACAGTAACAAACCTGAAAACACCTACTCAAACTCACTTCCCAAACCTAATCTTCGAATTTTAAGTTTTCAAGCTGAAAGCAAACTTAAGTCAATAAAAAATGAGACATTCCCAGCTTCAGAAAGCACTTTGCTGTAACTCACAAAGAAGCATTTTCCAAAAATACAGGTGCACAAATTACTTGTGGTATTTACTGTACAGTATGTACATTTGACCTCTGCGGCAGTCCAGCATTTTTCAACACATAAACCTTGTTCTCTCAAATAGAACTACTATATAAACACAAGGGATAAAGCATATTGTGTAAGAAATTCAGGCCACTTCAGACAACTCAGCTTGATAACAGAGGCAAAATTACACTAGCTGTTCCAATTCCTCTAGCAGTTTTATCTAGCCTAAGATTACCAGACTCAACCCCCTTCTGCAAAGCCCACAAAGGACAGGGTGACACACTGGGTGAGATACCTGTGGCCCACAAAAAACTTTTACCTTTTACACCAGCTGTGATTCACACTAAGAGGACATTGGGAAACATGTCACATTTCTCTGAGACAGAGAACTCTGTCCCAAGATAAATATAATACAAGTTTGTATGAAGCAAGAACTACTCTTAATTTTATCATAGTAAGAACATCTTTTTGAAGCTCACATTTGCAGAGCAATAGGTTGCATTCCTATTCCAAGGAATGAAGACAGAACACTGTTACTATGTACAGCCCTTGTCTAACATGTATTAATATACTTTTTTTAGGAAAAAAAGCCTAAAGCATGTGGTAATTATTTTAAAAGAGTTTAGGCTAACAGGCTGCAGCATAACTTCATATCAGGAACAGAAATTGATGTATCTTGCCAGTAGGATCCTCTTTTATATAATTAAGGTGTTTCTTCTCTTCCACCATTTGACAGTCAACTAAAACAAATATAATAATCCTCCAGTTTGGCATATAAAATATTACATGGCTAGCATGTGTCTTAAATAAAACCTCTACTGGCAAAAATTAATAATTTATTTTAGTAATTTTGGTTTACAGATGTGACTTTACCTAACTCTGAGATATGACATGGAGGCTCAAGGGTCTGGAAGAAGAGAAGGAAGAATAGCAAAAGGAGAAGGGTTTTTCCCTGGCATCACTTCTTTCTAGCCACACACTCTAGTGCACTTTCATTGTATAAATATGATAAGGGGCTGGCTACCACCTCTCCTTTGCTGACTGGTTAACCATTTTCCTTAAAATTTCCCTCCAGTGGGGTATGCTCTCAGGGGAAATGGTTCTATCCTGATATCTAGATGTGTTGTTCCAAATTATTCCATTAAATATCATTATTTCTCACTGTACCTAGTGTTAACCTGTACTCCTAGTGTCCTAAAACACTAGGCTACCAGGATATTGCCCGATTTTTTCCTGTGCTTGTGTATCATCCTGAGATCATCCTGCTCCAGAACACTAAAGTCTGGACACTTTTTTAAAGCTATTAATTTAAACCAATAAAAATACCCTTTAGCTCTGTCTTTGACAAATTATATAATTCCAAACTCTGCCTCCTCCTTCAGACAAGACAGTGTGATGTCTTCTGCCTGTAAGGTGGGACTAAATATCCAATCATCCAGAAGACAGCCAAGATGCAGAGATGTGAGTTCTTCCTAGAAAATCAAGTCAGCTGGGTGCAAAAGGAGCATCAGTCTTGCGTTTTCCAACAAACTTTAGGAGAAAAAGAGAGCAATAATGCAAAGAGACCACATCAGGCTCTGGAGGAAAAGGCAATGTCTTTACAAGGACAAAATCTCATTGTTTTAAAGATTATGTTAAGAGTTTCTCTTTGTGGTAAATATTTTCTATGTGGTGTGTGCAAAATTATTAACGCACATTCCTTCTTTTTTAAAAAATGATTGAAATTCTGCATAAAGGCATAAAATACAGTAGCTAGATGTGTTCAACAAAGAAGGATGGAGCAACATTATTAGCTTAAAAATATCCAGAACCTTTTTCTGAAATGCCCGCTGATGTGGAGTAGCAAATCAAAGGTTCAATCTCCTGTTCATGGGAATAAAAAGGTAACATCCATACGGTTTTTGGGAAAGTTTTGTGACCATTGTTTCTGGGAAGAAACAATGGCCACAGTATCAGGGAATTGTTTTGCTTGTTGTCATAAGCCATAAGAAGAACCCTTGAAATACATTGCTATCACAGGTACTGCTGGATTCCTGTGCCTGTGAGTACTCTTAGGCACTGTTTAATGGCATAGATACCAACTTCTGCTCCTATAACTCAACTGATCCTCATCTTTTCCACTTCACGTAATAATTCCCGGGTGGCTCTCAGTGTCTACTCTTCCACATTTCAGAATAAAAAGGAGGAAATCTGGATGGTTAAAAATACATCTGTAGTTTTACTGTGATTTAACAGGAGTTTCACTTCTCAACAGCTCCATTCACTTCAGGACAGTCAGTTTTAATTTGTGTTTGCTGGAAACCAGAACCAGCCCACTATGCATTGACTAAACCTACCATGTGGACATCAATTTTTAACTTCTGCCAAGCAAATGTAGACACTATTTTGAGGTTTTTCTTCTCTTAGAATAGTCATTGACCTCAGAGAGTGCTTCATCAAAGTAAAGATAGAAGGATTCAATGCAGGAAAACTGAAATATTTTATTTCATATACTGGATAAGGCAATATGGTGTGCCACTCACCCATATATTTATTTTCAAATTGGTATTAGTTCTTTGTGCTTATTGTTTGTCTCACCTATTATATGTTATTACAATTGCCCATCTGTATGTTTATATTACACTCCTATTTACCACTTCTAAGCACATCACAGTTCACCTTCAGCATCTTGCCTGCAAAGGAGGGAGAGAAATCACTCCAGCTTAAATCTTTCACTTCTTGCAAGAGTTTTTCCTACAGCTTCAGTAAATGAATCATGATGTTTGTTTTATTCTAATCCAAGTATCTCAAGCAACTGACACAGTGTGTAGCCAACTAAATGTCAGCCTCTATTAATAGGAACATGTAAACATAATCCAATATTTAAAAAACAAACACTCAAGAACTGGTGTCTTGCTGTACCTCTAGAATCAGCTCCTCAGCTGGCATGAATCCACATGCTGGAAGCACTAAACTCTGGTGCATTATGTGTCTGCCTACGAGAATGGCAAAATTCAATTTTCTAATTGACAGTAGACCCAGTGTGCTTCACTAGAGCATGCAGATGAAAGCCTCAGGCTGGACAGATGAAAGCAGGAAGATGTACGGTCAAAGCATCTTTAAAAAGATAGTGTTTAGTCCCTTCTGCCAATCACTGCGTGCAAGTTTTAGGTAAAATGAAAGAATGGGATAGAATGATGTATGGAAAGGAAAGGAAAGGAAAGGAAAGGAAAGGAAAGGAAAGGAAAGGAAAGGAAAGGAAAGGAAAGGAAAGGAAAGGAAAGGAAAGGAAAGGAAAGGAAAGGAAAGGAAAGGAAAGGAAAGGAAAGGAAAGGAAAGGAAAGGAAAGGAAAGGAAAGGAAAGGAAAGGAAAGGAAAGGAAAGGAAAGGAAAGGAAAGGAAAGGAAAGGAAAGGAAAGGAAAGGAAAGGAAAGGAAAGGAAAGGAAAGGAAAGGAAAGGAAAGGAAAGGAAAGGAAAGGAAAGGAAAGGAAAGGAAAGGAAAGGAAAGGAAAGGAAAGGAAAGGAAAGGAAAGGAAAGGAAAGGAAAGGAAAGGAAAGGGAAAGGAAAATTTCTTTAGTTTACTCAAGGACTCTTGGATGTTTTTTCATCACTTATGCTTCAGTTGCATCCTTGCCATTACCTACTTGTATCAGACCAGTTCAGATATTGGTTGCAAGACATTTCTGACATTATTGCTCTACCCTATAATAAAATGAGAAAATCTCTACCATTCTAGAGATTCTAAGAAATGTCTGGAGTTAACATGCAATTTTTTCCCTACATTTAATAAACCCCATACCATTTGGCTGGCTGAATTTGCACTGATTTACACTGTCCCTGTGCCAAGCATCCCATCAAACTCTTCTCATCACTGAATGGCTATGGGTAACAGCATTTGAAGGGGACATCAGTAAAAATCTTTCTGTGAAAAAAGTTTGTGAAGAAAATTCTAAAACTGAAGATAAATGTAAAGAAAGGAAGAAGATTGCAGGTAAATTTGTCTGGTCAAATGAAATACTTTCTTAAATGATTAAATGAAAAAAAAATTCCTTCTCCCTTCACAAAATCTTCCTCTCAGTTTCTGTCAAACCCAGTCTGCACCCTACTCTCCCTTCAACAAAGTGAAAACAAATATGCAACAAGCTTCATGTTCATTATATCCTAAAGAGTAATAAGAGAGAGAGAAATCAAAGATTTCTTTTCATGCCCTCAAAAACAGATGAGAAAATAAATAAATAAATAGTCTTGAGCCAGGTTTCAGAAAAAATAAACAAATCAACATTTCTTGCAGGTCACCTTTGAAACTTCAGGCTGCCTTTTGTACTGAATTGTTCTTATATTCGCTTACTAATCTCCTCACATATTACAGATTTCACAAGTGACTTGTGATGCTGAATTGCTATAGCTATTTGTACAATTCCCATGTTATTCATTGTTTGCCCGTTTGCTTTACCCAAATTGGAGAGAATGCACTTTTAAAGTAGCTGTCAAAGTGTGACTCATCTGGAAAGTCAGTAATTACTTTTCATAAAGTAATATGCCAGAGCACACAAAACTCATAAGAATTGCACAAGGTATTGGGATACATGAACACAGATTTCTACCTACTACTTTTCACAGTTCAAGTAATTGTAAAAACCCCTTTAAAACAGAGAACCAAATGCATAAATTCACCCCTTAAGTGCATAAGGAAAAATATATTTTTGAGAATATATATATTTTTTTAAAAGGGCTTTCAAGGGAATATTGAAAGAAAAAATCCCACACTTTTAAGAATATTTTAAAGAATATTTTGAAGTGTATAATAGTAAAATAGACTAAACCTTTCTCTCCTTTAGTTTTAGAACTAAAACTAAACTGTATTAGAAAAATAACTGCTTGTTTCTGTTATTAAGACAAATATCAGAAAAATTTGGACAGAGATAACATCAAGAACAGAACATTAATAGCTTTAGTCCTAATCTTTCATCTAAAGCATTCACATTTTTCATTTATAACACCTTCTTAGCTCTACAGTTCAGCTGTAGACCACAAAGCACTAGAGCACCTATCACTGGGGAGCTGCACAGCCTTGTTTTCAAGAGGAAATAACAAATATATGAGTCTTTTCTTCTCCTCTGTGCCCTTAAACACAACTTTAGAATAGGTGTGGTAACCCATTCCCATACTTGGTTTTACAAATAAATAGCAAATAAAATACTTGTGCTTACTCTCTAGGAAAAATGAATTGTTTCATTAGTACTTGACCCAAAAACCAAATAACATTTTGCCTCAGTGGACTGGCAATGGCAAAGTGGACCTGTTCAGTTAGGCTTAGGCTTTTGTTGTGACACGTAATAGGCATCACAGGGGGAAGTGTTAATGGGTATTTAAGGGGACATGACAACCCCATTAGCTTCCCTGATAAATTTGCCCTGGAGTAAATGACTATCCTTGCCATGGAGATTTCACTGCTGATAAAACAGCAGAAGAGAAGGAAAAAGAAAGTTGTGAACAGGGACAGTACCAGAGAAGGTTATGGTAAATCAGAGATTCTGATTGCAAGATGTAGAAAGCCCACTGGAAATTAGTAGCTTTTAATTCTTTACCTTTTAAACCGAACTGAAAGATTTTGGCAGTGAAATGGTGCAAACTTCTCATCAGTTATGTGAGCATGATTTTCCTCTTTGAAATTTTTCTAAAACAGACTGTCTTTTGATAATATTAAGCATGCAACGTTGAAAATTTGTAGAATACAACAAATGGCCAAGTATTTTCCAAATTCTTAATTTTCTTTCATTCATCTCCACTATGCTAAATATCTTTAAATGTCATTGTATTTGTTTGTATAATTATACAGTTTTTATTTCCCAGAAGACGATCTTTCACGCCTATGGGCAGTGTGTCTGTTCATTTATCTGCATGTATACTTCTGATCTTTAAATCTCTGCCTATCACTTGCCTATATTGCTTCTTTTCTTCTTCCTCTCTGTCCTTGAGCAATCAGGTCAATAGCTACAGCCAAACTTGGCAGCTGTTAGAGCAAGATGTCAAATGTTGAAATATATATTCTTCCTGCAATGGCATCATGGCCTGTGGCTAGTCCTTTGTGTGGATTCACTGCCAGCAATGTGGCTGTGTTCAGTGCTGACTGCTCGAGGGTGTAGAACTGCCTGTAGGGTTATATCAAAGTCATACTGTTATGTAGCTGACTATGTGGCTTTCACTCCTTAGATGGCATAATTTTCTGGCCCTGATTTAGCTGCATGATATTTTCTTGCATCTATTTCTATGCTGTGTGCCAGAACATCTCACAACCCCATCAACTTATTTCTTTGCATTAGTCTTGCATTATTACATTCCCTTCTAATACAGAAAATGTTGTAAAACCTGGAATGATATAAATAAATATAGGGCAATAAAGAAGCTAATTTTTAAAAGTTCATTTTAAGTAAATGAATATGTGTACTTCTGAGCTTTAGCCACTGTCTTCAAACAGATGGCAATTTCCTTTATTCAAGTACTTTTGACTGTGATATACAATTAAGCAGCCAATATTGTTTGCTTTAGTCATGCAAAAATGATTTATCCATCCAGATTTCTGAACTAAGGTACACAGAGTCTAAACCTCATTTGTTAAACTTCTAGGAGCAAAATTATGTTTTGCTCCAGAAGCACCTTAATCATTATTGGTAATAATGTTCACAGAAGGCATTAAAATTATAACTAAAATCCACCTTGTTTTTTCACAGAACCTAAAAAATTATCACATTAGTTTCCCTCCAAATATTTCAGCAAAGATGTAAATACTAACAGGGCAACAGTTTGTCTGAATTGTGTTCAGAAAAAATTTTCTTTGAAAATGTCTTTGTGATGGGAACCTATTTGTGGTCTGAAAACATCAAACACTCTGTCAGAGATTCAGAAGAAGAGCAATCACATGGTGCAGACTATAGCTGGGGCCCTTGAAGTGCACTAGAGATAGAAGGTGACACTTCTAAATTAGAAAGAAAGAGGCAAGAAATCTGTTAGTGTGTCCAAAGATTCTTTTTCATTGGTGTCATGCTTGTGAGACATGCATGAGCATGAGTACAATAATCCTGCGTGTAGACCCAAAAATAAATTTGATAAACTGACATTGTCCATATTTTCAGATGCCAGTTTGTTGCTCGTCAAGGCAGTAGTTTTAAGGAATAAAACGACACAATATTTTTGCCCTTTAAAGGGAAAAAATCTTGAAAAATCTTTTTTAGGGTCTATAACAATAGGACATACACCTCATGCCATAGACTGTACACAAAGCATGACATGGTCTAGATTGGGTGTTACAAACAACTCTATTGGTCCCAGCGCTGAAGTTTCTATTCAGAAAAATGCATCTTCATGGAAATTAACACATGAGAGGAATGCCTAAGTGAAACAATTATCTGAAAGATTAAGCATAGAAATAGGTGAGCTAGAGAGCTGGTTAACATACTTCAGTCCAGTCCTCTTACAAAAATTTCTTTCTTAAAAATGTTTTCTTGGAAAAAAATGTCTGCATGCCAAATAGATCTCAGTCATGAGACTGTTGGTCACCTCAGGAAGATTTGTTACAACACAGGAATTGCATGCATGAATACAGATTATTAATCCAAATCCCAGTGTACCACTTTTAGATAGAATTTCTGCAGGCAAATCCTTTCTTCAACATCAGTTTTAAATTACAGCTATGAAAGTGAAATCTTTCAGCAGATATCTGTTGAGTCCTTGTTCTTTTGGGAAAGAAGTTTTCAAAAACTGAATGGGGAATGTACACCCAGCAGCACTATTCCTTCCCACTGAGCAGGTGTCTGTCTTCTGGATATACCAGTCAGACAGAGAAGTTTAGCCTTGCATCCTCTTTCCTCTTACTATGTCTATATCCCTTAAAGGCCACAAACTACAAGGGAAAAAGAAAGGCTCAATGAAATACTCAATTACTGTATTTGGAAAAACTTAATTTGTGTGCACAGACATTACTAGGAAATATCATAATCAGAAAGATAAATCAGTAAAAAGAAAGACTGACAAGCTTGCTTCTACGTTGGTAAAATTCATAACTCAGTATGTAGAACATAATTTTTATGTTCAGACATTTTCATCCATTTCAATAATTTGAGCCAATGAGAAGCTGTGATGCACAAAGTTGCATTGTATTGTGCCCCACTCCAGTAAGTTCAGTCACGTATTCTGCGAATCCTGCTGTATGTACTCTACAATGTGTCACAAAACTAGTGCATGTATTTTTTACTAATTATTTGTACATATATTTCATACTGCTCTGAACTATCAGTGTTTCCCCTATGGGCAATTTCACTCAGCCAAAATTTGGCGCATTGTTCCTTTGTTCTTTCAGAGGTCTGTATATATCTGTATGTTGAACTTACTTTATAGACCCAATTAATAGGGGCAGCATAGAAAAACAAATGTTCAACAAATTCATTATTAATATATCCATTTAATATCTACACACACTTTAAAACTGCTGAAATCAACTAATTTTCAAATAAAATGCAAAATATACCATAGAACAATTATATTCTCTTCTAGAAACAAAAAATAGCATGGGCATTTTTATATTTCATCTCAGAATGGGATGTGACCTAGATTTAAACTCTTATCTGTAGAAATGAAAGATCTCCACATTAATCTACTGTTGCTTGAACATGTGGCTTTACATATATCAAGAGGGGGGCAGCTCATGAAGTTGAACTTCAGCTGCTTATCTTTTGTTCTTCACTAGAACAGGGCAGTGAAATGATCCCTCTCCTTTCTCATCCCCTCCCCCAAAACAGGAAAAGAAAAAGAAAAAAGCTTTAATCCTCTCTGGTACAAATTTCCCTAATATTCAATAATCACTCCCTGTCTCCTTCCCTGTGGGAGACGTCTGGTAGCATCTGTGCCAGCATATGTTAGACATCTCTGAGTGGGTCACTACCTCATTTTGTCACCGACTCCTCTATCACCTAGAGAGACAGCAACATCCCTCCACAACACAGTACTCCACAAGACACAGCACTGTCATGTCTCTCTCAATAATCTTGGTTCAGTACACTTTAGCCCATTCTCTGTACACTTTAACCCACTAAGTGTGGTTAACCCACTCTTAACTGAATCCTTTTCATAGTGGCATTAATATGAGTGAAAGGAACATTATCATGTGTATTGCTTTAAAATGAGCCCTCTGATGCTAATTTCAGACCTGTACCTCAGAGGACAGGAAGGAAAAAATAGGTTCTTATAAGTCACCTAATACGCTTTAAATGCTTTGAATAATACATATGTAATTTGCAAATAGGTGATATTTCAAATCTCACTTGTGATTCATTTCTATGGCAATAGATTTTATTAATGGCTGTGAAAAAGTCTGCTTTTTCTTTCCTTAATTCAACAAAATTAGATGGAAACATCTGGCTGCATTAGCTCTCAGAAGTTGTCTGTGAGTTGCTTTTCTTTTTCAGTTTGTGGTGCAATGATGTATTGTAGGACTATTTTCAGCAGAGGTGCAATTTCTGAAGTGTGCACTGAGGTTGTTTCCAAGCTAATGACTCTTACATCTGCTCTTCATTTCAGTCCAGCCTCTATTTTTTTCTGTAATCAAGGCTGATCCTCAGAAAGTTTCCAGAATAATTTTCTGGAGTCTAATCTAAAAATAATAAATAAACCCATTTTTAAAGCCTCAAAATAGTCAACCTGTTGTTAGGATTAATTTCTCATTATTTCTGATATTTAACTGAATTAGAAGAGGAAAACCTGAAGTATCTTGTCTGATAATATGTCTGATTCCTTTTCAAATGCCTAAAAACTACTAAATGAAGAGTCTGTTAAACTTCTATGAAAGTCAGTTTAATTTTCTGTGCACTTAAATCATAGCTAAAACAATATTAAATAACTTTTGAAGTGTTATCCTCCAAGTTTAGATCCTGATTCAAAGTGATGAGAAACAAATAGATGTATCTTGATCTTTTTAAGATCTCTACATTTTAAGCATCACTAAGCTAATTTAAAATTTTATTTTTCACACACTAGTCAGAAAAAAATTCATATAACTGAATAAGGAATTCAACAGTCAGTTCAGTTTTGTCACACATAATATTGAAAAGGTTTTCTCTAGGCTGGTTTACCTAGAACTGTAATATTATCTAAAATGGGGGTTTCTAGACCTTGAAATATAATTTCCTAATTAGAAAAATGAAACTAAATACACCTCCTCTGAAGCCATACCATATGTTGCTAAAGTTCCACCCGTTTCATATATCATCAGCACCTCTTCACAATTGCTAGCCCTTCTCTGTCATTTGAGCAAATTATCTGGCAGATAAAGAAATGGTGATCCAGAAAACTCAGCTCTTTTCTATACAATTATGGAGTATGAAAGGCCTATCAATATTTTGGATCTTAAAAACTCCTCTGATGTACTTACAGACATGATAATTAGCAATATATTTTTGAAGTGCATTACGTTTACCCTATTGGGTATAAACATAATCAATAATTATTATAATGGGTGGGGGGCATTCTAACACTTTCTTCTTGTCTGAAATCTCCAGATTGCTAAACCTATATGAGGAGACTAGACATGACAATTTGCTGCATTATTTTTTAACAGACAAGATGGCAGAAAATGGAATGGAAAGATTGTGCTTGGGTACTATGGTATGAGTTCAGATTTATAGGAGGATAGTTGTGAACAGAATACGGCTGCAAGTATTTAAATATATGATCCTTGTTAAGATTCAGACACTGAAGTGGAGCTGAGCTCATGGGTGCCAGACTGCTGTTGATTTCAGAAACCTGTGACAATAAGGGTTAATACTGGAAAACCTGATAGACCTGTATGCGTAGTAGCAGCATGAACAGTGCTGCTGTAATTGCATTTTCTTTCTTTCCTGTTAGACAGAAAATAATCAATATCCAAGGAGAAGCTGAATAAGAAATTTTCAATGATTTGTAGTGCTGTTGAACAGGGATATGACTTTTTTGACTCTTAAGTCAATTGTCTGCCTCAAAATTATTTCTGAACTATTTTCTGAAGTGTGCATTAAAATTTGCCTGAGAAGGTATTGTCAAGTAAATGATATTTCATAGTGTTTTCAGGAGCATGTTTGAATAATCATACTGAATTTCTTTTTGCTACTGAGTACCTTAATAAAGAATCAATACTGCAGCAGGCATCAGAGGAGTGAATCTTCACATAGTCTTTTGCTTGGCTCAGCTGACACTGAGAATATCATGTAAAGATGTGCACAAGCATTGTCAGCCGACTTGTCCTGTTACTGATTAGACCTAGGGACATATTTGATTACAGAATAGATGGGCAACATGCTTTGCCACCCCTTCTCAATATAATTTAAAATTTTGCTACACTGTAGAATGTGACTGACAAGTTATTAGGGTTTGCATTTGAAGGATAAAGTATGATGTGAAAGAAAATAAAATATTAGAGAAGAATGAAATGCCAGAGAATAATATCCTCCTATCTTTACAATTGTAGAGTACTGTGGTTGCAATCACATCTGATGAGAAGGGGTTTTGAGTGAAGACATGTTCTGACTGTTGTCATAAATAGATTGGAATTGCCATCAATCTACAAGATTTTTTTATGTCTGTGCCCTGGCCTTGCAGAAGTCCATACAAACACCTCAGCTAGAGTACTTGATAATAAATTATTGAAAGTTAATTTCAATACATGTAGGTGTTGCTTGTCTACTCCACCTTTGGAAAGCTTAAACTGAATATTTGTCTACACATATTTATACCCTAAGAGAGTTGTGTGATCTAATGGATTAATCAAATAGCAGATGGTGGGGTATCAGTATACGAAATAAAATAGAAAAACTTTTCATTCTATTACTCTTTAAAACATGCTCCTTTTTTTCCTCATGACTGGATGTACATTAGAATATAGGTCACAATAGGAAAAAGAATTTGTGAACAGTATCTCCCCAACATGGAGATGAAATTAATAATTTCACAGAACTTTTCTGTGTTGAATTGCAGAATTGTGTAAATTCTCATGTAGAAGTATAAAAGCCTGAATGCACCAAAAAATATATTCAGATCCTTTATTGAATTTTCCACTAGTAGCAGATCACATAATTTTCCAAGTTTACCTCATAGAGAATTTTCTTTCTCTTATTTTTTAGAAAATTCTGCATAGTGAGCACTTTTTTGTCTTGTCTTTCAGAGCTTTTTTCAAAAATAAAATCAGTTTTCACATATGAAGAAAAAAATATTACTTATTTTCATATTCAATTTCTGCTAACAACAGAATATTGTCTTGGTCCCAAACGTATTTTCATGATCCGTCTGAGCCTTCCAAACTATTTATTCTTTAATTAAAGTACAAGTTAGCTTATAAAAAGGTATTGTTTAGTTTAAATGTTAAAGAAAAGGATGACTGTCATGACATACTTGGTACTGTGGTTGTAGATTTCTACACAATATCTATGTAATATGCTCCATTTTCAAGATGCTGCTTTAGAGCTATATTTTTCACTAAGTAACTGCAAATAGCTAAGTAGAAAATTAAGAACATTCTGATTTCTCACAAGTTTTTTATTGAATGACCTACTAAATGAGAAAATATATTGAGTTACATTGAGTATTCATTATATCTGGAAGCAACAAAGTTTTGATTTTACTCCCTGAAGAAAATTGTTTTTGAAGTTGCAACCCTTATATACTTCGGAAGAGTTTAGAATTTAGTTTCCTAACCACCTCTCACCTGGAAGACAAAATTTGCCTCTTTTCATTTTCAGTCAGAGTTCAAAGAGGCAGAGTAACCATTTACTCAGATCACTTTGGAATTGATGCCTGAGCAACAAAAAAAGATTTGTTAATTTAGTACATAACTTTCAAAAGGAGACTAATATTTACACCAAAATATATTTTTTTATAATGCATTAGTCATAATATTGGACAACTGTATTTCTATCATGTAAGTGAAAATTTAGATCTTTTTATCAAAAAAGGACAATGTAAAGAAAATATGAAAGTCACAGTATATAAACACATTGCCCAAATGTCTTCAGAGGGGGATGTCTTCCCACTGAAATCTCTGAGAAGGGTCACCTGAATTTCGAGTTAGATGATGTCTACAATGTACAGGATACACCTACAAGGCAAATGGTTGATGTGGACTGGAGGCAGTGAAAGGTGGCTGTGCAGTAATGAAGGCTACTGCCAGCACTTGCCACCTCCTGCTTTCCCAGGAATCTTGCTGCTGGGTCATCCTTGCACCCTCTCTATTTTGCGTCCTGCCACCCACTGCTGCTCACATTCTTGCCCTCTCCCTTAGCCCCAGCCCACTCCCACACTCACCACTCCAGCCAAAGGCTAGGTGGCTGCTGTCTCTGCAAACAGACAGTTGGTCAGAGCATCCTGTGCCACATCCCTACAGCCCCCTTTAAAGCACCGAAACATTGGGAAATGCAGAGCCCTGCTGTTTTCATGGCAGGGTCAGCAGAGCTTTACGCCACCTGCATGTTTCCTGCTGTGGCTTGTACCCTGCCTGTGGTAACTACTGCACTCTGCAAGACTTCGTCCCATAAAGGGCCATAAATCTCTGTGAAGTCTAGGGATTCAGACTAATAGTAATTAAAAAGATATGTCCATGTGCACGAGAAGGTTCAGGTTTTAGACGTTTGAGGTCTGGCTTGATTTTAAGACTGTTTGAAAGCTGAAATTTGAGTGGAAGATCCCCATACTAGGATGTAGCCATTTTTGATTACCTGTAAATTCCAACCATGAAACAATAAGACTTTCAGCTTAGCAAATATTGAAAATTTACACTCTTCTCACCAGCTTGGAAATGTGTCATATTTTTCTCATTAAAGGCCACGCTGTTTTGTCAGAGGTGGTTTTCCATTTCTGCTGTCACTCTTAAAACTTCACGGCAATGCTACACTGTGACTCAAGATGACCAATCTGAGAACTACATAAGAAGAGACTCTGTTAGAAAAAAAAAAAAAAATTACAAAAAATTTTGATTTACCCTAAAACTCTCACAGTAAGAGAAAGATACTTTTCAGAAGCCATATAACTCAGCAAACAGACAACTTCTTCCATATCATGCCAATGAATTCAGAGATTATGGATATTATTTTCCAGCTAAGTTTGCAGCATTGCATTCTCATGTGCCTCACAGTCCTTCTCTGTGTATAACTGTATAAATACATGTATGTTCATGTACAACTCTGGCTGCTACATGCTTTTTTCTTCCTCATGATCATGTCTTTGCTCATGTATTTTCACCTAGGCCACTTTAATTTCTCCATTTGTGGCTGAAACAAAGAGGTTTCTCAGGAATTTCAGTCTCATTCAAAATGCAGAAGGGTGACAAGAATGCTTTGTTTGCTTGTTTTCAGCAAGTGCAAGTTTATTAGTGTTCGTTTTCTACTTGGATGCATGCAGAACCTCCATGCAACATGAAAGGTAATATGCAATACTAAAGCCACACTAACTCCGTGTATGCCTCCCATAAAGGTACATTGTAAGCCAGGATCATAACCCGGTTAGCAGAAACACCCAGAAGACTGAGAAATGCCCAACAAAAATTGTCACTAGTGCCTACCTTCAGAATAATTTTTGTTTTCTCAAACATGAAACACCACAAAACAGAACAAAGCACAAATGAAACTAATTCTGCAAACTCACCACACAACGTCTTTCTGGTTAAATGGTTCAATATGACACAGCTTCACTTCAGTGCTATTGACAAAACAGTGCATTCATCAATAAATATGTCGTCTCCTGTGCTCTGTGATTCTACTTTGCGTGTAAACATTCAGTCTCCTGGATGGACATATCTACTGAGGGACTGCATTAATGTTCCACATTCAGAAGATAATCATTAATCATAGCCCATAAACTTTACTTAGAAATACACAATCTCTTAAGACTAAGTGAAGCTTTAAAAGTTGGGTTGACGGATGTCATTAAATCATACACATTAAAATTTTACTGCCATTATTTCTTTAATGTCTTTATTTATAATTAATATCACAAAATACAAGCCAGAGGAGTCACCAGTTTTTCTACCAGATCTTCCCAGTCTGAAAAACCCCTAAATGTGAAGAAGGTGGAGGAGCAAAATACTCATAATTATGCACTGGGAGTATTTTTTTTTCTTTTTCTTCAATTGCACACAGGTTCTGCAGTGGGACATGAAGCACTAATGTTTAATCAAATTTCTTCACTGAGAGAAGTAGGTTTGAAGGCAGAAGCTGAGAAATAAGAGGTTTGCAGTGTGTGTGGAGTCCTGTCAAGGGTAGTGTTTTTATAGGAGACACATGAAATATGGAGCTGGCAGGGGTAACATAGCAAAGCTTAAGTTCAAACTGGACCTTGTATTTCATATGCAAACTTCAAATAATTCTTATTTTTGGTTGGATCTCATTGATGGCAGAACAGAGGATTTGGGATTTTCATTCTTCCAATTTCAATTACATAATAATATAATTTACTGTCAAATACAGAACTGATATGTTCCTCATTTCCATGTAGCTGAGTTATATTCATAGTGAAGTTTATGTGGACTAAAATTAATTTTCAAAAACATGTCTGACTTTTATGTAGCTTATTTTCATTAATTTAAGACATGTATATCACTTTCTCATATAAAAACAAACTCACTTTGATAAATATCTTATTTGCCTTAGATTTTGAAAAGCACACAAACTACAATTTTGATAATTTTAGCAGGGTGAATATTGTAATTGCAGTTGCCTAATATATTGGATTTTCTCCCTCAGTTATATAATATATTCGCAAACACAAAGTAGAAGAAAGAGAGACAGGGAGGGAGGGATAGAAAAAGAGAGAACATCTTACTTTCTTGATCAACATGTAGAAACTTTCCACTACAGAGTACTAAGTCAGCATAAGTCTGACCTTGTCTCTAATGTCAAAATTTGTCCCATCATTTTTCATAGCAAACAATTGGATTGACTAATGCACTTGTTGCTGGGACAACACTTTAATTTCTTTTGAAAGTATTCTTAATGGTGATGGAAGATGACATTGAGGCTTTATAGATGAATTTGAACTTCCTGGAAAAGGTGAAAAAGAGCTGATCAGGGACATTTCATAAAATTACATTGTTCAAGTCACAGAGAATGGGTGAAAAATTTATTTTACCTTGCAGAAAAATTTGATTTTTTTATATGACTGATTTGATGTCTGAGTAACTAGTAATTAGGAAAATCAAAGGTTCCCTGTAAAAAAAAAAAAAGTTGAAGTACAAAACTAGGAGACCATAATTATTTGCTAATAATTCCCAGACATAAAAATTGAACTGGTGATTTAAAGTACTCATATTTTGAGATAGGTTTTAATTGGAAACCATTTTAAAAGCCCCAAACTACTATGTCATTTTGTTTTGCAAGTTTGATTTTTCTGAACTTTAAGACTCCTTTTCCATCTCAGAAAAAAATGATAGTTTTAAATTGTGCACTGTCTGGACAGAATAAAAGAGTATTAGAACAAAAGCCATTCAGGCACTTCTCTCAGAATTACATTACTAATCAGATGATAGTAATGAATGAGACTAGGGACTCAGTCATGATTCTATTTACACTTTTTCACAGGTAGATTAAAGACGCAAAAAGCGCCTTTTTCACAAGTTACTAATATCTGTTGAGCACGTATGTAGCTTGCAGTAGAAAACCAGCTGCCACAGAGCTACATCTCTTCTGATTATGTAACATGGTGGAAAGTACAGAAAGGCTGGGGAAAGACAATCTTGGCATTGTGAGGCTAAATAGAGACACAAGAAGCAGGCAATCACCATTTCATTCCGTTCAGACCTCAGAAAAAAAACCTGGTGCTATTGTTGGCATTGGTGGGAGAGGCATTGCACACCTTGGTCATTCAGTGGAGCCACTGGCAGTATAGCTGGAGAATAGAGAATTGTGCATGAGCTGTACAAAGCATGACGAAGAAGCTGCATCCATGGGCTTACACAGACACGGGGGATGTGGGCAGGTGTGTGGCAGAGCAGGAAAGCAGATGAGCTGGGAAGAGGTTTACTCTTTGCGGCATTTCACTCAATGTTCATTTGTGCACTTTCAGTGAGGAAAGAAGTACTGACCACCCAGTAATACAGTTTCTTGTACAAAATACAGTTAGGTTTTTCACAGCAACCCAGGATTTTGAATCCTGTATTTCTATTTTTCCTCAAATTTCTCTTCTGTTTGCCCTTTTGTGGCAAAAGACCTCATTTTGTTTAGCAAAAATGATTTTTTTAGAAGAGCTTCATAACTGCTTTTTCAAGGATAATTTGAAAATATAAGACTGGTATGATTCTGGAGGTAAAATTGCCAGGGACTACATGAGATAAAGGAAGTAATATCAATAAAAAGAGATGAAAGAAAGCAGAAAAGTTTTCATCTGGGGCAGAAGCACAGGCCTGAGGCTGAGAGTGAAGAGAAAGAGTTTTCTGTGCTGACATCTTCAAGAATTGGACCCAAACTTAGCCTACAGCAAATCTTGTTGAAAAACTGACTTTGTAAGAGGCGTTTGTTATTCTACCATTTCCAGCAATTGCCTTAGGGCAATTTGAGCATTTCAGCTTCTGGAAAAATAGCTAACATGATATAATATATATTTATTAGCATTCAAACACTGTAAATTGTTGATATTTCCACATATCAAGACAATTGTTAAAAGTGAAACAACAAGGCAGTCTTGTCTTACGTTTGACAGTTTCAGCTCCTGGCACACTAAGCTCTTGTTTGATAAGCTACATTCATTCCATATTTGTGTAATACCCTGGAAGAAATTAGGTTGCAATGAAGTCCATTTTTGTCACTGCATGTAGCAATGAATATCACACCCAGCAGGGTACAGTGGCACCTGGCTGTCCAGACCCAGCGTAGCACAAAGCCATCTGGGGGTAATTACAACAAGGTATTCTTTAAAGACCAGATGGGACCAAGGAACAGAAGCCCCTACCCCTCCCAGTCATTTACAACATAATTCCTTTCAATGATATACTTAATCCTCCCACCAGCTACGCTTTTCAGCTTGCTGTTGTCACTGTTCCTTTATGTTAATTCACTTGAGAGACACAGAAAGGGAGAGAGAGCGGAGAGCAAGCCACCGGTGCCTCAAGGGGCTAAAAGAAATTATTCATCCTTAAATTGTTTCCACTACACCAAGTACAGTAACAGTTGTTTTGTTGGGTTTTTTTTTGGTTTTTTTTTTTTTTTTTTTTTTTTTTTAAGAGGGCTGAAATTATCCTAAAGAAGGTCAATGCTATAGCCCTGTGCAACACCAGCTGAGTTTTATTCAGCCACCTGTTAGCTAGGAGTGTTCTGCACATGCTCATGATGCATTTAAACAGTTTAAAGGGTCTTTTTATTGACTGGCAGCCTCCCTACATTCAGAGTGCTCAAGACATGGCTCTGCTTTGTGATCATATGTGGCACACAGGACTTAATTCAATTATGTTGTAAGCCTATCCAGTTTGTATCAGTGCCCTTTCACTTTTGTGTCATTTGTCTTGTATCTTGTAAAGAGTTGGGTGGGTTTTTATGGGGGAGGGGTTTGTTTTGTTTTGTTTTGGGATTTTTTTTTTAGGCAAAGGCATACACTAGAAGAAAATTGCCTTTATTTCATCATTCAGATTTGCACTGCAGATGTACAGGCTGCACTTTAAGAAAAACACAAAAAGTATATTTATTAATACAAAAGTGGTAAAACAAAAGAAGTTTCCTGCAATTTTAAAATCAAAGATATACCCATACATTTAATTTTGAAAGGTCAGGCAGACAGCCCAGACCTATTTTAAACAATAAAAAAATAGAGAGATGAGTAAAGAGAGAAAAAAAATGTATTTAATAGTTTTAAAATTGCAAACCATGAAGGCCCAGATATTGCTGTCCTTTCTCTATAGGCAGTTTTTCTGGTTTTGAGTTTTTTTTTTTTCATTTTAAAGAAATTGTACATCAAATGGCTTCCTAATAGGAGTAAGCTTGAATATATTTCAGCCTTGCTTATGTTGCTGTGTAGCCCCTGAACTCATTATCAGTGTGTAAGCAAACTGCAAATTTTCAAAAAAAGTTTTTTTAAAATTATACAGTAAGTTGTTTATACCATTTAGTAAATTTATATTAATTATGAAAATGAAATTAAAAGATGTACTTTGATCTTGACTTACCTAAGTGAGATGGTCCTGAAGTTTAATGTGATGTTACCATCTCCTTTGCTTTCAGTCACTGTTCCACAATTCTGACCAAACATTTAAGGAAATATCAATCCTGACTTTTCAACAAGTCACCAACTATGTCTTAATAACATTTAAGATAGATTCAAATGCATAAAAATCTATCTGTCATGGAAGAAGCTGTAAAGGACTAAGCTTTCTCCATACAGAGATCACAAAGGCAAACTGAAATCACACTGACGATACAATTCTAAGAAGTGTGGTACAGGCAGAAGGGAGATTGAGGTTTTTTTTAAAATTTGATTTATAAAGATTAAACTAGTTTTTGCTGGAATCTGAAATCAATAAAAATATAATGTGCTGTAGTGAAATGTACCTTTTACCTTTTTATAATGACTTTTACTTCGAACATGGATGGTGTGAAATCACAGTTATAAAATCCTATCTCTGCTCCGGTGTGTATGCAGATTCCATCACAGTAATAGATAAACATATCTTTGTTAGACTGGGATAAATATTCATTGATATCTATTCCCTCTCCTTTTTCCACAGAACAAAAGTCAGAGAAAGGGCAGTAGTGCCAAGTTACTTACTAGTCTGCATGGCAAATAGGTATCAGTTGCTGATGTATCAGCCTCAGCGCTGAAACACCCTGACCATGAAAGACCTTCGTAATATCTTCCCTCCAGTCATTAAAAGAACTTGTCATGACTGTGAACAATATATATCTTGAATCTGATACTTTTCTGATTACCATTTTCCACAAATGGATTGTTATTTTGGTCATTTTCTCTCTTTAGTCTTGAAGATTTCAGGAAGACTTTGAGAAGACTGCTGAAAAGCTTAACTGAGTTAGGAAGAAGGATAAATAGTCTGGAGAATACCACCCATTCAGTTTCACTTGGGATCTCTTAGTAGCATGTGAATACCACAGACATAGACTGCATAAAAGTACTTCTAGTTCCTCATGAAATAATGTAGCCTTTATTATGGAAAAGAGCTTCCTTAAGGAAGAGCTGGAGCATTTAATTATTCACAAAGAATGAAGAGATAATTACTGGGAAAGAACTACAGCAAAGTATTTAAAATCTGATTTTACATGTGTGAAGGCTCACATGGGTCTCGTCATTAGAATGAAGTTAATCCTTCCTTATTAAAGGTGACTGTCATGAAATTTTAGGATTCTGATTTCAGCCTTCCCACAAAGAAAATGTATACATTTATTTTATAAATTCTTAAATAATATAAGCTGTGTAATCAAACTGTACAGAAAGCAATTTAACATTATTCAAATATCAATACTTGAGGCTATAACCCAGGTCTTCAAGGAAGTCAGTGAAAAATAAGGACTGTGCTGATAACTTTCCACCTTGTTTTCATTCTGCTTTATCACTTCTCAAATTATGGGTGACTGATTAGGTTATTACAGGCATTTATGCATATAATTCCTAGCAATACTTCTGAACCAGAGAGTTAATGTATATGAGTATATTTTTTCACATAAAAATCACATATTCTTGATCACAGTGAACTGCTAAATCTCACAAATGCTTACTTTCTAACAAATTGCAAACAATTATAGTATACCTTATGTCAAAAATCACAGATAGATATGAAGAATGGACTAATGCAAAATGCTTCTGTCATATTCCCAATCCCTAAACACTCACAGTAATTACTTGTGCTTATTTACCTAGATGTAAGGAAGTGCCAACTGATTTAGTTCAAATAAGACTTATACATGAATCTTATTTAGTCTACAGCACAACTCAGTCCACTTTAAAATGCAAATTATTCCAGTGTAATCTCTCAATTCTGCATCTACCTTGACATTCATTTCCTTCCTTTTCACATTTTGATTGTTTCAGTTTAGTTTCCTATGATCCTTGATTTGCCTGGAAGAGTCTTTTAAAAGCACAGTGTTGGTGAAAATCTCTAAATAATGTGGCATGCGGAACTTCCACAGTTGTGATACCATGAAATCATGTCCGGTCTGACATATGCTGCCCTGGCATCATAGGGTGCTAGAAAGCTCCTTTTTCACACATCATAGGAAAACTTATTGGGCAAACAGTCATAAAATAATCAAGTGAAAAACAAGAGAGTCCAGAACTACTGAGAAAGAAAATTTTCTTCCATGAAGAAAACCCAACTCTTTATCTTTTGCATCCACTGAAGTTGTACCTAAATAAAATCTCTGAAGGTGGCTTGGTATTGACAAGGAACTTCCTCTCCTTTCTTTTGGGAAGATATGCCGGTGAAAGAGGATGTTAATCTCTTTTCCCCCATCGTCCCATCCTTTCCTTTTCTTATAAGGTAGCGCCTAGTTGTCTCTCAACCCCACAAAGTAATGAAATGAAAGTTCATTCATGAATTCCACCAAGGCTGTAGCCCTGTCATAGAAGACCACCAAATTTGCCAGGGATGGCTTGCCCATAGTAAAGCCATGTTGGTTGTCACCAATGGCCTCTTTGTTTTCCATGTGCCCTAGCACAGTTTCCAGGAGAATCTGATCTTTACTGGCACAGAGGAGAGACTGACTGGTTTGTAGTTCCTCTGGTCTTCTGCAGCCCCCTTTTTAAAATGGGGGCTATATTTCCATTTTTACAGTCATAAGGACTTCACCTGACTGCCATGATTTTAAAAAAATAATGGAGAGTGGCTTAGCAGCTTAATTTGCCAACCTCCTCAGGACCCACACATGAACCTTATCAGTTCCCAGGGATTTGTCCACATTCAGGTTCAATAGATCATCTTGTCCCTGATCCTCTCCTACAATGGACTTAGGGTCCTCATTCTCCTAATCTCTGCTTTTGCCTTTCTCAGCTTGTATAACATGGCTGGAGTACTTGTTGTCTGAGGCACAGAAGCTGTTGAGAACCTCTGCTTTTTCTTTGTAAGTTTGTAGGCTCACCAGGTCTCTGGTTTCCTTCTGGAGTGTGTAGCATTTTCCACAGCCTTTTCCCTGCTTCTAATATCTATATAAGCTTTTTCTGATATCCCTTATATCTCTGGCCAGACTCAATCTTAACTGAGAATGAGACACGCAGAAAAAGACATGCTTTCTGTATAAAAGTCAATCAAAGTATGAAGCTGTTGGGAAATAATAAATAAATAAATAAATAAATTGATTGATTAATTAATTAATTAATTATTTTTTAAGGAGTACAAAACCAGGAGCAGTGACTCAGGAAGTCTGTGAGACAGGACTTTGGAAAGGCATTCCATGTAAATACTAAGATACATGCTTTCTGCTATTTTCTTATTGGAGGTTCTTACTGCAGTTGTTGCTCACTTGCTCTTCTTCTGAGGAAATCAGCTGCAGCAGCTGAAGTACCTATAAGCCCTCTCCTGGTAGGGAGATACCTAGGACTAAAGAAAGAAGAGGAAAAAAGAAGAGGTAGAAGGGCTGTACAAAAAAAAAAAAGAAGAGGTAGAAGGACAAGGAGGATACTGAGCAGGGCAACCCTGTGGGCACCCACAAATCCCTGATGAAAAGCAAAGACTGTCATTACACTGGGCATTCTGAATCACAGAACATAGAGACAGTCCCTATCAGTATGGAGTGACTCTCACTGCTACATATGAATGTTTGCACATTTAAAAAGAAAATACATTAAATGGATGCCCTAATGACGATGTTATATAGGAAGTAAATAGAAAAGTTGCTGTTAGCTCTTTTCCACATGGTTCTTTGCAGAAATAATTTGTCTGGTTTAATCTTTTTCTATATCCTTAGTTAATTGTAGATAAAACTGTTTTTATTTTCAGTGACTAGATTTGCCAGTTTAGGAATTGTCAGAATATCTCAATTTCTCCAGCTTGTTTTTGGTTTTTGGTTTGTTTGTTTTTTTTTTGTTTATTTCTAATTTTTTTAGACAGTAGAAATGTCTAGGTTTGAAGGTGTAAAGCCCAGATAAAGAAATTATTTTAGTCGGGGAAATGTTGAGATATTAAGATGTCATTAAGAGAAACTAAGAAGTCATAAAGACAGTAGTGTTTTATAGAGTTAAATTTAACCTGAAGCTAAAATAGAGGGAAAAACATTAAATGGAAAAACAAAGAAAAAGTAAGTCATTAGTTATTTTTTGGGGTTTTTTTCTGATTTGATTAGGGTTTTTTTTTTAGCATTGCCTGGTGCTTTGAATTCAATTCAATGTTAGTTCCTCTTGGTAAGATGGATCCTGGTCTTGGTAAATCCATTCACATTTTTAACTCACTTAGTAGTTAAACTGAATCAGAACTCTAGAAAAAGAGAAAAGATTATCAAGGACATGTGAAAACTAGTGAAACAATAGCCAAATTGTGAATATTTTAATGAAGATTTAAAAAAAGCCGCATTTCTGTGCATCTCATTGATGGTATACATTCTGTTAGAACACAAAGAGTTTTAGCATTTGATTTCATAATCATGTCTTTCAGTTTCAAATTAAGGTTTTTCTATGAAAAATATAAGAGTAAAAAAATGAGGAGTTGCTTACAGTGGTAATAAATTTATTTTGCAAATGTTTCCCCAAAAGCCTATTACTTACGTATTTTGACCATTTTTTTTCTTCTGTTTTATACTTTTAGAACTCAATGTGCCTTACTGCAAGAGACCGGCATGGTATCCATAAACTGGTATGTTAAAGAGGCACATCTTCACTTGGAAAAAATGAGCAAGTCTGAAAGTTCTCAGTGAGTAACAACAAGTTCATTGTTTTGGATAGTATTTAATTCAGATGAAAATCTAATGTATGTCTAATAATTATGAGGAAAAATCTACAATCTTCTAATAATATCATGAATAAAATGGGGATTAAGGAAAGTGCAAGGCTCCCAATTTTTGGATATTGGTTTAATTTATTTAACAAGTTAAATAAATTTCTTCTAAAACTACTAGATGACCATTCACATTGTTGTAGCAGAAAGATATTAAAGGAATTAGACTAAGTTTCTTAAGAAATACTGAAGATGGATGGATTATATAATAATCATACATAATGGATGTAATATATAATCTAGCAGAAGAAACACTACATATTAAGGGATTTGTAATGACTGGCTTTACCTTCATGAATAACATTGTCAGTAGAATTACAGTCTTCCCCTCTTGTAGCCCATGACTTCTCTTGTGTGATGTCTTATCCTGTATCACAACATTTGCTCTTAACTTAAATGAAAAAGCAAATTCTTTTGAGTCCGTTTTCTTCTAGATTTCAAGCACTTCTGAGAACAGTATCAAGCACCTAGTATAGGAAGATGGCAGCAATTTCAGTAAATTAAACAGTCCCAGGAAATATTTTCAGATGCTAGAAAATTATCACTTAACAGTGCTGAATCACCGGAGAAATCACTGGTTACACTTGTTCTGTTATTAATGCCTTATCAAATGCACAACACTAGGATTCAAAGTTCTGCATTTTGTGTATTTAAGCTCTTGACTGTGTACTCACCCTTAAACACAGTACTGAGTACTTCTTTCAGTTAAAAGATTTCTTTCAGAAGAAAAGAAAGTAACTCTCCTCTATTGAGATCTCCACCTATCTATTACAACCGGAAATAATTTGCAGAACCCTAGTAGCCTAGGTAGAAAATATCTACCTTCCCTCACTACTATCATGGAAAACTGTGCTTACAGTTACCTGCATGTAGATTTGAATGAAAAGAAACAAAATATATTGGAGTTGTGTAAATGTTTCAAAGCAAGAAGGATGTCACTTGAACTAAATGCACACTTAGGAAAAAGACAATATGTTTATTATGTTTAAATGCTTCGATCAGGGCTTGGTGTTCTGCTATAAAGAATTTTAAAAGAAAAAACAACAGAATCATACAGAAAAAATGTTGACATGTAAAAGATATAAACTACTACCTAATAATAATAAATGTCATCTTGGCAAGGGTTGTGTCTGTGTGCTTCCTAGAGCCATAAATCTTTTGGAAAAATGTAAAGACCAGAGAAACAGAGCACTCACTCCATGGACAACAGACACAAACACACAGGGAGTGGGAATAGAGGCAGACAGAGGAAAGACAATAGAAAATAAGGTTATTGACAGTTTTCTGAATTTTTTTCCCTGAATTTTTTACTATATCTGCTTATAAATTGGTTATAGTAGTTGCATTCTGAAACATCTGGATATGCCAAGAGCTAGGAAAAGGCCCTTGGCAGTGAGGGAAGATCTATCAAAACATCAAGAAGTGGTTGCCACCCCAGTTTTTGTTGTGGCCATGGTTATAGTTTTCTGGTGGATTCTCAAGGCCTTAGATTTCCTCATATTGATGATATGGATACAACTCTCCACAGTCTGCCCGCCTCTGTTCTCTGTCCTGTACCAGCCCTAGGGTATGGAAACAAAATAATCAGGCTTTCTTCTTTTTTGCAGTCTTTCCTGGCATTTCATTTTTGCTACAGGACTCCAAGGGGTGCTTGTGGGAGTCACCTCATGCTCGAGCTGCCATGACCAATGGCTTGGTACCTCTGCCATCTGCAACATACTGCTTGCCCCGGAGCCATGGGATTTTGATTCATGAGTAACATCTGTAAGTCAAATTCCTCTGTTTCCATGTGAATTTAAGTCAGACTCCATAGGGTGATTTTGCCTTTGAACCAATTCAAATGAGACCAAAACTGGCACCAAAATATATTGTTACTCTGAAAGGACCTGCCAAGGGGAAAGAGAATTGTCACTGGTGAAAATAACTCAAGGCAAAAGTTTCCCTTAAATGTTATGAGCTCTTTGTGAAATCACACTGTTTTCTTTCAGAGTATTGAAAACAATGAAATATCATAACCTCTAGCAGCAGAAATTTACACTCCGTGGTCTATTTAAACTCCTCAATTCATTAACTTTCTTCTAATGTGTTCCTACATACCAAACAGTAGGCCTGATTTGCCAAGCCTTTTTTAAAATCAATACTCTGTTTTCATATTTACTTCCATCATTGGTTTGTATAAAATAATAAGAAAATCCCCTTTAATATCTGGTATCACTGATGTCCTGGAACCAAATTAATTTTGCTTCCCTGAGAATTTGGAAGTGTGTCTTATCATGTGCAGCCATCGCTACAAACCTCCCAAGGTGATATGTTTGCTCACATTTCTTTTAATTGCTTATTCATCAGTTTATTAGAGAAGCTGCCATGAGATAGCTCATGAGAGCATGGCTGTGTTTCTGAGCAATGTGCCACAGAGACAGCAAGCTGGCATTTGAAGAGCTGCCCTGCATGCTGCAGTGTAGGGCATGGCATCCACCCTGACTAACTCACACTGCTTTTTGTCCGAGGAATTTAAAGTGTGCCTGAGCTCCTCCCTGCTTCAGGCAGATTGCTTGCATTTTGTCCTCTAATTCTCTTAAAGCATCAAGTATCTTTGTGTTCTATGAATTGTGGGTTGCAATTTGGAAAAATAAGTATGTGAACCAATATATACAAATAAATACAATACCATCAAAGGCCACAGGAACCACTCTCCAAAGTGCAGAGCAGGCTCTTTTCAACTTCAATGGCAATATAAGATGCTCTGAACTTCCCAAACACTTATAGAGACTAATCTGTTCTTTTCACTGACTTCAACTAAAGAATGAATTTACCTTTATTTACCAAATCCTCTATTTACCAAAATCAGACTTTATTTAGTTGTTTGGCATGGGTGTTTACTGCAAATTCACTACTAATGTTTACATAAACATTATGTAAAGTAGGTGTAAAAGAATTGTGGGTTTGCTTTACTGTTTTCTACATGACACACATCCTTTCTAGTCTTTCCCCAACTTTGTTTATAATTTATTTGGAAATAGATGAAAATTCCTCTTTCAAATAGTTATAAAATTAATTAAAATCAGACTTTTACATGATAGCATTTATGGAATCCCTTGATACTTGGTAAGGGGAGAGCTCAAAATGTTCCTTTAAGTGATAAATGTATAAACCTCTTTTAGGCTTCAAAAAATCATGCTTTTTGATATGTATCTTACCATGCAGTTTTTCAGTTGCTTCAGGGATGGTTTTTATTTTTGTTTCAAGTACCTGTCCCATAAATTTTAAAGCACATCTTGCCTTACAGAAAAAAAAAAAAAAAAAAAAAAAAAAAAGTGTAATTTGGGTGCTAGGACACTAGAAAGAAGCAATAAATTATTGCTGTAATGACATGCTAATTAAAATTTTGCTTGTAACTCATGTAAGTGTTTGAAGCCCAGCAAATTTCTCTTTTCATTTGTGAAGTGTGAAGGTAAATTGCCCAGTGACAGTGGGACATCACTAACAAGTACAAATTGAATAACATGCTATCTTGCTCTATTAGTCCTGACTAGCGTGTCTGAATTAGATATTCAGCACACTCCCCATTGTAGGCCTGATTGATAAATGCTAAGGAGAATTTGTCAAAACAACAGGGGCTACACCCAGTGGGACATCAATATGCTCCATTTAGTCACCCACCCGGCACTTCCTACATAGGATTGTCACATAAAATTAAGACTGGCCGCTAACCAGCCATCAAGCTTGCAGCAGACACTAGGCAGCCTGTGTTCTGTATGCATATTAGTCACATGCTTAACAATTTGGGCTGTCATGACTGAAGCATGCAGTGACCTCTGGAGCAGAGGTTGAATTTTGCAACTACACTGAGACATCATGCTCAGCTGTTCAAGATTTTAGGCCATTTCCTGCCTGATCTGTGCACAGATGCACTGCCCTAAGCTATAATCTGTGGCCTAGTCCAAATGACAAATGGCACAGCATAGATTATTGCATTATATATTAAGTACTACAAGTCTGTAAATTATAAGTAAACTACTGTTCAGCCTGAATGTCTCTTCCAGCTTTTAGAACACTTTCCTTCATAAAGCCTCTCATGTGCAGTACAAATAAATATTTGGAAAATGAAGACATCAAATTTTAAAGATTGAAATAGACTGTTTTCCCTGCAATTAGCTGCTTTAATATGAAAGAGTTTTGTTCCAGACACAATTCAGTAAGTTAAAGCTGGGCTTGCTTCTCTTCTATTCCTCCCCTTTCCACTGAGAATTATTAGCAAATTAAGGTTTTCTGTGGACTCTATATGTTGAACAATTTTTGCCAGATAAATGGTTGAGGCCAGCCACTTTACATATTTCTTTCAGTATGGATTAAACATGCAATATTCAACACTAATAAAAATTAGTAAGAAAAATAAACATCATCAGTTCTGAGGGAACTAATTTGTCATTCTATTATGTTTAGTTTCTGTTTATGTACTGAAGTTCTTGTTTATAAGTGGAACAGCTGTAAAGAGTATAAAAAATAAAGCTGGAACGAAAGGTATTCACTCTGTTTCTTATTACTGAGCTGCAATATTTCATTGGTCTAAACTCGGTTTTTGTTAGAATAGGGTTGTGAGTTTCCTGTGTGTATCTAGGACTCCAGTACAGTGGTTGTGTGATGTCAACAAGCAAATTCTTTGTGTTAGGATAGAAAGAAGAAAGAATTAGAGAAAGAGAGCAAGAACAAGAGAGGGAGGGAGGGAGGGAGGGAGGGAGGGAGGAAGGAAGTGGCGGAAGTGGCGGAAGTGGCGGGAGGAAGGGAGGAAGGGAGGAAGGGAGGAAGGGAGGAAGGGAGGAAGGGAGGAAGGGAGGAAGGAAGGGAGGAAGGAAGGAAGGGAGGAAGGAAGGAAGGGAGGAAGGAAGGAAGGGAGGAAGGAAGGAAGGAAGGAAGGAAGGAAGGAAGGAAGGAAGGAAGGAAGGAAGGAAGGAAGGAAGGAAGGAAGGAAGGAAGGAAGGAAGGAAGGAAGGAAGGAAGGAAGGAAGGAAGGAAGGAAGGAAGGAAGGAAGGAAGGAAGGAAGGAAGGAAGGAAGGAAGGAAGGAAGGAAGGAAGGAAGGAAGGAAGGAAGGAAGGAAGGAAGGAAGGAAGGAAGGAAGGAAGGAAGGAAGGAAGGAAGGAAGGAAGGAAGGAAGGAAGGAAGGAAGGAAGGAAGGAAGGAAGGAAGGAAGGAAGGAAGGAAGGAAGGAAGGAAGGAAGGAAGGAAGGAAGGAAGGAAGGAAGGAAGGAAGGAAGGAAGGAAGGAAGGAAGGAAGGAAGGAAGGAAGGAAGGAAGGAAGGAAGGAAGGAAGGAAGGAAGGAAGGAAGGAAGGAAGGAAGGAAGGAAGGAAGGAAGGAAGGAAGGAAGGAAGGAAGGAAGGAAGGAAGGAAGGAAATTTATGTCTTGTTGCCCAGCTATTACAACTGAACTGAATATGAGCTACCAAGAGACGTTGACAACTTCTCTTTGTATTGCATGTAAACATTTAGAACTTTTATAGCCTCCCTTCCATCTTAATTTTTGTTTTCACAAGTGAAAAAAATGCTCATGCATCTTCCTGGTATTTAGACTAACCCTTTAAATCTATATTATGCTAGCATATTATTTTGGAACACAACAATGATCCCAACAAAAGTGAATTCTATTGTGACTTCTATGTTAACCTTATTGTGGCTCTTAAACCGGACTTGATGTATGTGGAATGAACCTCCTTTCACTAAATAAGTAGGTGGAATCAAGATCCTTGAATTTGGTAACTGGGAAGCATCTTCTTTCTTTTTCTGAGTGTAACAGCTTTCAGGTCAGTCAGTCTCCATGAGATAATGTGCGTTGCTGTGAATTAACTGGCAACTTGTCATCCTAATGTCTGTCTTCATGACATTTTGGAAGTTCTTTAGTTTGAATAGAAATCAGGTAAAAAAATTTTGATTTTTTTTTTTTGGTCAAACAATGTGAAACATTTTAACAGATATTATAGAACATTCACTGAGTTATGAGTGGTTTGACTTTGGATCATTTAACTGGTGGCAGAAAACACCAAGGTGACAAACACCCATTTACTTATCTCAAGGATTACATCATGTAACAATAATATACATCAAAATATATGAATTAGATAAATGCTTCTAGAACAAATTCACTTTTCTATAATACCAAAGAAAAAAAGAAAATTTATAAAATATATGGAAAAAATATTCATTTTATCTAGCATGGAACTAAGAATGTTGACTTCATTTCCTATTGCCTGACAGCTTTCCTCTATTGGGCACCAATTTTTCAGGACTGAAAATCAGTGAGTATTTAGCTCAGATATTGCCTTTTCCTGGTGTGATTAGACACTGAATTGGGAGGAGCTGTCAAATCCCTCAAGAGCAGAGAATCCCTGCAGAGAGACCTCAATAAACTAGACAGATGGGCAATCACCAACCATATGAACTTTAACAAGGGAAAGTGCTGGATTCTGCACCTGGGATGGGGCAGCCCTGGATGTACAGACAGACTGGGGAATGAGAGGCTGGACAGAGCCTGGAAAGGGCCCAGAGGTCCTGGTCCATGGCAAGCCGAACATGAGCCAGCAGTGCCCTGGCAGCCAGGAGGGCCAAGCGTGTCCTGGGGACATCAGGGACAGCATGGGCAGCCAGGCAAGGGAGGGGATTGTCCTGCTCTGCTCTGCACTGGGGCAGCCTCACCTCGAGTGCTGGGGACACCTCTGGGTGCCACAGTATAAAAAAAGACATGCTGCTCAAATGAGAGCATCCAAAGGAGGATCATGAGGACTGTGGAGGGCCTTCAGCCATAGGAGAGCAGCTGAAGTCCCTTGGTCTGTTCAGCCTGGAGGAGACTGAAGGAGACCTCACTGCAGTTATAACCTCCTTGTGAGGGGAAGAAGAGGGGCAGGCACTGATCTCTTCCCTGTGGTGGCCAGTGACAGGACCCGAGGAAAGGGCCTGAATTGGTGTCAGGGAGGTTTAGGTTAGATATTATAAAAAGCTTCTTCACCCAAAGGGTGGTTGGACAATGGAATAGGCTTCCCAGGGCAGTGGCCACAGCACCAAGCCTGGCAAAGTTGAAGAAGGATTTGGACAATTGTCTCAGGCACATGGTGTGACTCTTGGGCTGGAGTTGCACTCAATGATCTTGATGGCTCCTTTTCAACTCAGCAGATTCTATGATTTTATGATAACAAAAAGGTTTATGTAAGCTTTCTCTTTTGGTGAACTTAGAGTGGAAGATGGGTGAGAGAACTGGTTTTAGGGTAGATGTGGCATCTAGAAAGAGGAAAGAAATACAAAAGGGTAGTGTAAATCTAAGCTTTTTAATTCCACTGGAGTTCCTTGAAATTTAGAATATTGTAAGAAAGAAAATTATCCTGCCTTGTCAGAAAGTTCCTCTTCTGTTTGTCTTTTGGTGATAATATGTTATTAGAAGACATACTGATCCCTTAGCATACACCAGTGCTCTGAAAATCAGCTATATTCAATTAAGTTGCAGGATTTTGCATTTAAGGAACATAGTTTTGGCCTGCTCCCTCTGATAAACTCACAATTCTAATGCTATCTAATCTAAGTGAATTAGTAAGTGAATTCTCCAGTGATACCAGACACTGCACAGTGGAGGTGGTGGCTGATAACCCCTCCAGCTAGCATTTAGCAAATGAGCTGAAAGCCTTACACAGACTGTGAAAATGATACTTGTGAAAGTTCTGCAATCTAGGTATTCAAATCTATTTAAGAATAATTCATGTTACAGTCACATGCCAGTTGACTCTCTAGTTGAAATTCATTTACAAATTAGTGACAGACCCATGTACATACTAACAGAAATGAAGTTCTACTGTTTTCCACAAAGATTCCATAGGAAAAAAATGGGATCTGAAATAGTGGTTGAAATTTCTTTTTGCCTGGAATACACAAGAATCTGCTTATATTTGTTGGTGCAAAGGTAAAGAAAATGTATAGGAAGCAACTGACTCATCTAGATGCTATGAATGCATGAAAGATCTGCTGAAGCAAAGACAGAAGGGACTATAAGCATGAGAAATCATCAGGAAAAAAAGAATGATTAGGTTTTTTTGTAGGAAATGAGAATTGGGAGTATAAAATTAGGTGTGTATGTACAGTCTTTCCTAGAAGGATGTCGTTCAACAAACTGTGTGGATTATTTCAACTCACATGAACAATGCATTTACAACCAATGAATAACGTTTGAATCACAGCTATAAATAAAGTCTGTAGACTTTAATTCAAAGAAAATACTCCTGGGCTCTTGTTCCGCCTCTTGAGTGTTAGGAGGAAATAATACCAAAAGGAGATTGAACATTGGAACATTGAAACTAATGTTCTCCTACAATAATGATATAAAAATATGTGACACGAGCTCTGTACCCAGCATTATGCATATGTGTGCATGCAACAAGTGATAGATCTATAAATATCATCTACAATGGACAAAGTGTTACATTTTCTGAAGAAATGTACATAGGCATTAAAATGGGAACTGGTGTCTCACAATGATGTTAAACTGAAATATAAGAGAATAAGACTTTTTCCAGACTAAGAGGTAAAAACATATATATAACATCTTAAGAAAATAATGCAACTACCCACTGAAAAAAAACCCAAATGTAAAACCAAAGGTTGTGTTATGAAAGTGACATCCTTACTGTGGGGAAACAGATAAGCTTCTATTTAATTGTTTATTGTCTTTGTGGTTGAAGCATGTTAGGAATTAAACATTTTTGTTTGTTTTAATTGACACTTTGAATTTACTGCAGTTAATACTAACTTATATGAAATTGACTTTTGTATGAAAGTGAAACTCTTCTTATTGATCTACCTGTTCAAAAAGAAAAAAAATATTATTTATAAAAATATATTAAATTATTATTATTATTATTTTTCCAAGCCCTACTGGGAAAAGTTACTGAAGTGGCTTCCCCCCATGGGAAGTCTAAAGCTGGTCCGTACTAAAGGCACCTACCCTGTAAACAGCAGCCAGCTGACATTGCCTGGGGCAACATACAGATGATGAATCTTCTCCTCATCTCAGTTCTAATCTCACTCCACTAATTGTCACCAGTATCATCAGTGTCAGCAGCCTAAGATGCTGCACCGAGCCTGGGAGCTCCTCCAGAAGCTCTGGCCCTGCTCTTGCTCCTGGGGTTTGCCCCTCTGTCGGAGCAATCTGTGGTGGTGCCCCACGCCAGCACCCTGCTGCCAGAGCATGGGGAGCAGAGGGTGGAGATGGAGGCTGGCTCTGGGCCTGGGCTCTGGCCTGCATCCGGCTGATGCATTTGTTGCAGCATAGTGGGAAGGTTGTTGCAACTGATGTGGCATGAAACATGTTATAAATAAGTGATTAATAACTTGCCAATATTACTTTGTCTTTGTCACTTCCCACTTACACTACAGATTATTGTGATGGTAGAAGTCGAGCATTCAAAACACAGGAAATGCAAAAAACTAAAGCAGTTCTGCAATCTGAACACAAGCTTGTGTATGACACCTGTGTTCATTGAAGAAAGAGACAGTTTTCATGAAACACAAGCTTTGGGCAGCTCTGGTATGGGCAGGAGGCCCTGTGTGTAGTGTCAGAATTATCCCCACCATACAGCACATTTTACCATTTAGTTTCCACCACACAGCTAGCTCAGAACAGTGGCTCCCTCTTAGGTTTCTCTTCAATGATCAGACTTTGGCAGGAAGTATCCACAGACATGAATACTTGTTCAAAATCACCTTAAATTGAAATTATTACACATGTTTTCTCATAGGAGAGAGAAACTGAGACAGAAAAATTTCAATGTCACATAGTATAATTTTGCTGTACCTAGTATGAAAAAATTAAGGACTGTACTTTCAGACTGTTTCATATTTTTTGACACATAAGTGTTTCCATCTCAACAATGACAAGATATTAAGTACTGAGTTAGTATGAGATGTAGTTAATACAGTTCATCATCACATCAGAGGTAGGTGGTAATGTAGTCACACATACAAAATACATCCCTTTAAAAATATTATTGTTAGTGTAGGTGTTTTGAAACTAGATGTTATTTTCTTTATAGTCTAGAAAACGGATAAAGATTTAGGCTGGATTCCTTCTGAAGTCCACAAGAATTGTCCCTTTACATCAGAATTAAATAAACCAAGAACTCTATGTTGCAAGCAGAGATAAATTCACAGATCTATTTGTGACTTTCTCAGTGCATGTATAGACAAAGTTGGAGACATTGATGTAAGTGTGTGTTTGCTTATTGCATTTCTTTATGCCTTAGCCTGATGTTTCTGCTTTAGGGACCATCTTCTCAGTTTCCTTATTACTACAGGCTAATTTAATTCAGTCCTCTTCCTGCAGGCTGCGAGGGGCCAGCCCTGCTACCAGCAGAAACAGCATTTTGTCTGCTGAACTCCTCTCATGGCCCTATACTCTTCATGCTGTGCCTTGTATGCCAGTGTAGAGCAGAAATCACATGGACAGGAATTTGCTCTGATCTCTGCACCACACCACTGCTAATGTTTCTTCTGGACAAGCAGAATTCGTGCCTCTATAGAGCTCTTTCCACTTTGGCGAGTGAAGCAGCTACCACCTTGACCTTAAAATAATGCAAAACCAATAAGTGCATGTTCATTGAATGTTGACAAAAAAAAGTCAAATTACAATATCAACCTATTCAGAAAGGAAGAAGTCATATCAGAGCACTTATTTTAATAGGGAATATGTAAAAATTTCCACCTGGAAAGATAATGCTATGCTACAGTTAAAGACTTGAAAAAGTAGAGTAAAAAAATCTCTTTTTGGTAGCAAGGTGCCATCTAAACTTGAAGGACACTGCATAGAGTGACCCAGGAAAGATATGTTTAGCTTCCAGGCATGCCTGTGGAATAAAAAAGCTGAGTAAGAGGGGCTAGAGAGACTGGTGGCTACTGGTGTAGGTGGGGCAACAGGCCTCTTGTACATAAGGGCAGTGAGGGTGGACTGTGGGTCTTCCTTTGGGGAAAAATGGCCTAAAAGGAAGGGACAGTGGGAATAAGGGGAGAGGAAATGGATAGGGGAGCGGGAGAGGGAAAGCTGGCAGGTACAGCTGGGGATTGTGATGAACTCTAATCTTGCATTTAACTTCAGAAGTTTGGTGTTAAAAGAGATAAAATGCTGCAGGATGTTAGTGGCCCCTAGGGAAAGCTGGGGGTATGGGCATGTGGGGAGGTGAATAAATTACCTGTAGATTAGTTTTTTAGTAAGAAACATTTCATCTGCCATTTATAGAATTATGGGTTGTTTTTTTCCATAAAAGGGTTAAAATTTACATCACTACTGGAGATCTGTTTAAGAGTGTGTGCAGGTTAAATACACTGAATCCTCATCCCATACACAGTAAGGCAGCTACAAGTCAAACATAATGACAGTGCTGATTAATTAGGTACTCCTACCCCCAGCACTTGAGAGTGATTTATTGAGACACATCTCTAACCTGATCCATTGTGCTGACTGGATTAATGGAGTGAGCTAGAGAAATTCACTGGCAATGTTAGATACAGAGCAGGAAAGCATTAACCCTTGGAGCTTTCTTATCTAGCCTATTGACAGAATATTAATTATGACAAAACATACATGTCTCACCTAATTATCTTTTGATAACTAAGCATATATTCTTTATTCATGCATGATGAAGTTACTGGAGTGAAAATCATTTGTACATAAACATTTTAGAAAAATATGGAGATAATGCTGAATTTACAGGGTCCACTATAAACAGGAGACCATAAATGTCTTCCTTTAATTCTTGACCATTTACTTTAGATTATTAGAACAATTAATGGAGCAAGCAAAAATAAGTTATTTTGGAATATAAATTGGGGCATCATTAGGTTGCATATATACAAACACTCATGATGCATTATAAATGCTGTGTTTTTCCTGGACTTGTCTCTAGCAGGCTTATCTTCTCAAACTTGGACCCATTTCATGCAGTTAAATGATGTTCCCTAAAACACACTCATGTTCCAGGTTATAAGCTTGCTCTGAGCTTCAGGCATCAGCTTTTTGTGATCATAAGTCAGCTGGTTTTAGTATTTCAGGTAACTGAAACAAGGCAGGTGCATCCCATAAAGTGGGAAGCATGAAGGCAGTCTCCAGGTGGGACACTCATGGTTTTCAGAAATTTCAGTCACATCTTCCTGGGAGAGCAGGATCTCACAGCAGCAGTGTCTGCTTTCAGCAGTGAACAAGGTTGAGTGTAGCTGATTCATCTAGTATTGCACATGCTGCTTCATATTTGCAAAGTGGTGTTCTTCAGTCACCTCAAATAAATATTAATGATTCCTGATTCAGTGGACTTTTCACACATTTGAAAGAAAATTCTTTGCAAAAACAACCCCATAGAGGCAAGAACAAGGAAGAGAGAAATTTCATATCCATTTTGTTTCAAGATTTTCAAGATTAATAACTTTGGGTTTTCATTTTGATCTGACAAGCAGGGTGAGGAAAATTTTTTTTCATTTTTTGCCAAATGCATATTAAGACTCCACAAAGGTTAAAGTTTAAGGATTGAATTAACAAAAGAAAGAAAAAAAAAAGAAAGGAACTGAAATTATGCAATGCAGAAAGCTACTACTTACATAGCCTTGATCACTCTATAAAATTTGTCTAGACTTAGAGGCAGCTACCTTCTAATGTTGCAGTTTACAGTCTGAGTTCCTCAGGTTTGGGTTGTTCTTGTGGGGATCCTGGCTGGAATCCCTTCTGGCTTTCACATGGTGGCTTGCAGCAGTAGAAGAAAGGAATAAACTTGTCAGGCATTGTGCATACAGAGAATGGCGACAAGGTGAAAACCCAGAATTGGGAACAGAGAAATATTTTTCCTTCCTGCTGTTTGCATAGAGACAGGGATGAGTGTCTCTGTGTTGTTGCTACCCATTTCATCCACAAACAGAAGAAGCAAGTATATACCTACAACTCACCCTGAATTTGTGATTCTAAGACTCATTTGCAAGAGTCAGTTTTCTTCCAATTGTTTTTGTGCTGTTTTCTCAATCTCTGCAGTTACACAGAAGAGTTAGTAAGTTTACCCAAGATGTATCTTCAGATTCCTCCTGTAACATTGGCATAAACAAGAAAATGGGTCATGATACGCGTGGGGAGCTCATCTGTCTTTTCAGGGATGGTTTGCAGACAAATCCTTAGCCTCTCAGTGCAACAGGTAGAGACACACCCTGTTACATATACTCTGCTTTCTGCCATGAAAAACACAGATCAGCACCACAAGGCCAGTCCTTTATGTTTGTAAACAAGCTGTTGCTGTAGAAGGATAAAGGGCATGTGGGTATAAAAACCAGAAAGGGCATGTGGGTATAAAAACCAGAAACCCAGAGTAGAATTACAGAAGGTTTTGAGTTGGAAACAAGGCAATCTAGTCCAGCTCCCTTCTAATTAGCAGGGAGTTGCTCAGAGCCTTGTCCACCTTGAGTGTTGTCCACAGATGAGTCACCTACAGCTTCTCTGGGTAACCTGTTCAGGTGTTTCAGCAGCATCTTTATAAAAAAATTATTCTTTGTATCTATGTGGAATCTGCCCTCCTTTGGTTTAAAACCATTTCCCCTTGTCTTGTGTCTAGAGATCCCACTAATAGGTCTGTCCTCATCTTTCTTATAAACCTCCTTCAAATATTGAAAATTTGCAATAAGGTCTCCCCAGAGCCTCCTCTCCTCCAGGCTGAAAAAAAACAACTCAGCTTGCATCCATAGGAAATATGTTCTGGTCCTCTGATGATTTTTGTAACCCTCCTCTGAATTTGCTCCAACAGATCCGTAACTTTCAACACCTGTCCTCCTATTACCTGCCTTTCTTACCTCTTTTATTCCAAGCCTCTACAATGCAATTACTTTGTCTCAGAGGAATAAGTTATTCTGTCACAAAGTCTGTGGGGTTTTTTGCATCTCAAGTAAATTGTGTGAATATAATTTCACCATCCCTATTTCCTTCAGTATGATTTTTTTATGGTTTTTTTTGTGAAAAAAATGTGGATTTATTCTGGTCACCAACCCAGATAATCCAGCTATGTATACTGTCACAGACTGTGTCAAATTTGATGACAGACCTTTCTCCAAATAGCTTGATGTTTCTCTCCACAGGAATTTACTACTATGGTCACAATGAATGACAACAGAAGTCCACCCAGAATACTGCAACTACTTACTCTTTTCTGAGCTCTGAGAAAATAAATCCGTTCCTCCCATTGTCCTCTCTGTATAAATATTTAACTTGAAGTCAGGGCTACAATGTCTTAATTAATACTTTTATTATGTATTTTTATATTTTTTAAACTGGCCCTTTTGTGTGGTTTTTCTAGGCATATGGGCCAAGGACAACCTATCATCAGAATTATAGGTTTAAATTATCTCTTAGAAATGCAAGACCTTCCCAAGACAGATGAAATTCAGTTAAAGTGACTAAGACCTCACCATTGTTTTAGCCTTTTGCCCTCAGGAAACTGAAGAGAATGAAAAAAAGTTTTCCAGACTGGGAAATCACCCTTGTCACCCCATGACTGAACCATCTGCCAGGCAGAGGAAGGGGACCGTGAGATACAGGAGCAATCTCTGCAGAAATGGCCTTGCCCTGACATCTGGCAGGGCAGACTGGATTTCTCTTGATGCAAAACTCTTAAAACATCTAGTGACCAGGTGTGAGGCAAAAGATGGATGTTCAGAAAGAAGTGCTTAATTAGAATGCAAAGGTTTAGTAACAAAAGTGATTTATTTTTCCTTTTTGTCAGTCTCTGTGCCCTGGACAGCATGACAATAAGGGACATTCAAAGAAGCTGAGCATCAGGACACTTTCTCATTTAAAATAGTCCCTGGGATTCATAATTTAAGTGCCTGAAACAAATCTGTGCTGTAAGTAGTAATATCAGTCAGAGAATATGAAACAGCTATAGGAAGGACAGAACATAGATAACATATATCAGTTTTAAGTACAAAGACAAGATTCAGATTGGACATTAGGGGCTGGTACAGGGGAATGGTTAATCATGTCACAGGGTCCCTTTTTTCAATTTTTAAAAAATTTATTCTATGAATATTGTTTGTATTTGCTGATATGCTTTTGTTGATTTTTTTGTTTGTTTTGTTTTGAGAGCTTTTTTAAAAATTGCTGTTGGTTTGTTTGTTTAGGGTTTTACTCTTGTTTTTCCCACAATAATAATTGTTGATTTGGAAGGGATGGTGGAGAAATATAAAAATTCCTTGTTTAAGTTATTTTCTCAATCTTGAATTATTCATAATTGGAATGGGAGAGGAAAAAAAGTAGAAGACCAAAAAAATTGACAAGGTTCAAGCTGTGTCATTGTGTACAATATCCTCTCTAACAATAATGCCAAAGATAGGACTAATGCTGGTGGGAATGCTGCAAAGAGAAGGGTTCCTTGCTCTGTGTCATATATTAATTCCACAAGCAGTGTCAGAATTCAGGATAAAGTGGAATACAGGTCTGTGCTACAAATGTAAAAATAATTTCAGAATACCTGTGATTTAATATATATGTGTGTGTGTGTTGTATGTATGTATACTTATAAATGTTACCTTTATATGCACAAATATAGTATAATGAATAAATCACAAACATAATTAAGTAGAATGCAAACTTTTCATTCTAAGTCAGCACCTTTCATTTGGTGCTTATACTCGGTTCCCCTCACTCATAAATAATTAGCATCTTTAAAATATTTTATGCTGGAAAAATTCAGTTTGTAAGAAAAAACATATTTTCTGTTTCTGCAGTTCACAGACATTTTCAATTTACCCTCCTCACAACCAGTTTTACCTTGGACAATCTTGCTTCTACATCCCATTGGCATCTGGCCAAAAATACTGTATAGCTTACACAGGTCCAATATGTACAGCCACATCAGATTTCTTCTTGAAACTCCACTTGTACATTCTCTGTTGTCCCTTTGACAGCTGTGGACCCTATTTGACAGTTTTAGAATAGTTTTTATTTAGCATATCTTTTTGTTCCTTATCTCACAGTTTGTACGCTTTATTGTGGTTACATTAGCTAGGAACTGGTGTGATTTTTGGCCCAGAGAGAGGTATGAGAGATTGGGATCTTCAGCCTGAGTGAGTTGTGCGGTCACATGTGACGGGGGCTAATTGGTGACCAGCTGCATAGGGCAGGGAAGAGGAAAGTCAATAGATGGAAGGGATAGAGCACGTACATCCCCTCTGTTATTGCATTTAGGGCGGGAGTGAGCATCAGAAACATAGAAGCCAGGGCTAGTTGATTATTTAGGACATCAGAGATGTCTGCAGAAAGTGGAATATCTGACACAGGACACAGTGGAGACAATATCCTTATGGAATGGCATCTGGATAGCAGGCAGAACATGACAAGAATTCCAAACGAGACTAGAAATCTGAGTTAAGTGACTGAATTGGTCATTTGTGGTCATTTAGTGACACTATTCAGACATATGAACTCACATACATATGTATATAGTCAGTACATATATGTGTACGTATTATATGTGTATGTATGTATATACACATAAATGCACATGAAGAGAAGATAGCAAAAACTCAAGATATTGTTGAAGGACTTTGCATGGGTCTTGGGGCAGAATTTCACTTTGGTGTCACTCATACTGCAGGCTGGCAGATGGGAAACATACAGCAAGAATGTTTTTGCATGTTTGCCCTATTCCCACCTGAAGGAGATTGCAATCACAATAAATTTGTGAGCTATGATAAGAGTTCTGATAGAGTAGAAACAAAGCACTTCAGAGAAAATAAAAGCTAATACGAACTCAGGGCCAATTTTCAGAAGAGAACATTTTGTATCTCTGAAAAGGCAGAGCATGGGCACAAACCTGAGTATTTTTAGCTTGCTGCACATCAATTATTTTATGTTAACTGTACAGGTGTACACATTTTCCCCATAAATAATCATTTGTATGTTGCCCTTTTTCCATGGGTTGAGAAACTCTTCCTCATACCTTCAGTTTAGTGCATTAAAGGACTATGCACTCAGGGGATATTGCAGAGTAATGAGAAAGGACAACCTGTGCATGACTGTAATGGTTGAGAATGGAGAATGCACAACTGAGATTGTCCTAAGACATCTTGACTGACCCAAAATTTTAGTTGGTTGGAAATCAGTGGCGTACAAACCCAAGCTAATAATATTTTGCATGGAAGAAACATTTCCAAATAAAGAAAGTAAATTTTCTCTAATTGGCCCAATATTCCTGTACTCTGCAAATAGTGATCTCTCACTGGTTTTGCTGACTCCCTGCATTTCAGCTATTTCTATAAGTGAAAATTCCATGTAGTAAGTTTTTTCCCTCTCTGAAAAATTTGCTACGTCCCTTAAGAAAATTGAAGAAACTGGTATATTTCTCTAAGCAGTTAATACTCTGCTTAGGTTTAAATACATGCTACAATTTGCTGTGTTCCTTTTAGAAAAGTACTTAAGTTTTCCTGAGTTGAATGGGATTTGGGCTCTTATATTGAAGAATTGGAGTCTTTCTGAGATTTATTCAATCAAATGCAAAATCTTTATTCATGCGTCTATAAAACACATCAATTTTAAAACCAAAATGAGCCACTAGAGCACACAGTCCAACCTGCTCTGTAATAAACCAAAGAACTCACCCAGATATGCCGATGTAAGGTAAAACATATTACATAAACTGCTAAATTAAAAGAAGTAAAGCACTTATGCAGCTGAGGAAGCAGAATCTCATTTTAACATGATACATTAGGGCAGTACTATATAGATATAAAACACAAACCTTATATGTAGCTCTTATTCAAGTAGCAATGCATTTTCGAGCAGTGGATAGTAATAATTCCTGGCTAAATGGAATCTCTTTGCACTTTTTAAGCATTAGGGAAGGAAAGAACAGAGAATGATGCAGCCTAAAGGTCTTTAGTAGAGAGATTTCTTTCCAGATGCTACTGCAACTTGCTTTGGGGATCAAAACATTCCCAACTGGCGCAACATTATTTGATGGGCACTTCTTTTTTCTTCAGATTCTTCTTGAGTACTCTGTATGCATTGTTACAGGATGAGATCAGCTTCCAGTTGTGCAATTAGGAATGTGAATAACATCTGCCACATTTGGTTTGTTCACTCATGTGAACACCCAAGGGAGTGAAATGCATAGAGGACTGCTTTGTTTGGAGAAGGGGCAAGGTAACATATTTTATAATTTTATCTCTCCACTGGCTGAGGTTGCATCCTTATATTAAAGAAGGCAGGATGAATAAACATACTTTGAACTTGATGAGAAAATAAAACAGCTTATGAGAATCTCTGTTCTTGAAGGTTTTTATGACTTAACCTCAGATCAGTCCCCTTCATCATCATTTCATCAGAAAATTTTTGAAAGGGTAGGCAATTTGTCCTAGTGCCAGTACCACCTGTTTGATGCATATTGCACTTTTTTTTGGTCTAGGCTGTAAAAGCCTTCTGGTTCCATAAAGAGATAAAAATGAGAGAGGTGATGAGTTGAAGTTACAGACCAGAAATTCCAAACTATTAGCAATATTGGCACTATATGCCCTTTCCACAGAGTCAGTAAACAGGTTAAAGACAAGTTGCATTCCATCAGGATCCATAGCATTTCAATTAGTGCCAGACCTTCCATTGTTTCAGGAAAGCTTCAAGAAGCAAACAGGATTACTCCACTGGAAAATGCATCCTTCATACTCATTAATTAATGGAGAAGAATAATGAAGGAGGGGAAGGTATTCTCACATGAGGCTAGCTAAACATTAGTTTCTTCTTTTCTATATTTTTTCTAGCTGGTGAAAATGTTCCAGCTTCTAATAACCTTTTCTCTATACACTATAAATTACCAGTAAAAAAACATTAATCAAATAAGTCCTAAATTTTTATTTGAAAATCTTTCCAATATTTCACCTCATTTCCAATTGTATGGACTCAGTTAAGAAACCACAACACTCAGATCTAAGCAAAGGTATCAAACTCTGAAAACAACTGAAACACTTAGTAGTAGTTTTCCTGCTTGACCAGTGCAACTACAGCTCTCAGAGGTTCTTCCTCCAGTGCAGGACACAGTAAGATTTGAAGGCTACATGCACTTCTTTTCAGGATAGAATATAATGTGCAAATATGATTCCATAATAAAATAAAAAAATATTTGTGTTGTCTACCATTTTCATGATGGTCCCCTCTGTGCAGGTGGACTTTAAACGTCTTTGTTTCAAGGGGTTTTTATATACATACATACATACACACATATACTTATATATATATATGTATTTATATGTTCCCAATATTTCAGTTAATGATATCATCAAAGGTTTCCTCTATAATGATATTTTATTCCGCAATGCTGAGCTCTAACTTTTAGTTTTAAGCTACTTGATTTCACTAGATGTATTCTCTAGCCTTTCAAATTTATTTGTGTTGGGCAGGAAGCCAATGGTGTTAATGCATGGAAAGCAGGTAGCTGTCAGGACTATTGCAGCAGCATATCTAATTTTGTTATATTAAAGCTGTCACAAAACATTAAGTAAGAGATTATATAAAGTATGTCTAGGCCAAATAGTTTATAATGTAATAAACTAATAAAATTTTGAACGAGTTAAAACATGTTCCCTTTTATGTTTTCTTACTCCATGTTTTTCCTACTTTGCTCTTGTTATTCCCCATTCTTTTCTAAATCATTGCTGAAAATCCAAATGGAACTGTGAACACATGTCTGTCTGTCTATCTCTTTATACATATTTAAAGTTTTTTTCCAGTAATGTCACAAAGATCCTTTATGCATTTCTGCTCCCCTGGCTATCTTTTTAATGCTCCTGGGGAAGAAAATAACTCTGACAACCTCAGTGTTCTTTGCCAACGGTGAAGTTTTAATCTTGCTTAGGTCTTCCAGATGTTACAGCAATACAATAAAATCACAAATGGAGATACTTCTTTGGCCCTGGAGTGGCACAAATACATTTTTAGCTCCATTTTATGAATAAAATATTCATCAGTAATAGAGTGTTATGCCATGTCCATTTCAGAACATAGAAGCCAAGGAAACAGCACATTCTGTCTGAAGAGATGGGGAAATGGAAAGCACTGACTTGATAGCAAAGATGGCACTGCTGTGCAGAGTCCCTAAGGTGTCTCTAGAGATAACAATTCTCCATGGAGAAAAAAAAAATTATCAAGATTTAGAATAAGTAATTGCAGAATTATCTATATGAGAGAATAAAGCAAGATATCAGTAAATTTACCTACTGAGCTGCTTTTGCCATGGTTTTAATATGAATGCCACATCTGCATCATTAACATCTTCCATATATTCCTTAATCTGAAAGATGTCTGGAGTTAAGGTTAAAGAAAAAAAACAATCAAGATGCCACATATTTGCATCTCAGAATCTGGCCCTGTGCTTCACCATTAAAAATGAAGGTACTCTCAGTGCATAAGGTGGCTAACAACACTCATCTCTCTCTTAATTGTTACTCCATCCATCTTAATGAACTAGCACAAGCACTTAGACAATGTGAATACTTTCTTTCCTCCCACAAAAAATAAATGAAATAAGAACTGTGATTAGGTGATTGCTCCAGACTCAATACAGTTGTGTTTTGCTCTTGAATTTAACATGTCAATTTAGCCTGATTAGCCATGATGTTAGGGTTAAAGACATATGGTAGAACATGAAAGGACAGCTGTCTACACAGTTTCAGTGGGACAATCCTTGCATGTAAGACCCCAAATGTGGTAGTATTGCAGACCTTTCAAGGGAGTTTCTGATCATCACTCTTTTCTGAAAGGCTTTCTCTGCAAATTTCTGCTAACCTTTGCAGTTATTGTTAACCAAAACAGTATTGTTCTTTCCCTGATTCACTGGCACTTTATTCCCTGGTTCTCTTATATTTAATTTCAAAAAGGAGGGAAGGTTGTGCTCAGTCTTACAATAAGAGGGTAGGAATTTTTTTTTCCTGTTATATAAGCTGTGATTAATGGATAGTAATTTTTTTTAATTGCTAGCTACCACTTGCTTTTTGTTTGAACATTGAATTTGACAATGTCTGTTGCATTTGCTGTGAAAGAGTGAAGACTAAAACTATGATGAAACGTAAGCTAAAGAATAACTGATTTTGAGTCAGACTCCCTTCATTGCAAGGATTCTGGAATCCAGGAAACAGAGGTGGGAGAAGCGGGGGAGGGCGGGAGGGGTGGGGGATGGATTTTCGCCTTCATCCTTCCTTCGGTTCCCTGATAACAGTACTTACTGACTGAGAGGCAACAGCTCACGATGGAGGAGTGGTGATCAGCTCTAATTTGCCCCATTTCTTCCTGTCTCAAAGTGAGACAACCCAGGCTGCCAAAATGTGGCCCTAGAGTTACCCGGGAAAAGTGAAACTGGAAACCTTGTAACATAAAGTTGAGCTTTAAAAGTGTGAAGAAGATGCAGGATGAGACTCGGATGGAGATTTCTGATGTGTAGCTAATGCACTGTAATTTCAGTCCCATTAGACTTGGCACAACTGTGGCTCCAAGCTGCTCATACAGATTGTCCAGTAATGTAAAGGTACAAAATCAGATAATCAGAAAAGAGATAGGTTTCTGAAATAGGTTTCTGTAGAAATTTAGTCACCTGCAGCATTTTTAAACAAGGCTCTTTCACATCATTGTTACTAACCTGATGCAGTTTTATTCAACCAATGCACAAAGACTCATTAAAAGTGCAGAATTTAGAGTATTCATGGCTAGAGTTAGGTAGTCTTGTGCAATTGCTGGGGAAACCCAGAACCCAAAGTCACTTAAATTTACTTAGCTCCAATAAAAGTCTTCCAATGGTGTTATCTAGGCAAAAATTAATTATATGTGTATATTTATTTTTAACTATTTTTACTCAAACACTTAATAAGCACTGGATATCTGGAAATTGTATCTGTAGGCTTGAGAAACATACTCAGCTGTAATAATTTAGTTGAATTGTTGGCTTTTGAACTGAATTCAGTAACAGAAAACTGCTTCTGATAATGTAGGTTTCAGAAATTAGAGGCATGAAAGTGTCTAACAAAGCTACAACAAATCTAGTATAAGGAATCATTGTATCCTGCTGCTGAAACAGTTAACAAGTAATTTGGCATACCACTGGGTAGTAATTTCTCCTATTTGAGTGGGGCTAGAGCTGGCATTCAACCTTGAAAAAATATTTCATTCAAAATACTGCTCATAGACTTTTTTATTTAAAGGAATTCATAAACCATAACAAAGCTTTTTCAGCAGAAATATTGCAGTCGAAAAAGGGACTTTTCATCCTGCATTCCCTGCCATTGTTGAGATTCTTTACATTTTACTGTCAAGAAAACTACATAAGTACTAGCCTTGTTTAAAAGAAGAGGACTCAGTGAGTATTATACAAGACTCTTGACAGTTTGTTTCCTTTAGGTACCATGATTTTACATTTGAATTTGACCCAAGTGATGTGCTGAGAAGTGTTCAGCTGATAAAAAAGAGTCTTCTGTGAAACGGTCATATTTTTGGCTCATTTTAATAGGCAGTGGTTTCATGTCAAAGAGACACTTCACATTTGTTACAATTGGCAGCATTGTTATTTTTTTTTAGGAAGCTATAAAGCCCTGATTGGAGCTGCAGCAAGCTTGTCACCAGAGACTCAGACTCAAGCTCTTTCAGTCGTACAAGCCCTCTGCAATTTGCTTGGCAGGAAACTGGCATGAAAATTGTGCTACTGAACTAATAAAAAAGAAAAACTCCTTGAAGCTGGTCGAATTTTGGACACCCTCATGTTAACTCTTCAGACTGAGACCACGGCCTGACCTTCATTACTGCATATGTGGTTTTTAGTTTGAATTCAGAAATGTGGTTAATACAACTGTGTTGTTTGCCTCCCGGTTGCCCTCTTATAATGCCTTTTTTTTTTCTTTATTAGTGGCTTCAAGAAAATTCAAAAGGGAGGAGTAGTAGAAAATATGTGTCTAAATTTCATGAAAATCGAAGTAAACAGGAAAGATCCAAATCAGTGCTCCTATTGAGGGGCAGCCTGTGTTTGGCAGCAGGCTGTTTGCCAAACGTCACAGCGGTGCTGGCTGGCTAATTAGCCAGCACAAGGCTTGGGAGCCAGCTGCAGCACTGCTGCCTGTGGGTGAAGGCGAGCGGGACCGGCGACCAGAAAGGAGCTGCTGGCCTTTGAGGATAGAACCGGAAGGGTTTGTTAGAAAATGGTAGGAATCAGGCTTTGTTAATTGCATTACCCTCCCCCCCCAACAACTTCAGCTAGTCTTACATGTGTGATGTAGAAGGAAGTTATATGCTGTAATTAAAGGAACATGAAATTGGAAATCTTTTAGGGGTGGGAGAGAACCACTCAGATCTCTCTCTATTTCTGGGATAGTGAGCTCTATTAAAAGAAATAAAAGGTACTGAAGGTTATTATTTTATTTTGAACCTTGTTGCCTTTATTCTATAGTTTGATTTGCTGGATGACCAGTGAGCAATAAGAGCTATAATTATTTTAAGACAAAAATATTCATTTGTATTACAAGTAATTCCTATACATGGGTAATATTTCTAAAGGTGTGTTTCAAAATCTCATAGGTAAAACTCATTCTGAACTTATCCCTATTAAGGTAAGAACACATCAACACAGTATAAAGTTTCGAAGTATTTTAAATAATAATATAAAATAATACAAAAACCCCCACAAAATAAATTTAAAAATACTACTGTGAAGCCAAAAGAGTTTGCTTTCTAAAAATATGGGGGAATGAAATGAACTGAGAGGACAGAGATAAAAACCCGCACAGGAAACACAAATACTCTGATGCTAGCAACTATTCCTTGCAAACCCTTTTCGTGCAGAGTCATTGCCTCCCATGGAGGCTGTTTGGGCACATCACTCAGGCAGAAATCATCGCAGTCCACTGACACTTGGCAAGACAGGAGGGACGAGTTGGACGGCAGGAATTTACCTCCACTGCAGCATTTGGAAAGGACGTGCTGCAGTCTTCTTGAATGCTTAACTAAGATACTTGGCAGCTCGTTAGGAAACAAAACAATGTCCCCAACAATCTTTTCACCTCTCTGATGATTCTCTCTTTCATTCTCTCTGATGATTGAGGTAAAATCTCACTAAACTCGGACATAAATATAAACAATATATTCAAGACATAAATATAAACATTTGCCAAAACTCTGAAGCAGATGTTTCTGTGCATAAATTGTTAGCATACACTCTGTAATGGCAATCCATTGCAAAAACTTTTCTTCTTCTTAAAAAAAATAGGTAATTTTAGTGTTAATATAAGCCATAGACCTTATTAACATTTAAAGTTAAATGCTATTATTAGTTTAGAATCACATACACATCTGCATGAAATCACTAGGAGTCTTTTCATTATCTTCCAGGATGAGATTATGAACTGCTGAAAGAGGAGGAAAGAGTTGTTATTGATCTCAAATTTCACAAGTACGAAAAAAAAAAAGAAAAAAAGAAAAAAATATCACCAACAAATATGTAAAAAAGCCCAATGAAAAGTTAGTAGGTTGGCTGATCATGTGGTCTGATAATACTTCTATAAGCTTTATTGTGAGCTTCACTGTAATTTATTTAAAGACTTGCAGGATACAAACCATAAATTCTTAGTGACCAACTGAGAATTTTCCTTTTGTTATTTAAACATCACATGACTTAGTTTTCATTAGTGAGATAGCTGTTTCAGTTTAAAAGTCCTAAACGCCGCAAATGGGTGTTCTAATCTTATTCAAATGTTTTCAAAATCCTAATTCTCTCTAATTGCTAAGCAAATGGCATGCAGTAAAATGAAGAATGGGTGTTAAAATAAAATGGTTTATAATACCTGGCACAATTCCCAGAAATCAAGCCATTTCACATCCTTGATGCACTGACAAATATGTTTTTGTTTTTTTCCTCAGTCAGTGTAAACAAACATTGTGGTGGTGGCTGGGGGGAAGGCGGAAGGTTTTAGGACTGGCTTTGTCCTTGTCTACAGCACATCTCCACCCCCTTGCTGCTCCCAAGCGCTTCTGCAGATCTCATTTCCCGCATTACTGCAGCATAAAGGAAGTTTAAAAGAGCTGCGTGTATACTTCATAGGAAGGTAATAAGGCATTGCAAGACTAACTTCACACTTCGCTCGTCTGTCAAGGGGGTCTCCCCTTCCCAACAATACCCCAATGTTTTGGTAGGCAGGCTCCAGCCCACTTAGCCAGCGAGGAGGCACGGGTGGAATGCCAGGTATGTCTACAGAGCAAAGTAGTGCAGGCAGCCTGACGCCAGGAGAGAATAGGCAGGTACCTATTGAGTTACAGGATTTCTACAAATCTAATCCACGTGTAATGTGAGACTTATTACAGAGTCAGCCTCTGCCAGGGCTGTGAAAAGTCTAGGGATATGAACAGCCCCAGAAACAATGATCCCAGTTAACTCATTGCAACCCAACATTGGTTAACCAAAACTGGTGTCTCTTGTCCTTGTAATTTCTTAAACAGTAATTACAAGCTGTATCTTATCAAGTATTTAATAGCAAATGCAGAAAATTACTGATAAAGCTGTGGATGATACTGTGTCTACTGCAACACTGTATATTGCTAAGGAAATTTATATGTATTGACCAAAATGTGTAATATATGCAAATTAAGCAGGAGCATTTAACATGGGAAGCATTTTAATACACCTGAAGCAATAAAACCATTCTCAACAGATAGTAATACCAAGAGAAGGAAAAAATCAAATGTTACATAAAAAAGACTTCTAGTTGAGTTTTTTTTGGCTTATTAGGAATAAGCTGCAGCAATTAAAAATTACTGTACGGTACAAATCTGCAAAGTTCTTCAGTCCCTATTAATTTGAATGAGAACCATGATAACTCATTTGAGTTGAGTAGAACTCATTAGACATCTTTTTAGTCGTTCACCTCTGGTATTCTCAGATAATAATCTTTGTCTTATATGATATCTTACCTGACTTTGACAGATAATGAAGCACAGCCTTTCCCAATGAATTAATATTTAATTTGGATGCCTTTGGCCATAAAAAATAAAATTATTTTATGTTGTTAAGGATTAAGATTGAGGAATGCTTGCATTTCTAGAAATGATCTGCAGTTGTTCAAATCCTATTTGAAAGCCAGAAAGTCAGAAATGCTAATAAACAATGTTAAATCACACTCAGAGTTGCACCTTGCAACAGACTAGTTATTTTGTTCCTCCCCTCAGGCTGTTTAATAGCTACATGACACCTTTAAAGAAGGTCAACTGCTATGGGGTCTGATATTATCAGTTCATCACTGATACCCATCTGGCTATTTATTGACACATATATTTTACTCTAGCGACCAAAAACAAACAAGACTTCGGAAGAATAGTGACCCAGTCATCACAGAAGCTTCAAATTGGCTCAGGCTACATTAAAGATTCTTATTTTGCCCAATTAGTTACCATTTTGTGATTTTATAAGATTGGACTTTAGAGATCATCTGTAATTGTAATTAAGATTTCTCCTTGATGCTAGAATAGCAATGTAGAAACCCTTTGCTGCTTTTTACTTTGAATATGAATATGGAAAATATATTTTATTTTATATATTTGACCCAAATGATGTAAAAAGATTGTGTCTCCTATTTTTAATGTTTTACATAATTTAGGAATATCCTGTATCTAAAATTGGAAGAAGTGGACAGATAATAAGGATTTAAAGATGTCTAATAATAAAATATGAAGAATAATAATTGCTGGAACCACCTGAATTCCTTTCAAAGATACTGTCTAGGGCCAGAGCAAAACAGAAATTAAAATCTGCAGAAGTAAACATCGCAGTGTCATGTTTTGAGCACTAGATCCCAGTATGGAAGTAGCCAATACTTACTGTTTGAGGAAGGCAAAATATCTCCTAATAGGTTTTATGAGAACTGCCATCCTGTAGAGGATGTTGTGTAAACCAACAGCAAAATACTAAAGACGTGACTTTACTATTACTTATCCAGGGTAAATCTTTGCTTAGCACTAGCTGGACAACCTACTTACTCTGTACAGCCTGGAACAAAGATTTTACAGCAATTTTCACACCTTTTTAAAAAGATGAAACCTCTCCATTCACTCTTTGAACCTGCCATGCAGGCTAAGGATTTTAAAACCATCCCTCACAAGAAGAAGTCTCAATGATCTTTGAGTGTAAGTAGTGACAACAAAGTCTAAACAGAATATGACTTTTTTGAATATTATATCCCCTACTTACATACAGTTCCAGTATTTCACCTATCTCACCCAACAAGAATAAAGCCACTTATTTCCTACTGAGCAAAAAAATAGTGATGAAAGTTCAAAAAATTGTTTCTTCTTGATCTTACACACTAGCTGCAAATGCTTATATATCTGCTTTATTAAAATTTACTATACCATATATCAGCAGAAAGTTTTAACCTCATTTTCTGAAGATCTGGACAAAAGTTTAAAATTTAGGTTGTTACATGAGGTCTCAGCTTGTTCTAGTGTTCTTTACTCCTCCTTTCAAGTAGTCTTATCCATGCTTAGCCTCTGTGGTAGGTAAAAAGACATTGTTAATCAATGCTTACATTGTGTAGTCCCCTCAGAAATAGCATTCAAAATCTGGAAAAGTAAGAATGTACAGGGTAATTTACTGTAATCTTCTCAGTACTATGGACACTTTTGATAGGAATGATATGCATCTGAAAAGGTAGCAACTTTTAAGACAGTCTTCCTGAAGCTATAAGCACATTAAATCAATGAGACTCTATGTTACCTTTAAAGAAAAATTAGGAGTAAGATGGAGACTTTCAATGACTTCACCTAGCAGGTTCCACCAAATATTACAAAAATGCTATTCCATGTGTCAGATTTATAGCAACTTTGCCTTTCTCTTATTTTCTGGTATTTTAGGATTTGTTACAGGGTTGGGGTGTGTTTATGTGATTTTTCTGTTGGAGACTGACCTTATAATATTTTTGTATTGACTTTGCATCAGGCTTGTAGATTTAGGTAAAATATAGTTACACTATACAACATTAACAAATGAGTAAAAGTATTCAGATAGCCAGCTTCCTTCCTTCCTCCCCATTAGTCACATATGCAACTGTGACTAATGTGTCCACGCTAATCATCCAAATTTATTATCCCAAAAGGTCTGCAAACCAGAATTAAGAAATCAGAAAGGTTTGTACATTTTAGATCACACTCCTGAAAATACTGAAGTCATTGTTTTCATATCTCCATTTAAATTATTCTAGTTCTGTTCTAAATTTAATTTGTGTGAGAGATTTTTTTTTTTAATAGCTCCAGAAGAGATTTAAAATCTTGGTTTTATATTTCTAAGCCTCTTGTAAAAGCATAAATGATAAATCTCTTGCATGTTAATTCCAAACCCATAACATTCTCTTTCCTGAAAGTCTCTGCAACCTTTCAGATATGTTTCAGATATATACATATAAATAACACATTTAAATGTTATTTAAAACACATATAGGAAATTTGTCTCTGTGACTATATTATATACTATTGATCGTGAATATAAATACATTCCTTGGAAAAGGTGCATGATTGTCAGGTCACTGAAGCCCTGGTGCAGACAAGAGGAGGTCAAGCACCCAGCTGGTGAGCTGAAGCAGCTGACTAACTGCAAGGTAGAACTGCTGAAAGTGAAGGCTGAATTAGTTACCAGAGCCATTTGATAGCTGACCATTTTTTTTGTGCTTTCCAGGAAATGCAATTAATATATCCACATAAAAATATTCAAACTGAACATTTAATGGTCCTGGTGAGCAGCTAGGAATTTTGCTGCATATCTTTTAACCATCAGTCTTTAGAAGTCTTTGAAAGACAGCTAAGAAATGTGAGCCACTGGTATTGTCATTGATAACTTTTTGCAGAAACATGTCTGCACTAGAAGATGCTCATGTGTCTGAAATATAGAAGACTGAAAAGCTCTTAAAGGTTAAATACATGTTTCTTATTTCCCACAGTCACACTGTATTTAGAAATGTAAGGGATGAATTAATTACTTTGCAAAGCTGACAGCTACCTGGAACATATTTTCCTATCAATTTCCCCAATTCCTCACCAATGTTCCTGAAGGCCAAACCTCAGGCTCTACTTCGGACACTATTTGAAAGCCATCTGACACAAACCAGCTGGTCTTGCAGTCATCTCTGCTACCAAGTATTTATGCTGTTCTCAGGCTTGGAAGAATGGAGCTGTGGTCACTCGTGGCACAGCGGATGTTCAGTTGGAGGCAGAGACATGCAGAAACTCTTCCAGGCCAGCTGGCAGAATGTTTTGCCCCCAGCTCTGCTCTCTGGTGTTCATGGATAGGTGGCCTCTTCCTGTAAGCCTGGTGTAATACGTGAGAGAGCTAATTTATTTTTGTAAGCAGTCTTCAGCCTACCTGGCTTTAGCCGTGCAACCATACGCAGCAGCAAATCTTTAATGTCCTGATTTACAAGTCTGTTGTTGTTTATGATTTTTTTCTGCATTACTCTTGGCATAAGTTTGGGCTCTCCAAGAGTTTCTTTCCCAGTAGTGAAACTAAAAAGTGAGGACCAGTGCCAAATGCTCACAAAAGTAACAGAGCTTCTTGTGATTCTATGAAGCTGCTTTTGAAATGCCTGGGAAATGTGTGTTTTCTACAATATGCTATTCATGGCTTCAATTAAAAAACAAAACTCACTCTCCTGAAAAGTTATTTGCAGTCACAAATGCTGAAAGAGTAGCAGAATGTGGAAGAGCTGGCTATGAATTTCTTTAAAATTAATTGCTTATAGCTTCAGTAAATCTGTGTTGCTTGGTGTGTGTGCTGGTCTTTGGTCATGTTATACTGCAAATAGGTTCTATGACCAAGAAGGAAAAGGAGAGTCACAAGGCACTGTCTCTTGCTTTGTAAAGTCTGTCAGAGCTCTTTACTGCTTTGGACATGTGTGATGGTTTGACTGGGGTAAAGTTAATTCTCTTCACAGTAGCTGGTACGGAGCTGTGTTTTGGATTTGTGCTAGAAACAGTGTTGATCACAGTTTGATTACTGCTGAGCAGTGCTCACACAGTGTCAAGGCCCTTTCCTCTCCTTACCCCACACCAGAAGCGACAAGGCTGGGACTGCATGGGAATATTTCATCTCATATGGCATCACAGTCGGTATAAAAATCTGAGGGAGGAAGCAGGAAGGGAAGGAGGTTGTTGGAGTGATGGCATTTGTCTTCCCAAGTTGCCTTTATGCGTGATGGACAGCTGAGCTCCTGGAGGTGGCTGAGCACCTGTGTGCTGATGGTAAATGGTGAAAGAATTCCTTCTTTTCCTTCCATGTGTGACTTTAGCTTTCCCTAATTAACTATCTGTATCTTAACCAATGAGTTTTCTCGTTTCTACTCTTTCCTCCACCCCATTGGTGAGCAAGTGACTGAGTGGCTGCACAATGCTTAGTTATCAGACAGTAACATGATAAACTCTTAGAACTCCAAAAGTCTCCACTTGGTCTGAGCAACACTGATAAGTCTGTCTTCAGCTCATCCCATGGAGCCCAGTCTTCTTCTATCCCAGAGACAAGCTGGGCCTTCTGCAGTTCTGGGTTCTTTCCAGAGGTGCAGAAGGGCCTACACTACATGTCCCTCACGTGCCTTTCTTTCAGAATGGTGCTGGTATCTCATTTCAGCTCTCTTGAGGACCAATAGGTGCCAGGTGTACTCTTCTTTAGAAACAAATGCCTAATCCATACTTTTTTTTTTACATGCATTGGGCTGCCTGCACAGTCTGGCATTGGCTGCTGCTGCTTCATATCTTCTGATGACTTTTTACCAGCTTTGCATTGCAACTGTTGTCACTCAGCTTTCTTGCAGGCAGAGATTATGGCAGGATCAAATGATTCAAGGAACTGGGGAGCTCAGCAGAATGCCTTTCCCTTAATCTAGTTGTGCCATCTCTTAACCCTCGCCATTTTGCACAGATCCCAAGTCAGCTAATGCTCAGCTGTTGTGTCAGGAGTGTTGCCACCTGCCCAAGCCTGGCATCCTGAGCTGATGAGTGTCACCAATTGCCTCTGGCATAAATGAATGGGCCATCTTTCAAATGGTTAGCTTGGAAAACAGATAATGTGTCTTAACGGAATCCTAAAGATGGGCATTTTAAATTAGATCTCTAAGGTCAGCCTGGTCAATATTAATATTTGCACATATTTAAGTGAAGATCCAGCATTATCCACTCCTGAATATAAAAAGAGGCAAAAAAATCATTAATGTCATTGCCCAGCATTTAGAAGGGTAGCTTTTCTACTGCTCAGCCAACAGGAAAGCTTATTTCAGGGAAGTTGTGATCACCACTCAGCAAACTTGCTCTCAAAATGCGTGACGGTATTTGCAGTCTCCCAGAATACTTCCAGCAAGTGTTAAGAGCAGCTACTCACCACAGAGAGGCAGCTGGAAAAGGCTAACATAAAACAGTACCAGTGCACAAACTGTGAGAAAGAAGTCTCTTGTTTATAAAGGTTAGTTGCAGTTGTCTTTCCAGGAGTGTAAAGGTTGCAGAAAGTCTAACAGCTCAAAACTCGAAATGTTTTATTCATTTATTTACTTGTCCATACATACAGCTGAATTTGTCTACAGTCTGATTTGCAGTTAGAGGGAAAGCCCATGAGTGAAATAGGTGTCTTTTTTATTGGAAATAATGAAAACTGTTAGGAAACTGTGGAAATATTACTACAAACATAGCACTGAGATCTGCTTTTATAGTTAACTAAATAATTTTTACTCATACAGATTGATTCATTTCCAGACACAATTTAAAACTGTACAGCAATATGGTTTACAAGCATTTGCACATTAATACTCCCATTTGTAATTTATGTGTACAATGTGAAAAATATATACCAGACATGTCTTTGCTTTGCTTCCTCTATTCACCCTTCCACTAACCTAAGCAGAACAGTTCCTCCACATGTGAGAAAATAAATTTTCAGTCAGATTTGATGTCATGTCTGTTCTTAAGCATATGACATCCTTTCTGTAGGTGAGAGAAACATTTTTGAAAGACAAAGCTACATTGAAGACAAAGCTACAAAAATGCTTTGTTTTGTTGGGAAATACACTAACAGATTTATTATTTCCTGTGCTTATTGATTTCATTAACGTTGTTATCAAGTTTTTAAAATTTTGATAAGTAGCAGAACATTTATTTGTAATATATAATATTTCAATTAATTTTCACAATTATATTTACACTGAAAGCAGCCCTGATAGTCTTAGAACTTCTCTTACCATATTTTCCCCTGATAAAATTCACTCTGAATAAAATACATACCTTGGGAGGTCTGTGCCATTTCCAAAAAGCTGATTCTTGTCTTGGGTTACATTTTTATGCTTTCAAATAGAGGAAAAGCAAACAGATAAATACAGAAAAAAATTGCCTTTTAATAATGAATACACATTAATGGAAACAGTTGATCCTAGAATGCATACAGCTGATCAGTCACATCATCTAAAAGTCTTTATGTGATATGGAACTTTTTCTTTGAAATTTCTGTTACAAGCAAGGCCTTTGAAGAACTCAACATTTGACCTGAATTATTGCAATTGGAACTGTTTTTTTTCTAACTGGAAACAATCAGAATTTACTATCTGTATTTTATTTTAAAATATTTAGAATAGTAAAATTATAGGGATAGTGTATAAGTTTCTGGGTTGTATGCACTATCTTTACACTGATTTACAGAATTTTTCAAATGTAATCCAGATGGGGATGTGGTCCAGCATTTTTGTGCTGTTGGCACAAGTGAACAGATGCTAGTTTAGAATCTGCTGCAGTAGAAAAGTCATGTCTCGGACTCTCATTTTTTCTGTGTTCTTCAACAGACTAATATCTTGGAAGAGTTGGGGCAGGAGGGACAGCATAGCCCCAACTCATCCTTCCTGCTTCAAGCAAAAGACCCAGCTGCCCCAGGAGCTCTCTCTCACTCCTCCATCTCTCTCTGGCGGCACTGGCTCAACCTCAGTTCAAAAGTTGATACCCCAGGTTTATTAGCTGGGGAGATGAATTTTGTTTTTTCTTATAGCTCTTTCAGGCACCCCTGGAAATGCTACTGACAGTGCCAAGAGCTTGGACCACTGTTTGTTTGATTTCTCTGCTAAGTACCTGAATTTATACATTCTTAACTTTTAAATAACAGGCTTTAAGACAAATACTTGAACCAAGTGTTTGAGTGTTTCATCTTTCTCTTGCCAATGGAAAGAAACAGTTTTTTCAGTGGAGCTGAGGTTGCACTATTATATTTTAAAATAGTTATGTTACAAACTGAGTGAGGCACTTTTACTCTGAAATGTCTGGGGAGTATGAAAAAACAAAACTAGTCTTATGTTTTAGACACATTTATAATTGTACATGCACTTAATTGCTCTTGCAAGTGCTCCATTTTTCCCACTTGCACATACTCATGGGCTCATAGCTGTGGCTCTGGCTGCTCAGTGGAGAGAAGAAGGACTAAAAAGCATCTGTCCTATATTTCAGAATTTATTCAAAGTTGTTTCTTATCAGTGATGTCAGAAAAAGTTGGAACTTAAGAACGAAGAGGCTTTTGTCTGTCTGCACATCTTTCTCATGGGGATGCTGAAGAACTCATGACATACTTTAAATGAATAAGAGGTACAGTAATCCCAAAATGCTGTCTTATTTCCCTGGCTTAATAAAGCAAACTCTCCTCCACATTCTAGCATAATGACTCCTACACAGATCATAATGAGTCTTTCTGTTATTGCTTGATTTTCTATGTTCCAGTAGTTTGTTAAAATGTCAAAGATTACTTTAGATTATAAAATTTATTCTTTTAAGGACTAATGTCTTTTACTTTTGCCATTAAGGTCAAGATATATCATACTGTATCTTGCTGGATCTCATATGACAGACTTCATTTTACCCAATTCACAGAGAAAAGAAAATCTACTTGAAGTGTAGATGTAATGCTCTTAGTTCAAGTAATAACATACCATCCTGTTTAATTCTGAAGGTTCCATTTCAAACCTAGTGTGTTGGCCCACACTGGAGGGATGCTTCTTCCTTCCCAGGACTTCAATTCTGTGATCAATCTCTAAACCATTTGTGATTCAGGTGTGATCAGGAAAACATAAATACATTTGCACCATCAGCATTTATTTACAGACATGGAGTAAACACCTTCAAAAGGAAAATGCACTTGCAGTATGTTAATTGGCATTCAGCAGCCAGCCAACATTTTGAATGGTGCTTTACATATTGAGTAAGTTTGTCTTTGACAAGATTATGTCATCATAGAATCACAGAATGGTTTGGGTTGGAAGGGACCTTACATATCAAAAATAACAGTTTGCAATCCCTGATTTCACATGCATATTCATGTTCTTTTCTTGACTTGTGTGGAAGTAAAGGCAGTCTGAAGAGTTTCAGATGAAGTTTTAATACGTTTATTTTCCTGTGTCTCAATAGAGCAGCCAATTCTGTTTAACTGATATCATCATTCGATATGAATAAAACTGTGCTATTTAGCAGGGGATTTTAATTTTTAATTGTTAAAAATTAAAATCCAAATTAGCAAAAGTTTTCCCAACAGGAATACTGTTAGAACATACTGAAGAAATTTTTTAAGAAAACTAACTTCTCAGGGACTGTGTAAAGTGGCATTTGCTTATATGTTGTACCTTCGTAGTTAAACTGGTGTGAGTTGACAGTCCTCTGAATTTAAATTTGTATATTTTGATCAGTGCATGTCTTTTTGTGAATGGACTATTCTTGTACGAAGATAAAGGTTTTTTTTTTTTCTTGAGCCAATATTACTTTCAGAAATATTTAACCTAAATAAATAAATACAAAAATATTCACTCAAATTTGGACTAAGGTTGTTTAATTGAAAAGCCATAAATGCACCAATATTACTGACAAAACTCTTTAGAAACACCTAGATGTGTTTCATGACTTAGAGACATATATTGAAATATTAATGGATGATATCCAAAAGTGTATGTTCTCATGCTCTACAACTCCATTTGAAATCTTTTTAGGTTGTACTTTTATCAGAAATCCACAAACAATTTGACATCATTTTCCTTAGAAAGAATAGCGCAAGTATTTCAAGATGCACTCAAGAGCAAGAAAACATCTCAGTGCTGAGTTCTCCACATACCTTTCAAGGCAGTTTTATTTCATTGCTGGCATCATCTAATAATAGAGCAAACAGCAACTGAGACATGAGACATGAAACAAAGTCTAAGCTTGTGACAGCCACTGAATCAGAGGCTTAATTTTTGCATTAGTGGCCACCACTGAGTGATCTTGTAAATTCACAGGTGGGAAACTTTTCATTCTTTCTTGGAAAAAAAAAGTTTTGTATTGTTAGAAGGAATGTCTATTAGAGCATCTTGCTACCTACAGTCTTCACTAATAAGTTACCAAACTTTTGGTTTTTTAATTGAATATTGTCTTAAATAGGTCCCATATAAAAGATGGTATTAACTTCATATTCCAAATACTTCTGTCAGACTAGACAGAATTAAAGAATTCCATGACTTTCAAGTGTCAGAAAATAGGTCTCAGTAGCACTGGAGAATTTTATGACTGATTTTTTATTGAAAATTCTGCCCCAAAAGAACAAGTTAGAAATAAATCTAAAAAAATCATAATACTTTAAACTAATTGCGTTATCATAAACTTATCAACTTTAATTTTATCATCATTGAAAAGATCTCTAAATTAAATATAAATAAGTAAACAGGACTCAATTTTCTCATTTATAGAAATAGGAAAATTTACTGACTTTTATCACTTCTGTATTAATGAACATATCCTTTTTCATACTGTGACAATCTTCTCTCATTTTGCTGGATGAATGTGGGGGGAAAACAAAGGAGACAGGATATAACTGACTGAAATGTTTCAAGGAGTTGAGATTTTATAAGTCATCATGGTGAAGATGAATTGGTAGGCAAAGGGCACATGAGATGGTCAAAGGTGGATATAAATACATGGGATGGTTCCACTATTTATCATGCAGCTATCATCCATACATACACGATATCTGTCCATCCATCTTGCCCCAGGATCTGGCTACACTGCTTGTATATCCAGAAAGATAGGATGAATCACAGGAAAAGACACAAGCTTGTAAATATGTGTCTACTCTTTCTTACGCTAATCTTCTCCTGGGTCTCAAATGCCTATCTGCCCTAAGTAACAGGACAACTGCATAATAACTTCAAGTTACTGTCATGTTTAGAAACACTAAAGCTGGTCACGTCATTAATCTGAAATCTTTGAAAACAATAGTTCAGTTAGAAAGACTAGAACTGAAAAATATCTAATTGAATGAGGACAATTATATGGTAGGACCTAGTACTGAGATGATTTGAGAAATGTGGTCTTTTCTAAGAGGATTTAGAAACATTCCTGCAGAAAAATTTTAAATTTTTATAATCTCATAGTTTGAATTTAAAATGTTACTTATTAACTATCTATGGACAGTGGGACTATCTCCATTAATCAAGCACTACCAGGTTATCAAAATCATAAAAAAAATCCCAAGTATCTGAAAAAAAATTGTTTTATTTAATTAAAGCACTAATTTTAAATTAGTTTTAAAAGTTAATTACTAGAGACAATGAAATTTCAAATTAAAATCTCAACTTATGTAAAATTAAAATAATTTATTTTTTCACATTCAAAGGAACAGAGTATTTCACCACTACTATTTTTCTTCAACTTCAAAATCAAGGAAAGAGCCCACTTGCAGAGAACTTTATACACAAAAGTAAAAAAAAAAGGCAAAAGTTAAAAAAAAAGGTAAAAAACAATCCAAACTCATATAGTTGTGATCTACAATTAAAATTTGCTTATTGACTTGCACGAATTTTTAGTAAACTACAGTAGAATCCTAAATCTAAGCATTTAATTTTGGCTATTTCTTTCTCACTGTGGAGCACGTAGAGCTGTCATGGGTAAATGGAAATAGAATTAAGTAGATGGACATTTAAAGGAGTTAGAAGTCTGACCTCTAAAGGGTATGGCACAGAGAAATAGGAAAGATGATGAAACTATGCTGCCAGGAGACTTCAGTACTTCATTCAGTTACTCTAAAAACTCCCAGCTCAAGAATTCTTTATCAGTAACTTTTGCAGCAATTGCAAAAGATGGAGAAAAATTTAAATATTTTTCTTAGAGAATTATGGCTTCATATTCCCCTGTCTATCTGATACTAGGAAATAAAGCTGTTCGTAACAGGCTTTTGGTTAGTACTAAGATGTTATAACACTGTTTCTAAGGAAAGCTTCCCTGTAAAATGTATTCTGGTTTTAAAATATTGGGCTAGAATTTTCAAAGAAAAGTCACTTTTCTTTGAGCACTAATTCTCACATGTTACAATTACACAGTTCTCAAAAATCTGACCTGGGAATACTGACCTGTCTGCATAACCCATCTGATTCCAGGTCATACAGGGAGGTCATTGAAAATCTTTATAAAGAGCCCAGACACCAAACCTGAGCACATTACTGTCAGCCTCCTAGTGCAGTGATGGCTGGCAAACCTGCATCTTCTCTGGGGATTGTCTAATGCCACATGAGGACCTGCACGTCCATTTCATTATTTAGGCAGGCATTGGTACTGGAATTAAGCACAGCCACAGGTACCCCTTGTAGGTCCAGGTGCGCACCTTCCTTAGAAAAATCTGTGCGCAGCTTTTGTAGATAAACTTTTAGATACAAGTCTATTTGGGAAGCTGGTTTGCTCCCACTTACTGGGGTATAAAAGAGGACCCTTTTTCATTATATTTGGGGAATGATTTCAGTTCAGGAATTGATAAGAGAACATAAAAAATATGACAGAGCACATATGAACTTACATTACAGGACTGTTTTCCTCATATTAAGTAATACTATTTCATAACAGAAACCCAAGGATCAATTAATTTGTAAGGACCAGCTTCAAACTTAATGGTTGACATGCCCTGAAACTGACTGCTAGTTACTCTGAGTTTAACTATGCCCTTAAAGTGGATTCACTTTAGATTGCATAGCTAATCCCTTTTGTTATTGTGAGAGTATCATGAGAGGAGGGAGGAGAAGGAAAGAGGGAGATGGTAATTTACAAAGTGATTTGAGCTTACAAAGTCTTTCTAGTCCAAAACATCCTAAGGTTTGCTTAATATTACTTTGAGCACATTTAAATACTTAAATTGTCATGTTAAGGTTTTTGTGGTTTTTAAACATAGCTGTTTAGTTTCTTATCCTTTTCTTTGGTATGGCTTTAATGAATGGATTATGATGGTCAGTTTGTAATGCCATGAATGAAAGATTTAGGACCACTAATCTTAAGAACACTGCTTGGCGCCAGTAGACAAACAATGCACTCCCCAACTTGTTATCTCAGCCATACTAAGCTTTCACTTCTTACCTGCTTTCAAAGACTGCCAGTTCACTCATGTAGTCCAGAAAGTATTAGGCACAATCTCCTCAAGAAGGTGTTTTGTGTTTCCTGATTTTTTTGGAGGGGATTTATCACTTTATAATATCTTTGTCTATGCTACATCAAAGTGGAACTGAAACATTTGAATTTACAAAGATTGAGCTGGTTTGAAAAATAAACTCTCAAGGTTTTAAAATAAAATACAACATTGCTTTTGTATGAATTTTAAGAATTTCAGTTAAATTAATGTATTATGCCTTTTTATCTTAATACCGATTCTTTAGAAGCTTCACTGTTCATTTGGAATAAGCTCTACCAAAAAGAATTACCATGATGCACAGAAATTATAAAAAGGAGTGATATAAAGATGAATGTGTGTGTTCTCAGTTATACATTCCTCAATCTCTTACACACATGTAACAGAACATACACCTTGAAACCAATGCATGCCACAATGAACTGTGTGGTTTTATCTTATAAGCTACCAGACCCCTACATGAAACCAAGAAATTGAAGGTACAGCAATGTTTCTCAGACCCTTAAAACTTTGTCCATGAAAAAATGTCTTCAATTGTTTCGCGATAATTCATTGAATAGTCATAAGTTTTAATGAGTTTTCTTGCAGAAAAGTACGTAGGTGGGGGAACATTGTGCTTCTACATATTTTACCTTGTTCAACAGTAGTTGAATGCATATGGAAGGAAGAGGACAGGGTATTTAGAAGTGGGAAAAAATAAGAGGAACATAGATTTCTTTGATGGGAACAAACTGCAACAGTATTTGACTAAATAGAAAACACTGCAATTTTTTGCATTAATATTTATGTGAAAGGTGTTAGCTGCCTAATCAGTATCCTACAAATCAATTCAATACTTTGACTTACAAAATTTGATGGCTTCCTTGACCAGGGCCTCATAATGCTTTTCTGTTGATAATTGGAAATTACAAGATTTTTAAAAATTGGGTGAGAAAACTGCCATATGAGATATCTGAAAATTCAGAGGGAAACAGAAGAGCAGTTTTGCTTCATTGTTTCTGTGAAAAATGACTACAATTAAAATTCTTAAAATGCTTTACAACCCTACTTTCAAAAATGACACAAATTTTACTATCTAGAAAAGAAGAGATTCAAAAACTTATTTGGAACATTTATGGAGGTCACATTTTATATTTTATTCTGAACTTATTTGTAAATTACATCATTCTGAAAATCACAGGAAAACTGTAAACTAGATGTTCAAATTAATTCATTTAAATACATAGATCATAATTTTTTATGGTCAGTCAGACTCAATTTAAGTACCCAGATATGACAGAAAAAGGAGGAGATCAGATTTTGGCACGATCAATAGTTTATGGTATATATAGATATATCTTAATGAAACTGGTAAATTGCTGGCCCTTCTCGTTCTCCTCCATTGCAGAACACGCAATCATTTTCTGCATCCTCTTTACTTCTCACAGTGAGAAGTAGTTATGATTCAAAACCACCCTGTGGACTACTACTGACACTTTTTCAGATTCCAAAGTAAAAGCTGAGGTATTTATTTAATAGTGATATCTCTGCCACTACAATACTTGATGTATGTACAGAAACAGTCTCAAAGTAAACAATATTCATAGATATTTACTAAATTGAAGTAGAAAAAAGAAAATCTTTCTAGACAAATGAAGAAAATTAAGAAAAACCCAAATCCCAATACAGCAACAAAATTTGATGCACAGTCCTTAGATAACATGTAATAAATATTTTATATTTGGGATCTCAAAATTATATTTGGGTTACTGTAAAATTTAGTTATGTCTAATATTTTTGTTCAAACCATGTAATAAACACACAGATACTGAATCCTGAAGTGTGCATAAATATAGAGTAAATTTAAAATGTTTTCTAATAATGATTTTTTAATAATTAGTTTAAGACAGCCCTGCCTGAGATGGAGGGGATCAGACTAGATGACGTCCAGAAGTCCCTTCTAACTTCAGCTATTCTGTGAATCTTTGAGTCTGTGAAATCCTTTGAGAGGTTTTTCTAATAAAGTCAGTTTGATTTTAGAGGCCTGAACTGATATAATTTCTATTAACAACAAATATTATCTGTTTGTGACTTCCCTCCTACCAGGTAAAACTGGATCACTTTTGCTTAGATCTCTGTTTAAATTTAACAGTTTAGGTTTGCAGATCTTCCTATGGAAGTAAATTACAGAAAAACAAACGAAATATTTCTTATTCACCTATTCATCTTGGCAGTTATTCATCTGGCTTGCTTAGTTTGTCAAAGTTTAAAGAGTCTTAGAGAAGGTTTTAGATTCAGCACCGCCTTGGGGAGTATGTACATTCAAGCCCAAAGCTGAAAAGAGTAGATGACTTTTCAATGAACAACTATTGAAAAAATTAAATGACAGCCCACCAAACAAACAAACCTTTAATAAGTATCTAAGAATGTATTTCAAGACAATCCAATGAAAATTGCCATTTACTGTTTAATTCATTACTATGGCTTGTCCTCTCGGTCTTTTTCTTTGTATTCCCATTTTAATGTTTCTTCTTCTGTATGTTTTATTTACATACTTTTAAATGTTACAAGTTTATTGCCCTATTTTGATCGGAGATCTGGTTTCCTGAATAAACTTTCTATAGTCTTTTCTTAATAATTAGATCATGACTCCTAGTCCCTTAACTAAGAAATTGATCTCTGTTGTTCACCATGAGCCAAAGAGAAATGTGTCATAGTAGAAACTGGAACACAAAGGTAAAAAAAACCCCAAAACCAACCAAACAAAAATGTCACCAAAAAAACCACAACAAAACAACAACAAAAAAACCCCCACAAATAAAAAGGCCCAACTAAACAAAAAAACCCCAAGCAAACAAAACCCAAAAAACCAAAATCACAACTTCTTTTTCTTAACCTAATTAATATTCTTATGGAGTAATAAAAATACTCTCCTTTTTGCACTCTTTGTGTAATTTCTTTTATGCTTATTGATAGTTTATCAGTTGAATAATGAAAGGGGAGAGAGATGTTATTAACTAGGCTTCATAAGTACAGTGGTGGCAATTTTAGAAGTACATGGATTTTCAGCCCACCTATTGAAATTAAGGTTTTCAAATGGAAGTGAGGGTAAAGCCTATAGAGAGCCTGAATCAGGAATTGCTATGACTGATAATTTAGAATGAGAGGAAGGGAAGGTGAAACAAACAGATGTCAAGTGTTGATATTAGGCATTATTAAAGGCTACATACCCAGATCACCTTCCCTAGAATTTTACCATTAAAAGTGAATGAACTGATATAGGTGTTATTATGAATCTCCTGCAGAAATTATCTGGCTATAATAATAAATTATTAATATTGCAATTCTTGCTGAGTAGTATTTAGACATAGAAATCCTTAAAAAGATTTCACGAGGAATTAACATAATTTTATTCTGTCTGAACAGCTGCAAAAAAAAAACCAAAAAACTTCCAGTAGTTACATCATTATCTATATTGGTGATGCTGCCTCGGTAAGACCTGTGCTATGGTCTTGGTCAGACAGAAATGTTATGTCTGTGTGGGATGATGGAGGAAAAGGAAAAGTTTTGGGCTGTTCCAAGGCCATGGTAACATGCACACCATCATGGCTGTAAGACAGACAGTTTCTTAGGGCTTGGGCAGATTTCTTGAAATATGTATGTCACATTTTTCATCTTTGTAGACTGCAGATAGTAGTTTCTTCTCTCATGAAAGTGATGAGAGACTCCCTCTGTTAAAACTGCACTGTATAGTGCAAAAAGAGAATCAGTACCTGGGAATATGTGCTAAGTTGGCTATAATTTCATTAATTATCAGAGAGCTATTCAACAGTAATATTTCCTGCATTTAAAATCACATCTATCCTGCTTTGCTGAATAATTGTAAGAAAATTAGTTGAGGGAGAACAACATTTCTGCAACTGACTATTGTGCTTGTCTCATTTCAAGATGTTCACCATTACAAAATGTTCTGTTCATAAGTGTTCACCAGTGTGAAGCCTACTGCCCAGTTATGGAAGGAATTGCTATACAGGTTTGGACCTAAAGTTCATCTTCACAGCTGTCTTCAACTGTCAACTTCTTCACAGTCAGCATCTGTTACATAAGTGTGAGAATATATTCTGATTGCATCATTCCAGACTCGGGAGCCAGAAATTACATCCTTGTATCTAATGTCTTTACCAGACCTTTTTTTTTTTTTTTTTCTCACTTGGACTTAGCTCCTATTAGTATCCTATACTGTTCTTGGGTAGGAAACTACTAGCCAAGATTCCAATTCCTTCAGTCAGTTAAAGGAATAAGAGGCGTGGAGACCATGGAAATCTTCTCACTGTTTTAATGGCACCTCAGCTCATTCCAGCTCCTTAGCAGAGAGTCCACATCTTGACATCCAGTTCCAGCTCTGATCTCTCTAGAGGTAACACATTCTCATAGCAAAAGGGATCACTTCCAACCTTGACTTTAAGATGGGCTGATTAGAGAATGGACAATCTAATTTGCATTGCAAGAAAGATGCTGAAAGTTCCTTTGCTTAATCTAGGAAAACAAGGGCCTAGCAGAGAACATGTCCAGGTGCTACAATACATCAGAAATCTAAGTGTCAGGGTGGGGCATATCACTGCCTCAGCTGGTTTAATCCTTTAATCAAGGATTAAAATAACACACAGATTAAGCATTATTTCTCTCTAATATGACTGCTGAAGAGAAAATACCATTCAGAAAGGAAATATTTTTTAAGAACCCTTTGGAATATCTACAAAGTTTGCTAGGGGGACTTCAATTCCATAGCGAATTACATCACAACTAGTTCTTAAAATGGCTTGCAAAACTTTTGCAGTAAATTCTCAGTGCCTTGCACCTCATCTGTAAATCAAGCTGCCATGTCACTTCATCAGCTAGCTCTTCTTTTTCTTTCCTTCACATATGGTTTGGGCTGGGAAGGCCACCCTGTTCTTGGTCAGAGTCCCATTGCTGTGTTTGTGGCATGTGTAGCCAAATTCAGCTGACAAAACACGCCTGTGTACATAGAAATTATTAAACGTATTTTTGTAGAGCTTGATGTCAGTCAATCACAAAACCATTTCTTCTTCCTTGAAGCTCAGAGAAGTTTGAAATCCTAAATGAACTAAGGGAATTCCTCCTCCAAAAAGCCAATCAATCTGTGATGGTGAGCTGGAATGAAAAAACACATGACATGGGTTTAGAAATGCAAATAAACAGGTTTTCACACAGCACTTGGCAAGCAAAGAAGGTGTTTTATTACATAATCCCAATTTATGGGTTTTCCATTTACGTTAAAGAATTACAGCCAAGTCCATCTTAATGTCCCATATATGGCTCCCTTCCTGAAGAAAATTCACATGCAATTTCTGTAAAGAACATTGTCTAATTTTAAATTAATTATCATACTTTTAAACTTATAGTCAAACTTCTGTGCAGACTTACACCCCACAAAACACATTAAATTTGTGGAAATCTTGGCCCTGTCTCAGAAAGGCATTCCAGAAGTCACGTGTGACAATCAAAACAGTATTTTCTAACATATGCAATGATTCTCTCATAAAAATTATCTTATTTTACCAGCTTTTGCTGAAGTTATATGAGTACAATCACTGGTAATAAAAGGAGGATTTAAAGAATAGACAAAAATCCCACAAATTTCAACCATATATTTCTGCTCTGTTCATAATCTTGATCACAATCTTCCTTTTCCCTAAAAGTGTACAGGCTTCTAGCTAGTAGAACAAAAGCAAATTTTACCAGTAGTGCTGAAAGGCATTTAATACTACCCAAATTCCTAAAATGTTATTTTCTTCTACCATTCAATAGATATTTATAATCCAGAAGTCACTGAATGCAGCATCTAAAATCTATCTCCATTCCTAACTGAAATAAAGCCAAACTGAGACAGAAACCATTTAAGTTATATTGGCTGTTGTGTCCCTCTTTTGCTGAGAAGGAAGTAAAAGGATTCAGTCAGTGCAGGAAAGTTAAACTACAGTGCGAAAAAAATTATTCGTATATACCCCTGATTTTCTCTCTTCAGACTGAGTTCATAGTTCTGCCAACTGTATATAGTATAGTATATAAACTGTATAGCTAAGGGTGGGGAGAGAGGAGAGAAAGACAGAATTACTTTTTTGGTGTTGAAGTAATACAGACGTATGTCTAGGGAGTATATACACTTATTCTAAAATACAAAACAATGGACAGAAGGAGACAAGGAGAGGGGGGCAGGAAAAGAGACTCCTTACAGAGTAATAGTACACTTTGTTCCAGATTAAATAAGTTTTAAAATAAAATTTTAGTTGTGATTAGTCACTGTATCCTATTCAAGGACATTTTAAATTTCATTGCATGAGTATTTTTTAAGTTATTTATTACATCCTTATTAGTTTTAATACAGCACAGTTCTAATTGATCACTGATTGAATGATAGTAACATTGACTTGTCAGGACACAATCTATCAAGTATCATATAAGTAAATTTTTTCTGTATAACAAAGAGGTTTCTATTTCAATACAAATACAATTTTGCCAATAAAATGGATAATAAGTAATTATAATAGCTGGTATGAACTTTTTGAATATATGTCCTTTAACAAAACCAACAAAACATTAAATAATTTTTAAAAAGCTTCATCTGTGTGAACATATTTTTAATATAAGAATACTATGGCCATAGCAACTTATAGGAGGCATACAGCTTCTGTCACTAGAACAATGAAATTGTTAATTACATATTTGTTGTTCTTGACATGAAACATGCTGGCAGGACAACTTTACCTTCAAGAGATACCTACGTTGTATCTCTTTTACCTTGCTTCTTTTTCGCTAATATATTTCTAATACAGTGAGTGATTTAAAAATCTACCAGAATGAAGATTTACCAAGAAATATCCAAACCCTGGCATAAATGTTTCCCACAAGTGCAGTAAACATCTATTTTTTGTGTGTGTGTGTGTGTAATTAACATATACTTTACAACAGTTTTTTGTTTTCCCTTTTCCTTTTTTTCTCCCCCACTAGTAAAAATCAGTGGCAGTGGCAGTGGCAGTAAAAACCAGCTGATCAGTGGCAGAAAATACTTCTTTTCCACTATAATGATTTTCTCCATCTGTTTTGGTTTTTTTTATTTTCATAGGAAATTGTTAGCTAATATGTGATTTACATTCTCTTCCCTAGATACTTTTTCCTACCTGTTTTGTTCTTCAACTGAAGCATGTATATATTAATTTTCTTCTACCTTCTTTATCTTCAGGGACTTAGAAAAAAGAAAATGATAGGTTTCACAGTGCACTCCTACCACAAAACTCTTCTGACTGCCTTTGTAACACTACCACAACAGTTTGATAAAATGGAATTTATGCCATGTAAATGACTTCTTTGACTGCTCTTGGAGAATTCACATTCTGAGTAACATTACAACAAAATCTTATAAAAGAAATTCCCTTATATTTCCTTTCTTAATGAACATCTATGGTAATGAAGAAATTTTACCTGTCATGTCATCAAACTACGTCTATATTCTGACATAATGTCTGAGATTACTGCTTTGCAGCTTGGCTCAGAGCATTATTTGCGCTGCAGGTAAAAGTCACTCTGTTGTCAATAAAGTCTTTTCTGTCACATTAAATGCCATCTGAAGTAACCCAAATATCTTCTGAGTATTTAGTACATAAGTCAGGAACTGTTATTTTTACAATCACTTTATGTTTTATGACCTAATTGGCTTATATTCTTGATGGGAAAGCAGGTTTTCGGGAGCTTCATTTTAGAATTGCCTCTGCTTACTCAGCAAAAGGGGTAATGAACAGATGGTCTAGTACCTGAAATTTTAAAGTATGTTTGGGTCTTGTTGTCTCTTTCTTGTTTTCCTTCCTGTTGTTTTTTTTCCCATCCAGCAGGGAAGAAAATGAAAACTTTTTCTCTCATCAGTTGAAGTTTCTCGTATGCTTTCTTTTTTCAGTTCAGACAGCAGATGTTTGAATGAGCTTTGAAAAAGCTCTCTCATTGGGTCTTCAAGAGATAATCACATTGTTTTAGAAGCTCTGCTCACTCTGAGATTGAGACTGGCTTGTGAAATTTTCTGATAGCATGGTAGGTAAACAGTATGGGGTTTTAAAGTAACGGTTCACGAGAAGGTGCTTTTTTGCTCGTGCCTTTTACAGCTTACTAAAGCTGCAGTGCTCTGCTGCACTGTTTGCTGCAGCTCCAGTTACAGTTCTAGAGTTATAAAGCTCTAGTCATTATGGTATTTTTGCTTTTTAAACCATCCTTGAAGTTTTATTAATACAGTGTAAATACTTTTACAGCCTTTAAAGCTACCTCTGCTTTATTTTCTGTGTGTTTATTTCTCCTAGATGTAAGGCCAGTTAAAAATGGAATTGTTACTTGCAAACATAATTCAGTCTTTATTTCTAAATCCCAGATTTAAATTATTATATTTTTGAATAACACCATTTTAAAGGAAGAAGAAGAAAAACCATAGCCTGCATGTGGTACTGATGTTGAAAATATTTTTGCAGAAAAAGGGGGGGAAGGGAGAAAGGGAGGGAAACAGGACTTTAGACCAGGTGTTTTACTTGAGACTGACAACTGTTTTTAAAACACTGCTGACCCTTTAAGCCCGTATCCTAGCATAATATATGTTTATGTGATACATTGCAAATAGAAAAAGAGAAGATTCTCTAAATATTAGACTAAAATGGGAACTAGCTTAGACAGAAATATTATAGCGAGATTTACTAAACAATGTCTGAAAAAATTACCATAACTACTACAATGTCATGACAGAATTGGAATAGTTTTATTTAGAGGGACATTTTTTCCATATGGACTTGAGCTTACTGAACTCAATAGAAAGGCTCAAACTTTAAATAAAGGCCCACATGAGATGCCTCTAACAACTTAAAGTATTCTGAATTAAATAGCTTTGGATTTTTATTTTCACTCTGAGCCACAGCTTTCCTTAACTTTCTGTATTTGCTAATGTAGTTACCAAAGTAGTGTGATATGTGGGGATTTGAGAAAATCTTAGATGCTCTCTCTGTACTCAATGAAGAAAAATAACATCTATTTGCTTATAATTTGAAAAATAATTTTGAGTAAAAATTAAATGTCCATGGAGTGAAAATTATTGTTCTTGTCTGCACGAAACAAATTGATTTACTAGAATTTGTTCATGTAGGAAAGCAACCTCAGGGTTAATTCTGACTCTAGTGAACTTAAATTTCAGTGCAGTTATGATGAAGAATGACCATTATTTGAAGAGGGCATTTACGAGGAAGTCTACTTCAGCAGGGAGATTCTGTGTCATGGAAATAGCTTCGCTAGCCCTCATGGGTTCAGTCCTGGAATGAAGGATGTTGGTTGTGGTTGTGATGATGGCTTTGAAAGAAGCAGAATTTCATGCCCTCTGTGAGAGGACTGCTAATAGAAACAAACCTAAAAAGAGAACTATCCATTGCAAATACTCCATTAATGCAACTTAATGGAAACATAGGAAATTGTTATGATTTTCTTCCTTCAAAACAGTATATATTCAGTCCATAAAAATTTTACAATACTCAACAAAATTTACTCCAGTGTTTTTTGCCCCAGAACTTTGCTCCTAAAATATGCCATAAACATGCTAGGTCTCTGATGAGGAAAAGAAAATTCCAAGCATGTGATCAAGGCCAAGGAATAGTCATGCAAGTGAGAGAAACAGAATGAACAAAGAACTCGCCTGTGTTTGTTGCATGTTCCATGGAACAAGAGTTTGCCCACTGTACTGTGCATAACCAACTGATCAAATTACCGATAATTAATAATAATTAGTGCTTCAGTAATTCACTGAACCTAAAACAAAACAAAAATTATATTAATTTACCCATGTTTCTGACTTTTGATATTGCATGTGTCTAGATACACACACACTTGTATAAAGTATTTTGCACGTCATATGTTTTTCATAGCTAAATAAAGAATTATTTTATGTATATACATGCACTAATAGGAAAGCTAACATGATTCAAGAGCCAAAATTGAAATGAAATTTTAGCTCTTAAAGTTCTTAATTTTTGAAGTTTTCAGATCTGGAAGTTTCATAACGTATGAAGAACGCTTTTGCATTTGTGTCCCTATGTTTATTTTTTAAGACTATGGATTAAAACAGGGGCAAGACAGGGGTTATATTATTTCACTCACAGTCAATACAGTTTGTGTAGGTGGTCCAAAGGATGAAATGCTGTGTTCATTCTGGGCTGATAAATCAGGCCAGAATGCATCTGGTATGACCATTTTTGTCACCAGCAGTATAGGAGAGTGATCTGGCTAGTGCTTATATCCCAAACCCTGGGAAACAGAGGACTGTTTGCATCTGGATTAACAGGCAGTACCTCTGGAGCAAGTGCCATAACTGCTCAACTGCACACTTTGTAGCCAGGTAAATTTATGCAGAGAAAGCCAAGGTCAAATGAAAATGTACACTTGGATACAGCATAGATACTAAAATGGATTTTTGAACCACAGCATTTATGTGTGAATATATTTAAGATACCAGTCCTTGGAATGAGAGTGTCAGTCACTTCATTAGCTTCAGAAGCACTCTCACAGGTGTAGAATAGACCTCTCTTGGTCTCTGCAATGTAGCCCCTTAAATACAAAAACAAGGAAAGGAAGGAAAGGAAACTGGTAGCCACTCATTCTGTAACACACCCATCTTATGCAGGTACTGCCATTCACACCCCTTGAGATCATGCAACAGAAATCTACCCCAGCCTGGTGTGCAGATCCATTGATAGGCTTGTGCGTAGGAGACCTGTCTGCCTGAAACACAGAGCCAAGTCCAGACTACTGACTTGAAATACATGTTAAAGCACCCCTCAGTGAGTAAGAAAAATAAGGAAAGGCTTTGTTTTGCTCAAGTCAGCATTAAATCAGAGGAAACAAGTGAGTAAAAGATGCTTACCAGAAATAAAGCAAATGTCGAAAAGAAAAATAGCTGCACACAAAAAGTTCTCAGGCATCACAACTGGTTTCCTCTTTGATTTCTCATTCCATCCCTTTTGGTAGTACTTCTGGTGAAGCTTAAGGGCTTTCTTTCAAAATATTCTAGATTTCACTTGCTCTGATGAAACACTACACAATGTCTAGGATGCATTCTATCTTTTATAAAAGAAATAAATAAAAATATGTAACTGGAAGTCAGCTTGAAAGCTCAGACATGAATTTCACTCTGAATAGGAGGGCTTGCTCAAGGTTTAGCCTTCCCCTGCCAGAAGATTCACGTCATGACCATGGAATCATCTCTGTGAGAGTTAGCTTTGTTTTCTAGCAGTGGGACCACATGCTTGCCTCAAAGGGCCAAAGGATGCACATTGGTACAGATTTAGGTCATAAATGAAGCAGAAAGGGGCAAGTATTTCTCCCACTGGCTTATTCAGTAGTGGGAAAATGGTGAGGGAAAAAGAGACATCATCCCAGGTCCTCTCCTGCTGCTGTTGCTGGTTTTCCCCCTGTGGAACTCATCTGTTTCAGTGTTTTATATATTTATATCACTTAAGACTTATATGGTAGAACTGGATTTAACTAAAATTCTTTGACAGTCTACTGAGTCTACTGAGTCGCCTGACAGCAAAAAGTATTTTAAGATAACTATAGTTTATGTGACTGGATAGTTATGGATTTTAGATAATTTATGGTTTGAGAGGGGGGTAAATTACGGAACATTCAAATGTACTCTGTGAATTTTGTGGTAGAATCACACAAAGAATAAAAAACTGTTTTACTCCTCTTTATACAACCAACTCCTTTACAATCAATAGTTAACAATCAATAGTTAACTAAGGATCTATCCTCTTTCCTTTAAACACTGGCTTTTCAATGTAATTTGCTTTTTAAATGTAGAGGTTTGCTAATTCCTTAAATGTATATTGTATTGTAATTGTAACAGTTACTGTTAAAATGTAAGCAAATTCAATATGAAATCAATTTTGTTTACAAAAGTCTTTGCAATACTTTCAGATGTACTGTTCTGGGTTGCTCCAAAATTACTAGAAATTCTCACTTTTGTTGTGCTTTGTCAAAACCAGAACTATTGAATTTCAGTGTCTTATCAGACATGTTCATGTCCAGATTTTCATTACACTTACTTAACTAGATATGAAAGTAGGCTTTTCCCCTTTCCCCTCTTAGCTATCTAGTTACCACACCTCTGTCATCATCATGGAGACCTTAACAAAAACAACCTAGAGAACTTCAACAGAATTTTCTTTCTTGTGAAGTAATCCTCCCATTTGTATAGCTAGCTGTAATATTCTGTCAGACACAAAAAGAAATTCTAATAGACAGCCCAAGATTACCTTTTACCACCACATTTTGCAATTTAAAAACAGAGTTAGGCTTTTATTTAAGGAATAAAAAGTTTATTCCATCTGATAAGACACCAAGGAGTCCCTGTTGGTATTTCTGGGATGAGAACTCTGGGAAATAATTCTAGTTTTCTTCAGATCATCTGACCCGCTCCACTGAAGTTCCAATTTTTATTGTTTGGATTTTAATTAGAAATCAATAATTTCCCAGGGAAAGTAATTCCATGTAAAATGATGCTGACTCTGATCTGAAAGTCTAATTTCAGTTGTTCTGTAAAATTTCATCATTTTTTCCATGTTTTGTATTGGAACAATCCTGCTTCTCTATAATGTTTCCTGGGATGGACTTTAAAAATAGACTCATGTTCCCATGCGATGTTGATTCAGTGTGCATAAGTACCATAAATACTTTATTTCTGCAGCAAAGGGTTTTATCAATGGAGATGTTAACTTTCTCATAAGGAATTGGAATGTTATCACTGAATTCAGTGTATATCCTGACACATTTTATGGGAACTGCAAGGTGCTGAATGCCATTTTCTCAAAGAAGCTGAAGAGAACAGAGAGATCATAATACCTCCAGAGATCATAGCTCAACAGAAAATGTAAAATGCATGCAAAAGAAAAAATTTAATGGTATAAGAATTCAGTCCTGAAAGTCTCGTCTACATCGTTCTTCCTGTTGCTTTAGTGATTCATGGTAATAAATACTGCATGCAGAAATAAGTCAGTTGGGCTAAGGAATAAAATACCTTTATACAGTCCATTTATTTCTGCAATAATGGATTTTAAAATATTGTAATATATACTGTAAAATTTTATATACACTACTGAAGAATGTATGTTTTCTTTCTATTGCATAATTTGTCAAACTTCTTTATTTGCAGTCTGTACCATGTATTTTTTTCCTACTTTGGGGTGGAGAATACTAAAAACTGAAGGGGGTTGTAAACAAGCATATTTTATATTACTTTCAAAATCTAGCATGCAGCACTTTTTGTAGGGCCCAGTTTTCATTATAGCAAGTAAGTTATATCAACTTTTATTGATCAGCTAACCTTAAAGGGAGCTTCATTAATAAAACTTCTCTGCACTTATCCAAGTACATATCCAAATGTACAGCCCTGTACAGCCTCTCAGTCCCTCTAGATTTTACGATAATGGGCAAAGTAGAAAGCATTAGGAGTATCTTGCCCAAACAATCAATAATCTACTGCATATGTATAGATTGAGGAAAAAGAGGTACAGGGAGGTATCATACATAAAATATTATACTGGGGATGGAAAAAAAAAGGATCTTTTGATTTTGGTCATGAAACAAGTAACACCATTTAAAATATCCACTGGTGTTTTATTTCTCATTAATGCCCTGTTTGCTTCAAATATACTTTATTCGTGATTGTATGACTGACATGGAAAGGCTAATATTTTGCAGATTTCCACTGTGGCTGTTCTAGTTTCATATTCAGGCCTGAACTTCTACTGGAGGGAAAAAGAAAAAGCTTTCTTAGGATGACAACAATACAAAAAATAAATTCAGAAAAAGCAACAGATTTGAAATAAAATGTAATAACACCTGTCAGGCAGCTTACTCACAGTATAAACAAGGATTAACACCAGCAGTGGTGCAGCAAATACTGGTGTTAGCACACGTACGTTTAAATATCACGACCTGAATACAAGAAAGATTGCTTCATACACCGGCTGTTTCAAGTTGCTTTAGGATTCAACAACTGTTCCTAGAAAAACAATAGTGCTCAATACAGAAGCAGTGAACAGATTCAGTTGAGAAGGCAAATAAGCTAGAGAAGGAGTTTTTCTAGCTTCTGCTTGGTTTTAGTGTAGAATACAGTCCTAGAAAAGGAGAAATACAAAACCTAAGCAGTTATTCAGAATAAACTCTATAATCATTTGTCTCCACAAAAAGCAGGTCCCACAGATTTTCCTGAAACAATTTCTGTCTTTCTCAAGGGTACTTATTCTTCCTTAGAAGGAACAGATTACCAATAAACATTTTAAAAATCAACTGAAGCTCAGTCCCTTGTGATCAAGGATCAGTTGTGACTTGAGAAGTAGATGGTTTCATTGCTGACTTAGAGCCCAGGCTTCAGGCATATGGCAACAGATGATCACCATTAGGGGCGTTAATATAAGGTTAATTGTTTGGGTCAGGCCTCTGCTGGCAGGCACTGGCTACATACAGCTGTGTATACGATTATCAGCTGAACAGGAGCCGACTGAAACAATCTGTATTCTCTGCTCTGACTACCTGTCCTCCCTAGCACAGAAAGAAAACAAACTGATGAATGATTATTGAATTTGAAAGCACTAAAGTAGAAACCTTTTGGTATTTTTATCCTCAACTGGCAAGTCAAAGAAACATTTTTTTTGCCTTTTGACAACGTAGTTTTTAATCCATGATAAGGGCTCTCAAGGCATCAATGCCAGAACTTCTGTCTCTTTCTGGACTGAGAGCAATAAGTAGTACCATGTGGATTATCTTTTCCTCCTTCTCTCACTGGTGAGTGAGTGGGATGGAAAAGCATCTTCTGAACAGATGGAACTGCCGTTGACCAAATGATCCCTTATCACTAAGGAGTGATAATACAGCTTTAGCCCTCCCTTATGCAGACAAAACCAGCTTGTGGAAGAGGATTTAAAGAGTAGTATTCAACAACTAAGTGAATGAATACACTTATTAAAGCCCTCATGCAGGTAAAGGCAATCATTCAGCTGATGGTAATATCTAAGAAGAGTGCCCAGATAAGTACCATTTACATCAGGGTTTATAACATTGTTATTATCAATTATGATTGTTAGTCATTATAATTATTCACAGCTTTCATGTGTGTTGATAGAGTTGTTGGGTGTTCCAAACACATTCACAAATTGCTTTTCTTCACATATTTTTGGAACACTCATGAGGACATTAATTAACAAAAGTGCAGAATAACCACCTAAAATACCACAAGACCCCCAGCATCACTGGTCCAAAGAAATTCCTATTCTGAACATGGTTTTCAAAGGAAGCGTGGAGATAGAAGACTGCAGTACTCTGGGCAAAATTTGTTTGACATCATCTGTGCATGTAAGAAAGATAAGTTAAAAGCACAGAAATCACAGTAATGTTTTTCAAAATGATGGAAAATTAGGAATGTTCTTTGCTACATAGGTAAAATGTACTCAGCCCCAAGAGTAAGCAAAATATTTTACTCCAGCTCAAACAGGATGCAAGGTGAAAAAAGGTCATGTTAGGGGAAAAAAAAAACCAAAAAAAAAAAAAACCACAACAAAAAAACAAACCACCACCAAAAAACAAAACCAAAACAAAAAATCCCCCAAAGATAATAATTAACAATGCTTCATTTTCCTGAAGAAAAAATCTTGGGATTAATTTAATCTTGTCTCTTGTCAAAATGAATTCTGGCTTGATGTACACAGAGTGAATGCTACCATTCTGGCAGAAATAAGTATACTTTGAAGGCTACTCACACAGCTTCTGTATTCAAAGTCTATCTTTGTAACATGACAGGAGTTCTTTGGTTCAGGTTATATGTTATTGCTTTAAGATTTTAGAATTTCAGCTAGATAGAATTGTGTTTGCTCAGTATGATATGGCAGCTACATTTCAGTTGTGGACTCAATTTTATGTCTCTCTAGACAGTCCATTCCAGCAAAGAGATTAAGTTTAAGGGAAAAACCTGTGATATTTTATTTTTCTTTTCTTTATTTTCAAATATTTTTGACCCAAATATTGTCCTTCTTTTGTCCACCTCTTTGTAAAATCTTTGATTTGTCCATAGTGTAGACAGAGTATTGACTTTTTTGCTACATGCAAATCTGAGCGGTATTGCTAAACATTTTAGTCATGCTTACATAAAATCTCCCAGAAAGCCTAAACTGAGCCCCTTGGGTTCAGGTGATGCCTCTTCCCCCTGACCTCTTCTGCCAAACAAAGAAGGGGGAGGGATCCCTTAAAGAAGTAATAGCTGCTTTCTTTTACCCTAACAAGGAAACATACCTGTGTTTCCAAAACGATGTTTTAGGCAGTGAAATATGTACTAGTGACTAAGTCTAGGGATAGGGAGTACTTTTTAAAAAGACCTTGCACATGCACATACAAACTGTCTGCAATAACGGAAATTGAGCATCATCTTCTGAGGACACGTTTATTAGGATCTGGATGTAAATGAAACCCAATAATGGGAATAAAACAAACAGAGATAGAAGAAGAAGAAGAGAGGGACAGTTATAACAATAGGAATGTCCAATAGTACATCTTGGGCAAGAACTCATTTGTTGTTAGGTGAAAGATTTAAGTGATTTCAGCAAACCTGTGAAGACACCATTACTGCGTGACAATTTGCTACAGGTACCACGGAAATCCAAGTAGTTAAAGAGCTCCAAAACTGGCAAAATCCATCAAATTCTCCAAGGAGCATAATATTGTTCTTCTGTGTAAATAGTCCTCTTATTCCTCAGGTTATGGGCCAGGTTATAACTCTCATTAAGTCAATCATCATCAGCTGGGCTTGACCAGCAAGTAAAAAGGAGAAGGCAATCTGCCATTATGTAGGCATTAGTCTAGAGTGAACTATTATCTTCAACACCCCGTAGCTCAAAACATAACTACTTAGATTGCTCAGATAATAACTGTGGCCAGCCAGCCATTTGCAGTTACTATAGCTGCTGGCTTCACAAGGTAGATAAATATATTAAATCTCTATTAGAGCATTCCATCATAAAGTGCACTCAGCTGCAATACCCTGTCTTTTCTCTTAACACCTCTAAAGAGATACATGAATGCCAGACAGTGCTGTGGCATGGATGGTATTGTCATTTCATTATTTGCAGTTGGACCATAATGGTATGTAATTTATATCCACTACCGAAAAAAGAATAATACAAATAAAGATAATCAGTAAATGCATAGGAATCACACAGCTTGTAGTACTGCTGTTGAGGGTAATTGCATATTTCATTGCTTTCTAACACCCTGGGATGCTTAATACTGTGTCTTCTGCATGGTGACCTCACTTTATTTAGCACAACTAATCTCAACTGGACAGAAGCACAAGGCTACCCAGCAGTGAACATATGACATTCACATCTTCAGGGCAGTTCTGTCTTGTATTATCAGAAATGGATGTGTTTTGCTTATCCAAGTGTCTACAAAAGAGTTAATAACTGTTTTTTTTAAGGATACTGTTTTTCTTAAGACAGAAGCAAACAGCTATTTTGCATAAAATTGCAGAGATTTATACTTTCAAAAATCAGTTTTGGTTCTCATACCAATGCATAGAAAACCTCCCCTCTTTGTTCACTCAGATACTCTTTTGTTAGACAAAATACATATATAACCTCATTTAATTCCCCAAAACCCAACATAGATACAAATATTTATTTGGCTTCACCCTCATGAAGATAACTCATTCTAAGTGAAAGTTGTATTTGAAAACATCTTTTATAGTGGATTTCTCCTTGCTTAATACTGCAAAATGTAGTGTGAGCAGTGCTTTTGTTCATGTCTTTTTTTTTTCTCTTGTATGATCTTTGATCTCCCACGAGGAAATAATATAACCAGGTAGATTGTTTTTCATAATTTCCTTCCCAGATTAAAGGAGACAATAGGAAATATAGAAATAACAAAACTCCAATTCATTCTATCTGAAGGAATTGTCTTCTCATTGTAAAATTTCATACTGCTTATTATTCTATTATACACATTATCTTATTTTCCTGAAAGAAATGTAACCAAAGAGGGAGGAATTAATCTGGTTTTAAAGAATAGATATCAAGACTCAAATTATTGGGTGGCTCTGCAATTTACAGCACCATGACATTAAAGCATTGGGTACTTGAGATATGTAGGTAGACGACTAGAGAGATAGGATTAGACAGAAGCTTCTAACCATTCTTGCTAGATGTATTTCTTATGGCAAACCCTGCTCCTGGTGTTGAGTCCTTATAAGCAGGCAGCAGGTGGGCACAACTTGACCTTCCAGATCAGTCAGATTAAGAACATAATATTTTCTACACAGTTAATTCTGAAATTATGTTAATTACTTACCAGATCCTAAATCCCACAACTGATTTTTTGTCGTTCTGACAGAACAAGGGAATGATATGCCCAGTATAGAAGAGCTGGCAGGAAGCTATGTGGCAAATTCTCAAGATAGTATGCAATTAGAAGAAGAAAAATAAAGTAAAAAATAAAATCAGAGTATTCTTTGGGCTTATTTCCCAACTAGACCACTTTTGAAGTTCAACCAACAGAGAAACTGATTATTAATAAAATAAAGTGTGTGTTGCTCTTTTGTAAATGTTGATGAAGGCTAAAAAACTCTGCAATGCTCCGAATGGATTTAGTGAAAGCAAGGAAATTGGGATCAAGATTTGCAGACCTGAAGTTCAAAAGTAAGGCCCCTCAGTGGTCTGACATTCAAAAATACTGACTAGCTCTTCTATTGCTCATGTGTTGGTATGGATGTGCATTGTTTTTAGAAACCAAAGCCCTAATTTTGGACATCAGAAGAAAGCAGAGCTTTGAATACTTAATGTTAATAATGGAATAGCCATCTCCTATGTGTAGAAATGGTCTACAAAAAATGCAGTTCAGTTAGTTAAATGATGCTAGTAGAAACTAAATTGGCACCTCCCCTTGCTGATGTCTTCCAGGCCTAATGTTACTTTAATATATGTTTCTGAATCTAATTCTTCCTGAACATCCAGCACTCAAAGACTGACAGTGATATACAGTCACTCCTTTACCATGTACCAAGGTATTAACTTATCACTAGGATAAAAAAAATGCTGCTTTGATTTTATTGCAGTTGAGCACCAAAATCCAAAAAATTATATCCCAAGTAAAGCCATGACAAGTGAGAAAAAAATGGGAGAAAAAATATTACATTGATTACCAAAAAAAAAAGGCTTGTGTGCAGTCAGGCTATATGTGAAGGCTCTATCTGCAATGCTTGATACAAGTAGATATATACAAGATTTTCTGAATCATATGCTCATTTTTAAATGTAAGTGGCCAATCATTTGTAACAAATAACATGCCTGTTCATGCCCAGCCCAGCAGCTTTTCAGACAGGTTAATAGACATGTGAAAAAAAGTTCAGGTTGAGACTTTCAACTCTTTTGGAAATAGTGCTAGGTTGTCATTCCGTGCTGAGAACCTGTCTAGCATCTGAGTGTTTCAGGAATTAAAACAAATGAGAAAAAATATGCTCCAAAAATGTTAGGGTGGATATATTCAGGGAATAAGTAGGCTTACACCTAGGCATACCACAGTACTGTATGAACATTACTTGCAAAACACTATGAATGGAGGGCAATATAATATCAATTCATGATCCAAAACAAAATAACTACAAGTCTTCAACAAAACTACTTTACAGAAGAAATATACTGAGCCTTGGTAAGAGAGAGTTAACCTGCAGAAATTATTTTATTGTAAACCTTGCAAATTTTAGATTTGAGATTTCTGTCCTCTTTTCTAGGCTTACATTAATGTAACAGTCTCTTACTTTTAATAAGCATGAATTCCTAGTCTTGTAAGGAGGTTATGCAAAAGCTTGAAAATGCAACCTGAGTGCATTTTACTAATTCAAAAAGTTCAAAGAATGAACTAAACTAACAGAAAGGTAATATTTTTGAACATTTCATGGTTTTGAGAACCTTACTGAGTTTTAAATCCTTGAAGATAGCAACGTTAGCAGAGTAATTTTTTGCAATGTACCACATGTCATATACTTCCAGACAAGGAAAGTTATTTTAAAACACTTAAAATTAATTATTTTTCTCATATCCATATAATTTAGGCATCATATGGAGTAGGAACTCAAACAATATTTTATGGCAAAATATTTCTTGAGCAGCTTAGCATTTCTTCCATTTTACCTATTAAAAAAATATGATGCCTAGCAGAAAATGTAATACAAATACTTTAATGAACACTTATAACAGGAAACCAAGTTATTAATCCTCAAACTCTGGTGATTAGAAGTGGCACAAATTGTTTCCCGCCTCTGAAAATATTCCTTAGAATTAGTTCTATTTTACATACTCATAAACTTGAGGCTGGAAGGTAAGAAAGACAGAAATATCTCTGGTAACAAAACTATAGAGAGGTTATCCCACAGTGTCCAAGAGCAGTTAAATAAGAACAGACCTGAACAGAGCAAAAGGTCTTCAATCCAAGTTTTACTCTTTACAGCTAGATGCTCTGATCACTAGCTGTGTTTACCTGTGGTAGAAAAGGTCATGGATTCTTTAAATAATTGAACAGAGACATTGGGCCATAAAATTAGAGGAGGTGATTCATTGGTCCAATGATTAGGATGTTCAGCTTGGGTACAGACGACCTAGTTTGTATTATGACTCAGGCAGTCAATGAAGCCACTGAACCTCTAGCTCCAAATGAAGCACATGAGGCAGAGGATAAGAAAGACTTCAGGATGCCTCAGGAGGTGAATAGTACTCACCACAGCAGCTTGGAAAAGCCAAGACTGAAAACACAGCCATGGAATGACTCAGGCTTTGTTCCTGGACATGCGACACCAAGGTTTAAATTTAAATATCCAGTCTGAGCCCAAAGGTACAAGGGAGAGTTAACCATTTTCTTAGAAGGTATCATTTCCCCCCAGGTTGCTCAGGGGTGTTTTTAGTAGTACTAATTCTGTCATAAAGTATGTCTGAATCTGTACCACAAAAAAGCTTAGATTTTAATGACTTCATATGTTCATGCTTTAAGAGAACACTCTTTTCAGGGTTTAATGCGAGACGTTCCATTAAAATTAGAAGTTCTGGAAGTTATAGGGAAGACATCAAACTTAAATGCAGCATTTAATTGTGATTTTTTTCCTCATTATTGAACTAATAATGATTTTTAAAAATCATGAATTTTTACAAAATAGGTAAAAAACCCCTGTTCATTGCCTGAGTGGAGTGGGCTTTGGTATGTAAATTGAGGCTAAATACAAGCTTCCTAGTAAGAAAGAAAGAAGGACAAAAAAAAAATCATAGCACTTAATCGAAAAAAGTGCCTATGCAAGCACATCCAGACTATAATGATAGTGCATTTTGAGGCTAGTCATGGAAATGTCCAGATCACATTACTGTCAAAGTCAATAGTACAGCTGTGGATGGATCTAAACATAATATAACACAACAATCTGATAGACTTTAAAAAACTAATAAGGGCATAGCTATAAGATGCTCATATCTTGTTACTCCAGATCTCTTAAAACCATATTATGGCATAAAAATTGGATAAGATAAGAAATGTTAGTCCATTTTCCCAGTTATGTCTCTTAAGTGCTAATGTAAAATTTCAGAAGGATGAGTGGCATTTTGCAGTGGATAAATGAAGGAAAGGAGCAAGAAGGAGGTCATTCTGCTGAAAGCAGCACCTTTTTGTTGGTTTCAGCAGAAAAAGAAAGGAAATAAAATATGTATTTATAGACAAATATAAACGGTAATACATGTGTATCCATATGTGTGTATATATACATACCTATGTTGAATTTTTTCATGACAGAGACCAGAGCCAGACACTGAGAAGCTCAAAACAGCACTGGAGAGTTTGGAGCTCAGAGCAGCTGGATTCATCTGGTGAGGCCAGAGCAACTCAGCAGCAGCATGAGCAAGTGGTCATAGAAATAAAATCCCAGCCCTTAGCAATACTCGACATAAGCAAACGTCAGTGACTGTGGGGAAGACCTCTTCTTTCTTTGCCTGGACAGGGTCCTTATTCATGTTGACTTGGAAGAGAACATTAATCTGTTTATTTAGGCTTGGGAACCAGTGAGTAGAACAATGAAGTGGGTCAAAGAGCATGAATCTGTTTGTCTAATTGTAAACATGTACTACTACTGGAGGATATGTATGGTATTATTATTGATGAAATGAAATGAAGGTTTATGCATTAAAATAATATGATGACAAGCACAGTGGCAACTCCCGTGCTACATCTTGCTGCTCAAAAAAATATTTTGCATAGACTTGTCTTGGGATCTTTATCCAACTGTATGATTCTCTCACCTCACAGTATGTTTTTTGCCTCTAGTTCTGAGGCTTCTCATTTTTTTCATGCAAATGGGAAGTAAAGATAATTGCAGTGTTAATTACAGCTTACAGATTAATGGCAAAATAACAAAGCATGGAGCAATAGCAATAAAATCTGGGTAAGAGAGTTGAATGCAAGCCAGAATGCTTTAAAAGGGGATGCTTCACTTCTCCTGGTCTAGAGGTTATTTCATTCTCCTTAGAAATAAAGGAAGCCAAAATCAATTCTAAGGACAACTTTTGTATTTCATTCAGTGGTTCTTTGATGGAAAATACATAAATGGCTGCTGGAGTATAAGCTAAGGCCAAGTTTTTCTTAGCTATTATCGGGGGAATTGTGTTCACATACAGGTTTTCACAGCTCAGATAAATGTTTTGCTCATGTGTTTGTTTTCTTTCTTTGTCTAAAATTAAAGAACATTTTCAATGGAAGAGGCAGAGAATTCCTTTATTCTTTATCATTATAACCTGCAGTTATAGTGGTGGTTTTTTTTCTAGAGATTGAAGATATAAGCTTGAATTTCCTGAGACAGAGGAAATAACTGAATAAAGGTCTCCCCAGTCAATGCTTTATCCACTGAACTATTGTAACAATGAATAGGAATGATTTCCACTTCCACTGCAACTTAGAGGGAACATGATGGACAACCTTTTATTTTCTACAGATCAAAGTGATGAAGAAGGTTCAGCACAGACTGAGACCCTTGGAGCTCCCAAGGTTCTCAAGAAAAGCACAAAGTTGTTCATCAGTTCTGATGAAACAGCACAAAATAAGAAGTAAACTTCCCAGTGTTATTACTTTAACTGGTATCCAATGCAGTATGACATAGAAACTATCAAGAGCTATATACATTGTTAGTTGTAACTTTGGCAGACTCATTGCAGCCATTTTCTACTTAAGTCCTGAGTTAGAAAATTAAATGTGCCAGAAAACTACCATAAATAATATAGATCATGATAAACTTTGTCGCAATGCTACAGAGCAATGTTTGAAGAAGGGATGCCAAAAGACAGAAGTTAAAAACTTGGTAGTGTGGTGAACTGCTATAAGACCTTTCTGAGCAGCTCTTTGGTGGCTTCTAGGCCATTTTGATCACAAGTATAAAGCTCACTCTTTGTTGGAAACCCAGAAAGGAACCGTATTTTCTCCCTGCTAACATTAGTTGGAAATGAAACTCAGTGCAGTTCTTCCAATCAATGGTAAACAGCTTTGATTAATATTATTCCTTTGCTGAAGAGGTTAACCCTGTTCCTACTTGAAAACTTTAAGTAGTTATAAAGAAGTTATTTTAACTGCATATTATAAATTTATATTTTATAAGGGCTTGGAGATTCGCATTGTGACATTGTGAAGACAGAGCTAGAACTGAGACATTTTTTTTTTGAGATCAAGATGCTCAGGAATCTTGTTGCAGGTTGTCTGCAGATGTAAATAGGTAACAGGTCATTCTGGTTGGGAAATCAAAGATGTACCAAAATGAATATCAGTCACACAATTTGTTTGTGTGTCAGTGGTTACATAACTTCTCATGCTGCAACCAAGCTGGTTAAATAAGCCTTCCATTTTAAGGCTGAGTGGACCTGAATTTTCTACCTCACTAATGCACAGGTACTCAAGTGATGCACTTAGAGCCAGTTATACAAGTTTATAACAAAAAAGATGGTTCATGCACCAGAAAATTAATAACTCAGTACAAAATATGAGACATCAGTTAGGTACAGGTATATAAGAATAAAAATATAAAAGAGGAAAAGTTTGAGGGAATCATAAAGTGCTTTACATACACTTTTTACCCATCTCTTGCCAAGTGTTAAACGTTACATCCTAGTTATACAACAAAAGAAAAAACTACTTCGTTTTTCCTCAGGCAAGTAAATTACCAAGCAGCAAATTTTTAAAAGAATGATCTTTATTTCAGGATTACAGAGGTGAATAAAATTATCCTCAGATTGTTTCTAAACTAACTGCCAGAAATCTTGTTTAAAAAAAAAAAAATTGTTCAAGGATGCACACAGATTTATTGAAGTGCTTTCCAGAAGATATTAATATAAATCTCTTGTTCTTGCAAAAATTGAACTGAGAGAAATGTAATGAAGCATCAAATTGTTCCTTGGTGATTATTTTTTCATTTGTTTTATATTATTGTCAGTCTTTTCAAAAATTGTTTATTATTGCTTATTAGTAAAGCCTTGAAAGTCTGAATACCTCTGAAGACCAAGTAAATACATGGTCTCTGTGCTGAAAAGCAAATTATCGAGTAATTTCTTTTAATATCACTAATAGAAATTACTCTCAAAAGTACAGCATATAGTATGGATATATAAATGTTGATGGTTTGATGAATGTCTTATATGTTTATCAAAAAACCATGGTTTTAGATTAAAAAATTTATTCTGTGATTATATTTTATGCAAACGAAAAGAATGTAATTTCTCAGAATAAGCATTGAACAGACAAATATATAATTTCACTGGCAGCAAAAAGAAAGCTACATATCATTAGGTAAGAGAGGCTCTGCATGGTTATTCCCACAGCCTAGAAGGTCTGGATTGTCTCTGAAAGATGCACTGAGCATGTCTGTACATATGTGGCATTAAAAACTTGTCTAAGTACTCTGTATTAGGTGCAAAAGACAGGTGCAGGGGAGACATTCATTCTGTTTCTCTAACATCTCTCTTTTGAAATAATCAGATCCTATAAATTCATTAAGGATTTAAAAAGTCCTCAGTAGACTAGAAAGGAAATATTATCTACTTGTATAACATTTTTATTTCAAGTGAGTTACTCAACTGTCACTGAGCTCATGACCTGTTTTAAAAAAAGCTAGATTCCAATTGCTCATGTTTCTTCTACTGACTTCTCAGATCTTCAGAAAGATCTCTAGAGAAAAAAGCATTATAATGCTCACATGATTTCTACTAAACTTTCAATTTCCTGAAATTTTATCAGTAGTGCCAGAAACCTTTAAATTCCTGGAATTCAAAAATATATTCCTGTTGTTTCTTTGCCTCACATTTTTTAAATTAAACTGTGAAACAACAAAAGAGGTCAAGGTAAAATCAATTAAAATAATATTGCACTGACATATGTTTGCAAGTAGATGTTTAAAGGTATTTTATGAAGGTTACGGAGTTTGTAACAAATGGCGTGCTGAGTGGTCCCCTGTTGCTTATGAAGTTAGAAAGGCACTCCCTATGGCTGCATAATTTCTTTCAAACCTCTCACAGAATAGTACACATCTCCAGTTTAATATAAACATGACCCTTCAACAGCAACATATAAAATACCTAGCTCTCTGTTTGTTGAAATAATGGATAAGGTGAATCCAAATGTTTTGGCAAGATTTCTAGGTTCAAAGACAGAAATGTATTTTCCCATAAAACAAGTAATTTACAGCTATTACTCCCCCCCCAAAAAAAAAAAAATGTAAAAGAAATTGAATAGCTCTTCAAAAGACAGACTTTATTGCTGAGTACTCAAAAGATTTAAGATATAATAATAGTATTCAAGAATTTTGAATTTCCTTTTTTAAATCTGAATTTGCTTTTGGATGCTTCTAAGCAAGTATACTGACTTCAGCTTTGCCACCCTGATTTCTCGTGTAGGTGTCTTGATGACTAGTATATGTAGAAGAGATGAGAAATTGAAACCCTTAGTCACGGGTACAAGTAAGTTTCTGTCACAACTCTGGATTTGGCCCTCATATTCTTTGAAGCTCATTCTGCATCTGTCCCTCCACCCCCTACCCACTCCCCCACTCCCCATGAAAAAAGATTTTAGAAGCTAAGCCAAAACAAAACCCAAGAAAACCTTGAGATCCACAGACATTCATATTTTTATGCATAGTCACTAAAATTAAGCATTGCTAATGTGTTTCAGAATAAATGGTGTTCCCTGACTAAGCAAAAATAGTTCTGAATTCTGTATTGAATTATATCATGGATATAACTAACTCACCAATTTAAAAACATCTGTTTATACATTTGACTTGTTGATTAAGCTTTCTATAGTTAAAAATTCCAAATGACCAAACAAAGTCATGTCAAAAGGCAATGTTCAAACCTTAAGAATTTGTATTTAAATTGTTTGCCTCTCTACACATGTTCAAACCCCTGGGATTTAAGCTTGGATATTTAGGACTGATACAAAGACTTACGCAAACTTTGATAAGAAGAAGCCCTAGGTCTGAGTATTTTGAACATATTTCATTCTTTAGCAATTATTTCTCAGAGTTTGTTTCCAAAAGTCTCACTATGCTATAAAGTATTATATTTCTGTTTCTGAAAAATGCTTATGACAGTTCCAAAGTAATGCTTTTAAGTAGTGTCTCAATGAAGTTTCATAGAAATGGCATAGATGTGGCTGTTACTCTGAATCATGAAAAGAGAGAAGTTTCACAAGTGATTACTATATCCCAAACATTGTATACAGTCAGCTAAAAAAATATTCTGAGATAAGACTCTAAAAGTATTCACAGAGTGCAGAGACCACAAATAAGGAAGAACTGATGCAAAAAATGCTGTTGTCAAAGCTAAACAGAAAGAGCAAGGGAAATGTTATTTAGAATTAGGTAAAGCTATACCAGAGGAAATGTTTGAAGTCATCAGGATTTCATTTTCAATGGAGGCTCTTCCCTCCAAAACATCTCTTTACTTTATGCAAGAGAAGCCCTCAGGGTCGGTCCTGGGGCTGACACTGTTCCACACCTTTGTCAGTGACATGGACAGTGGGACCGAGGGCAGTCTCAGCAGTTTGCTGATGACACTGAGCTGGGTGGGGCAGTGGGCACAGGGGAGGGAAGGGATGGCATCCACAGGGACCTGGACAGGCTCAAGAGGTGGGACCATGCAAAGTTCAGCAAGGCCAAGTGCAAGGTCCTACACCCGCATTGGGACAATCCCAGACACACACATATGTTGGGCAGAGAAGTGATTGAGAGCAGCCCTGTGGGGAGGGACTTGGGGGTGATGGCTGATGAAAAACTCACCATGAGCCCCCAGTGAGTGCTGCCAGCCCAGAAAACCAAGGGAACCCTGGGCTGCATCCAAAGGAGTGTGGCCAGCAGGTCAAGGGAAGGGATTTCACTCCTTTGTTCTGGTCTTTTGAGACCCCCACCAGGAGCACTGTGTCCAGCTCTGGGGTCTCCAGTATAAGACATGGAACTGCTACAGCAAGTCCAGAGGAGGGCTACAAAGTTGATAGCAGGACTGGACTATGTTTCCAAAAAAGATGGGCTGAGCAAGTTTGAGCTGTTCTGTATATAAAAATGTCGTACCTTTTAGCAACCTCATAGCAACTTCCCAGTATGTAAAAGGCGCTTACAGGGAAGCTGGAGAGGGACTCTTTGTCAGGAAATGTAGTGATAGGGCAAGGAATAAAGGGGTCAAAGTGAAGGAAGAAACATTTAGGTTAGATATTTGGGAGAAATTCTTTACTGCAAGGGTGGTGGGGCATGGGAAGAGATTGCCCAGAAAAACCGTGGATGTCCCAACCTTGGAAGTGTTCAAGGCCAGGCTGGATGAGCAACCTGGCCCACTGGGAGGTGTCCCTGCATCTGGCAGGGGGTTTGGGATGAGATGATCTTATCTTTCACCACTGAAAATGTGGTGAAAACCAAACTCCAACTGATGAAGTGTTACTCTGTGAAAATCTTATCTAGCAGTAATTATTCCTTTCTCCTTTTCTTCCTCATAACATTCTATAAAAAAAGAAAAATTGTTCCACAAGAAACTGTCTATGGCATAGTAACACCTGAAAGTGGTTGTAGATCTAATCTATTGTCATTAAACTTCATTCATTGAGTTGACATCTTACTGTAAAATTGAGATTAAATACTTAATTTTACTTCTTGTGTCGACACAGTGATAGATCAATGATATGATTTCTGGACCCAAACACACAGTTTTACAGAGGTAAGCAGCTTCCTTACCTCTTGCAGATGAAGATGTGGTAATCCTGTTTTCAGACCCACCTCTGTGGGGTACAGTGTTCATTCCCTTCAGTGTGAAAAAGTACATTCAGACTGCAGCAATGAAAACAGGAACTGCTGTGGCAGCTGTTGCAGCCATAAAAACAAAGTTAGATCAGTGTCCTGTTTCCAACACCACCAAACAGCAGGCATTTGGTCAACATTATAGGGAAACCACACTCATGTAGTAATTCTTCTTCAAGATTTCTTTTCCACCTTTGGGAGTTACTGGCTTAGAAAACTTCTGTCAAAAAGATGAGGATGTTCTGACACCTGGAAGGTAATCTATCTTTTTGCAACAAGTAACATTGAATTATAAACCAACTTTGTTGGACACATGCATCTATTCTTGACGTTCACTTCACCTCATAAGAAGATGGGGGTGTTCAGATCAAATCCACAGAGATGATCTTTGTGGGTTCAATGACATTAATCAGAGAATATTAAAAGGTCTCATGCCACAAGCATCCTACCAGTTTCTGGGCAGTTTTTTCTTAGGGTTCCCACTGAATGAAATGTGAATCTGAACTCATTCTGAGGTATTCATTTCCCTAGAGACTTTCACTATGCCTTAGAAGGTTATGAGTAATTATGCAACACTTCATTTCTGTCATCAGCTGCTTTGGTGAAAGACTTTCTTTTCATACAGATGAAGCAGAGAAAAAAAAAAAAAAAAAAACCTCAACAAACCCCAAACCATAGCAAGAACAAGAACAACAAATTAATATAAAATGTACAAGTGATGGATGGTTGATGAACCTTTGTATATTGGAGTAAAAGGGATGGAAACTGGATTCCTATACTCTGCAGTGATATTCTACAGATGAAATGTAGACTTATGATACTTTTTACATCAGTAGACACTAGGATCCCTTCTGTGATGTCTGCTTTGGACATGCTAGTGCACATATATATGCTAAATGATCATTGAAAGGCCTTACATGCATTCTTTCACTGAACTATTCATATTCATGTCCAAGGTGTATCTCAATGCCATGCTACAATTTTGTGAAATCTGGTCTGAAGGCATACAAATGTCCTTGCTCTTTCATTTAAATCCATTAGGTGATACAAGTGCATTACGATCAGAGATGACTAAGAGATTAGGACAGAGCCTGACCTTGGTAGCCTGCAAAAGAGAGTGAACTGCTGGTGTAGTACTAGTGTGGTGTGGTGTACTACAGCTGTTCCAGGATCCAGCACCCACAGCAATTACATTAGGATGAACACCAATCGTGTGAGGGTACTTTCAAAGAAGGATTAATAACCTACGATAAAATGACATGGTATTTACACCACAGGAAAAGTGAAGAACAGATTAGAGGCAGTTTGACATGATGCAATCCAGTTAACCCACTGCAAATGTTGCATACAAGGAGCTCTGACTTTCCCTCAATATGAGATTTTATATTCCTTGCCCTATTATAATTCAAAGTAAATGAACTCAAATTATTCAGAATAAAACATTCACATAAATAATCCACAGCTGATTAAATTAGTCTACATTTCAAACTCTTAAAATTAATTCTGTGCTAGACTTAATTGGGTTTTGGAATTATGTTCTGGATTTGTCTTTGATCTGCAGAAGGAGCAAAGAGTACATCACAGCACTCAAGGAAGGAGGGATGAGTACTGCTTGAGAGAGGCTAAATAAATTTCTCCTTTAACCATAAAGACTGTGCCTTTTCAGAAGTGTCCCCTTTCCCAGATGTGCCTTTTTCCACTCTCTTTTTGTTTGCTGAGTATTTCTGCAAAAGGAAAAGACACACAGGTTACTTAAGGCAACCCAAAGGGACAGATTGCACCTGAGCCCCTGCCTGCACTTGTGACACAGCAGTACACCCTCCTATTTTTCTCTGTGCACAGGCAGGCATTCTCAGGCTCCCCACAGCAAAACAGCCATCTTGTGTCACGAGAAGAAAATAGTCGGCATTTTTATAGTTGAAGGAATAATTTCCAGAGGAGCTCATTATAAGCTTGGGATTAATGTGTTACTTAAGAGTTCTATTAAATTTTCTCTGTTAATGAGTTACTGAAAATTATTTACTGCTGGGAATTAGCTGGAACAGTTTCTTTCTGTGACAATAAACCTAAATTTTATTCCCAGTTCTTTCTTTCTCTAATTCCTTCCTATGCCTGGGTTCTGATAAAATTTTATAAAAATAAAGAATGATTTTAATTCTGCTCCTAGCTGTCTTTTTTCTTCTTCTTCAGCTAAGAAGTTTTCCAAGGCCTCAACAGTGTGAAAATGGGAAAAAATATTAGACAAAAATAAAAAGAAGGTGACAAAAATTATGAACCAATTAGAGTTTCAGTCTCTAAATTCAAAAGGACCTTATTTAGACTTTTGCCTCAGAAGGTTCTTCCATTATTATTCATTGTTTCAGCAGACTAAAATAGGATAACAACCTTAAGTATATAATACACAAGGTTCAACCCTAGATTATAAGTTCTGGCCTCACCTGTTACATTTAGTCCAGTTTGTTTATACAGTCTCTGCAGAAAATTCTCAAAAAAGTTATCACTGAATCAGCTAACAACTTTGTAGTCCAGCTGAAGGTTCAAGCACTATTTTCAGAAGAAAGTGTTTCTCATTAAAAAAAAAAGTTTAAGGAAAATGAGCTATACCTCTAATTTATTTTGCAAATATTGAATGCACAGCCACACTTTGCTTCAAACCATACTTTATTTTAGGTCCATAGCTTGCAAATGAACACTGAACTTCCAAATCAGACCTTTTGCTGTCTACTCATTACTTCTGCTATACAATACTTTGCAGTTCCTGTCTGTGCAATTTCCTTTTATTAATGTACAAACAAAACATGATGAATTAAACATGCTATTGCATGTATTTTTTGGCAAGCATGAAAGATGAGGTAATTGAAGAAGGTTATTATTTCCAGCTGTACAATGCTAGCACATAGTGACATTTAAATAATAAGAGAGAAAGTAAAATAGGTGTTGTGGTTTTAACAATGCTGCCCTCTAAACATCCCAACTCACTAATTTCTGATCATTATTTTGGATATAACAATTGTCACACTGAAGCTGTGTCTCAGAATATTTAAGTAATTTCTGATATATAAAAACAAAGACAAAACCTGAATATGAAAAAAATGGAAAATGCTGCAGTATTTTATTTTAAGTAGATGTTAGAACCTAGACAAGTCATGTAGAGATCTCTGAGACATACAGATGCTTCCAGGAAAATTCTTTTTCTTTGTTGAAGAACAGATTAATTGTAAGAAAATGACTCATCCTTGTTTTTCAGAAATCTGCAATAAACACACAGCATTTTTTGTGGAATGTTATTTAGTAGAAAAGAGTTGTCAAGGCTTTCCACACATTCTTCTGATTAACCTTTAGTTCAAGATCATTTTCAGTAAGGATGTATTGTTTCTATCTTGATCTCCTATCTGGCAATCTCTTGCAAGCCGTATTTTACCTGGTATATTTTTTCTCAGAAATTATAATTTTTATTACTCAACCATGTAGACAGTAGCTGAACATATATCAGGGAATGGTGCTGTTTCAACTAAGCAGTCCAGTCCTTGAATCATGAGCTGACTGGCTCTGTGGGGAGCAATAGGCTGGTTTAATTTTCATGTTCTTACTGTAATTCTATGGAATTAGCCACCAAACAGAACAGTTAAAGACCTATGGCCAATTGCTATGTGTACACTAATTTTCCGTTTGAAAAATAAAACCAGCAAATACTTGGCTTGTTTGAAGTCAATAGCCATTACACACAGCGATGGAGAGTACTGGATTGGGACTGTCAGCCCCTTGTCCCCATAAATTTGGAAAAAGTGCTGCATGTACATGAATTTTTTAATCAGTGCTTTGCAGAGGTTCTGTTCCTAACATGCGGCCCATGGAAATCACAGTAACTCATGGATTTTCATGTTAGGCACAGTTGGTTCTCCCATGTTTGCACAGCCTTCGATCTACTTTTCTTGGGAGGATGGCACACAACCTTCTTCAGTGCCTTTACTGCCATAAAGTTGTCCTCAGCAGCGCCCCAGTCTCTCCCTCCAGTTCCACACTTTCCACAGAATTGCTGAAAAAAAGGACCAAAGTTCAGCAATTAACTTATCTTTCTCAATACCTCACTTCAGTCATTCTTAAAGATTGTGAATATTTCACAGGCAGTGGAGATGCATACCAATATAAATGTAAAGTGATATGAGTATAAATTAAATCCTCCTTAAGACATTAAATGACATCTCTTTTGTTCATGATGTGGAAAAATCTGACATTAAAACAGTCTTGCAGTGTAGCACTGCATTTCCCTTGAATTATGTATTTAGGGGAAAAAAGAGGAAAAATGCAGCATAATACAGAAAAAAAAGTCAGCTATTGATGTTCATTAGTGGTAGAATCTATTCTATTATTTCATTAATTCAACACTCTAAATGGCTATTAATATCAAGGAAAATCAAATTGCTAATCTTGTGTCTGAAAAAGTAAAACATAACAAAAAAAAATACTGAAGACTGGCATATACCTTCAGTGTTACTTCTGTAAGCAATTTGATTGTGTACACATAGTTCAGGAGTTCAGGATCAGCAATCTATATGGTCAACCTCTCCCTCTTCAAACATATCACTTGATCATGCATTTCATTCCTTTACCACCATGCTGAGCCTCAGAAACTTTGTTTTGGTCTAAGCACATCTTCTAAATAAATATCTGAGGTCATCCTAAGATATGTAAATTAACCACATCCATCTAAAAAAGGTGTAACTGACTGGTTGCAATGTCCCTACTCAAAATATGCTATATTTCTTAATCAAATTTGCCTGGCCTGAGTTTCTTCATGTTAAACCTTGTCATTCCTTTCTTGAAAGTCTATCTATCTGTATTTTTTCCACAGAAAAGTACTTAGACACTATAAGCAACTTATTAAGAGTTTTCTTTTTGGTGTCTTTAACACACTGAGCTCTTTTAAACCTCTTTAAAGCTTTCCACACATTCAACCACACAAAGGCTAACTTCTATGCCCTAATTTTTTCTTCAGCATCTTTTTCAAATGCAAACACTAAAACTAAAACCAGTATTTCAGCATCAACAATTTCTGTAGAACTCTGATATGCATGACTTAGAATATAGACCCAGTTTTTTCTGAATTAAAGGGAACTTTGAAATAATCTTTGGAACTTGTGAAGTCAGATTAGCACTTTAAAAATCAAAGGCCACCACTTTGGATTATTATGACTTCATAAAGTAATTTTTTTCTTTTATAAAATAATCTGCATCAAAATAATATATGGCAATACCAAATTAATTCATTTAAATCAAGAGAACTCTTAGGTACATAGATATGTTAGCTTTGAAGAATTGTGAGATATCATATTTAAATTTAAGTTTTGATAAGAAGCACTAGTGGAAAAGTTAGCACATCTTGTAGTAAACATGCCTCACTTATGGATTCTATGCCAAACCTGCAGCAGTATCTTCAACAACTGTGTTTCACATTTCTTGTATTTAGAGGTGAGTCTTGGCCTCCCAAGGCTGATTTATTTTCAAAGCATGTTATCTTATGCACTATTTTCGTTCTTTTAGATAAGTCTGCTTTCAGACATCCTTGATCTAACGTAGCTAGCAAGGACTATAAGCACTACACTGCAGTTGAAACAAAACAAACAAATAGAAAGGACCTTGGTTATCATCTACTTATATGTGGATAGTGAACCAATCTAACAAGATTATTTTCGTTGTGATTTACCCCACCAGGTTTCCCAAAACAAGTCCTTAAAAACTGAGATGAAAACCAGCAGTTTACTGAAATACTTACAACTGTACATACTTGCAAATGTTCAATGATTGATTTAGTACCTGAAATCTTAATTATTTTAAGGATCTTCTCTTTCATTTGGCCTAATTCTGCTTTCTTACTTAAGTTGGTGCTATAGATTTCAACCATTGCTTCACTATCATTTCACACATTCATATCAGTGTGATATTAATAAAGACTGGTGGATTCATTTCTTCTATGGATTTTTAGGCAAAAAATTGCTGTACATGAGTGAATATTAAAGTTTATGCTTTGAATTTCATGTGACTAATTTAAAGGTCATACTTGTTAACTGTTGCAAATTTTTGCCTATGGAACCTTTGACATTATAAAATGAAATTCAATATTATAACACTCTAAAATTCCTTCAGCCAATGGATTTTGTTTCATATTATATGGCATTTCACATCTTGAAAGCATGGCATTCCAAGCCTTATTCTTAAAGAAAAAACAGAAGTATATTTTGATTATGCAGACACCTGTAAGACTAATTGTGCATGAGCATGCTGTGATCAGGACTGAAAAGGACAAGACACTTTTTAACACTATCACTTGGAAGAGTGGGAAGAAACTAACTTACATTACAGAGGGAATAGCACTTTTTATCTGGCAACAGATGTACAGCTTGATTATGAAAAGGTGAACACCCTATTCTAGTATTCCTAATTCACAGTTATTAAGCAGTCTTGCCGTTTTGATTTCCTTCTCTGAAATCTCTTGACTTGATACTCTTCTCTAGAGTTAGAGAGATCAAACTTCTTACAAACCTAAGGGTTGTGTAGACAAGTCATAGCTTCCCATTGGTAAGCTGTCAATCCTTCATGTTTACAAAAAAAATTTTTACTATGTAAAAAAACAGTCTGTTAACAGTAGGCCTAAATTTGCTACAGTTTCTTATTTTCAGTCAAAAGATTTAAAGGAAACTTAATGCAGGCATATGAAATTTCTGTAATGGATGTGTAATCATCACAAAATGTCTGCATCTCTGAAACTATATTTGGAAAAATTCAGCTTTTTAGTACTTGAAAACCATGCTAGAGGAGATGATATAGTGAAACATGCAGGATAGAGTGTGACTGGAAGGTTACACTGTCACTGCTGTGTCAGGAGATTGCAGCCAGTCATGTCTGAAAATCTGGGACATATTCCTTCTACTCTCACCCCTGTACTTTACATCCTGGCTAGTGTGATAATACAGTAATATCTTTTAGATGACATGTTAAATCAAAGTTTTCCAGAGATTAGCGATTACATGGTACATTTTGAAAAAGAGAAGTACCATAAATCTAGTGTCCTGACAAATTTCTTCAGTAGTCTTCATAACCTTTCCCCTAAGGCAAGGCCATGGTCTCTTTGGAAATAAGTATTCATGCTCAAAGAGATGTCCTGCTCAAAAAGCTGCTAAAAGATTAACGGATATCTAATGCTCTAAGACACATTGCAATATGCCATTTTTGGAATGCCACAGTTTCACGGTTGCATTAAAGCATAATTTTATTTCTGTGCTCAGCATACAGATTGCAGATGGCTCTATTTTTCGCTGGTTTATTGAAACACTGGCAATTTGAAATATAGTCCTAGAGCCACACGTTCTAATAAAAAAAGTATAAACTGCATATTTACAGGAAATTAAAATGGAGGGTTTCATGGATTGAGGGTTGTGAGACTGATATGGAAATTTTAGGTAAGGAAAGTTATTTACATTTCTACATAGTCACTATCTGTAGAAATGTTACTAAAAAATAATGGAAAAAGACAACCAAGCAAAAAAACTCACAAAACCCACAAACAAACAAACAGCAACAACAAAGCAGGCCTGGAGTTCTCAAGTTCAGCAAATTTATTGATTAGGTCATTTTTGTTTTTATATAGTATCCAGTTGTAGCAATTGTATATCTTCCAGCTTAATGCACATCTTCAAGGATTAAAAAAAGTTCTGTGAAAACATTGACAGTTCTCAGACACAAAGGGCTGCTTCTTTTTGTATTTGAAAAGTTATCAACAAAATATAACTTCTTCCTAAACAGAAGAAGAAAATGTGGATGTTGCTTTTCCTGAGTGCTACCAACCAGCATTTGGATATTTGTTTGTTTGTTTTTTGTTTTATATGTGTACATGTTTATAGCACTTAAGAAGAGCCTCCATCAAAGCTTTCTAGCAATTTTTAAAGGTGAACTATTTTGGAACATGGGGGATGTATGTGATAATTAGTTTTCAGGTATGCAGCTCCCTGAGCATACCATGGTGGGTCTCTCAAACTGCTTCAATTCAAACTATTGTAGTCATTTTGACTTATAATTTACCCATAAAAACTGAAAGGGTTATATGTACTTATGGTCTCCCTGCTATAGCCATGAGGCCTAAGTGTCAAGAACTGTAGCCCTGGGGTAACTGTTTATTATCACTCCTGAGTCATGCAGAAGATGCTTTAACCTGGAACACAAACAAAAATGTATTGTGTTAAGTTAAGGACTATGGTTACATATTGGATGGGGAAAATGTAATGTCTGACCTGTGTAATATGCAAGGTATGTATTCTTGAATCCTGAAAGCCTCTGATGGCACCTGGTGTGTTAAGGGTCAAGCAGGAGTGCCACATCTGGAGTAGGCAACTGCTGGAGCACCATAGCTCCTTCTCAGTCATGATTTACTGCTTGTTTTTAGAATCAAGGAACTTTGTTCTGAGATTTCTGAAAAGCATGAAGAACAGAGATTAGGCTCTTCAGAAGGGTGTGGATTAATGTCATTTTTCGCCCTGCAAGGGATTTATGTGATGGGTGCCTATGCCCTCGGAAGAGGAGCCGTAGATCCAAAGAATACATTTGCATAAATCACTGAACAGCCTAACCCTATGATACTGTGATCCTTTAGGCATGTATTACCACTTCAAGATAGATTTTGAACTCAAGGACAATGTTGCATTGTCTGTGATCTGTGAAAATACAGATGGAGTTGAAGCAGAATCAGAGTCTCCAGGTCCTGTTATATAGTGATAAGAGCCACTAGATTCTAGGAGTCACTCCCCATTGACAGCATCTGAAGAAGGCAGTCTTCTGGGGCATGACCTTAGAAAAAGATTATTAAAAAATTGTCACCTGTTCTGAACTGTACAAAGAACAGTAAACATAATAATTCCATTATTTCATTCAGTATTCTGTCTTCCATTCTCTATTCATGCAGATAATCCCTCATTATTTTTAATGAAATATAGGGTCCAGACTATGCCTGATATCAAAGGGAATGTCACACTATTTGGTAAGAACTTAGGTCCCTTGATAATGGGCACAATGAAGCTACATATATATGAACAGAATGACCACAGTGAGCAAATTCTAATCTTTGGTCTACTAACATAAAACTCAAGCAAACTTCCTAAGTTAAATAGTTGAAGTTAAGAATTAATCAAGGTCAAGCAGTGAATGAATCCAGTAGTTTAAAATCTGTGCTGTGAGAAATTTGGCTGCATCAGAAGTTTTTAAAAACTCTTATTTTTTGGCTAAGACACAGGATTTGGAGATCCAAATCAGTAAACTACGAACAGGCAGACAGGGATAAAGAGTGTGCTGGGAATGTGACCAGCAGGTTCTTGGATTCCACTGAGCCAAAATATTCCTCCCTTACTTCTGCATGGTGAAATCTAGTGCTGTGGTCATTGCAGGTGCTTGCTTTAAAGCAACCCAGAGTAAGAAAGGAAAACTGACAGAAGAAATGTGACAATGGCTTTAAAAGTTATTATGTCGTCAAGGCCCACCTATCCCCATGCTCTGTGCCAATCTGAAATTTCCCCTGAAAGGGGAAACTTTTTTGTGGAAGAGTAAGGGTTTGGCAAATGCACCTCTTCTTATATCGCTCCATCTCTAGGACTTCCTGAAGGATATGTCCTCTACAGAGACCATTGCTTATCCTTTTTATCCACAGTTTGTAATAAAATCCTTGTTTGGGACATTTGGCTGTTGACTCCCTCAAAATCAGGGAGAGCCTTCAGTGAGACCTTGACAAATTAGACATGGTCAATCACCAACTGCACGAAGTTCAACAAGGACTGGTGCCAGATTCTGCACCTGGGATGGGGCAGCCCTGGATGTACAGACAGACTGGGGAATGAGAGGCTGGACAGAGCCTGGAAAGGGCCCTGGGCTTCTGGTCCATGGCAAGCTGAACACGAGCCAGCAGTGCCCTGGCAGCCAGGAGGGCCAAGCGTGTCCTGGGGGCATCAGGGACAGCATGGGCAGCTGGGCAAGGGAGGGGATTGGATTGTCCTGCTCTGCTCTGCACTGGGGCGGCCTCACCTCGAGTGCTGGGGGCACCTCTGGGTGCCACAATAGAAGACATTAAACTACCAGAGAGAGTTCAAAGGAGGGCAACAAAGAAGGTGAAGGGCCTTGAGGGGAAACCATAGGAGGAGCAGCTGAGGTCACTTGGTCTGTTCAGCCTGGAGAAGACTAGACTTAGAGGAGACTTCACTGTAGTTACAACTTCTTTGGGAGGGGAAGGCACATTCCTCTGCTCTGTGGTGACCATTGACAGGACTCAAGGGAAGGACCTGAAGATGAGTAAGGGGAGGTTTAGTTTTGATATCAGGAAAAGTTTCTTCCCCCAGAGGGTGGTTGGGCACTGGAACAGCTCCTCAGTAAAGTGGTCGCAGCACCAGCCTGACAGAGCTCAAGACACATTTGGACAATGCTCTCAGGCATATGGAGTGACTCCTGGGGATGGTCCTTTGAAGGGCCAGGAACTGGACTCAATGATCCTTGTGGGTCCCTTCCAACTCAGATTATTCTTTGATTCTGTGATTCTACTTCTGTATGAGGTATATATGCCATAAAATCTCATAAAATGAAAGGAGCTATGTTTATGGGACAGCTTTTATAACAACAGACAAAAAAACACTAAACAAATTGCATGTCAGACCTCTAGAAAGCAATTGACTCCATTCCCAGGAGCTTTCTGATGACTAAGCATGACCAGTACACCCTGCTCCTAACCCTTGTTAATGGGGTTAGCATAAGTAATGCTGTTTTATGGGGCAAGTAGCTGTTCTCTGTGACTGAGCAAGTCATGTATTGTTTCCCTTTCCTTCATTATCAAATACTGAAGGTCCTACACAAACCAGACAGATTTCTTCTTTCCCTCGTACTGGCCTCAATGTTCCTAGAGGCCAGGCTGATTACTCCCTTCCTTACCTGTCTTGAAATTCCCAGGCACTCAGCCTGGTGGTGATAATGGTCCTGCCAGAGAAAAGGGAAGTGTTCTCTGTGTCTGCAGCAGCCAGAGCACACTCTATAAAATAAAAAAGTTTTATTTTAAAGTGGGGAGCCTGGATTACAACAGCCACTGGACAGTGAGATTTGTGACCTTATGATGGCCACAGACACCTCTGCTGTCCTCTGCTTCCTCCAAACTCTAAGTAACCATAAGTTTCAAGGCTAGATTATAATTATTACATAGACCATAAGCCATATATTAAGATCTGACACAATCTGCAGAGAGTCCAGGTGATTAGAAATCACATGCTGTGTTATAAATTCTATATTATGCTACTTCTGGATTGTATTATATTGATTGTGTTAGTAGACATCCTGTGCCATTCTGATCACAAATTCAGACCTATACTAATCATGAAATCATGTTAAGAAATTAAAGCCTCAATTGTAACTGTGGATTAGTGTCGTCATCCTTCTTCTAAGGATATCTAAAGGAACCCATCTGTCCCTTCAGTGTCGGATGACACTAAAGCTCTGGAATTTCCAGCTGGTAATACAAGAGCAAAACCAAAGAGCTATTTCCTCATCAAAAGAAAAATTGTGGAGGAGTCACGTTTCACGGGAAGAATCCAGAAAACATCACAAAATAGTCATTTCCCTGCAGCAACAGGACTAGGTTCCCTAAGAGTCCCATTGTACTTGGTTACAAATGGGGTGGGATATAGGAGCTCATCCCACACTCTGACTACAAGCTTGGTAAAAAAGCTCAGACATTAGCTTTGTATATAACAAATTGTGTTCCCACACAAAGCAGAACTGTTACACAAGACAATAAGACACTGTGGCATGTTTTAACAGCCTTCTTGATTTAGCAGCCAGGACTTCTAGAGACATCTTTTGCCTACAACAAAAATCACTCATAAAGCCCACCACCCCTTTCTTGCTCAGGTGATACACTTCCCCCAAAACACATATCTAGAGAAAAAACAGTGTGACATATAGGGATTGATGCCAGTTTTGAAGGAATTTCAAAGCAGAAGAAAACATGACTTAGCCCTTTCTAAACTTAAAAGGGAGAAGCAGGAGATTTGTCAGATGTACTAAAATTGTTAAAACAAAATTATTACTTAAATGATTCCCCACCGGGAAGGACAGAGGAGCAAAGTGATAAACAGATGACCAGAAACTTTGATGCTGACTGTAAAACTCTCTTTAACCTTTAGTGTCCTATGGAATGTGGATATATAACCTAAAATAATACACAGTGCTACAGATATACTTTTGATCTTCTGTGTATTACAGTCACACCGTTAATAGTGTCATCCTTTAAGATGCGGTCCTTGAGATGCCAAATTAGACACCATTTGGGCTAGTCATCTGATAAAGAATAGCTGCTTAATAAGGCAGTCATCTAATAAGGAATAACTGCTTATCTCATCCATGATGCCAAGTTAGGATAAATAAGAGTACAGTGAGATCAGATTTGTCTGCTGAAGCCATGAGTAGTTTGGAATAGCTGCAAGAAGGTAGAAAGAGGATTTTTCTGTGGAGCACTCTCTGCCACTCTTGTGTACCACAAAATGCTGGGTTGATGGCACTGCTCCATAGAGCTGTTGGAAACGTGCCACATTTCTGTATATTGCAGTAGCTTTCTTTTATACATGAGCTATATTCTAATAACCTAAATCTGCATATAAATTTTCCTTGTCTAGTCTTTTTTTCCATTTTCATCACCATGTAAGTGTGAATTTTTATATGAGAAGGTCATAGCATTTATTTATTCTTTACAAAGTTTGTGATCCTAAACTTAGGAGAGCTCCTTTGAAGGAGAGAAAGGTGGAATTAAGTTGAAGTATAATTTTGCTAATGTCTCAAAGCCAAAACCCACAAAAATAACAACACATATCATGTAAATTATGTTGGCTTGATCAGAAAGGCTGGCAAATATGACAATGAAATGAAAGAGGCAATAAAATATTTAACCTCCTGTTAAAAATCTAAGGAAATTTAATTTAAAAATAATTCAAATATAAGGTAAAATATTTCATATTATGCAGTCACCAGGGAATAAGCAAAATAGAGCTATTATGGAGGGAGTTAATTTGGTTTAGTTTAGCAAAGCTCCCAACTGTCAAACTTAAGTAAACATTTTTTTAAGGAACTTGCATGCACATAAATGAAAATATACACCAGCAGAAACAAATACAAGGCTGAAGCTCGAGTGGCACAGGAAGAGTCATCTCAAATCAAACTATCATATCTGGAAGACTGATATGTTTTGTCCCGTTGCAGTAAAAAAAAAAAAAAAAAAAGAAAAAAAAGATTTTGCTTTTTAAATACATCTCCATGTCTATTGGAATTGTGAAGCATTTTGTCCAATCAATTCTAACACAGTCACTGAAGGCATTTGTGTCTATCTGTCTTCACCTTTCTAGTACATTCATTAGAGTCTCCCTTGAGCTCAGAGGCAGGTATGGGATTCCTATTCCTACTTGGGTGAACAGATTCACACAAGAAGAGCCTGAAGTCTCCTGTCTCTCTGTAAGAAAAAACAGATATTCACATGGGGTTCAGCCTGTGTAAATCACTGAGCGTGGCTGAGAATTCTGCCTTTTTGGTGTGTGCTCTGCCATCTATCTCACTCCTCAGGCTTTTATAACACATGGAATTTGGGCATTTGATGGTGGAAAGCCACCAATGCAAACTATTGCTAATGACATTCTGTGAGAATAAGTTCAATTAAGCTATGGTGATTTTGCCTGCAGGGCAGAACTTCTGTGTGAAACTCATTGCCATGACTCAGGACTTTACTGACACGCTTCCAGCATTGCACTTAGGTGCTAACTTATAAAATCAGTCTTGGAGAAGGACATTGGCCTTCATGTGCAGAGGAATTTCTAATTTTCTTGGCTGTAGCCACAAGCTCTTAAAATCTGAAATACTAAATATGAACTGAAGGAATAAAAGTGTATATGTGAAAATCTAATTGGTGCTCAGTTTAACAATTCTGGTTCCTTTGTAATGGATAGAACATGACATAAAAACTAAAGGTAAACTTAAGCAATCTGTTTTTATCCTATGCAGTTGTAGTGGGTTGGCCCTGGCTGGATGCCAGGCACCCACCAAAGCTGCTCCATCAGTCCCTTCCACAAGTAGACAGAGGAGAGAAAATGAAATGAAAGGTTCATGAGGTAAGGACAGAGAAAGACATCACTCACAAAATACTGTCCTGGGAAAAACAGACTCAGCTTAGGGATATTAAATTAATTTATTACTAACAAAACCCAAGCATGATAATGAGAAGTAAAATAAATCTTAAAAACACCTTCCCCCACCATTCCCTTTCCCCGCTCTACCTTCTTCTTGCCAGTGGCACAGGGAGATGGGAATGGAGGTTATGATCCATTCATCACGCATTGTTTCTGCTCCTGCTCAGGGAGAAGAATCTTTCTGCTGCTCCAGTGTGGAGTCCCTTCCAAGGGAGACAGTCTTCTGTGAATTTCTCCAACCTGAGTGCATCCCACAGGCATCAGTCTCCATGAACTTCTCCACCATGGGTCCCTCTTCCATGGGGTGTAGTCTTTCAAGAATAGGTTGTTTCAGGCATGGGTATCTCACAGGTCACAAGTCCTATCAGGAAGCCTCCTCCATCAGGAGCTCCTCTCTCCGTGTCTGCAGAACCCTGCCAGGACCCTGCTCGAGCGTAAGCTTCCCATGGGTTTAGTGCCTTCTCTCAGACATCCACTTGCTCCAGTGTGAGTCTCCTCCCAGGGCTACAGGTGGATCTCAGCTCCTCCATGGGCTGCAGGGGCACAGCTGATTCACCATGGTCTCACTCTCTGGCCGCAATTACATCTGTGCAATAACCCTTTATTTCTTCTTAAATATGTTGTCACAGAGGCACTACTATCATTCCTGGCTGACTCAGACTTGGCCAGCAGTGGGTCCATCCTCGAGCCAGCTGGCATTGACTCTGTCAGACACTGAAAGCTTCTGGCACCTTCTAACAAAAGCCGTAGAGTCAGCCCTGTACCCCCACCTGACACCAGAGGCCAGCCATGAAAAGCCAGTACAGATATATACAATGTATAGTCCACAACATCATCATCAACAACAACAACAACAAAGATTAATTTTTTTACAGACAGATACTGTGATGTATGGTAAGCAGTACTTTGATTCACGCATCATGGACAAGCACAAACTGTGAGAAATGTGCCAGACCATAGGCTCTCAGGCACTCAAGAACTGAGGCCACATCTTACCAGAAACTAATAGTACCAGCCTGAACTGGGACTGGACAAGACTAAAATTGCTGCTGCTCTGCACTACCTCTGCATACAGTGAAGGGGGGGATTGATAACAAGTCAGACACTTGACCTGTAAGTATCTGTACCCATCCATCCATTGAGTTCTTCTGAACAGCAGCAGGTTGCACAGTGGTGATCTCCCTTTGATCAGAGATATTACTTAGATAAGATTCTTCAAGGTCTCTAGCAAGATAAACAGCATTTTACATTAGGCTTAAAATTATATCTTATGCTAGCAACATATATGTCTAGCTATAATGTTTTAGAAATGCAGGAAATAGTAAGAGTGTTTGACTGCATCTAATCACCATCCAAATTTTTGTTTAAATCATTGTCAAATCATCATTAAATCACTGTCAAATAGGTGTTAAATTATTATCTAATTACCATTCAGTTATTGCTTAATCACTATTTTATTATCCTACAGTCATCAATTATTACAATTGTACCACCATTTATTCATTAATAAACCCCTCTTGCTTAACATTATTATGACTTTTTTTAATAATTCACCTGCAATAAATACCAAAAGAAAATTGGTTTCTTCCTGTCCTTCCTGAATTACCAAACTGTCAAAGAACCTCATGGGAAAATGGCAGAATATAAGTTAAAAACAATAAATCCAAGTTCCAGGTGCTACAAAAATGGTGAAAATTACTAAAGCTGCATGACACAAATATCAGATGCATACCACTTGGCTGAAGAAAATATCAGGTTAAACATTCAAGCTAAATAAAAACAGGAGGCAAATTTGAATACAGTCCTGATGCTTCTCAGTTTATTCCTGCTGTAGCTGAAGTAATCTTCTATTAATTAGTTGATTCATGGATTACCTTCTTGCTTACTTTCTACTTCACCAATCCCATTTTCCTTCTTTGTATTACAAGCTTGAAAAATCTGTTTAAGACTCTACACTGATATTGATTAAGCAACCAGTTATAAAGAAACTACTCAACCCTCTGAACACACAAATATTAGTTATGGTTATAACACTTTTCACATTACTATATACAGTAATACACAATAGTACTTTTTTTCACTCTTTAATTTCACTGTTGTTTCTCTCTTTTAAAGTAACCTGTCTCTGAAGCACAAGGGGGTGTTGCCATCTATTTCATGTTGCTACCTTGGGACTCCTCCAGTCATCTCCTGTTACAATAACTCTGTTCACATGCTATTCAGAACAGTATCACTTCATGGTCCAGTTTTAGGTTTCAGTTTTATCACTTTTTTTTCTGGAACATTCAGGATAAATAGATTCATCTGTGCTATTTAGGTTTATTCTGGGAAATAACTATGCTCCAAATAGTGCATCCTCTGTCCCGTTACCCATATTAATTTCTGAAACAATTTAAAATCTACTAAAACTTTCCTGATTAGAATTAAATTTTAGTTTCATGTATTCCAGATGGTTTCTACTTTACATCACAAGAATCTAAGAATTTGTGTCTCCCTTAGTAGTGGAACACTAGCAGTGGAAGTCACTGCAGTGACCATCTCATGTGGATTTGGTGATAAACTAGGGCAGCATGATGGGTAAAGTGTGGCACAGCCACAACTTCAAGATGAAACACCCCCAAAATTGCAGCCCAAACACTCACATTGAAGAACAGACATACATAAAATGTTAGGTTGCTGCTAAGTTTCACCAGATACAGAAAATATAGAGAATTAGTCATTGACAATAATCTGGACAGATAACAGAAATTCCCAGAAGAAGATGGAAGAAAGCTAATCAATGTGCCAATGCTGATCTAGCTTGGACTGTGCAGAAACATTTCTACGCACAGAAACATTTCTGGCACAATAAGTTTAACATTAATTGTACAGATCTGCACTTGCCCCAAGACTTGCAACTTCATATCATGAGGCACCAAATGTGAGCAGAGCAGTCCCCATTTACATACACTGATTTTTCTACCCTTGAGAATCAGATTGAAGAGTTTATTTGGATTCTCCTAAATGGATTGTGGAGGAAGGTTTTGTGAACCAAAGTCTAATTTACAAACACACACACAGACAGAGATACCCACACAGACACATACGCTATCTCTTTCAAAGGGAGTTAACCATATAACTCCCATATAACCCATGGAAAGGGAAGGCACTCTTTGAACATAGGACAGACTCCTGCATCACACATTCTGAAGCAGTAGGAAAGGGACTTCAAAGCCACAATGGCTTACTGTGTAGACCTGCTTTGAGGAAAGTCTATACAATGGACCAGGGGAATGGGTAGGTACCACAGGTACCAGAGGTACCAGCAGGAACCAGAAGAGAGCCACAGTGCCAAGAGAGCTAACAAGGTCAGAGCTGCTGAACGTGCAGTAGAGGCAGCACCGAGCTGTATCTGACTCTAACCGTGTAGGGATTGGTAAGTTAGATCTGGCCTTACAAACTGAGCTGCAAGCAAACTGGAAGCTGGTGGGAAAAGAGATAACATACACCGTAGATGCTACAATGCTAATTAGATAAAAAACTGTTCTCTGAGCTACTGGAGTACTGTTAGTGGACTTCATATTATCTCAGAAAGCAAGTTCTGAAATCATCCAGCAGAACTTAAAAGGGGAAGAATAACTGCATGATATCTATATCACAGCATTGAGAATAAAGGCTACAGCCTCTTAAACCAATGGAAGTGACTGGAAACCTCTGTGATCCAGGAACAGCTGTGCTTTGCTAATTCTGACATTCAGGCAATCAACTGCACTTGGAAGAAAAAAAAATTACTAGTTCTAGATGTGTATCTTGATATTTTTCTAATATTAAGTGTAAATCTACTTCCATTCCATGTTCATAACATATTCAGTTCCATAAGCTGTTAAATACTGGTTGTGAAATATTCTAAATGTCAAATTTAATCTTATCATTTAGGTCAAGAAGGAGGTCCTTTTCCTTTACAGAGACATTCTTGAAAATATGAGCCAATACAAATCCATGTAGACTGATTATATATTATTATAACTAATATTATAACTAATTATTGTATATATTATTATAACTAATTTAATCCAATTAAAATTTGCTACCTTTTTTTTCTGAAATTTGTGTATCCTGAGACAGGTCTTTGTGAGTCTGTGAAATTCCTAACAGTACCTGCATTATCTGATGGGGAAAAGAAATGCTAGGACAGACAAAAATAAGAGCTGAAGAGGAGAGCACCATCCTAATTGGTGTTCTCAATGGAACTGAGGTATCTGTGAAACCATCAATGATGTTAAGGCCAATGTGCCCCCTCTCATTTAACAACCCTGCAGCTGAGCAACAGCTTTTCCATCCTCTGATATAAAGGAGAAAGTTTCATTCTGAGAGAACTGCAAACTGAGAGCAAAGGTGGCCACTCTGTAGTCCCTCTCCCACTCCTTTCTAGCAATTCACTACCTCTCTTCCACAACGAGAAGGACAGAAAGCCTTGAGAGATTGCATCAGGCAGAGAAAAAGAATGAAAAGAAAACAAAATTGATAGTGCACACAGGATGATGGAAGATGTGAGCAGACCAGGAGCATTTGAATGGCAGAGAAAGACTAGCAGAGAGGGAAAGGACAATTTTTAGAAATAAGAATAAGGACAGAATTATCTGTCTTACAAAATGTCCTTTAGCTGGATCACTCCATCAACACAAGGGAGCTCTGATGCAGTACTTAGGCTGCACACTGGTGACAATTCTGCTATATTTGATGTCTTGGTGGAGAATGGGAAAAGATGCAGTCGTAGGATTTCTCCACTGTTTATTTACTGCTTGCTACAGTTTCCAAATATTCATTAATGTAAAAGAGATACTCATGAAAAAATCTTCCTACACTCATAGCGCAGACATTTATTTGTTCCAAAAGTTACACTGGAAGTATTCTGTTCACTGCATTTGTATTCTCTTGTCTTACAAACAATGACAAACAATGTTATGTGTCAGAAAAACAGTTATTTCTTGGAAATATCTCCAAATAAATAAGAAAACAAGTAATAGAGACATTTCCGTTCTAAAGCATTCTTTTAATTTTCTGTTTTGTTCTTCCTGATATATTCCTGGGAGCCAGTATATGTCACTCTTACAAATATTTAACTAAGCATACAGATGTTGAGTCTTTGGAGTATATCCATGCCAGCTGCATGTGGTACCACCTGAGCTCCCTATGAGTGGGCACAGAGCAGTGCTCAGTGTTTGTGATATTTTAACTGACTTATTCAGAGACCAGAAAATAATTTCGTATTTACAGGGCCAAAATATGAGATTTAGAGGAATCCAATTATTTAAATAAAAATTATTTAATATGCTGGTTGAAGAGCAGAGAAAATCAAATACCTAGCTTCTTATCCAATCACTGAATGCAGCATCAAGGAAGAAAATATGTTTATAAGCCTTGAGACAGAGATAATAGCCTGGGTTTTTCTTCTTCCAGGCCAGTAACACATCACTGATCTTCAGAATCATGGTTCTTTCTGTTTTTGTGTTCCAGTTCTGCACAACTTTTCTCCACAGCTATACACCTTTCTCAACAGCTAGACACCTTCATGCATGCTGTCTAGCTTTTTCCCTGTCTCATGCTCGCACCAGGTAATAGTGAGGTGATAGGAGCTGTCTGAAGGGACTTGAAAGGTGTCATCTTGAGCCTTCTCAGGTACATCGGGTCAAAACCCTGTAATCTCTAGGTTATTGAATAACAGGTCCCTGACTGCAACGTTGTGCTTTGCTGTGTTTTCTGTTGGTTTTGTTTTTTCTTAAATATGTGTCACTGAGCTGTTGCTCTCGGACAGACTGAAGTTCTTTTTTGCAAAGTCAAAACTATGAACAGGGAAAAGACTGAAGACTTAATATCTTGGGGGTGCTTTCCGATCAGGATCACTGCACATCTGTTTGATCAGCATGCTGACTGCAGGCAAGCATTATTATGGTGGATACCTATTTGGGACCACATTTCCTTCTCCCCACCCCTGCAGAATGAGACACCTAACAGAAGGTTATAGATTTACCTCATTAGCAAAAGGGAAAAAAAATTTGGAAGACAAAATATAAATCTTCTATGACACCATTTTTCATGGATCTAACTTTTGCTGTATTTAAAATCAGGCATAATAAGCACACAGCACATAGAAGTATTCAATAGCATGGACCTCAGGATCTTTGCATTTCATTCTGTGTTCTTCTTGTCTGTGCTATTTAATCTTCCAAAACACAGTTTATGTGCTGTATTTTGTTCCTCTCCTTCTCTTCACTGGAATTACTGGTTCTAATATATTCTAATAAATCTTTGAGACAGATTTATTATTTATTATTATGTTTTTATTGTGGCAAACATGCTAAGCCTGGATTCCCACTGGGGACTGTAATGCTAATAATATCTCTGGTGATGTTCAAGGCAACCAGAACTAGGGCTTTTAAAGAAGGCACAATGAATATTGCCTTAGTACCTTTCTGTATCCATCACGAATGTACTGAGGCATACCCTGAGGGCCACTCTGGCCCTGTTCATGTCAGTGATGCACAGAATCTGTTAAGCTTTTTATCCAGCCAGATGCACAGAAAACTGAGCAGCAGCTGGCTCTAAGACATGTTGAAGAGATGTTCTGTGGCCAGAGCATTACTATACTCTAATGGAGCACACATCATGAGACAGTCCTGTAAAAAGGGCTGTGCATTCTCTCATCAGCTCTTAGGACACCAAGATAAAGGAACTTCAAGGATGGTCTCAGATACATAATCTACTCCCACAGGGTGTACTGAACAGAGATTCTGTACAAACATCTGCATACAGCAATATCTGAAATTTCCTCAGCTGTTGGAGTTTTTAATAGCTACATTTAAATATATTCAAAATCTTGTATTTTGATAAGTTAGAGGTCATATAGACATTACTTTGCCAGTATAATGTCTTCTAATTGTCCCTTACATTGGGGTTCAGTTCACCCAAGTCATCTTTACAACATAATCACTAGTTAGTAGTAAATATTAATTTTTACTTATTAATTAATTTTCATCATTGAATGGTTAATTTTAAGCTGTTGTAGGACTGACCCTAGTATTCAGTGATTATAAAATTAAGTCTGAAAACCACAACTGTATCATACGTCCACCATACCTTTTCTTGCGACAACTAATTGAACAGGTAACAAGGAATTAATAGTAATTTCTGAGTGTAAATGCATCAAGATGTTTACTTAGCCAGCCAAAAATTTCATAAGAATTATGTGGGTAGGGGTGTTATCAAAAAAGGAAACATTTGTAGTAAATAAATAACATGCTCGTTCTCTGTTGGAAAATTTCTAAAGATCTTGTTGATATTGGCAGATTCGTTGCATATTTGTTTGGGGTTTTTTTACAAAGAACACAACACAACTAAAGAGGAAGTAAAATAGAACTTAACTATGTTCTCTGATTACAATTCTGATAGTAAAGTAAATCTGCTGCTCTACTGGTTTGAATCCTAGTTATTCATAATTCTACTAGCACTGTCTAGTCACAAGACACCTTTCTTTGAAAAAGACTACAGTTTGTGCTTAGCATCCCTTAATTCCACTTCACTCTCACACTCTCCCTGTTTGTTTCCATTTTGTTTCTATATCATCAGCACATGAACTAGGAAAAAAGTGACTCATAAAATTATTCTTCTTTTCTAATATATACTTTAGCATAAGAATTAAATTTTCAACAGTATTTTAACTTTCTGTAAGTAATTTCTGGTGCTTATAATATTTTCTATAAAAATACTTCTGTCAATTAATTTGCAAAAAAAAATTGGTTTGCCTTAGGTAAAATTTTATAGAGCTTATGTAAATTTTGCTTCTGTAACTGGACATGGATGAGCAAGCTATTTCCAGCTTCTGACAAACAGTATTCCAATGATTATGATATACAAATTTCTGTTACTTTCTGGGAAAAAAAAATCTAGTCAATGTCTATTAGATGGAAAAATATTTAAGTGTTTAAGCGTGTGGGTTTTCCCTCATATGAAAATTTTACTGACCTGAGGAAAATAACAGCTTTGACTAAGGTTTCTGTCACAGAACTCTGTACTGAAACTTTAATAAAAGAGGTTATTTAATTGAATGAAACTACATATACACATAGCCTGATTAGCATCAATGTCATTGATCTTCTGAGTAAGAATTTCTGTGTTTAGACCTCAAAATGCATACTTCTACAGTTTTAGGCAAGTCATACTGCTCTATTCCAGATAATCCTATTAATGTAAGCTGTGTTCACATACATTCAATCATTCATTTTTCTTCCATTAAATTATATTGAATTGGAGTAACTCACAGGAAGAAAAGATAGCAGGAAATTATGTTGAAACATTCATAAAAGAGGAGCAAGTTGCAAGAACCTTTGTCTAACATCCCCTTGACTTCGCATAAACAGTTTCCATAAAACCAATGCCGTTTATTTCTCTCAGTCAAAGAGCAGCCCTCCTGAAGTATGTCTGTGTTTCCTTTTGAGCTCTTAAATTTATAGAGGCCTCCAGATGCAAAGTGTGTTTAGATGCTGCCAATCTACATAAACAAAAGCACTTCTTCCAAAAGAGGAAAGACATGAATTCAATTCAACAATTCAAGCTGGTGATTTTCAGAAAGGCTTTTTTTTCCTCTTCTGTAGGAATGGAGTAAGATTTCACCCTAAACAACTATAATCGGTCTTTTGTGGTGATGACAATAAGTGAGAATTATTGTGAATGCATGAAAGGTGTCAGGGACTCAGGAAGCCACATACAACCTGCCTTCAGAAAGGCCTCTTATAACAGTGGACTTACTTGAGTCCTTAGAAATAGGCAAATGGTTTACCACTTTATAAACAGAGCTCTTAAAGGGGTTGACTTGCATGATAAATAATTTCAGAAGGAAGGAAGGAAGTCAAAGGAAGAAAGTATTATCCTAATTTTTTATTTTGTGTGGTTTTTTTCACTTTATAACTGGTTGCTGGTGGGCAGGAGCACCTGCTAGATTTGCAGATCTAGCTCTTTCACAGATGAAAATTCCTGTAAAAAATATTTGGGTTTATATCTGCTTACATATTAATACTTATCTCCAGTACAATATTGCACACAGAGCTACCTTGGAAACACATATTTTCTGCTGGAACATAAAGATGCAGATATTGTGTTACTTTGATCTTTAAAGCTGAGAGGTATCTCCGGTTGTTGCACTGTAAGTCAACAAGAAGCCTTGTCCTCAATAAGCTGATGATATTGACAGCAGAATATCACCTTTTTTTACTCAAAGAAGAGTTCAGTGTATCTGTAAAATGCATATAATGATTATTGCCTGCCTCAGTGTGTTGCTTAGCTAAAAACATTTGAGTGACTCCTACAGATGACTCCCCAAGGCAATGACTTTGTGGAGTCTTTGAGACACTGCAAAATTAACAGCTGAGCATGGTATTACTTTTTCATAAAGCAAACAATTCCATCTTGCCATAAAGTAAATTCAAAACCCATTTTCCACAGTGTTTCTGAGCAAGTTCATGCATCTGAAATACCTAATCTTTGTCTTAAACTATTTGCTGAATTTTTGAATCACAGGTTCTATAAACTATTCAGATTGGTGAAGCTCCACCAAGAAATTCAGAAAATATTTGTAGTAAATTAATAACATTCATTTAAGAAAAAAATTGAAAGAGAGAAAGGATTATTCTGCTCACCTGTTCTGAAGTCCTGTCATAACTCCTGAAATTAAACTGTTTTTTTTCCTTTTCATCACATAAGCAAATGTTACCAAACTCATCATAATGAGAATAATATTTATAGTACACCCTAGATAAAGGGGAAGGAGGTCTGCAACAGATAAATAAGGCCGACCCAAATAATTTCTGAAAATCCAAGTACGGCAAAATATACACATATAATAAAAACATCCTTATCTTGTCACACAGAGGTAGAAGATAGCTCATTGCAACATGTGGTGCCAGTATAAGGGTTTCTAATGTCACACAGCAAATCAATTTCTAAATTAAAGAAAAAAAAGCAATTTTATGTTTTAAAAATCTGATAAGATTTCTCCATCTGCCATGTGCTGCAGTTGACAGCTGCTTCCTTTTGCATAGCTAAGTTCAACATGACCTTAGCCAGACAGAGTGTGTAAGGTATAAGGCCATTGTTGAACATATTAGTGGGAAAGTATTAAAGTTTGGCAGAATTTTCTTGCTTTTGCCGTCTGTCTTTTACTCTGATTAATACCTATATCTTTCTATACTGTTCCTGTCTGTCTCATATTTCTTCTCTCTGGTAGATGCCTTTTAAGAGTAGCTTGATTCAGCTGTAGTTGACCTTTAATGGAGCAGTGCTGATTCACATCAAGTTTTTATAGGCTTGCTAGTTTCTGCACATATGTGGAACAGGGGTCCTTTTTGACCTACAGGAGTTACAGAAAGAGACATTTTTGGGGAGGGAGGTTTAGTGGGTATTTTCTTTTATAAGAGCAGTGCTTTTTAAAAAACAAAACAAGCAAGCAAGCAAACAAAAAGCATTTCCTTTATTATAAGAAAGAAGTCCTATACAAATTCAAGAGTGGCAAAAAAGTAAACAATTACTATGCTGAAATTAATATAGGCATAACCATGTTTTGTCACATACACTAAGACCGATTGTACTCTAGCAGAAAAATATTTTTATGAAGGAGATTGGAAAACTTCTGTGGTCGAGTGTCAAATCATCATCATTACTGGCAACATCTGATTTGTCACAGCCTCAGTGTCAATTACAAACACACTCTGGCAAGAAGCTTTTGTCTTTCTGTTTTCTTGCCCTGCCTCCATCTTCCCTCTCTTCATTCTTCATTCTGACATGCTCTTTCTTTTATATTCTTTTCACCATTGGTTTCTTCCCTTCTTCCTTATTTTCTCAGTTTCCAATGACACTGCATTCAATGTCTTAAACATTCCTTTCACCTCTGCCCCTCTGTCATTCTGTTTGTTCCTCCCTACATTTTTGCTCAATACATTTTTCTTCCACCCCTAAAGCCACATTCATCCTTTTTTATCTTTTCTCTAGATCATATTCTCTTCACTTTAACCATTCCTTACACATATATTTTATCCTACAACATGGGTCACGTGCATATGGTCTTCAGATCAGATCATATCTAGTCTCTCTCCTAGGCCTTCCATTTATTTTGGTATACCATTGACAAGAGTGGGAATGACACCAAGTCTTTGCTGATGGCACTTGCAATGTTGCCCAGAGTACATGTTAAGAGTATGGTCCTGGGGTTAGAACACATTTACTGGCCTGCCTTCTCCAAAGTGTTTAGCTTTCTTTTCCAACATGTCATGAAACTGAGTGGACCAGGACAGCAGACAGCCTACAGGCAAACAAAAAAACTGTCCTCAAGACATTTAATTTCCCCTGACCTGCAGTTCAAATATATTATGTGCGCAGAAAGGAAGTTGATACCATTTAAAAATTCCTTACCTGCCAAGTGTGTTTTTGGCAGTGAAACTGTTAAAGTACACACTGCACTGCAGGATCTTCAGATGCTGAGTTCACCCTGTACATGTTTGTTTACCCAGGGAAACTGAAGCTGTGTGCAACACAGTTGGAAAAGTCACAATATGTGGATACAGCTAACCATATAGCCAGAAATACACACCTTATAGAAGAAGAGAACAAACGCTGACAAGCATCTCAAGCTCTTGCTACACTTAGTCATGGTACATTTCTTGTCATGAGCTGGGATGGAATACAAGATCCTGAGAAATACAAAGGAAACCACAAGTAGCTTTAATAATGGTTATATGCTCCAGATGAATGACACAAACATGTAACACATGCTTTGGTGGTACCTATTGCATTAATACTCTGACTTGCTTTCTATCTACATACACATAACACCCAATACCACCATATTGTATGATATGCCTTTCATCTTCGTTCATAATGGATGGCACATGTCCCATTAGCAGGAAAAAAATGCTAAGCCATAAGTATATTGTGCATGCTTGTTCTTAATGTAAGAGTTATTATTTATTGATGGCTTTTATTTGTCCCTGTTCAAAAGAAAGACCACTGAACAGTGGACAACATATAAAAACTCACCTCCACAGATCCTGCTTTTGCCTTCATGCATGAAAAATATTGTACAAAGGGTCACGGTCCATCTTTAATTCATCCCACTAACATTCTGGTTGCACTACCTTTCACTTAGGATTCTCCTATTTTGTATGTAGCCACTTTAACAAGTTTGTGTCTGCAGTTTTGTTGCAGTGTTAGCATTATGCAAATCCTTTTCAGTCGTTTTTGTTTTGATTTTTTTTTTATTTTTTCCTACTGTAGTGAGCCATGCTCTGCTCCTCAGAAGTATAATAAAATGTATGTGGCTGAGATAATCTGCCAAAATGTTCTTGTTTGGCAAGATAAATTCTAACTTTTCCTTCTTTGGACTTGGTCTCCTTTTTGGGTATCCTTACTGCTTCTCTGGCTGTTAATTTTACAAGATTTATTTGAAGGATCTAAGCATTCATACCCAATTTTACCAGGCATAATTTTTTGTTTACATGTATTGACTCTCCTCAGCAGATTAACCTGGCCTCTTTAATATCTATGCAGATAACTCTGTATTTGGTTTTAAAGAAGGAAGGAAGATTGCAGTTGCAATTGTCAATTTGTTTGCAGTTGTCAATTTTTTTATGTTCACTTAAGAAGCAATAAATACACCTTATAATGACCAAAGACGGGTGGTAGATCCTCTCTTGGGTCTAAAGTAGATCACTGCCCAGCAGAAAATACTAATTGTGAAATTTAGTGTCTTCCAGTTGTTATATTCCTTGATTTGTTTGGTGCTCGCTGCTGACGTTTGAGTCTAGTTGGATTTTTTGTGTGTGTTTGGGATGGGTGAGGGTTTTTTGTTGTTTCTTTTATTTTCTTTTTTTTTTTCGTGTGTGTGTGTATGTGTGTGCGCGCGCGTGTGTGTGTGTGGTTTTGGGTTTTTGTTTGATGGTTTTTGTTTTGTTGTCTTTTTTGTCGCCTGAAACCCCGTTGCGAAGGTCAGCGAGGCGCAGGGGAGGAAAGCGAGACTCTCGGGAAGACAGCTAGGCAGTGCCTTCTTCCGCACGGCGGAATTCGGAGTTGGTGAGACACGAGCGGGGCAGGGCAGAGGGTGGCACCGGCGAGCCCACCGTCCGAGGGAAGGCAGCCCCAGTCCTTCGGGCAGCTGCCGGCTCCCCCGCCGCCCTGCCTCCCTCCTCCCTCCGCGGGCCCGCACAGCCGGGCTCCCTGCGGAGCTGCTGGCCCGGGGAGCGGAGCGGATCGGCCCGCTCTCTCTGCCCGGCCCGGCGAGATGCGCCGCGGTGGCCGGAGCCCTGCGGCCGGAGCAGGCGTGCCGAGGGCGGGCGGCCCTCCCGCCCCCGCGGCCCCGCGCCCGCCTCGGCTGTGGCTCTGCTGCCGAGCTATGGTTACTGTCGCTGATGAGGACCACGTTATTAATTTTTTAGGTGGGGGGAGGGTGGTGTTTCGGGTTTTTTTCCTTCCCAAAGCCCCCGTCCAGAGACGGGGCTGCGGGCTGTTTTCCTGGGACGTGAAGAAACGACCACTGTACCAGCACTAAAGATGGGATGTTGGTTGAGGCTATTTCGGAGAGGAAAATTTCCCAAGGGAATCATCCTGTTTATGAGGGGGTAGAATTGGGGTGTTCCCTAAGCACATTATGGCAGGATAGGGACAGGGTCGTGAGGGACAGGGTTATTCCGCTGCTGCCATCCCCTCTCTCCAGCCAGTTTCGTCCTTGATGTGGGACGAGCGTCCATTGGGACCGACGCAGGGCCGGGCTCGGGTCATTGCCTCCCCGCCACCGCCCACACAGACCCCGTGGCCGGCGAGGGGAACGAAAGGGCCCGATCACACTGGTGGGACCCCCATCAGAGCCGGGACTTGAAAGTGGGCCTGAAACTCCCTCGCTGCCTTGAGATTTCTGTTCACCCCGGAGACAAAATCGTCGCTGTATTTCCTGTCCTCGAACACTTCCTGACACTGGGAAGATAACAAAGGGGAAAGTTTAAAGCAATAAACATCCCCAAACTGCCTCGCTCCCCGTGTGCGTCCGGGGCTGCCTGCTCTTAAGCCAGGCAGCACTCAGCTGACGAGAAACTGGGTTTTTCCATGCCTCGGCCCGACCCGCGCTCTGACACCTCCTTTACATCTTTTGGGGGCCTTCCTATCCCCAGAATTTTGCGGGGATTTATTTTCCCCACCTGCCAAAGACCTTACTCCCCTGTCTAGGCTACCCGTGCCAGCGTGTCCACTTCTGTCTGGACGAAAAAGCGGATGCGGTGATGCCGGTCAGTCCTGTGGAGACGCTCCGAGTCTTCGGGAACTCCGAGAAAGGCTCTAGGAGAGAAAGGATGGCTGCGTTCTGCTTTTCTTTTATTTTCTTTTTCTTTTTTTAATTTTTTTTCTTTTTTTTTTTTTAATTATTATTAAACAGTAGCAGGAATTAATAAGCTTGATTGTATTATTAAAAGCCAGAAAGGTTTCCTGGGTGTGCAGAAGCTCACTGACAGGTTTTCTTCTGTTTTGATAGATTTAGTGCTGTTATGGTACACTTCTCCCTCACATGCAGTAGCTAAGACTTGAAGATTAAAGATCGCACACCTCTAGATGAGTCAAAGCCTACACCCCGGAGCAGCTAATTCATTTCGTGATTGATTTCCCCGCTGAGCTGCTTCCAGTTTCAGCCTTGCGCGAAACCTCTTCCCCTCTCGGCACATCCACCGCACGGTCTCCTCACCACCTTCCGCAAGACAGCGAGGGGAAATCTGAACCTCTGGGAACCTCAATTCCAGACACTTCTTGCAAAGCATCTTTCTGGTCCAAAGCTCCTCAAGTTTTAAACCGGAGCAGACTCAAGGAGTGTTTCTGCGTGCCCGACTGGCGAGGCTGCGCTGAGCCACCGCCATGCCGTGGGACAAAAATAGCTCTTCCGACAGGAGTGGGAGATTCGCTGCGTCCTGCGGCCAGGTCCCCTCTTCTGAACCCCGGGACGGTGAACGCGACAAGCCCCGAGGGCGGCCGAGGAGCCCTTGCTACCCCTGCGCACCCGGCGCACGGCCGCCGCAGCCCGGTGCTGCCTCAGCCCTAGCAAGGGCATCTCACCCTTCTCTCCAGCCCCTAGAGAACCCACATCCTCTCTCCCGAAATCAGCAACACCTCCTAAATAATTTCCCAAAGCTGATTGGTTTTGGTTTTTTTTTTCTCTCCTGGGAAACGTCCTAGTTTTTGCCACTAAGCAAACTCAGGACAGAATTTATAGCGGTACTTTACGGGACGAAAAGGGTTAATCGTCACTGTCGGGTTGGGGGTTGTATTTTTTTTTTTTTTGCCCCCGTTCCCTTTCCTCGAATGCATATAATCTCATTTCAGCCCCTCAACGTGATGAAAGCTATTGATTTCTGTGTAGAGTCACCGACTTTTAGCAGACTTTCCCAGCCCCCATCCCAAAAGTAAATAAATACGATAGAGGGGAGGGAAAAAACATGTATTTTCGGAAGTGTCTCATATATGTACAAATCTCGGTTTACGTCTTTCTATTCACGTGTATACTGATATCCTTCACCAGGGTTTTCCTCTAAATACCTTATTCATTGAAACTGGCAGTTCCACTCATTATTCCACTCCCTTAAACCTGATTCTGATGCTGGCTAAATATAGAGCTTCGCCTTACTGGTAACGCGAATCGAATACACAGCAAGCAAATCAGTAGCACGAGAGAGGAAAAAACCCCTTGATCAAAGCCCTCCTTTTTTCCCAATCCTGGTTTGTGGGGCGGAGACAGGTTTCTCTCTTATTGCACATCATTTGCAAAGATCAAGCTTAAACTGCAGTCACCTCTCTCAGAAGTAGTAGTTAAACCAAAATTTTGGCAATAGGGGTTAATAGAATTACAATCAGATTGAATTATTTTCAATCAAGTGTATAACGGTGAAAAATAAGATGTTTTATTTCAAATCTGGGAGGGGCTGTACTTTAAGCAAGTTAATTTTTTTTTTTTAAATAAATACAAACACCTAAGCGGGAAAAATTGCATAAAATGTAGTACGGGAAAACACCTCTCTTCGAGTCTCATAAAATCGTGGAATTTTCTTTTTCTCAGTCATTGGGTGATTTTTAATTTTTTTTTTTTTTTAATTACTCGGACGTTTTCTCAGCTCGCAGCACGCGAGGTCACCCCGGGGGGAGGTGGTGGGGTGGGGGGCGGAAAGAGGCCCCTGCGCGCCCCTCGGGGCGGGGTAGAGGATGATATTTGCCGCGCACCCGGAGGAAAGACACAAAAGGTCCGGCGGGCGCGCACCGCGCGGGGCCGCGCTCGCTCGCCCCGCGGCCAGCAGAGGTCGCCGCGCCGCCTGCGCGGGGAGAGGCCGGGCGGGCACCGCGCTGCGACCCGCGCAGCGACTCGCGCTGCTCCCCGCGCAGCGACCCGCGCAGCGACCCGCGCAGCCACCCGCGCAGCGACCCGCGCTGCTCCCCGCGCAGCCACCCGCGCAGCGACACGCGCAGCCACCCGCGCAGCGACCCGCACTGCTCCCCGCGCAGCCACCCGCGCAGCGACCCGCGCTGCGACCCGCGCAGCCACCCGCGCCAGCCCCGGCCGCAGCGGCAGGGCCGGCAGGGGCACGGGCAGAAAGCGGACGAGCGGCGCAGGGACGACGCTGCAGCCGTGGATTTCAGTGAAATTGGCTATCCCTAAAGGTTTGCCCCAAACTCGTGCCAGGCTGTGCGGAGCTGCCCGGCTCAGAAGTCTTTCAAACTGCTTTTTTTGCTTTACTTAACTAACAGAGAGATTTACAGCTACTATTCTGATACCTCAATGGCTAAGTTTTCATAGTTACACGTATACTAGTATTTTCTATATATGCATGTACACCAACATCCCCACATGTATATACCGCCAGTTTCTTGGGTGTGGAAGTGATCACCCAGAAGAGTTGCATTTCACACCGTTTATTTAAACGTCGAATATGTAAATTAACAGTGTGCGCGTGTTTACAACCATATCTTTACCTCCTGACACTATCTTGAGATCATTTCAGGCTAGGTTAGTTATCTCCGCAAGCGGCAACACTGGGTCCCGCTTCTTGTTTGAAATAAACCTGGAGGGTGTGTTTGCTCCCTCAGCTTCGGAAAGGAAAACATCTTGCAAAGTAAGTTAGAAATGCAAGATGGTCCGTTGATTAGTAGCTCTCTTAGCAGCAAATGCGAGTTTCGGAACTATTTCTTGGCTGTCTCATCGCAATCAGACTTCCTCGTGGAAAATTATTCTGCATGAGTACGGCTTTGCCTCTCGTAGACCCAAACTCTTGCCTTTTAGAAACGTGGGACATTGAAAACAAGTATATTTTCCTGATGAACAGTGATTGGAGGGCACTTCTACCCTACGTTGCTGAGGGCGGTATAACAGTCCATACGGAACAGAAGACAAAAATGGGATCTAAACAAACTCAAAGGGAACGTTTAAATCCGGGTGTGGAGAGGGGGTATCGGAAGATCCTGGGGCGGTAGTGCTCGGGTACGGCTCTGCACAGACTAGCCGAGCAGCCGAAGTGGAATCTGCCCTTTGAAAAACACACAAAAGCAATCAGTGCCCACGTCCAAGATGCGTTTTGCCCAGTTTGGGAAACTTTCAGAAAACTGCCTTCTGTAGTCCGAGGGGCGCCGTGCGCCGCTGCGCAGACGGAGGCGCGGACAGCGCACGGCACCTCTCCTGGCCGCGGCTCCGGCTGAGGACTCCCCACATCGCCTCCAGGGAGCAGCGCCGCAGGTCCGCTCCGACAGCAAGTCCGCGTCTTCTCCCCACCCCCATCCCTTTTTTCTTTCTTTCTTTCTTTTTTCCTTTTTTTTTTTTTTTCTTTCAAATAATAAGAACTTTAAGGTATTTTCTTTGTTGGGGAAAGGCAGAAGTTCTTGAGAGACCATTTAAGGTAAATATTTTTGCCTTCTTCAGTCTTGTATTTAGCAGAAATATTGAAGATTTTATCCATGAATTTAAGAGAAAGAGGCTGGAGGAAAACGTAAACAGTCCCATCTCGTGGCTGGGGTCGTGCTTAGCCAGCCAGCCCGCCCTACCCTCCCTTTTCAGGGCATCTCCGCCTGGGCAAACCAGAGCGTGGCACCCGCCTGGGAAAGATAAACGCTCAGGAAGAAAACAGTTGGGTTAACACCACCACTAAAAAAATTATATATATATATATATAAATGTACATATACTTATACACAGACACACACAAATATATGCATATATATGTGTTTGCGCGTGTATAAATATACCTATATGTAAATATCCATACGGAAATGCTACATGCGGCGCAGCAAGCCCGGACGGGGGAAGGGGGTACAGGAACCCGTGCGGGGCCGGGACGGAAAATGAAAGGTGTGACGGGAGATAAGCGCCGGCGATGGAGGAGAGCGACAAGACGAAAGTATAAAGGGAAATACAAATAAGGAGCGAGGAAAAGTTGGCCGCGCGAGCGCGGGCCGGGCGGCCGCGCCGCCAGACGCCGGGATATGATAATGGGGCCGCTGCGCCGCGCCGCCGCAGCCAATGGCCGCGCGCGGGCGTGACGTGCCCGCGCGTGACGTCGCGCCAATGGCGAGCGGGCTGAGTTGGAGCAGAGAAGTTTGAGTAGGAGATAAGGGCGAGGCGAGCGCCCGCGCCGCCAGCGCCCAGTCCGGCACCGCCGCGCCTCCGCACCGCACCGCACCGCGCCGCGCCTCCGCGCCTCCGCACCGCGCCTCCGCACCGCGCCGCTCCTGCGCCGCCACCGCTCCGCGCCCGCGCCGCGCCGCTACGCGTGGACGGAACCCGCCGCGCCCCCGGCGCCGCGCCCCGCACCGCGCCTCACCGCGCGTCCCCTTCTCTCTCCGCAGCCCTGACAGTGTCTCCCACGCCGGTGGTGTTTTGTACCATTTTCTTTTTTTTTCCCTTTTTTTTCCGATTTCGATTTTTTTCTTTTTTCTTTTTTTTTTTTGCCTCTGTTAATACTTCTATTTTTTTATTATTATTGTTATTATTCTTGTTTTTAGCGACAGCTTTCAAACCTACTTTGGGGTCTTAAAACGAAACCGTACACCATTTCACTGTGGACATTACACCCTCTTACAGATATGGGAGACATGGGAGACCCACCAAAAAGTAAGGCGGAATCTTTACCGTTGTTGGAATAAATGTGATGTCTATTGTAATCGTCTCAGGCAGACGAACTGCTAAAGTGATGAACTTCATTTGAATGGTAGAGAAGGTGCCTTTGTTACCATGCCTGCATGCTTGCTCTGTCGTAGCCTTATATGTTAACAGTCTAGGGGTCCTACTCTCTTTTAAAGTTTGGGGAGCAGATAGGATTTTGATGGGATCTCCAAGCACGGAGACTTAAATTCTTCTCGTGATAGACTGCGGCGAGGCTGTCTGACTATCCAGCACCTACTCGGTCTAGGGGTATTAGCATTAGACTTGCAAAAGAGGGCAAGTGACAACCGTAATGATGCTTGTTCTTGCTAGAAGACTCGACTCCCTTCTTCTGAGGGAAAGGGCTCAGTGGGAAGTGCACCCCACCATGCTTCATCTTTTCCAGTCAGAGCCCCTTAAAATACGAAATGAAACACATAGGTACTCTCCTCGTAAGGCAGGGCGTTCAAACAAGTCAACAATAAAATAAAAATTAAACAACGTGGGAGTTTGGAGTTTTGATTCCGTGCAAGGTTTTTGAAATGAGGACCTTCACCCCAAAGATTTTTCACATTTACATTTTTAACATATGTTGCGCCTCCGTTCTAAGCGAGGCAAGGTTTTGATAGCACACTATAATTACCATCAGAAGTGTAATATTCTTTAAAAAAAAAAACAAACTCAAAAACCCCAACAAACACCTCCCCCCCCCCCCCCAAATATACAAACAAACAAAAAAAGGCAGAAACCAAACAACGCTCCCACAATACGCTTTATAAGGGAATGACATTAAAAGTGTGTTTATCTCTGTAGGAGAGTAAACGGTTAGTCAATCATGTATTTATTTTCATTTCAGAAAAACGTCTGATTTCCCTATGTGTTGGTTGCGGCAATCAAATTCACGATCAGTATATTCTGAGGGTTTCTCCGGATTTGGAATGGCATGCGGCGTGTTTGAAGTGTGCAGAGTGTAATCAGTATTTGGACGAGACCTGTACGTGCTTTGTTAGGGATGGCAAAACCTACTGTAAAAGAGATTATATCAGGTACGCCATTTACGTTGTTTAATTTTTTGGTGAGATTTTATTTTTCTTTTAAACTTTAAAAATTTGACGGAGAAATAAAGAGGGAAATCTGTGAGAAGCGGGTATGAGATAATTAATATGTTTTTATGTGTTTTCCTATGAATAGACCTGAGAGGCAAAAAGTTAGTAGAGAAGTTTTTCTCATTTCTTCTTTTCAAATGCAAATATCTGTAGTTCTAGAACTAGGTTCGGGACCGTGTAGGACCTTTTAGAGGACTTTGGTAATGCATCCTGTGATTCTAACCAAGGGGATAATCATAGATAACAAAGAATATTTTCAATAGTGTAGATACTATGAGCAACACGGAACAGATGACTTTCTAGACAACCTGAGAAATGCATTTCTGTGTTTCTGCAAAGACATAGTGGCATTCAAAAGAAAGGCACTTCAAGCATGTATGCCGTAAACATAAATACACGGGTAGGAAAAAACCCAAAAAAACCTACTTAAACTAGGCCTATCAATAACAAAAAACAAAAAGAAAACAAAAACAAGCCCCAAATTTCCTTCGGACTGGAAGCTCCTTTTATGGGGACCTTAAAACCTAGACCGAAATGTTTCTTAGCTAAAATAACTGACATTTAATCTTTTTTAAATATTAACCCCTTTGGTGATATCTGACTGCCTTTTCTTTCTTATCTTATCTGTACTGATGAATTAGACAGAGCAGATCAAATTGCCCATCATCTGTTCGCGAACAATTGGGTATATTTAGATAATGGAACCGCTTCCTTCCTCACATTAAAATCTGGTAACTGATAAAATGTGAGAGTTGCCAATGCTGACACTATAGAGAAACCAAAGCAGGAATTTCGAGTGTGTTTATTATTTGTGCTCCTGGGTCATGCTGATCCGTTTCAGTGTCGCCTACTGCATTTGCCAAATCATAAGTTTCTATGACACTGAGGTATGAACATTTTTTTTTTTTTTGCAAAAAATTTTGGAAGCAAATCACCTAGCCACCTAATATACTTTCTGATTTCTGTATAATTCTGAATTGAAATAAAACTCTCGAGCCTTTCCTTCTGTAGTGCACAATTTATAAGCAGACCATTCCTTCAAGCCATTGTGAGATTATTCTCCGAGTTCTAAAATGGCGAAAATCAGAGCTTTTTTAAAAATTCTTTACTTTTATGAGAATGCTGGAACAGTTCTCTTAAATGTTGTCCTTTTTCTAAACTGAAATGAAAGAAAAACATTTGGACCGAAATGTGTTCATTTACCTCCTTATAGAACTAAGCGGAAGAAATTTGAGCAGGGAAAAAAAAAAAATCAGCTCTTTTAAATTAATACGGAATACATTTAATCTGCTACAATTTAAAAAGCAAAAAGTGCATTATGCGCAAGATGGCTTTGAATTAGACCGTGAGCCAATCTCTAAGTGTCAAACCTGTGGGCAACCACTACAACTTTTGTACCTATGAATGCACCTATGTTACGATCACTCTGTTCTTTTGCTGTTCAGACGTTTGGAGTTTTGTCTTCTCAAAACAGTGTAATTCGGGTATATGTAATCCTGAATATAGGATTAGAACACTTCTACAACCATAAAAGCTAAAGGAGTGTATGCTCACAAGCATACATTACAGACTGTGTCTCTCAAGAAGTATACTGGTGAGGAAAGTGGTGGGGATAAATAATAGCTCAGTTTTAAGAACAATTTTCACAGTTTATGTACCAGTACACTTTTCAGTGCATGTACCCGTACATTTGTGGCAAGATGTTAATTTTAATCATACCAAGGACTTCTGGCTAATAAGCATCCTGTGGGAGACGAGAGAGTATTCAGTAAGACGCCCGAGTTGGAGCATTTTCTAGTGTTTATCTACTGGTGGGTGAGCTATCTTCCTCTCCTCCATGGGAGACGAGGAGCCAAACTCGTAATTTGCTTTGTGGGGCTGTCAGCGAGAGGTTGCCCTCCCGTTCCTATCGCAGCGCTTGAGCCCCGGCTCAAGGTGGGAGCGTCAGGAGGAGGAGAGACGGGGCAGGGACGCTGAGGTAGAGACAAGCGGCAGAGTCAGAGCACCGAAACTGCCTTTTTGTTGGCGGCAGGAGAGAGGATTTACGCTACTATATATGTAAGCCTGAGGAGGCATGTGTGTTATGCTTATATTGTTGTATTAAGTTAATCTGGTGAGAGGAGACTAGGGGAAGGGACCCTGCGCTGGCAATTACCCCACCGGGTCCCGGAGGCTCAGCTGACGGCAGTCCGCGCACACATCAGGCGGCACAAATCTTGAGTGGGGTCCGCGCGAAAAGTATCACAATTTGGTGAAGCTGGCACGTTTGTGTCTGGGATGGCAGCTTCGGCAGTCTCGCCTTTCACTGGTGTGCCCGGGTAGTCTAGTTCAGACCCAGGCCAGGCTAGGTCAGGTGAGGAGGCAAGGAGAGGGCAGGGATGGCCCCACTCCTTCAGCTGCCCTAGCGCTGGGGCAAGAGGGAGAGGTTGGATATCCTCGGGAAGAAACGGGGTCGTTTTTTTGTTTCTTCTTACACCTCTGCCTCCCAGCTCTCCTCATTCACCGGTGTGTTTGTGTCCACTCCGCCCTTTATGGCTCGGTGGTCAGGGAACCGAGTGAGAGTGCTTATTCCTTTCCTCTTCTGGCTTCTGTATTTTCCATGCTTTTAAAAGCAGTGGATTGCGTGTGGCGCGTCTACGCGGGGCCAGGGGCTGCCCACGAGCGGGAGTGAAAACCTCTTTCTTTTTCCTTTTCCTTCCACCCCCCCCCCCCCCGCCCCTTCCCTGCCCTCCCCCTTCCCCCTCCCGTGCTCTCCCTGCTTCCCTCCCTTCTCCTTCTTTCTGGGCTGGGCCCTGCTCAGGTTATACGGCATCAAGTGCGCCAAATGCAGCATCGGCTTCAGCAAGAATGACTTCGTGATGCGCGCCCGCGCCAAGGTGTACCACATCGAGTGTTTTCGCTGCGTGGCCTGCAGCCGCCAGCTCATCCCCGGCGATGAATTCGCACTGCGGGAGGACGGCCTCTTCTGCCGGGCGGACCACGACGTGGTGGAGAGGGCCAGCCTGGGCGGCGGGGACCCTCTCAGCCCCCTGCATCCCGCTCGGCCGCTGCAGATGGCAGGTACCGCCCGCGCCCAGCGCCGCGGAAACCCGCGGTGTTTGGCGATGCCAGGTCCCACTCCGGACGGCGGGGAGACAGAGCCCCATGGTCTCAGCGGGTCCCGCACCTCCGTGGAGAGCCGGGCCTGAGCGTGCGCGCCCGCGGAGAGGCGGCGGCCGAGGCGCGCCTCACGTTCGGGGCTGCTGCGGGTCCAGCTGCCGCGAGAAACGCCCGGGTTCGCGGAACCCGAGGGGCGGAACACCTGCGGAGGGGCCGCGCCCCCGCCCGCCAGCCTGCCCTCCTCCTGCCCCCACCACGCACCGAGTGCGGGATTCCTCCGTCACCCTCCCCGAGCCCGGGGCAGCCCTGAGCCTGAGCCGGAGAGGGACGAGCCGCTGCGGAGAGCAGGTCTGAGCTTTCAGACCCCTTCGCTGCCTCAGGAGCGAGCGGAGAAGTTGTTCTGAGCGCTGGAGGAAGTAGGGTCTGAAAAGAGATAGACTTCATAACTACAGGCTGGCGCTTAGGCTGTAATTTAAAACTGTCAACAAGCTAATCTTCGGTAATTGCCTTTTAAAGTGACTCTTGCCTTCTTGAAACGTTTCATGTAATTTGATGAGAATTTCATCTCAAAACTCAGCCTTGTAACTTCAGAGTCGCTCCACCTTACAACTTCATTCACACTTCCAGTTCTCGACGGGTACGTCAGACACTCAGAGACCCTTAGCTTTAGGAAGGCACACTTCTCTGAGGCTAATACAAGCTTGGACAATACAAGGTTGTCCGGCCTTTTAGCTATGCAAGTAACTGTAACTCGGAAAGTTGTTTGTAAATACAGCTATTCTAAAACGGGTTCATTTCCCTCTTCTGAGCTGCTTTCAGGTGACATATCTGGAGACATATAGGGAGAAAGAATCCCATAACTGGTCAGAACAGAATTCTAGAAAGACTGTGCTCCTTATATCGTGTTTGTGCCATGTCTCCGAAAGGCTTAGTGTGTCGGCAGGTACAATACTGATAAGATTTGAAGCCTTCGTATTGTCGTCATCGCATTTGCTGATGCATTGTTAAAATTAGAAAAGTCGGAACCCGACTGTACAAAAGCGAGCACTTCTGACTGTTAGCTAAACAGTTTAAAGAAAAAAAAAAAAAGAAAAAAAAGAAAAGTTATGTTTTTATTTTTCCCTCGACTGGGTCAGATTACACATAATAGCTACAGCTACACAACGCACAGAAGAATAGCAGAATCACAGGAACACTTTGAGCTCTTGATGCGATGTCATCTGTAGTTTTGCATTTCTTGGCAGTTTCTACGAGGCTCTACTTTTAAAAGCACTAGATTGATATTTTTAAATTATTCATCCAAAGTATAAGTAAATACACCTACCACCTCCACTTTTTAAGATAAACCGCATCTCCCGTGCTTTGAGATACGGGCCTCTCACAAGGTTTTTTTCCATTGGCATGGTGCAGAGAATTTGGCTTGTTTTGTTCTGGTTCGAGAGCGTCAAACTGCCGGGAGCTGTTGCACTTTATCACGGCTTCTGGCTAAAATGAGCTAGGTTCAGTATACAAGAAGCAGACCCGAATTATGATTAATTTAAGAAGTATTCTTTCACTAATTTTCGGGCCAAATTCTGTTTTGGTGATTTGTCAGGAAATAAATACATAAAAAAACTCCTGCTCCTTTCCTAGCGCACATACACCTTAGCTAACTTGCCCTCCCCTGTCAAGTTTCATACAGGTTCAAGCTTCTGTCATTAGGGGTTTTAGGGGGGTGGTTTGTTTTTGCAAATTAATTGTCTGTGGAGTCAGAAATGTCAGTCACTCCACCAGTGCATAAAGCAGAGGAGGCTGCAGCAGCTCCGATAGATCTGAGTGCTTGAATGGCCTTTGAAAGAGGGTTCATCACCCGCCCCCCCGCCCGCCACCTTCCCCTGTCCCACCAGCTTAGATTCATAGTCTCTGCAGACTCTCTGCTTCCTACTCATGGGGATCCTGTTCCTCCCTTCCCCTTCCCTTACAGCAGAACCTATCTCTGCCAGACAGCCAGCTCTGCGGCCCCACGTCCACAAGCAGCCCGAGAAGACAACCCGAGTCCGGACTGTCCTTAATGAAAAACAGCTTCACACCTTGAGGACCTGCTACGCTGCCAACCCCAGACCTGACGCCCTCATGAAAGAGCAACTGGTAGAAATGACTGGCCTCAGCCCGAGGGTCATCAGGGTTTGGTTTCAAAACAAGCGATGCAAGGACAAAAAAAGGAGCATTATGATGAAGCAACTTCAGCAGCAGCAACCCAATGACAAAACTGTAAGTGGCTTCAGCCTCTGTCCGTGTCTGCCTTAATTCCCAAGGAGAAAAACTTGGTGTATGTCCGGCCCGGACAGCCGCAGGGCTCGGTCTGATGGTGCTAATTTTTTGCGATCTCCCTGAAAACAAAGAAAGCGATACTGCTTAGGCATTACCAGTTAGATTCTGCTGTCAGTGCAATAGAGACAGACCACAGCGAGGAGCCGATTTAGGCTGCTTAAGCGTGCTTAGAATTTGTGGGGCTGAGAATACGCAGTAGCTTAGACTAACTCCTCTGCAGCATGAGTGAGACCTGCAGAGCTTATGGGATGTAATAAACCCGGTCTCGTCTAATACTTATACTGCAAATGCAAGGGGCTCCTTAAGGAGAAAATGACGCCTTTGACCTCTTCAGTGTTTTCAAACAGGCATAAATCCATAAGTAAAAATAGTTAAAAATAAAAAATAAAAATAAAATAAGAGGTGTTTTTCTTAGCATTTTATATACTAGAAAGTGTGTGTATTTGTCAGTGCACTTACTGCAGAAAAAGACAAATGCAATGCAAATTTTTCAGAATTACCATGGTGTTTACAGGTTAATTTATATATAGTTATATCTCTGTAGAGCTCTTTTCTGCAGATATATGCATGGGTGATGTAAACAAGCAGCATGCACTGGGTTCAGTAGAACAAGTTATCTGTTCCCATTTTAAGTCAAATTTATTTCTTTTTTATTGTTGCTGTAAGTCTACTTGAAGAAGAGTCTGTTACTCTCCCTGTGTATATTGACTGACCCGAGAATGACTATTAATTCATAAGGCTGCCCAGTTAAGTGGAATTTAAGGAGTTTCATTTTACCCTGTTGGAATGCAATAAAACACGGTGTTGTTAACTCGCCTGAACAATCTATTCGTCGAGGCTTGGAGTTATGTTGTACACCATACTGAGAGGGCTTGGGTTTTTTGTGGCTTTTTTTTTTTTTTTTTTTTTTTTTTTTTTTTGGAAAGAGCGCGCTAATGACGTACCCCAGGTTTGCTGTGCACTGGATATACGATCCAGTTAAGGTCACGCAAAACAAAACCAGACTGGACGCGGACTATGGAGCGGAGCAGGATTAACCATTTCTCCTTCTGAGACGTCCATTGGCAGTCGAGATACAGAGTGCTCATGTTCAAGAGAGCTTGGGGCGGAGGGGCTATGCCTTGAGACGAATAGGAGGATTAAAGGAAAAGAAAGTAAACTTCCACCGTGATAAATGCAGCGAGTAGAAACAGGCTGACCTAGAGTAGAATAGAGTAAGACATTCACAGCAGATTAACAAAGCAAATACAAGCGACCGTATAGATAAGATAGAAAGCAGTTTATTGACTCAGCGTTTAAACACAATAAAGCTAACCAAGCTCATTAACATCTTTTGCTGGTCTGTTTACAGAATATCCAAGGGATGACAGGAACTCCAATGGTGGCTGCTAGTCCGGAGAGACATGACGGCGGTTTGCAGGCGAACCCCGTGGAGGTGCAGAGTTACCAGCCGCCCTGGAAAGTACTGAGTGACTTCGCATTGCAGAGTGACATAGACCAACCTGCTTTTCAGCAACTAGTAAGTGTCGGCTCCCAGCCCGAGCCAGCCGGTACCCGGGTCAGAGCAACGGGAGATTCACTCCAGGTGTCAGGTGCTCTCAGAGAGACAAGCAATCCAGATTAGCTGGGTTTTCCAGAAATTGCGAGGCGCGCATGACTGCATCTGTAAAAGCATAGAACTGAATTGATTTCACAGAGGTTGGTGCAAAATCGATCTTAGTGTACAGCAGAAATATTCCTTAGTTGTGTGTGAGTTTGGATAAGGCCTGACTCAGGTCTGATAATAGCTCACACACTCCTGAAAACTGAAAGCACTTCACCAAAACATTCTTTATGCGTCACTTAATTGTACTTATATCTATGAAAGCAGTTTCTAAAATTCACCCCTCCCCACTTCAGGCTGATTCTGCCTTTATGCTGTAGGATAAATTTTAAATACATGATTAAAATGTCAGCCAGGGCCCTTGTTTTGTCAGACAAATATGACCTCTTAATTAAAATTTCAAAGTCCGTGTCTTAAGCATGTACTTCTAGATATAACTTTATATATTTATATATATACATAATCTATATACATATCTAGCTTACATTAAGTGTTGTTTTTTGGAAAGGAAATTGCTAGTACATATTTAGGTGAAAAATTCAAGCAATATAATGGACTACTTTAAGCCAAAACCAAGTAGACTTTTTAGAAGAAATTCTGTCCTTAACTCACTTCCTTATGTCTACGTCACTTGGCAGCCCATATGGGACCAAATCGCCAACAACACTTAGGCACAACAAGGTGAGTTAAGGAGAAAAGTTCAATTTTAAGTCTGTTTCCTAGCCCTAAGTCTATTAAAACCAGATATTTAAAATAGTAAGGTAGATTGTGTATAGTATTTCAGGGATTCAGAAGTACAGTTACAAAAAATTAACCTGTAAATCTTTTTTTGATCTGTTGGGCTTTTCTTTTCCTTTCTTTTCTTTTTTTTTTCTTTTATTTTTATACCAAGTGATGGAAGACAAAGGTTTGTAGTTGAATCTAGCACTGTGTTCAGACCTTTTCAGTTTAGTATCATGCTCTCCTGCAGAATACCTTTTCTTTTGCCCAACAGCAGTCTGCAGTGTGTTCCCCTTCCTGGCACACCATGCTTGCTCAGGAAACTGTAGCACAGCAGCAGGGCTATTTGCATCCTCTTACATCTAAAACAACCACTGCTTTTTCTGCTTTAATCAAGCTGTCCGTCAGACGTGAGAAAAAAAAAATTATCTCCTTTGGTTGCTTTACTTACTGTGCCTTAACAAAATACGAGACTTTAACAATATTTGATGCAGTGAGGCTTTGTATTAAATAGTTCAAAAAAAGAAAAAAAAAGGCAGGATGGAAGATGGATAGTCCAAATACACATATACATATAGGTAAATAGACCATTAGGTTGACAAATTAATATTGATATATATTCACGATAACACGTGATACAGAAAAGAGCTAAATTAAAGGATAGTGGAAGGAACGGACCATTCATTGGCCGTTCAAGACTCGGTTCTAATCTGGAAAGGGCCTTAATCACTGAATTGGCCAGCTAAATAGGTGCCAAATAAATGCTTCTGGATTAACAAAGCTCCACCCTTCAAGTCATGCTTTTTCCCAGCACTACTCCTAAACTAACGGGAGCAGCGGGGCACATTAAGATGGAATAGTGTGACCTTTTTTATCAAACAGACTCTCATTAAGAGGAGATAGCACCAGCCTCGAATCAGGAATGAAAGCGGATGGCTGGTTTCAAATGCCTTCTGCTGCTGGATGGTCCTTCCAGGTTTATTTTGGTATGTGCACAAAAGGGGAAAAAAGTAATCTTTCAGTTTCATGTCAAGAAAACACATGCACTCCTAAATAATTTACTAGAACGTCCTCTTGGGATTGCCACTCTTGCAAGACAGGGAAGAAGGCCTCATTAATAAGTTTGTTTGTTTATTTGCTTGATTTTTTCAGTCTTCTTTCTTCCATTTTTTAATCTACTTTTTCTTGGTGATTTGGCCGAAGGCCTGAAGAAGGTTCCTGTGAAGTCAATGGGGAAGCTAAACAGAGCAACCAGCAATGACACAGCCTCCTGTGGAGATGTATCAGGCCTATTGGCTGCATGCCTTGTATATTTATTTTTGTGTTCTTCTTTGCCTGCTACTTTTTCTTTGAGTTTTACAGTTGTAGCAACAGTTCTTTTTCTTATTTTTCTTCTTTTTTTTTTCTCTCTCTCTCTCTTTTTTTTTTCTTTTTTTTTTCTTTTTCTTTTCTTTTTTCTTTTTGGCAGGTTAATTTTTCAGAAGGAGGACCTGGTTCCAACTCTACTGGAAGTGAAGTAGCATCAATGTCCTCTCAGCTGCCAGATACACCCAACAGCATGGTAGCCAGTCCTATTGAGGCATGAGGAACATTCATTCAAATATCTGTTGTTGCTGTTTCTGCCCTTACCCTCACCCCTGTTGAAGAGAGTGGGAAAGTGAACGTGTTGGGACTTCGAAATTTAGGGGGAAAGAATACTTAACAACCCTGTAAGGAACCTAGCAAGGAACTGCTCCATGAGATGAACGGAGTCATATTTGAAAAGACAAGGTAATATGGTAGCAACACTGTGAAGACAATCATGGGATCTTACTAGAAAAAAAAAAATACTTAAAAGAACCACAAACCCCGTGCTTTTCAATGATCAGAGGAGTATCGAAAAGACGTTTTCCAAATATAAAGGATTTGTACTCGTGGATCTCAAAAAAAAAAAAAAAAAAAAAAAAAAAAAAGAAAAAGAAATCTTTTCATTTGACTGCACATCTTAGGGAGAAACCAAGGTAGAGGGACTTTCTATCCGGTCCCTCCCATTCCGAATGGTGCTGTTTCTATATTGGGGATAGCCTTGCCAAAAGAAGCTCCAGTAGGTTTTCCATCATCAGGAAAGAGGCGATTCAGCCCTGCATTGTTGAAAGATTCCTTGCAGGAAGGTGGAGCTGCATTGGTTTGCAATGTTGTTTTTAGTTGACTCTTAACAAGGGGTTTTTCTTGGGTCTCTTCTAGCATGCCTGTAGCGGGATTTTGATTTTGTTTGGTTGAGATCCACCCCCTATTAAGTGTGATGCGATTAAAAATAGGTTTTTGAATTCCTCTTTAAAGGCGAATTTATAAAAACATTGCAACAAGGTATACCTCTATTTTGCCACAAAGCGTCTCGGGATCGTGTTTGAAATGTGTCCGCCCAAGAACCTTCCCCTCCCCCAGAGATGTGTATAGTCATTGGTTATAACGACTGTTTTTCTCTCTTTCCTTTCTCTTTATCTCTCACTCTCTAGAAAAAAAAAAATAGGAAAAAAAGTAAAAAAAAAAATAGGACAAGTAAAAAGAAAAAAAAAATCACTCCTTTTGTTTGCTCTTGCATTGCAAAATTATAAAGTAATTTATTATTTATTATCGGAAGACTTGCCACTTTTCATGTCAGTTGACTATTTTTTTTGTTTGCTGAAGTAAAAAAGAAAAAAGAAAAAAAAAAAAGAAAAGGTTGTACCGTGGTCTTTGAATTATATGTCTAACTCTATGTGTTTTTGTCCTTTTTCTTTCCTTAAATATGATGTGAAATAAAAGCGCCATATGTAGAATTATTATATCTTCAGGACTATTTCACTAGATAAGCGTTTGGAATAGAAAAATAATAATAATAATAATAATATTAACATTAAATAATGAACAAAGTTCCCTCGTTTAAATATTTACAGGTTAGCAGCTAAAATACCTGAAATAAAATATTGCATGCAAAGCCGGTCGTTAGTGAATAAAAGGAGTGTGATATTTTATTGCAAGTATTAACGACCAGCTTGTAAATTTCCGTTTCAACAACTGTATCAGGGCTAGTTGGATGCCTTAGCTTTCAATCGATAACGTTAGAAAGTCTCGTTCCCCCACCCCATCCCTTGCCCTTAAAAGTGATATTACTCTAGGCATGATCAGACATAACGTTAAGACATCTAAAGAACTGAGAGCTCAGGCTTTTTGCTGAGTTCTGCTATTTTTAAAAATAATAAAAAGAAAGTGCTGTATACCAAAGCCTCGTTGTTGAGATTGTTGAAGTGACCTGTACTTTAAGTATAAGCTCCTGATAAAAGGGATGCTTTTTGCTTAACAAGTCAAGTATGACCATTATTTATCAATGTCTGCTGTCAAAACAATTAAATAATGCTGCAGGAGGAATAGTTGTGGGGATATTTCTGTCGGGGATATTGCTGTGAAATTGCACGAATATGTTCCTTATTTTCTGTCGACTTCCCTCTCTTCACTCCCTCTTTTCTTCCTTTTTTAATTTGCGGGGGAAAGGGTGGTGAAAGCTAGAAATGTGGGCAATTTCTTGGGGAAAAGTAGAAAGAAGTAAATTAAAAAAAATGGGAAAGGGTTGTTTTTGCTCCAATCCAAGTGCTCCCCTGTGCTCCCGGGCAGCACAAGACAAAGGTTCACTTTAAAACACCCTTAAGGACTGGAACATACTGAGATTTTCAGTCTGACAAAGACAAGTTGGTTTGCATGTCAGTTACTCCAAACCCCAATGTTTTCTTAACATAACCTTCTTTTCCCTCCCTCCTCACCATCTCAGCCCACTCTGAGCAAGCTCAGTTATAGACAAACCATTTCGACAGTACAGAGAACATTAAAAAAATGTTAAAATCTAATACAAGGATTTCAGTCATCCTGATTAGAAACTGGATTCATTTTGTATGCTCAAGTGTAATACATTTTTGAGTACTTGATAAATATTTAAATAAATATGAAATCTACCTGAAACTGTGTGATCAGTAACCCTTGTGTTTTCATGCAGGATCAGAGGATTGGTGCGGCTCTTCGGGGGGCGGGAGGGAGAAGGGGTATCATTTCTGCCCGGTGGTCTGACGTGTAAGTTGTTGGAGTCGCTCTTACTTGGGTGAGTTTGGAGACAGAGTCTCCGACTCGGGAGGGTCTGTAACTGGCGCTGGAAACCTGTAAGGAGAGGGCAACCTGGGGCCCTTTGCGTTCGCCTCTGCCCGCCGGGAGGCTAAGGAGTACGTGGTAGGAGCGGCGCTCCCGGGGTCACGCCGGGCGGGGGTGACCCCGAGCGAGAGTAACCTGCTCTCCGGGGGGCTGCTGAGAGCTGCCCCTCTCTCCCCCGCCTTCGGGGAGGACCTTCGGGGGGCAGAATGCCCCTCGGCTCCGAGGGCCACGCAGGAAGGAGACTTTGGGCTGTCGGTCCTTGCGAGGGAAAGACCCCCCAGCCCTGCTAGGCGCCCCGCGGTCCCGGCGCGCCCTCCGGGCGGCTGGGGCAGTCGCCGAGATAAGCCGCCCGCCGGGAGGCAGGGGTTGACGTTTGGGCTGCCAGCACAGTGTCTTGCACCGTGAGACACACAGGGCAGCAGCGCGTCTCCGGAGCCCGAGCGCTGCCGCGGCTCTGCAGCTGCGGGCCGGTGGCCCGCTCGGGATGTGCCTGCACACACACCCGCCGCCAGGCTCCTGCCTGCACCCCGCGGAGGGCCTGAGACCCCCAACCCTGTCCGGGGGTAGGAAGAATCGTGTCGCTCCGGCAGCGGCCACTCCGGGGTGTCCACGTCCCCAAGGCCACTGCGGCCCCCCACACCCACGGTCATCCCGGAACCTCCACCCTCGAAACTTTGGTTAAACAATGGGGTTTTTGGTGGTTTTTTTTTTTTTTTTTTTTAATTTCCATTTTTTTTCCCCTTTCTTTCTTCTGTGGCCTTTGATTCCCTTTTTCATTACATGCATTTGTGAGGCCCCACAAACTTTCGAGTGTTTTCCACCTTGAAGCGAATAAAGAGAAACTTCCGAGCGGATCCTCCTAGCGCCTTCGGTAGGGCACTTCCTGAGCTTGGGCAGCAGGATTTGTGTAAGCAAGAGAAAAGATCCTCTTCATGAAATGTATGTCCTTATGGTGCTCTGTCAGGTTTCTGCTCTGATTCCTCTTTCCGGTCTGGATCGAGAGTGATGATTAGCAGACTCAGATCTGCTGGTTTAGTTCTTGTTGGAGCTATTCTTAATAGTATCAAATAAGCCCGCTATAATTTGTCTGAGGACTTCGTTTGCACGCACTGAGATCAATATTCAAACTCTTCTCATTTTAATATTTGTACCCAGGTTAATTAGCTCTCAGCATCCCCAGCCAACGTGGCAGTGTGACACAGAAGCCGGGTACGTGAATTCCAGAGTTGAGATCAGTTAAACACGTCAACAGTAAGTGTTTGCATTTATATAAGTCTGTATGGATACATATATTAACAAATTCACGTTGGGCTACCTAAGAACGGATGTCAGGAAAGGAATAGGGGGCCTTCAGGTGATGCCAGACCTCAGGCCGCAGCATCCCCAGCCCCAGCACAGAGCCCGAGACGGAGCTGGGGAGGGGTCAGGGTCCTGCTGCCGAGTGGGTTTCACGGGGACTGTTCCTCCCTGGCCCTCTCTACACGCCCGAAACGCCGAAAGCGTTTCACGGTGAGAGATGCTGCTGCTGGGCGCTTTGCGTGCTTTAGCGGAGCTGTAAGTAGTTAATAAAGGGGCTGGAAAGAGATCCTGTTTACTGATTGTTCCTGATTGTTGTTTTCTTGATAACAGAGCAAGCCACTGAATGACTGTTTGAGCTCAGGCGCCACAAACATAAACTTAACAGCTCCCAGTGTGCCGGCCCTTCTGGAGGATCACTCCTCACCTCCCAGGGCTTGTGAAGTGCAGGAGCAGAAGGCAGTTCCCAAGGAAGCAGGCTCCGGGGTGGTGGGGGTGGTGGTGGGGAGCGGAGAAAACTCTCCTGTACACCCGATCTTCCCATACTGCACGGTGTCTGCCCTCATTAGCTAGGATCGGAGCGTATAAAATCAATAGGTGCTTTTCCCCGAGCCTTCCACCCGTGCGGGAGCTCGGGGCAGGCTCTGGATCCTGCTCTGCTCTGCATTCCACCCGAGAGATGCTGCTTTTATATCACGCTACAGCGTCCTGTGAATTTCCTTAAATTTTCTTGCAGCGGCTAGGGGCTGTCTATAGGCCGGGGAGGGAGGACGAAGGAGACAAGGAGGGCGCACAGCCTTGTCGCGGCAGGTCCGCGCCGGGCCGGCTCTCCCGGGATCCCGGGGCAGCAGCTCCAGCGGGCCGCACTCCGCCGCGGCTGCCGCTGGATGAGCCACCTGCAGCTCCGGCTCTTTTCTGGGGTGTGTGGCGCGGGGAAGAAAGGAGGGAAAGAAGGAGGAAGGCTGCAAACCAGGATTTTTTTTCTGGAGTGTCTCTTCTTTGTTTTATTTTCCTCTGAAAGACAAAACAGGGGTAAGGTGTGTTCGTGGGAAAGAGACAATTTTCCAGAAATAAGTGACACGGACCCAAGCAGAACTCGACTTCTATCTCCGGGCAGACCTCGTGTGGCAATGGGAAGAGGAAAATAGGGTGTTACTGTGGCTTTTCTTTAGGAGGGCTGTTCAGGTCGGTAGATCTCCAAGGCTAATCCAAACAAGCCGTTTGACTTGTGAGGTCCGGTGTCTAGACATAGCTGGTGACTCGGCGGCTCCTTATCTGGTTTTGGAATCAGCCAAAAGAGACTTTTCTTAATGTCCACAGCAGCACTAGGATCTGCCGGGGCCGGGGAGCCACCGCACCTCCCAGACAGGACAACAAATACACCCACCACCTGGAGGCTTTACAGCCCGCTTTGTTGTTCCCGAGCCGCCGCTGCTGCGGCCCGGCCTCCCCCAGCCCCGGCCGCCGGGCAGGGGTGACCGGAGGGCTGCCCAGCCAAACCCACGGCCAGCTGCTTACCACTGCGGTGCCCCGCTCGCCCCCGGGCATCCAAGGGCCACCTCTGCAGCAGGAAGCGGCAGTGCACACTCAAGCCCCGCTGGGGTCAGCACTGCTGCTTTCTCGACCCCCATCACAACCCCCCCTCCACTCTGAGTGTGTGTGTGTGTGCGTGTGTCACTACCAATTTTTTTGATTATTTTTTTCTCAGTTGACGTTTTGCAGAGAATGGGTAAAATTTTCCAAACTCACTCTTGTTCGTGAACGTTAAGGAATGATCAAAGCAAATCAATTAAATGAGAGGAAGTCAGTTTAGATAAAAGATCTTCTTCGGGACTAGAACACTGCCTTCTGTATCAGTCCTTCATACTGGATTTGTGAATATTGCAAGCTATAAAGCTTGTTCGAGGTGGTTAGAATCAATAAAAACATTTAACTCAAAAGTAAATAGCATTTGAAAGTGAAGAGAAAGAGGCATCTTTTACTTGGATGTCACTCATTCCATTTAGTCATTTGGGTTTTTTTTTTTTTTTTGAGATTTCAAACTCTTCTGGAGTGCTGAGTGGCTGGATAGTGGGTTTTCAGATTCCTGAACAGTGCATGAGCCCATCCACTGCCATTGCTGTTTTTCTGCTGAAATGCAAGCTGATGTGCTGTGTAATTCCTCTTCAAACTCTGTGCTGTTTCTCAGTGTGGTTGAGTTCAGGGCCATGATATCCCATTTTGGGAGCTGATTGCTGTAACTATGATGCACTGATATGCTATTTGCAGTGGATGTTGTAATTGAGTCTGCTAATGTGGAATTACAAAATTTACCAGCGGGTAGGACTCTGTGCAGTTTAGGAGGCTTGTGAATAAGTGCTGTTTTCTAGATTTAGTAGTTGCAAATTTCCTCTTGTATAGATCAAATTATATTCCCAGGATTTCGGAATAATTTTCCATCAAACACATTTAAACCATTTCAAATTCCCAGTAACTTAGGGAATTCAAGATCAAGAGAGCAGCATTTCCTAGAAGAGGAATCTTAACCATGATCCTGGTACTCCTCTTTTTTTTTTTTTTTTTTTTTTTCTCATGGGTAAATTTTGTGTTTATTTTTAACTGTCACAAATACAAGGTGTTGTTTGAAAAGTGTTAAACTTAGCAGGTATATAGAGATAATACTGACGTGTCACAGTGCATGATAAAGTAAAATATGGTGGGAATTAACTTGAAAAGTTTATGAAGGTTTTAACTACAGCCCATAAATTAACCTCTTTTTACAAAGCTATGATGATATGTAGAAGATCTTACAATATATATGTCACTTAAAAATACTTTAAAATTTGGAGGCCAAACATTTTTCCCCCAACTTGTAGACACAATCTGAGGTCTCAGACATTGAAGATCTTTCTGTAAGTAATCTGAAGTAATTAATATTAGAGCACTCTGGTGAATCAGAAATTGCAGGAGCAAACTTTCCAGTTTACACAGGGCCTTCTGTGAAGGTAGTGAAAGATTTGCTGCTAACCTCTACTGAGGCAGGAATGCATAGCTTTGAAGGCTCAAGTCCAGCTTTTATTGAAGTTAGTGACAAAAACCTTCTAGACACATGGATAAAAAAAAAATCAGTGTATAAAATCTGTATAGAAATCATATAGAGTCATGTTTAAAAAATCATATTAAATCACTGTTGTGGTTTTGTAGGAAAAAGTAATTTCCTTTCTACCACCCTGATTCTTCTTCTATATTTTAATTTAAATGATATAATTTTCTATTATAAGACAAAAACCCTATTTAGATATTGATGCATCAGTAAAAGCATCTTGCTTTCTGTGGGAATCAGAAATAAGATAATAACTCTTCTTAATGTTAGAAGAATAATCTAAAATAAAACAACCACTCCCTGTCTCGCTCATTCCTGCCTAAGGGAAATTTCGTATGTGCAAGTCCCGGGGTAGAAGACTACATACAAATTACCTATATTATATTATAAGGGAGAGAACTCTTGGCAAAACCTATATGGAATTAGCCCCATACCAGGTCTGAAGGTCTGATTGGCATGTATTTCACCTTTGTGATATGAAGTAAAAGGTTTTGCAGGATTGACTTTACTGGTATGACTCAAGTTCAGGCTCATTCTGAGCTCAGCAGCTGCCCAGTTTGTTATTGCAGAATGATCCTAAACTTCACACACAGCACAGTCAGGGATCTCAGGTATTCCAAAGATGTAGGTCTTCCTTTTGAAAAAATGAGCACTTGAAAGGCTAGAGTTTTTTCAGTTACTCAAGTAACCTTATTCAGGGCTGGGCCTCTTCTCTCTGAAATCTGCGGCTAGTTCTGATAATTAAGTCAGGATGATCAGGATTGAGCAGTTTGTGATCAGAAAGCTCAAGCTCTTGCATTAGCTTAAATAGATAGGTTTCAGTCAAGCACTGAGTCCAGATCTTACTGGTTTACTAGGTAGTGTAAACTAGGAAAATATCTTAACTTCCACTGTTCATACAGGAGCAGTGTTTTGAAATCTCTGTTCACTGTTTTTCTTCTAATGAATACATTTTCAAGGCATCTTTGCCTGTCATTCCAATAAGCACAGCTGTTTTATGCTCTGCTCTTAATTTTTTTTTTCTGAGTAAAGCCCCAATGGACTTTTAAAGACTCATGTGTCCTCAATCCAGTTGAGCCCATCCCATTTCAAAGTCAGCAATCCCTGCCAATTATATAGTAGAAAAGGAAAGAACATTTAGATTTTTTTGGGCACTGCTACATATCGTATTTCTTTGTGGTACCAATGCTATTATGAGGTACTTCAAAGCAGGTCATTAAATTAGTCCTGGAAGTGAAATTTCAACATTTGGGATCTCGCTCCCACAGTGAATTGCCTCTCCAAAACTGATTACATTAGTCAAAGGTGCTTGTAATTTTAATTTAACTTACCAGATCACTACCAAAAAAACAACCCCGCCCCCACTGTCATTCCCCCCGCCCCCACCCCCCCCCCCAAAAAAAAAAGGAAAAAAAAAGACAAAACCAGCCCATCAAACAAGAAAACAAACTGCAAGCTCAGAAGATTTTGAAGGACAGATGCCACTTCTTACAACTATTAAATCAAAATTATTCTTCATCAGTTTGACATTTTTTTCCTAGTGAACATTTTGCCTATAGAAAAGGATTTCTTTCTGAAATCATTGTGTCATTTAAGCAGGTATTTACTTGAGGGTCCTTATGGCTCCTCCATAGATATGTAGTGCCTAACACAATGGACTGTGCTCCTCACATGCCCTTAGTTTAATTCTGTAACCTTTATAGCCCATAAAAGTAAATAAAAAACCACAGTGATATTAATACAACTCTGCAGTAATAACTGACTAATATAGACTGAAAGCCTTGTGTCTTATAAATGCAAAATTATGATAAAATAATTTTTTCAACACTGCACTTATTCCTGTTTCTATGGTGAAATTGTTGCCAACTTTTACAGGTGAATTTGGTCTCTTCATTCAGTAAGTGCTTCATAGAGGAAACTGGAATTAAGAATGAAAGAGCATGACAAGTAGCAGCATTGCAATTATCACTGCAAATTTTATATTGCAAGGACTGAGTGAGGATGGAAAACCCCTGGAAAACTGAAAACCCCTGAAAACTGAAAGTCTTGTTCTGCAAGATGAAGTGCTTGTCTATCTATTATAGTCACTAAAGCAATATGTTCATTCACTGGAGTTTTATTTGCCTTTAATTATTATTATAGAGTAAGATAACTCTATACCTTATATTACCTTATATTTCAGCAGATATTTTTAGTTTTGATACACGTAATACAGTGCTGGTCAAAAGGCAGTAATTAAAGCAGCTGTTGATCAAGCAGAGAATAAAAACGTAACTAGTTAATGATGAATTAAGTTTGGTGAGTTACCTGATCCAGTTTTAATAATTTCTGTTATTGAGGTGGTGCTAATTTGAGTTGCCCTTTAGTCAATCTTTGCTTTATAAATTTTTTTTAATATTGCAAGATATTTGTTATTTAGCAATAAAAGTGAATAGAGCCAGAGGATATATGAACTCTTGTTGACTGTGGAGTGAACAAATAATCAGTGATTCCAGTTAGGTCAGTGAAGCTGCCAGGTGCAGTATATTGGTAAATACAATTTTAAGAAAAACATGGAAGATAAAAAGGGAGGTTGGAAGTGGTTTATATCTGCCTGTGTCATTCCAAAGAGTCTGTGGCACCCTGAAAAAGTTCTCTGGTCCTGGAGCCCTTATTTCATGGCACAGTCTTGATGTGCAGGGGCTTGTGAAGGGTTTCACTGGTGTCAAGAGCTGGCAGAAGTTCTGTGGGAAAGGAGGTTTCCCTCCTCTTTAACATAGGCTGAGCTGATTTTTCTGGGGATGGCTAGACAGGTACTTTCTTCCTTGGAGGGATGCTGAAAAAAGTTGTGGCAGGATTGTTCCCAAAGTATAGAGCTGGCTTAAACTCACATCTGTGTGGGAAGAGGCCCTGACCACAATGAGAACTGATTCCTCGATGATGGATGGAGATCAGGTGTCCCCAATAAACTTCATCATGCCTTTGTGACAGCGGGAATAGAGCACTGGTAGAGAGACCTGGGCTTGTGTTTCTGCCTTGCTTTTGCCCTCTTCATGAAAGCCCCTCCAGAGTGCCTGCTGGGAATCTGAGTCAGGGAGCTTGAAACTTGTCTGTTCTCAGGAGTGTGGCTGCCTGCCCGTGCCTTAATGCATTGCTGCTCCTTTTCCCACTGCGCTGCTTGGGTTGTGACCTGGAACTCTCCAGATGTGCGAGAGCCCAGCTCTGGCCGGCTCCTCATCCTGAATTCCCACACTCCTTGGTCCTTCCTCTGGCACAGGGTGTTCCTACTCCAGTGCTGCAGACTCATCTATGTGCAGCATATTGTGGCTTGCTTGAGCAAAGCTCTGCCTGGGCCTTCTCCATCTCCTCAGTCAGCACGGGATCCATGTATGTGCTTCATGACAGAATACAGGCCTCTGTCCATAAAGCTAGGACTCAGCACATGGCACCCTCTTTGGAAAGGTTCTGCTGGTAAACGGCATGGGCCCCAGTGCTACTGGGAGTCATCCCTCTCCTCTCAGAATTTACAGCCAAGGCCCTTTCTTAAGTGCACACACTATTTTTTTTTTTTTTAATTTGACTTTTGCAAGGTATTATTTTTAACTTCAGAAGCTTCCTGGAGCAGTAGCTCCCCCTGCTCTAAAAGAGATCAGTGCTTTCAGCATTTATTTAGGATAACCACATTAGGAAACCAGGCAAACCTCATTTCAAACTCCCTGCCTGATAAAGCCATGCATCCCTCCACCATGCAAGGCACTCCTGTGGACATGTGAAGCTGCTGTCTGTCTGGTGGGGTGCTTCCATCCCACTCACTAAAGTTATTCAACAGTGAAGGTGAGGCTGAAGGGAGGAATCAAGAGCTTGAAGGTTGAAACCTCTGTCATGGAAAGCATCTATGAGCCCAGCTGGTTTGACTCAATGATCTCAGAGGTGTTTTCCAAATGTAATGATTTTCTATTTCTATAATTTGGAGAATGGCTCTTGCCTGAAGCATGTGGCTTGTCAGAACAGACAAGGCATCCCTGCAGGAAGAGCTCTTGGTGTTTAAGAAACTCCAGCATAGAAATCTGGGTCTTCTGTAGAGGTCATTCATCTCTGGGAAGGGTCATCTGCTAAACAAAGTTTTGAGGATCCCATTTTGGGCCCTAACTACTTAAATATCTCTGCTCCTGTTTGAGTGGCTACCACTGTGAAGGGTGTCTGCAGTGTCAGAAGTGTGCAAAGTCTCCACAGGAGGAAAGATCTGGGCAGCTTCCATCTTTCAGCAGCATCAGAGTGGTCTGTAGGGCTCCTGCAATGGAAAAGGGAGACTGTGAATCTCTGCCTTGTTTAACTTGGTCATTGCTGTCAAGTGCCTTGCCAAGTGTGTGGGTGAGACTGAGAAATGACTTCAAGCTCTCTGGCCACAGCTTAGCTGGAATCAGCTGAAGGAACTGCCACAGCTTGGAGGACACTTCCAGCAGGTAGAACAGATCTTGTACCTGCCCTGCTCACTGGGGACTCTGCTGCTGCTGAACTGGAAGTATTACTGTTATTTTGACAGCAGTTAGGTGATCCCATCTCAGCAGATGAAAGGCAGATTCCCCAGAACACTTCCCCTTTATTTACTTCTAAGACGTTTGTTATCAATGGATGAAGATGCTCTTGTGATCCATGTCCTGACACATGTCCTTGCAATGATCTGTTACAGCAAATTTGTCACTCTGTGTTACAACTCTGAGGGCCATCTCTGTTCACTAAGCATTATACCTTGCTTGGAACATGAGACCAGTGTTCACAGAGCTCTGCTAGCCAGTGCTTGGTTAGTGCTTGTCTCCAAGTAGATCTTTAAAGCGTAATTTTGACCTGTGTGCATGAGAACATGAGCATCTACCTGCACAATGTGTCCACACCTGAAACCTGCAGTAGATGGTTACAAGCTGGAGCAGACACAATATAAAAATGGAAAAGAAATGTCTGCCAGCAAGTCTTTCCAAGTCTTTACTTCTGAGCTCTCTGGTGTTCTCTGGTATTGTCGGTGGCCAATTTAGCCAGAATACACTGACCTGCAGTACATGACTAAGTCTTCTTCGGAAATGAGGAAGAAGAGATTGTAGAGGAAGAGGTAATTATTTGAACGATATGGGTAAGGTTTCATGCCTATCTTCTACTTAGAGATTAGAGTTAGAACATTTAATTTTCAAAAATACTCTCTTAGTGTCTGTAATAGCTGTTTTTACAGTTTTTCTCTTCAATCTGTAACTGTTGTGTTTCTTTCTTGAGTACTAGTAGATGTTGTCTCCTCTTCCTGAGCTTCTCGGAAGTTCTTTGTCATATTTGTATCAGGAATACCACAGCTTACTGAGAAATTTACAGACTCTTGTATTTGTTGTGCAACTGTTCAGTACAGTTTGTGAGCAATTGAACTGTTCCTGTGCAAGAACTTGACCTTACACAGAACTCTAAGTACTGTAACCTCTTCAAATTAAGTTTGGTAATCCTTGCTTTTTTCAGTTTTACAGTCAGTCAAACGCCAGGAGCTTTAGACAAGTAGACTTGTCTAAAAGCACATTATAAGTATAATTTGGATAATAATTGCAATTTGTAATGCAACTGACTCCATGAATATTAGGAGAAATCTCTAGGCAATGGAAGGCCGAATCAGAGAGTGCAAAAGAATCTCACCAGGGTTTTTAATGGAAACTGTTGTTCCAACTGTTTAAAATGGTCAGCTACAATGTCATGGAAAGTAGTGGTAGGGTGGTGTGGTCAATATAAATATTTAGCAGCATGGTGATTTTCACTATTATTCAGGAAAATAAAACAGTGAAACTGAGGACAAGGGTGAGCAGAGCACAAGGGCAATCTCATGGTTTCTTTTCTCAGAATAATGAGGTTTTAATGTTTAGGAGTTCATTCCAATAATATTTTTCATCAGCATGCAATAGATATGCTACAGAATAGTTCAGTGCCATCTAAGCCAGAGTTTAAATGCAAGTGAGGAAACCGTAGCAGTTTTCCTTCTTCTCGCATTTTGCCTTGATTAGGCGCACTGCTGTGTCCAGATTCACAACACAGCAGAAGCTCAGGGAGGTGTGACAGAGACCTGCAAGGGCAGCTTCTTGCTTTTGTACCACACCCACAGCACAAAGAAGCTGGGGCATAGTTTGAAGAGCTGATCCAGGATGTTTAAAAATACTACATATCTAATGACTAAGCTAACCCTCCTCAAAGACATTTTGAAAGAATCTATCCTATGCTTAATCACTAAAATGTTCTTTCTGCTTGCCCCTAGCAAGATTCATGATTATAATGAAAAGTTAGGGATTTTCCCACAGGAAGGCTGTCTGTCTGAGGTTTGGAGATTCTACTTGCTATAGCATTATACAGCAGAAGATCAGAGTACAAGGCTTTGTATACTTTTCTAAGGATCAAGTGAAACCCACCCAAGCTGCAAGGCTGTTGTGGACTTAAGCATGCTTTTCCTGCTCTTTTGATATTAAATAAATCTGTAACTGTTTCTTCTTTCAGCTAGCTTGTGTGCTCCCATTTAAAGATAATGTTTGCTTTGTAAAAAATACTTGCACTGCTTCTATCATATGCCAGTGTTATCACACTATTAATTCTTTGTCATGATATGCTAGACTGCAAGTTTACTCAAATGTGCAGACTAACATTATGTATTTTAAATATAACTACACAATCAAATATATTCTATTTTTTTATGTTTTGGGATATAGAGACAGATATAGAGACAGACTTACTACTCTCACTTTCATACTGCTTAATTTCACTGGTATGAATACAGATTGATGGGTATAAGCCAGAATTTGACCCTGAAGTATCCCATAGCTATTTGATGCAGTCATTTTTGTAAGAAAGTATAATGGAAAACAAACTTCCATGGAGACTTTAATTTCATTAAGTAAGACAGAGTGCTGTTTTGCTCAAAAGCAGCATTTGTCTGCCTCTGTCTGCAGTGGGCAGAAATCATGCTTAAGCTTCATACAGCAGCAGCAGCAGCAGCAGCAGCAGCAGAAGAAGAAGAAGAAGAAGAAGAAGAAGAAGAAGAAGAAGAAGAAGAAGAAGAAGAAGAAGAAGAAGAAAGAAAAAAAAGAAAAAAAAGAAAAAAATCTTCTGGTGAGTCCCAGAACAGATAAGGAAACAATAAGAAAGTCACTGACAGAGAGCTGCCTCACACGGACACGGCCACTTACTGTTACACCTCGTGCAGCCTCAGCAAACTGCTGCCATCTGCGTGGGCACTGAAGCCTGACATAAGCAATTGCTCTTAACAAGAGCAGCAGAGGACTGACTGGCCACCATTGGCTGATGAGTTATAAACACGATCTTGCACAATACCTCACTGGAAATAGGACCTACTGGGTGTTTCTGAGAAAGAGATAACTGAGCACAAGCCTGTGCTGCACCAGATCTCTTGCAAAACTGAAAATTCCATTTTTTTGTGTTTTCTCCTTGGAAAGACCTGTAAAGGTAGAGTACATTTGCATTCTTAGCAAAATTACACAGGTTCTGTGCCTGTGTTTCTGTACCCTGAATTTTTAGTAAAGAATCACACTTTACTTAATAGTCCTTGAACTTCAATGTAAAACTACAGTACTGTGTGTAAAAATAAATAGTAAATGATGAAAGGTCTGTGTTAAAAACCCAACACACTTTTAGAGGGAAACTAAATTTACCTCAATAAAGACAAGAGATCCTAAAATATTCTTACAGAAGAAAGTGAAAACTTTTCCACCATAAAATAATTGGCCCAAATAATCCTAAAATCATGGAATGCTTTAGTTTGGAAGGGACCTGAGACATCATCTGGTCTCAACCCTCCTGCCAGAGACAGAGGCACTTCCCACTCAACGCCTCATCCAACCTGGCCTTCAATATTGCGAAGGACAAGGCATCCACAATTTTCTGGGCAATCTCTTCCAGTGCCTCATCAACCTTGCAGTAAAGAATTTCTCCCAAATATCTAACCTAAATTTTATTTCTTTCATTTTGAAGCCTTTGTTCCTTGCTCTATCACTACACTTCCTGACAAAGAGTCCCTCTCCAGCTTCCCTGTAGGCCCTTTTCAGATACTGGCAGGTTTCTATGAGGTCTCCACACAACCTTCTCTTCTGCAGGCTGAACAGCCTCAAATTTCTCAGTGTGTCTTCATAGGGGAGATGTGTTATTGCCCTCATCAAGGACACTGGCACTCCTCTCTTGGCCCTCTGCTTGAACTTACTCTAGCAGTTCCATGTCTTATGCTGGGGACCCCAGAGCTGGACACAGTGCTCCTGGTGGGGTTTCACAGGAGGAAAATAGAAGGAGCGGAATCCCCTTCCTTGACTTGCTGGCCACACTCCTTTGGATGCAGCCCAGGATTCTCTTGGTTTTCTGGCCTGGCAGCACTCACTGGGGGCTCATGGTGAGTTTTTCATCAGCCATCACCCCCAAGTCCCTCCCCACAGGGCTGCTCTCAGTCACTTCTCTGCCCAGCCTGTGGGTGTGTCTGGGATTGTCCCAAGGCAGGTGTAGGACCTTGCACTTGGCCTTGCTGAGCTCCCTAAGGTTTGCATGGTCCCACCTCTCAAGCCTGTCCAGGTCCCTGTGGATGCCCTCCCTTCCCTCCCCTGTGCCCACTGCCCCACCCAGCTCAGTGTCATCAGCAAACTGCTGAGACTGCCCTCGGTCCCACTGTCCATGTCACTGACAAAGGTGTGGAACAGTGTCAGCCCCAGGACCGACCCTGAGGGACACCATTCATCACTGGCCTCCGTGTGGATAATGCACTGTTGACCACAACCCTGAGTGTGGCCATCCAGCCTGTTTTTTGTCCAGAGTGGTCCACCCATCAAATCAATCTCTCTCCAATATAAAGGCAATGATGGCACGTGGGCTCGTGTCAAATGATTTGCACTGATCCAAGCAGGTGTTGTGAGTTGCTCTGACTCTGTCCACCAAAGCTGCAGCACCCCATCATAGAAGACCACCAAATCTGTCAGACATGGTTTGCCCTTAGTAAAGCCATGTTGGCTGTTCCCAATCACCTTTTTTTTAATGTTTTAGCATAGTTTTAGCACTTTTTTTATGTTTTAGCATAGTTTTAACATAGTTTCCAGGAGAATCTGCTCCATGATCTTTCCTGGCACAGACGTGAGACTAACTGGTTTGTAGTACCCTGGGTCTTCCACTTTCCCCTTTTTAAGAATGGGGGTTATATTTCCCTTTTTCAAGTCATTGGAAACTTCACCTGACTGCCATATTTTTTCAAAAATGGTGGAGAGTATCTTGGCAATGTTATCTGCTGGTTTTCTCAAGACCTGTGGATGAATCTCATTGGACTTGGGCACATTCAGTCTCCTTAGATGGTGTTGAATCTGGTCCTCTCCTACAGTGCCTAAGGGCCTTCCAGCGCTTGCATTTTCTTTTCTCAGGTGGAGTAATGTGGCTGAAGCATTGGATACTGAGGGACAGAAGTCATTGAGAACCTCAGCTTTCTACTTATGTAGAATAGCCCTGTCTCTTTTTTCCTTCCAGTATGGGCTCACATTATCCCTCGTCCTTCTTTTTTTTGCAAGATACCTACAAAGCTCTTCCTGTGCTCATACTTGGCCAGATTCCTTAGCTTTCCTAACCTTATTCCTATCTTCCCATACAATTTCCCTTTGTTTCTCCCAGGCCAGCTATTGTGTTTCCACCTTCTGGAAGTTCCCTTTTTTTTCCTCTGAGTTTGCTCATCAGCTCCTCATCCATCCATGGGGGCCTCCTGGCATTTTTGTCTGTTTTCCTCCTTGTCAGAATGCATTGTTCTTGAACTTGGAGAGACTTTCTTGGGTCCCTTGGCTCTCCAGGGCTCTGTCCCCTGGAACTCTGCTGATTAGGTCCTTTAAGAGATCAAAGTGTGCTCTGCTGAAGTTCAGGGCAGTTAGCTTGCTACGTGATCTCTTCACTGCCATGAGGATCTGGAACTCTACCACATGGTGGTCATTGCAGCCTAGGCTCTGCTGGGGCATCACCTTCCCCACTAGCTCCTTCCTGTTGCTGAGCACAAGATCCACAATCACACCTCTCTTTGCTGGCTTCTCTATCACATCTGTGGTGAAGTTGTCAACAACACTATCCAGGAACCTCCTAGATTGCCTGTGCCCTTCTGTGTTGTTCCTCCAAGAGATATTGGGATAGTTGAAGACCCCCATGAGGACCAGGGGTTTGGGAGTGTGAGACTGCTCCTATCTGCCTACAGAGGGCTTTGTCCACACTATCTTCCTGATTGGAGGATTGTAGCAGAACCCTCACTATGACATCCTCTGTCTCCATACTCCCTTTAATCTTGACCTACAAGCTTCTGGTTGACTCCTCATCCACTGCAGGCAGAGTTCCATACTATTCCAGTCAGTCATTGACATAGAAGGTTAGGTGCCCTCCTAATTTCTCTATGCTGACTTTCCTAAAAAGCCTTCCATGACAATACTGTAGTTATAGGAGCCATTCCACCATGTCTCTGTGACACCAGTGGTATCATATCCACACAGGCATGTGCAAGTATCTGATTCTTCTTGTTCCCTATAGTACAAGTGTTTGTGTAGAGGCACCTGAACCTTCTTCTAGTGCTGTCTCACTGTCTGAATCAGCTGAAATACCTTTGAACTGCTCCTGACGTCCATTAGAGGTGATGGTATCTCACTGGTAGGATTGAGGTGGATAGGTGTTCCCCCCTCCAACAAATCTAGTTTAGATTTAGAAAGGAAGGTCCTTCATCATTCTGGAAATTCCCTGACAAAAGATGAGTTTCCCTTTCTTTGTCATGTGGACACTATAAGCCCCTGGTAGATCAGGCTTCCCAAAACATGTCCCATGATCTAAATAACCAAAACCCTAACAATAGCACCACTCCTCTAACCATTTCTTAACCTGCCAGATTTGGCTAGCCACTATATTGGATAAGTCAAAGACAAAGAATAAAATATCTACTTATCACTTGAGCTACTCCAATTTATCAGGCAGCAGATATAAAAGCAAATAATAAGTAGCATTTTTTCAGGCAACATATAATTATTAACACTGAGGTGCTGGCTGTTACAAGTTTTAATATATACTGAGGGGTAAATAGGTTGCCTAAGGAATAAAATCAGTGTCAGTCTCTAGAAGGCTCTATCAGGGATGGGTCAGTCTGTATGCATCCTGTTTTCTTACGCTTTTGCTAGAGACAGGATAAAAGTATCTTGTCAAATGTGATGCTGTAGTTTTTGAGCAGGACTCAGTCTTGTCTCATTGAACAGCAGAATTTCATTTTATTGACTTCACTCTCAAGATGATTGAGTCCTTGCAATTTCTAGCCTTTGTCCTCCTTATTAAAATAAAGTTTTGACTCATTTGTTCAGATGTGAAGGTACTTGACATCTCCCGCTTTTCTTTCACTAGAGGTGATGGTTCTTGACACCTCCTTGAAGTTGTTCTTGAACGACTGAGATCTCCCTTTTTTTAGCCCATATAATACCAGTATGTTTGTTCCCAATAAACTATACAAGAGTTAAAAGATATTAAACATTCTGTTTGAAACACAATTTAATATTTCTGAGTAGTAAAATGTCTGAAAATGAATATTTTCGACTGATTGATAGTGTTGCAACATTTTTAACAGCCATCTTAATAATTATTGAATAATTATTTGAATATTTTTAAGATGGATTTATGTACATTTACATCAACTGTATGAATTACAATTCTCATCTACTATCCTTGAAGTTGTAGTTTGAATTCTCTACGAATTCAAGAATTCGGCATTCAACATTTGCTATTTCTCCTTTTGCTAACTCTGATCAATTTTGCTACCTTTATTTCTAATGTTTGATAAAAGCTGTAGATAAAATTATTATGCTGACTTCCCTCTTTGATTTTCATTTCCATTAAAATGGTACTGGATTTTCTAGAAACACTTGCTGTATGGTCAGTTACTTTTATTTTATGTCGCATCATATATTAACAGTTTCATGCAGCTCGTTCAGACTACAAAGCCTTGTCTACCTTGTATGTATTTTTCAAGTCCTACATTGTATATAATTTATTAATGACTCTGCTCTTTGTATGCACAGACTGTACCCTCAGTGAAGGTCATTCCTAAGGAAACCGTATTTCAAAAGCCTTGATAAGGGCAACGCCTCCTTCTTATCATTCAGGATTTTGTCCAAATATATTAACTTAGGCCTGAACTGAATTGGCATACCTGATAGGATTCTGAAAATAGAAAAGTTGGGATAGGTTTTGTCAACAAAAAACCCCCAAAAAAACAACAAACAAACCAAAAACCCACCTCAATTTCTCCAAGACAAGTAAATGATAAATGATTGGATTAAAAATAATTTCAAGTAGAGTGAAATCCAAGGTGTGGGATCTGATCTCTTGACCATCAGGTTGTACTACCAGTCTGGAATTTTGCTGCTCTAACTACAAAAATATATTCTCATGCACTGCAGCAATAAAACATTAAGACAAGTAACAATTTTAAATGCAAACTGCATTTCCACTCCTATTCCTACTGAAGAAAAAAATAAAGTCTATATAATTATAACATTTAGAACTCAACTAGTAAAATATTTACAAGAAGCCACTATCACTGTAAACCACACAGACACTTTACAGATATACTAAGAACAGTTCAGTGGTATTGATGTAAGCTTTTGTTTTTTCTACCAAACTCAGCCTTTTGAATCTATTGCTTTTTAATAGCCAGGATAATGGCATTTTCTCCTCATTCTGGTCTGCTCCTGGTAGAGGTGGATGTGGTCTCCATGTACACAAGGAAACTAGGCAGAAGTGCATTGTCAACACACATGTCCTGATGTTTTGAAAATGAGAGGGCAACTGACCTAGAAGCAGGGGCTGAATTCCTTAGGTCTCCCGTTTCTAGATCAGCTTTGGACCAAACTTTGGCTATGTACCCTGTTCAGTGCTTGCATTATTCTCTCCACAACTTTGCAATCACTGGTCAGCCTTCTGAAAGAAACATTTATTTTATAGTAACACCAAAGCAGTAGAGAAAAGTTATTATGGCATACTTAACACTCTTAAAGTACATCACTTTACCTAATAAAATAACATGTCTCTACAGCTGATCATTTCCTCTAGTCCTGAGTCATGTTCTGTCTCAATATGATTTCTTAAAGCTATTCCTTCTTATCTCAAAAAAAAAACCATTATCCTCTTTTTGGTATTTTGGGTTTGGACACACCTGGAATTATTTTGTAGTTATCTGGAGAAAACATAAACTCCTCAAAACTAACAGTGTAAATACTGTCTTTTAACTATTACTGAATTAATATAACAAAATAACTACTCCAATAAAATTGTTTCCTTTGCTCTTCTTCTGTTTTAGTAAGACTTCTAAGCCAATATGATCACAGAACACATGCCACTGACATAACTTGACTAAATATCACAGGCTTTCTACATTTGAATTCAACTATAGTACAAAAATAAGAACATACTGAATAATGGGACTGCTCCACCCTCTGACTCAAAGATACAGAATAAACAAATGATAGAAATGCTATCTTCATAAATTCTTTTATTTCTTCTTCATTGCTCAATATTTTACTTTTCAGGTCCTCTCATAATCAAAATCTTTCATGAACCTGGAATTTATTATTTTTCCTGTCCTCTCCTGAGAAGAAAATTATTCTCAAATCATTAGTTGAGAGAAATTGCACATTTCCTAGAAAATGCCACGACAAGGCATGATTTAAATTGGTTTCAAAGAAAAATACAAAAAGAATGTCTGTGCTGTTTTTTTGGTTTAAATCTATGAAGGTGCTCATGATTCTTACACATTTTAAATGCCACTGAGATTTGTTTATTCAGTATTTTCCAAAAAGACACGAGTACATCATTGTATCTACTTACGGTAAAATACCACTAACTCCACCCTTTCACAATCAAGCCCCAAATGAATAAAACAGTGGGAAGAGTAATTATATCACAGGAGCCACACTTTATTAATCAGTAATATTTATGACTCTAAGTCAGTGCTGCAAATTTTTATTCACCCACTTGCCCTGTGAAGGTTTGGATTTTTTTTGACAACATTATAAAACACCACTAGATTTTTTATTAGCTTTAATCGCAATGGTAAAGGGCAGCCAGGTATAGTAAATTTTAGTGACAGCTGTGTGAAGCAGGGTTAAGATGAGTACTATTCAAATATTATTTGTGAAACAATTTTCTCAATTATTTTTCTCTGCATTATAATAAATACATTATTTGTGTAGGTATTGTCTAGTTTCCCTAGAGATGATTGATTTATATTCTGCTTAACTATTATTCTTATCAAGTAGACTGGTTATTCAGTATTAATTTTCTGTTAGAAATAAAAATCAGAATTTGAACCTATGATATGCTACAGAGATGTGGGTGAAAGGATGTAGCACTTTCTTCGTATGATACCAGTGAAGCAGTTTTAGATGGCATCAGTAAACATTAGTGAAATTCAGGAGCATCTGACCAGCTGTGTCACAACCTGAAAGGGAGACAACTGAGTCTTTCTGGCTTTTCTGAAGTAGCTGGATGGCTCCTCTTGTGTTCTTCCAAATAGAGTGAAGAGGCAATCTTTTGTTTTTTTTTCAGATAAATTATTTATCCATTTAATGATGTGCAAGTTGGGCTGTATTGGACAGTTTCTAGGTCCCAGCCTGGGTCCTCTGACAAGATATTTCAGCATAAACCTAGGGGTCTTCTCTGGTCATGTCTCAACATTCCAGTTTTAATTGACTTGTCTTGACTCCTCTACTGGATGATTTTGAGGAGATATGCAACATTTGGGTGGCAAATACATAGGAAGAGACAAAGCTTGTCACTGAAGATTCATGAAAATTATAGAACCACAGCATTACTTAGAGGCAGCTCTTTTTTGACTTCTACCTTTTTAAGAATATGATCCAAATATGGGTTCAAGCATAATATTTTTTAGATGTCTCACAGTTGTGTATTTCTGCTCCCAATTTTGGATTTTGTTCTTACCTTTCTGATTTTCAGTACTAGGCTGGGGAGTTTTCAGTCAGCAGCAGTCAGTTCTCAAAAAGTGGTAGTGAAATCACTTGATTAAAGAACTATAGGAATGTTTCTCATGGAAATAAAATATGCAATGGGAATAATTCCTGTAGTGAACAAAAGATTTAATACAGTTAATATGGGTTACCTAGATTAAATTTTTGATTTAGAAAAAAATCCCTACTTTACTGCCAGATTAATTCTCCTCGCTCTTGCCTTTCTTTCTCCCATGGTCTGTTGTATGAGCATGAGTGAGGTCTCAGTGTGCTCTCTCTCTGGTGGCTGGGCAGCTCCTGTAGGCACAGTCAAAGCCCTGTGATTCACCCTCCTGGGTGACAGGCAGCTACACTGCCCATGGCATGATTCATTCTGTCAGCATTATTCATATGGTTATGTAACATGAGCAATATAGAAAGAGTCTCTGCACGTGACGGTGTCTTTAACATCAGATGAGCTGATCCTAGACAGACAGGTTGGACAGCAGTGTTCCAGTCAGCAATTTGCTTTTCTACTGATATTTCTCCCTTCCCTTCAATATGTCTGTACCCCAGCCACTTATGATACAATTTATTAGCACTCTGGCAAATTGCTAGTCTGAATTAAGATTGTTGAATTTACATTCTTCTACAGACACTGATGAAATTTATTACAAAGTTTGTCCAGTATGTTTCAAGTGAGGGATCCATATGGTGAGTCATGTTAAAATCTCTTTTACTTACATAAATCTTTCAAACCCAGAACCTTCATTACTGTTTTATTGCACTTGCTAACTTACATGGAATCAGAAATGCACAGATAAGTGAAAAAATCCTCTAAGACAGAAAAAGTGAGACATTGACTTTTAAAATTGCAAGAATTAAAAAAAAAAGAGGGATAGAAAGCAGCTCTGATCACAGCCTGACACTACAGGTGATGTATTGCTGGAGGCAAGACAAATGCTTCAACAAGCAGAAAAATTGTAAGGTGTTTGACAAAAGAAACTCACCTTCCAGAATCTCACCTTCATTTTTCAGTATCTGTTACTCTAGTTTCACTGTACTTTATAGCAGTTGGAAGCAGCTGAAGAGGAATTCAGTATGGAAGGAAGTTTTACATTCAAGTGCAGTAGATCATGATCCTATTTAAAGCTCCATTGCTTGCCAGCCACAATACAGTGACTGTTTGAAAGTTAGATGCTCATGGTTAGCCTACACTTGGATTTTTCACATCTGCTCCATGTCACAAAGGCATTCTACCTCTGGTTACACCTGAGTATCCCTATTGAAATCACTGTGACAATCACATGTGTGTAATTGAGAGTAGAATTTGGCCCCCTGTGTTGAAGTTGCTCCTTTGAAAGCTGTTCCACCTCCTTTGGCTTAATCCTACCCCATTAGGGGAATGTAATCCCACTCTTGTATAAGTGTAATGTGACTCAAGTTTCAGCCTGATAACTGGAGGGGGGAGCCCAGAGGCAGTGTAGCTTAAATTTAAAGCCTCATTATATGTTTCTCCTGTGGAAATTACATGAACAGTTGAGTCAGATAAAGAGCACATTCTAATTTTTCTTTCACATATCCCTCTCATGCTCTTTCAAATCCAGCAGAGGGACTGAGTATCAATACACCATACACATTTTCTTTCTGTGTACTTTAATTTTTTTTTTTTTTTTTTTTTTTTTAGATTTTAGAAAGTAAGAGTAGTTTTAGCGAATATATAAGATCTTCAAAAGCAGAGCAAGAATACCAACAAAGAAAAACTAAATAATTCAGAAATCATTAATTAAAAGGCTGGAAGGGACGATGGGTAACATGGTTCAAACTTCTACTGAATGCAAATCTTTAGACAAAGTTTTCCAGGACCTTGTTAAGCTGTGTATTCAATACATCATGCATGGTAGTTTCTACCACTTCTTTGGGCAATGTTCAGTTCTTCTCAAACTTAAGAATATTTTTCTTATACCTAAAGAGAATTTCTTATGAAGAAGTTGTTCTCTTTGTTTTGTTGCCAGGCTCCCTTGTAAAGAGGCTACTTTCTCCTTCTTTATAAATATACACATGGTGTAGGTCTGAGCCTCCTAGGCTGAATAAATTCAATTTCATCAATGTTACTTTATAGATGAAGTTCTCTAATGTTGCAACCATTTTGGTGGCCCTCCATTGGACCTTTTCAATTTTTCGATGCTTCTCCTGCACTTGGTGATGAAAGATGAATGTTTTTTCCAGGTGTGCCCTAAAAAGTGCTGAGGAGAGTGGAAAAATAATATTACTTCTCTTGCTGACGCACCACAGGATGCTGCTGGCCTTTACTGCTGCCAAGCCCACAGTACTCCAGGGCAATTTGCTGTCTCATAGCTATTAGATGGCAGACTAAATTTCAAGTCCTACTTTCTCTGCTTTTGAAAAAAAATATGAAACATAAGCTGTGTTTGCCATAACAGCCATGACATCAGGTTTTAATTCATTGAGATTTGCACCTAATTAGATGTTTGATTCTGGCAGAGAAAATGAATTCCTTTTGCTCAACCTTGCTTAAACTAGGATTATTGAAAAAGATAAAGAATGTTGAAATAACCTGTAAGGGATTTAATTCCCACGTGATATATATGGCCCAGTCATTTCTGTACTGAGGATGCCCAGAATGAAAACAGGATGCATGTATATGAGTTCAAACTGGTTGCTTCAGGCCATACAAACATAGTGAAATCTGCATCATGATGGGTGCACCTGCTTTTTTGCAACTGAAAATTAAACCCTTGTATTTATTTTTGTATACAGATTGTTTGCAAGCAAATAATTTGATAGAATATTTAAGTCAAAATACACCTGGGCTGATGCCTGGAAAAGCTTCCTGAAGTGGCAGTGAACCCATAATTAGAGTAGAATACATAGTAGAATAGGTACAGCATGGAAGTATGAATATGCATAGGACTGCAAAAAGTTTTAAATATTCCTTCCTGATGAGAGTGCATGATGGAGAACAGATCCTGCATGTTTCAGGAGCAGAAACTCAGATCTCACCCCACCTCCTTTCCACTTGCTTTTCCCAGCTGGACCCCTTACAAAGAAGCATTCTGTTGGTGAATCAGAGGTGGTTGGGCATTATGCCAATTGTTTAATCTGTTTATCATCCATTTACTACAGAAATTGACCTTACCTGCTGTGGCCCATCAAGCTGTTAAGGCTTGGGGAAGAATTTTTGGTCTTTTTTTCTTCTTTCTTTACTTTTACTAAATATTTCTCAATTAATTTCTGGATGAGGTGAGAGTTGAGAATTGGGGAATCTCAGTTATACTTTTGTAATGTTTTTTTCTTCCTTAGTCTAAGGTGAATTAAAGAAAAAGAAATATATTTTTGAGAGATGTCAACTAAAAAAACATTCCTTTTAGAAAACATATGCCCAGATTATTTACTGTTTTCAGTGTTGCACTGTAGTTAGTTAGGTAGTTAGGGTTTGGGATTTTTTGGTGTTTTTTGTTGTTGTTGTTTATTTGTTTTATTTTTCTTTTTAGATTTAGTTTTATTAGATTAGGGGTTTATTTTCTTTACCTTTTTTTAAAATTTTAATTTTGAAAAAGTATTTACTTAATTGCACAAAATAGCATAACATCTTGTGTAAAGATGAGATTATAACAGGTTTTCATAGCAAAAGAATCAAACTGTAAAAGAAAGGAAATTCTGCATTTTCATAGATTAAGAAGTATTGCTTCCTTTGATTTCTTTGGTTCCTCTTTTACTTTTTTATTTTCCTCTAAGAACTTTATGTCTATTTTACCTGGTTAATTTTATTTATTTATTTATTTATTTATTTATTTTATTTTTTTTTCTTAAGGAGAAAAATGTATATCTCTGGGAAATTTGCTCGGAGTGTTACATTTAACCCTTGCACAAGGCCAAAGGCAGCCTGGTTTTGTGATGTTCCTTTTCTTGAAATGGAATTTCACTCACGGCTACAGCAACTGTTTGTGAGGGACAGTACCTCAGCGGTGTCGTAACCAGAGTCTGCAAAATGACCTGAGCTCTGGCTGAAGAAACCACTTTTTCTATTAAATTTACCCTCAGTCTCTCTGCAGAACACAATGTGCTAACTTTATTTTAAAGACTGGAATGTTTTCCACTGTTTAACTATCAAAGGGCTATCAGTCCGATTTTAATATGTTGTCTGTTTAAAATGCTGTCACTTAGAACCATAAAGTGCAGCTCTTAAAATAATAGAAGTTTTAGGAACTTCAGGGGTGGACTTAAACTAATGTTACAGCAATATGATGTTTGGCAAGATTCAAAGTTTTTTCTTAAACCACAAGTGCTTTATACTATTTCTCTAGAGTATTTATCCTTCAGCCAGTCTATCAGTTGAACAAATTATCCTAGAAGATCTAGTTTCCTGTGGCTGTAGGAAAAAACCCAACAAAACAAAACATATGATATGAACATTGCCTAATGATTTAGAAACTAGAAGATGAACAGAAAGAAACTAACTGTATTTGTGATTTTTAGAGGTTCGTAATGACTTGAGATATTTCGATTTCACTTTGTTCATCAAAAAGTTCCTATTAGCAAATACTTTGTGTAGTTAAAAAGCAAATCTGTAAAAAATATTTTCCCCTCAAATGTAATAGAATTGACAGACCCTGTTTCAAGAATTTGTCTTTGGGAATCCTACACGTTCCAAGGAAAACCACAGGACCAAAAAGCACAGAGGAAAAGATAGCTGCATGTAACTTTAAAAGTCGAATGAGGTCAGAAAATATCACAGGAGAGATGAAAATAAAGAATTTTGCCACTGGCTCTCAAGAAGGGCTGATTTTTTTCCTTCCAAAAGGCAAACAGCCTTCTGTCTTCTGATTGCTCTACTGTATCACCAGGCAGGAGACAATCCTTAGGGCATTCATTGTCTCCTACTGTTCAAATATATGTTCTGAACAGTAGGAAACTCACTCATTTCCAATGCACACTTTATGGTAAAAAGAAGATTTTGCTTCTTTTTTGTATTCTCACTCCCATAATTTCCTTTCATTTGAAAAATACCTAAGCAAATGTTGGCAAAGGGATGTTAGTTTTTGTAGTGCAGACAAAAAGAGAGTAGTTTAGATGGAAATCATTATAGCTCTTCAGCTCACTTCCTTCCTGTTATGAAACATGGAGTTGGAAAAAAAAATGTTCAGTGATGATGAAACACAAAGGATTCAAAGGAGGTAAAGAGATGTGTGCATAATATCAGCATGCCTGATGCTTTTGCTTGCCAAATTAGCAGCTATATTATGTATGAATTATCAACCCAGCAAGTGAAATTAACTGGCTATTACTGTCTCATGATGTCTGAATTTTAAAACAATGGAAATTTAGTCTAATTTAGAGGAAACTGTGAGATTTTACATTAAATGGTTATTCATTGATTATGGCAGAAATCCAAGATTTTATAGATGCTGTTCTTAAGTCAATACCCACATGGGGAAATAACTAGCTACTTTTTATAAAACAGGGGCAATTATCTGATTGGGCTTTACTCTTTTTCATTGCTGCATTGCCCCTAGCCTGTGACTAGAAGCATATCTTTTCTGTGATAATAGTGAGGGTTACCTGTATTTGGTTACATGATGGATGTAACTCTAGTCATTTGACAAAGGAAGGATATGTAAATCATTGGGAGCAAAACCAACAGAGGGTGAACATGCAGGACATGCTGTGAAAGAAGGCATTAAGGGGAGAACCACAGTCTGGATAAACTGCCTGGATTCGGTGCAGAAGTTCACTGCTCTGCTACTGTTTTTTGCAATGCAGTTTCCTTTTTGAAGTCAGTAAATCCAAGTGCAATTTATCTATCTTTTTTCCCCCCTAAATTTAGATAAACTTATCTTTCTCTTATATTAAAAATAAAAAGAGTGGGAAAAATTTTGGGGCATTTTCATCTTTTTAGTTCTTATCCTCTTCCACTTTAATTCCATGATTTTGGGAGTTTTATTTTTTTTTTTTGGATACCTCAGTGTAAAAAATAATATTATTTTTCAACTCAGAATTTAATCCCAGGTCACTCTAGGCACAAAAGAAGTAGTGCACAGTCATTCAACAATTAGGGCAACATTAAAGCATTGTGATTGTGCCTCAAGCACAGTACAAGCATACTCAAGGCTAGGAAAAGTCACGTCTCTGAGTCACTGTTTCAGGCTATCTTCAGACTCAAGAGGGGATCACTTCTAACACAGAAGGAATTGCCTCTGCAGTCAAAAGGGCTGGAGGCTGTTAGATTTTAGTGAGTGGGAAAGCTGGAAAAGCCACTGAAATACATGATGTAAGTTAGCTGCAGCATAGGCATAAATTGTAGTACTCCAGGGTATCAATACTTATATAGAAGATACTGAATTCAGCTGACTGAGTTTTTCATTCATACTGAACTCTCTGGAGCCCAGACTAACATTTTTCTTATTGTTATGACACTTAACCGATTTGCAGTAGAGGTAGGAAGCAATTAGGTCGACTTTAAAAGAATGCAAACCCACAATTAATGATGTGCATATAGCTATGATGGGAACTTACAACTTCTGTGATTAACAAAAATGTTTCTAAGCCTGAAGCAATTTTCATTAAGCTGATCTCATTCAAACTAAATTAAGTAATCCTCCAAACAAGGTTCACAGCTGGATATGGTCATAGTTTAAGAACCAAACTAGAAGATTGAGGGAAAATGAAAATGTGTAACAAGTGCTGGTTTATAATAATGATTCAAAGTTATTAGAAGAGGTTGATCTGTTGTCTCTTTAGGAGATAGCTGTAGGTATAGACACTCAGGAGTAAAATCCCCATATCCATCAGATTTGTAGCAGGATGGAGACAACTTTGTTCATGTTTTATTAGACATTATGCCTTGCTTTCATATAATAGACATATACTAAGTTATAACATTTAAACTCATTCTCAGTGAACTGGTCTGTACTACTGTTTCAACAGAAAATAAAAAGAAAACAATACAAAGCCATTGATACTGAAAAATTCAGGACCACTCCCTAAAAAAGATACCTGTAATCAGAGGAAGGAACATGTAAAAGAAAGACTGGAAGAGACAGAGAACAGATCTATTGATTACATAAACAAAGTAAAGAAAAAAATATATCTGACCCACTTCCCTAGGACTTGCCTGAATAAGAAGGACCTGCAGTGGCATAGAACTTACATTCTCCTTTATTCTACTAGAGATGTTCATACAGAAAGAACCAAACTATCTTGTTGCCCCAAACACTAGCTGATTTTCCAATTATTCAATCCTCTAAAATATGACAAATTCAGACATTGAAAAGGGGCTGATATGTAAAATTTTGGAGAGTCAAAATTCTAGTCCTGCAATGCCATAACACTATATATGTGAGCACAAGCTAACTCCCAGATGGACAGTGAAAGCAGATTTCCAGACCCTAATTCTCTTTAGTTTGTTAAGATTTCTACTAGAAAGACACGTAAGCTTGAGCTCAACAGAAATGAAGAGGCTTGTATGGCTTTTACAGTACTCAGCACGAGGGAATCATTGGCAATCATTCGCTGATAAATTTAGAAACACCCCAGAAGCAGCAAGAAGTAATTGTAAAATATGAATGTATATTTTTCAAACATGTTCTGAGTTTAAATATTCTAAAATGTCCTAGCTGTACATTTTGGAATGTCTGTATTTGCAGACTTTTATGTTTACACAGTTGGTATTTGCAGCTGACAGGCTGCTGGGAAAGGCTGTGGGCATACTGGGCCCACTAGTTCCATCAGGCATGATTCTGCCTGGGGCCTTGGAGAATTCCATGTTCAGCACTCATCAAATTGGTAAGTACCACCAGAGGAAACCTTGTTTCATCAAGTCCTTTCCCAGGCATTGCCTGAGATCCAGCCTCTACTTTTTAAAAGCACTACAGTTCCATGCTTTGCTGCAGGACAATACTGTAAAATACATTTCCCACAGTTCTGGGTCAAGTCAGCCCAGGACCTGAGGGAAGATGGTGAGAAAGCCATTGCTTTCATTCCCATGGTGATTTTGGGAAGGGTGGGTCAGTTATGCTTTATTGCTCCTTCCCAAAGTAGATCTCAGCTTTGCCATCCTCAACTTGATATTATCTAAAGCACAGTTATTACTAGCCTGGATTTGGAAAAAGAGGAACCATTAATATTCTGATATGCAATCCTTCAGAGTCAAGGTCTCATATATATAGTCTCACAGAAGTTTTTTTTTACAACCAGTTAAATTTAAGCAGAGAACTAAGAAAACCCAAAAAGTTTCAGAATGTCCAAGATGAAAAAATTAGTTTGATGGAGGAAACTGGATCATTTGTATTTTTTCTTGTCTTGTTAAGCTTCAAACAAGGATGGCCCTTTACTTTACTAAAGACATGTTATAACGTAGGCAGAGCCCTCAAATTTTTGATGCTATTGGGTTTGTGGTAGCTGGTCATCCTGCACTACTCTGACTGATCATCCATTTGGATGGATTTTTCCAATGAATAGATCTGTGTGCAATCAAACATACCCCTGTAAATTTTGTGTCCAGTAGAATATGGAATTGCATTACAATCCTCTACCTTGCATATACAGTTAAAAGTAAATATTTGTATTTTAAACATATTTTAAGTTATTTTAGTTTAAAACAAAATAAAATTACTATTCTCTAAATGAAAATGTATCATTTTGCCTCCCCATATATTTTGTTGTTTATGTTTCTGGCAAGTATAATTTTATTGTGTGAACAAAGGCATTACAGTATGATGGACCAGAGTTGGTGCAGCGGTCTACTCAGAGAGAGGGAGAGACAGAGAGAGAGAGAGGACATAATCTTGCTCTAAATCTGAGTTCTTTGTTTCTTCTGCTGGGAACATTATTTGCTTGATGCCTTTGGCTTAATTTGTAGCCGCCCACTTCAAAGTTGGAGTTGTCCGTGGAGATTGGTCATGAACAGCCCGATATCCCAACAAGTTTTAAGAGAAGAACTGCTGCTAGCTGAAGACCTGTAAATGTGGAGTAAATTGAATTTCCTTCAAACTGATCCTCCTGCGTGCCAGTCTGGAGAGAGGTTTCACTCCTTTTCTAGACAAGATCCTCTGCAGGAAACAGAGGGCTGCCCCAGCCAGCTGTACGGATGGGGACCCAGGGAAGACAGTGACTCCTGGAGAGCAGCACAGAGCCGGTGGGCTCCAAAAGCGGGCAGGTGAAGGCAGGTGAGGCTGTGGGGCACTGTGGAAGGTGGCTGTCCGGGGCCCTTTGCAGCGTGTCCCTCTGCCACCAGATGTCCCTGCCTGGCGTCGGGCGATGCCTCTGGCCAACAAAGGACAACAAGCTGGAGCACCCATCTGTGCCCCCAGGTGTTAGTCCAAGTTGATTTAATTTCATTTACAACTCTTGCTCGTCAGTAATATCTTCCATTTTACCAATCTCTGTGTGAACACAGATGGGTTAAAGTTTAGGAAGGAAGAACAGTGGTCCAGAAGATTCTCCAATGCCCGAAGAGTGTTGTCGTTGTTAAAACTACACTGTTTTTTTCCTTGTAAGTCTATGTTCAGGATTTTTCATGAACCTGTCACAGTCTAAAGTACAAATATTATGCTAAGAGGATTTTTATCTGACTGTCCACTGAATATTGAAAATGTATTATTGAAAAAATGAAATAAAGAGAATGTCAAAAATCATCTGCAGGTACTTGAAATCCTTAGATTTCAAAACTCACAAGTCTCTACAAATTTTATTTCAATTTCTTTTGCATATAATGTTGGGTTGCATACAATTCTGGTTTTGAAACATCAGCTTCTTTTTTTATTCTTTTCTGTTGGTGCAAAGCCAGCACTGTAGAGGGGATGTAAGTTGGCAACAAGCCTAAATACCAGTGGGAATACATTGTCTATGATAGATTTGTGTTATTAAACACTACCTTAAATGCTCTGTATAATGATTATTAAAATGATCTTGAAAATATCAATCAGAAAAGTAGCTACTAATTACTAGGCCTGTAACAGAACATGAACTAATTAGACTAAACTGCAAATTTTGTATCTGTGTTTGTGTAATTGATGAAAACACATTCCAGGGACTTGCCTGGCATGAAAAAAACTGGTTGTTTCTGTTAATAAACTCCTTGATGTTATATAAAAAGAAAGAAAAAAGCAGAAGGTGGATAAGACCAATTACCTAGCATTGATTTATTCTATAGGCAGAACACCTTCGGATACATGCAGCTCTTCTAAAATATAAGATTGTTCCTGTCGCTCATCAATCAAGTTTAAGAAGAAGTAATTTTTGAACGTGTGATTATGAATTATCCCCCCAAAACTGTATTTAGTGTATGGTGTTTTCCACTGTTACGCAGAACAATATGTGTAGTTCTCAAGCTAGGTTATAGTTTTTGCCTCACACTTCATCAGAAATAGTCTTCCAGTTTTGGGAAAGATTGTAAAATTAGGACCTCAATCACATTAGTGCTTTACCTTATTCCTGGATTGTGTGTTTTGTGACATATGGAAGCAGATAAACCTGCATATAGTTAGAAAAGTGGGAGGGAAGGGTGATGCAGCTTCTTCTCTACAATGCATGCTCTGGAAGACCAATGGAAAGAAAACACTCTAAAGCTTAAATTTTGTTTCTGCAGGCAGTAGATATGATGCCAACTCATTATAAATACGGAACAGATGTGCAGAATAAGCAGGTGTCATTTTTATATCACGCCTTTTCAGAAATGAGCAGTACTTTAAGAATGTTTAAAGACCTGTTGGTAGGAGAATATCCTGGATTCTTCATGCCCTTTGGTTGTTTTGGACACATTATTAAAAATAACACCTGGTAAATGCCCTGTGATATCAAAACAGTGGCATGAATTCTTTGTGGATCATTTTCTGACATCATGCTAGGAGACACTGCCAAACATTCAGGTGATGTGTAAGTCTGTGTAAGTTAAGTTCCCTTGAGGTTACACAGACTCTCCTGCATTTTTCTAGGCCCAGTGGGCCACAGCTTTGGGTACCTTTTAAATGAGGGGATATAAATTACAAACTGGCAGTTGGCAGTGAGTCCTTGTATAGGTTTGTTAGGAAGAGTGTGCAATAAATAAGCAGAGCAGGGGGTCACAAATTGGATTTCTGGACATGCCTGCTCAGCACCTGTATAAATCATAAACAGTTTTGAGTTCACAGTTACCTGAACTGTGTATATTTTATACACAGTGTACTGAGGTTCTAACTTCTGTCCTAAATAGTGTTGCAGAGTCAGATATTAAGTTGTGTAATCTGAGATCTGAAATTACTTAAAAGTCACTCTTAGCACCAAGATTGAATAAACAACATGAAAAATTACCAAGTTGTGTAAAAATTAGTGCTTTTATGGTTTTGTGCAGGCAAATTAAACAGGATAACCTAGCCATCTTTGATCTGAAGATACCTTGGGTATCAGATTAGGTGCAAGTAACACAGGCTCTCTGTCTTTATTGGAAAAAATTATGGGCCAGAAGTAACAGAAACAAATCTGTCACTGTTTTATATCTGAGTACCTTTGTACCTGTCAGATCTTAGCAGAGCAGTACAGTTAACAGAGTAAACTCACAATTCTTTTATTATAATTAGAATCAGCTATAGTGCGAGTCAGGTGAAGTAACTTGTGGTAACATTTCAAACATAGTGTTGTAAATACTTCACAAAATATTAACTATTTATGGTAAATATTATCTATTTTATGGTAACATGCAAAAACCATTTCCCTGAACAGCTGGATGTAGACTCTATTAACCCATTTTTGGGTTGGCTTATACCATGAAATCAAAGTATTTATATGTATTACCATCTTCTTTTTCTTATCTGATATAGCTACAGAAATTCTCATAATTCACTTAAATGTCTAATCCTGTATGGCTTTTAATTTGACATTTGTTTTGGCAATGTCTTATAAAAATTGCTCCTTCAAAATCGTTCTTATTTACTTAACAAGCCCACACAATTTTATACATCTATTGATCATTATCTACATCATTCAAATACTATTGAAGTATTTGTGAGAAAAAACACATTGTCTTTCTTTCCTATAATATTGTCTGTGTTGTCATGCACAAATTATCTACTTCGTCTTCTCATTCAACAGCTGTAATCTCTGAACATTTCTTCTTATAGCTTCATGTTTCTTTATTCTCTTTCTTCAATAAAATTCCAAATAATTTAACTGAATTTTAGGCTCATAACTGAAGCCCTTGATATTAGACCCATCTAATTCTAGACTCCTATAGTGTGATGAGAAGACCTTTGGAATTGCAGTTTTATATACTCTGACTATAAAGAAATTAAGGCTCCTAATCAAGTGTCTCAAACAAACATCTTAATTTATAGATATGGTCTTGTAGAGTGAGAAAAGCCCCATCAATTTTCAGCAATGTTTAATAACCTGTTGCACTTGTGTAAGTGCTGCTGTGCTAATAACCAGTGCTGCACTCTGGGCAGAATTGCTGTGGAGCAATTTGCAGACACCTAACTATGCCATTCAGGAGCCCTAGAGTTACTTTGATCTCTAAGGAGATTTATCACTAAATTTTGATGAAATATACATGTCAAAATTTTGAGAAAAACTACTCAATATGCAGGAGCCTTCAATTCTGCTAACTTCTTTAGATTTTGGTTCCTCCTAGGTTACTTTAAAATGCTCCATTACTTTTGTTGGGATGAGCTACATGTCCATAAACAACTCAGACTAATTCACCATCTCTTTCATGATTTTAATGGAGCCTGCTTGAACAAGTTACTTTTGGCATCTTTATTATAAAATGACATGAATAGACTTTCCATTATATCTTAATACCAATTATTTCTGTCTGATTTAACTTGGAATCTTTATTGACACTGTTTGTCTCTTCTTGGTATTGTTTCTCTTGGTGTTGGTATTACAGCATCAATAATTTGCTCAGGACTGGTCAGGGCAAGTTTCTAAAATGAAAACATACATACTACTTATGACACCTACTTTCTTATTAAGCCCACAGCAGCTCCAGCTAAGGAAAATAGGTTATGCCAGCTGAGCAACAAGTCCTTGAAGATTAAATATCTGATGAGTTCAAAAAGAGATAGGGAACTGCATCCACTACTGGAAAAACAGCGCAAGAAACAATAATTGCATCTGCACGCTTATTTTTTTATGGCCTGCTTGTATTTGCATGCAACTCCCTTGGGAAGCAAGCAAAAGTTCTTGCAGTTTTAGGATGTCAGAATATTCATGATGAATATAAAAACCAAAATATTAAAATCCACATACAAGCACTCGAAAACCTCAGGGGTGTTCAAAATTTTTTGTGAAACCACATGGACTTCTCATGAGTTTGGGGAAAATATTCATTATGCATTTATGCACCTCTCCAGATATTCTGCTTTGAAACTCAAAGGTTTCAAAAACAACTTTTAATTAAAACCCTGCCATTTGAGAAAAAGGTTTTAATTTTTGATAAATAGTGAAAAGTTTTTAGTATCCTGCAGGTGCTTTCATTTTGCTCTTTATTTCATACTGTTTCTTGCTTTCACTTACTTTAAACATACCTGACATCTAAATTTTAATTATATCTGTTCATTTTACCTGTTTCTTTAAACACTTTTCAATCAACATGGACTTCCTCTGAAAGAATATTGTGTCCAGATTATTTTTTAATCAATTTTACTGCCAAATCCTGTTTGCCTTACTCATGCAAGTATTCCTGCAGAAATCAATTGGACTACTTGTATGAGAAAAGCAAGCAGTTCTTGCCTTTATTTGGTAAAGCAACAGACTTGAACAAAAGCAGTACTGTACCTGCTATGGGCAGCCAGAAACAATGACGAGCTCCTTGATAAGATTAGATGTAGTTTTAAATGCAACGAGGACAAAGAATCCCTCCCACCAACCCCAACTCATAACTCTCTTCAGTAATTCCACTGCAGCAAAGCAGTTGAAGAATTACTGACAAGAGCCAGACTGCCCAGTAAGCACCACCTAACAGACACAGAAACATGATCTGCATTAATTTTAAGCTTGGCAGACATTTTGTGCTTTTTTAAAAAAGGAAAAAGAAAAAAAAAAGTCTTTTAAACCAGGCACACATAAACCTTATACATCCCTTGTTTTAATGTTACAGGAACACCTTGCATTTTAAACATCCTTATAGATGCACACTGAAAATGCTGTTTGTGGATGATTGTTTCAGAATAAACAAATGTTCTGCATTGTTATCGCATGTGAATAGATTGGTTAAACTTTAAAACAAAAAGGTTCTACCCAGTCTCGAGTTGATTACTAAACTTTCGTTCACAAAATTTATGCCAGCAACCTGAAAGCTTAGTTTGCAGCTGTTAAGTGGGTGCAGAACTACAGGCAACACAGAATCTCAAGCTGAATTTTTGTTTGGTTTTTGAAATAATGTATTGGATTAATTCTGTTTTAACAACCAAGAGAAATCTCCAGTGTAATGTTTACTCACTATTCAAAGTCCTGAGATAAACAGTATGCAAATTCACATGCAGTGAGATTCAGACATGATTTGCTTTTTAGCATGAATTCCTTTTTTTGGGTGTTTGGTTGATTTTTTTTTTTCCTTTGCCTTGTCCATTTAAATATACTGGCTTATACATGGGTCAAATATATTCAACTGGTAATCTTAAGGCTAATAAATGTGTTTAGGCATTCAGCAGCTTGATGCAGTGGGCATTGAAGACAGTGGATTAATGCCTATAGGCTTTGGATCAAACCCAGATGGAGGATGAGAGATCTAGATTAGGGGATTCAAACAGCATGGGAAATGTTTCTGAACATGTGGCAAAGGTGGTGAAGCAGAGGAGGTTGGGGTGTTACACAGAGTGTCACACAACATCTTGCTTCGATACATAGTTTTTCTTAATGAAAAAATAAAACATTTTTGTCCTTTTACCTAAACAATATGGAAAAGTGTTCTCTGCAGCTAGCCTGGGATAATGACTGACAGCCAGCACAGGACTTCAGAGGAGTAAAAGGTGAAACACTGAAAGTGAGCTACCTTGGCTGTTAACTACCTCAGCTGCAGTGAGCTGTTGGCCCCAGAGGGTGGAAGGCACCAGCCTCCATCCTCCACCACCTTCTGAGAGCGGGTGTACTCCAAGGCCACAGTGGATGATGGTTTGTTTTACTCACTGAAAGCCTATAGGAACTGCTGTAGCACCATGTTAATGGAAGTGGCTTTGCTTTTGCAGTTTTTCAGCATTTCTTAACAATTTTCAGGCCTTGTCTTTATCCGGAAGTATGTTATCCTTGAAGAAGGATAAGAAGGCTTTGTCCTTGGCTGTCACATACTTTGTCCTAGACTTTGTGATCTGTGCTGTTCTCAGAAGCTCAAGAGCCCTTACTGTCTAGATGGTCTTGGCACACGTCTGTGACGCGTTTAACACAGGCACAAGTGCATGGTGTGACTCTGTTCTCAGTTTACCTGGACCTCATTTCTCCACCTTAATACTGGAGATAGAACCAATCCTGCTCTATCTCAAAGAGGCAATGGGAGGATAAAACACATTTGTGATTGTTAAGTGCTGAGTTATAGTCATGACAAAGGCCAGCAAGTACCTTGACAGACAGCAAACCTCATTGAAGACAGATATGGCCCTTTTTCAGTTGTAACTAATTTTGTTGCTTTTCCTCTTTTGAAATTTAAGAAATTCATATCACTCTAGAACATGGGACAATAAATATATTAGAAATGAGATTAATAACAACTAGTAACTGACATTTATTGATTGTAATACAGCTTTAATTAATTAATAAAATTCGCTATTCTTATCCTCTACAAAAGAGTGGAAATTGAGAAACAGAATATTAAGTGGTATGTAAGACATAAGAGAATTAACTGCTAATGGGGCTGGTACTCGTTGTTGGGACTGAAATACAGCTCAGAACTTATCTTTTCCTTTTTCTTTATAAGAAAGCATGTAAATACCAGTGGATCATGGCAAGAGAGTTTTCACACAACGTTCATGACATAAGAGTTTTGCAGTTCCCACATTTTAGACACACCAAAATAATTTTGTTATTTTTTTTAATAACATGAATGAGTTTTTGATGCATAAAGTATTATCTAAAATCTGAAATTTTAGTATAAAAAAGTATGAAATTCTGATTTTATTGTTATCTGTTTCTTGGCCTGCAAGATTTGCTAGTAGTTTGAAAGTATGAAGATATATAATTATAAAATACTTGTCTTTTCTACCTTTTATTATGGTTCTAACAGAAGAAAGCGAGTCTTCCAGGTTCTCAGTTGTTCATTCTGGCAGCATCTGAGTTTGTCTTTATTGTCTGTGGAACAGACTATTCAAAAAAGATGGCTGTCCACCTCTATAAACTTGTGAGAACTTTGTGCAATAAGACAGAGCCATTGTAGTCATGGCTAGATTGACTTCAGGAGTTGTGTTTGTGATCACAAGGATCTAGCTCCTGCACAGCAACAAGCTGCTTCATTTCAGACTGGGGGAAAAGCAAGAAACTATCTATAAATAAGTTCCTTCAGGTGATTCATCAGTGCCTCCTATGAAGTAGAATGACAGTACGCACAGATTGACCAAACAACACAAATGATGGCATGGGTGTGACACTATCTCAGTGCCATCAATTTATGTTCAGTTGAACTGAGTTTATACAAATATTAAAGATTTTTCAGCATGGCTTTTATTGTCCAATATCTGATAATAAGTAATAAGCTTTCTCAGAAGTGGAGTGCTCAGCACATGTCAGTACCCAGCACATGCATTTTTGTCATATCAAAACCCAAAAGCACCTAAGACCATGAGTCACTCTGAAAGCATGAGCTTGGATCCCTCTTCCCTTGGAGACAGTCAAACCCTTATTTGTGATAAATCTATATTTTGCACACAGACAATCTATACTGCAGCAGTTACTAAGAGTTAAAACAGGGAACAAAACCTAGAGTGCAGATGGCTTAAAAGTCTCACATTTCTGAGACATGCCTCATCCCCCCATATCATTCTCCTACAAGGTTATCAGAGCAACTTTCTGCATTCAAAAGAGCTGTGGTTCACAGCTCAGCTAAAGTGACCACAGCACAGTGTGAAGTGACATGTCGCTCCCTCGCTTGTTTTTTTTTTCTTTAAGCCTCCCTGGACCGATTTGAGTTGCCTGTCATCAGCCAAGATCATGGCCCTGCCAGGCACATCTTCTCAGGACGTGTCAGTGAAGGGGATGCTCCAGGCAGCCTCCTGGACCCATTGGCCACCGGGGTGTGAAGGCAAATGCTGAGAGCCCCCAGCACCAGTGTCGCCACAGGCATCAGCTGGGGAGCGGCAGCCGGCCTGCTGGGAATGGATCTGGGTGCTGAAAGGGTGCACTTCAACCTTTCAGTTTGTACACAAGTCCCCCTGTAACAGCATTATCTGGCAATTGGCATGCTTAGGCCTAATTTTCAATCCACAAGTAGGAGGCAGGTCATTGAGGATATCCTCACTATTAGAGTTATTCAGTTTGCATAAAGGCTCTACTTAACACTTGAGGTAGGAGTGCTGATTTCCAGAGTGTTGATTTGATCCCCACTCACCGCTGTGTGCACAGCAAGGCAGCGTGGCACTGGCAGCCAAAATTTTGCTGATGATCAGAAAAGGCAATGTACATACAGAAATGTCCAGGACTACATGTAAAATGCCCAAAGTTCCATAAATAGGAATGTGATACCTGCCCTGCAGTTAAAGATTCTGTCCAGAGTGCCAAAAATATTTTGTGATCATCACTGAAGTAATCAGTTATAAATGTGAGGGACAAAAGTACCAATAAAGATATTAATTAGAATAAATGTAATAATTAAATGTATCAGATAGCATTTGTCATACATATATTTATAAAGTACAGATATGTTTGAAATCATAGGCGTTCCTTGAAAAGTCCTAATACAGTTGTTTCTAAGAGAGCAGTAGTTGGTAAAGGGGATCAAGGAAATCATTAAAGATCTAAAAAAGACAATAATGATGTTGGGGCTGAAAGCATACAAGCACTAGATTTGTTTTTTCTAGCTCCTCTTTCATACTAATTTACATCTCATTTAGCCTATGTGTGTAGACTTCTGAAAAAACACTGTTGTATTATTTTTTTTTGGCCACATACATGTTTTCATTTTTAAAGGAATTGATATGAAATCAAGAGAAACACTTGAATTTTGTTTTTGAATGGATTTATGATTTTCAAGCTTTCTCAAGGAAAAAGAAGATGCAATTCCACCTAGGAAAATTCACTATTATAGAGTACTGTAGAAGTTTTACTCAGGAAAACCCTGCCTTAAACACTGAAAAGGAACTGCTTTTACACTATTAATGCTGGCAAAAAAAGGAACCAAAACAAAACTCAGTAGTAGAGAACATTTTTTTTATCCCAGATTCTGATCTGTATGTTGTGTCTGATACCTTTCACAGTAATTGAAAAAGTTGTACCCCACTCTAAGCTTTAGTACTTATCAGTTGAAAAGAAGTTCAGCTCATGTTTATTGTTAGTGGCTAATAGGCAGCTAATATTAACACAGGATTTTTACCTGCAGGCAAGTATCTAACTCTGCTATGGGAATAAGCCCTCCTGCCCTTAAAAGGATACTTTTTCTTACCTAAAAATAGATGTGGAATTGCTCCCCCACATTTGTGAATTCCTGCTGTTGAATGAAGTGACTGACATTCAAGAAACAGCATGCCCACTTTTCTGTACACTATTAGGTTATTATAAACAAAGGTGAATGTGAATTCTTGAATTACTGGCCTACACAGAAGTCCCTATGTGCAGAAAGAGATCAGTGCTGGAAGTCCTGTAGAATTCTTTTTTTATTTTGCATTTGTTTTTTATTCAGGAGATGAGCAACTTCAGCATAGGCAAAAAAAAACCACTAAACCAACTTCATCAAGTTCTAACACAGAAGGATTTTTCAAATCAAAACAGCTGTTATTTATCCTTGTTTTAGTAAGTAATAGCTTTTATATTTAGTTTCTTCAATACAGGTGTGGAAATCTTAATCCAATTCATTCATTTGAGAACAAGAATTCTACCTTAATTTTTTTTAAGAATGCTCTGAACGACCAACTGCATGTAAGCAAAGGAGGGACTGCATTATTGCTATTGAATTCTGCAGCCTGAAGCAGAGAATGTGCAAGGTGGTACTAATAACACATGACAGTTTTTAGTCTTTCTGACATTCTTTTCCATTTTCCAACTATATAGGAAGTCCCCAGTAAGTATGAATGTACAGCAGGGATATACCAGGAGCATTGCAATGCCCTACTTCCAATTATAACATTTCTAATACAGAAAAATAAAATCAGGAAAACTTCTTAATTTTGAACTTTGCTGCTTTTGATAAAGTATATTAAAAACACTAAACATCAATCTCTGCTTTTGATTCTTCGCAATTGCTTCACTGGTGATCAGAGATCCCCAAACTATGTAATCAGGAGTGGTATTTATCTCAGAGAAACTGCAAATGTGCTGCCTCACAAACATGATTAGCTCTGAAATTTCTCTTTCTTTTCTCTGTTTTTCCTTGAATCTATTTTCAGCTGTACATATCTGCAGGCAATGGCACTTTTCAGGCTGTTGATAAATTTTACACTTTCATTAACAGTAAGGAAAATAATACTGTTTTGACCTTATCCACAGGTTAAGGATCTATTGTTTACTTAAGAGAGAAAAACTGCAAAGACTGTATAGCTGTTTCTCTGTTACTCTTTCATAATCCACTTGCATGGTTAGCTAAATAACTACATTTGAGTGTAAGCATTGATCAGACTCAGCCTAACAGCACAACTGATTTGTTATTAGGATAGTTTAAAAGGAATTAATGAGCTATTAGTGAAGTAATAAAGCCTTAATATAGCACAAAGTCTTGTTCAGAGATATATTCTCTTTTATGGGATGACACTCTTTCCAGCTAATGTAAATCAGAAATTTTGCACTGACTTCTCCCCTCCGTTGATCATCAGGGTGTGCCCATATTTTTAGGCATGAGAGGGATGGAAGAGATGGAGTCCCACTCAGGCTTTTGACCACAACCACAGCAACAATAGCATTAATATTTGGTAAATTGAAAGGCAGGAATGAATTCAGTGTTTCAGGAATGCCATTTCAATGGTACTTAGAGAAAACCAAAAGGTTTCTGAGGAATTCTCAGCATGTAATATTTGGTGTTCACTGTGAAGTTTATTCTGCAATTCTTCAGATGAAGTTCAACTGTTTCTTTTTGGGTTTTTGGAGAGGATGGGAAGTTCTTTTTCTAATGTCCTCAAGGAGACTAAAAATTATTTTTATCTGATCTTGTAATGCAGAAAATTTAACTGCCAGGAACTTTTGAAGAGAAATCTGTTGGAGGTTCTACATCTAGTTAAAAAGTCAGGGTGGTTGTTGATGAAACACTACAAAATGCAAACATTACAGAGTATTTTTATTCTGTAAGGACCTGATGAAATCTTGTTTGCACTAATAGGAAGTCCACAAGTAATTTAATTCAATATATTTTACTAAACAGAAATTTTCTATGTTTACAGTCATAATCTGCACAGTTTGGCATTTGCATAGGCAATTTATCTGCATAAAAATATAGCCTAGGGGTTTGTAACTGCCACAGTAGGCAAAGGTACTTCTCTTTATGAAGTCAATTAAAAATCATCTTTTAATCAACCATTTTCATAAATTAACTGCTTTATATTAGATTTGTCTCTTGAATTCCATTAAACCTGTTGATATACCATAACAAATAATCATTTCCATCATTACTTGCTTTGCTTAGATAAAATCATGGAAATACATGGTGATGGAAATGCATATAATATCTGAAGTTTTTCCACAATTCTTAGGGACTCCAAGGGGATCTAGGAATGAAATTTTCCTGGCACACAGACCTATGCATAATCCACTAGACAAGTGATTGTAAAAATTATTTGGTTCCTGACTGCAGTGTTGTTGTTGATGTATTTCTAATGCTTGGGAATAATATACAAAATCCAACAGAAACTCTTATCTTGGAAAGCAATTCTTGTTTCTCCAGGCTGTCATCTTTTGTAAAGCCTTTAATAGTAGTTGACATCATGTGCCATTATGTGTCAGACTGGTTAGCAAAATCTTTTGATACGTAGACTTATTTGTCAAGTAGCAGATTCCCCATACTCCTTTTCACCTTTAAACTGTTATATCCTTCTTTGGTCAAAAATATCTGAAAACATTGCTTCAGCATGAATCTTGTCACATGAAGTTGGCATTTTCCTCTTCTTCATTTTTTTATCAAGCAATTTATTTTTAAATACTTGTCATGTTCAGCTTGTTACTGCTGCTCTACTTCACCAGGAAAAAAAAATCACTACATGCTTGTAATTCATAGAGAAATATGGTAACTGGCTTTGGGTTTTTAGGGGGAAATCAACAACAAGATTTGGTTTGTGTTAAAAATATAAATGTTTGAATTTTTTTTTGTTACAATGAATTGTCAGCCATGACATTTATTTAATTCTTTGCTCTTTCAATTTTACAGTGATAATAAAATAAAACCCTTTTGAATAAGGACTGCATTAGTATGGCTGTGTGGTGCAGCACACAGAGTTCAGCCTTGTCTGCTCATGTTACAGAGTAAAGTAACATATAAAAGATTAATTTCTAAATGCAAATGGTTCTGATTTTTTCAGTTAAAATAGATCATGTAAGGAATTCAGTCCTATGGCCTTATTCTGAATACCAGAAGATGGACTTGGTTTCCCATATGTGGATACTCCCTGTGATCCTCTCACTGTGAGGATACAGCATGAGTGGCATCAGGCAGAGTTAGCAGGAAAGAGGAGAAGCCTGAGTCTGAGAAATTGATGTTTTGCTGTGTTGTGTCTTTGTAAAGTGACAATTGTACAGATGTCCTGCCTGAAGAGAAACCAAGTAGTGAGATTCTGTATTTTCCTTGATTTGTAGATTTGAAAACAAAAATACCATGTATAATTCTAAAATTCTACACTGTGTTGTTACCTGCATATATTTTATCAACTATTTGTGTTTTTTAAATGTTTATCTCCTGACTGGAGCAACATGCAGTAATTTTGTCTGGCTGTATAAAACATTTTGTTGCTGTTTTTCTTTTCAAGAGTACATCACAGCAGTCATTTTTGCCCTGGGTTTTCTTAATCTTTGACTGTTTTGGGATTATTTGTCTGGAACATACTAGGAAAATGAAGAACAATGGTGATTTTTAAGACATTAGAATTAATTAGATGATAATATATAATATAAATTTAGTAATACAATAGTAAATATCTTTCTATATTTCAAGAAAATAAAAAATCCAAGACTTATTCATCTAGATATAGTATATAAAGTAAAGAAAAAAAACCTGTTAACAATAATACAAATAAATACATATCTGTGAAAACTTCATTAATCTGAAAGGACTTCCATCTTCTAAGTGAGAAAAAGCTGACTAAAATTAATACCTTCTTTTTTTCTGTACTATTTCTATTGTTCTCAAGAAGAGTCATTTCACTGACTCAAGAGACTGGCTGGTAAAGGGTTACTAAATCAGAGGAGTTCAGAGACAGATTAGGGTTTCCCAGCGGCACATATCTCTAGCAGCAAGTGTGGAAGCCAACTCGGAAGAAACACGTTTGAAGTGGCAGAACTAATCATGCAGAAGCAATTTGCGATTTTCTCTCTCTCAGCCTAGATAAAGCAGAGCATTATGACATTGGCTGCATGGAACAAGGTCAATTTACTGTGAAAAGGCAGCTATAGTCTCCAACTTCAAATAAACTTTCATCCTGAATGACGAAAAAGAGGATTTACCCTATTGCTTATACCATAGAACAGAGAAAACCAAATGAACAATTCAATTAGGGCATGCTAGTTTGCATATTTTTTTTTCCACTGCTGACTCTGTCACTGTTTTAGTCATTTATAATGCAATTATATCTCAAGGTATTTCTCTTGACATAACAGAAAGGGAGCTACTCAACTGCTGATAGACTTGACCTCAACTGAAGCTGTGGGCTTCCCTGAAAGTAAAAGGATTAAAGTGCAAAATTTCACATGATTACTTCAAACGAGGCTGAGTTTCTTTTTTATGTTTCAAATCTTTAAAATGTCACTGGAAGTAAAATAGCCGAGATATAATGTGAAACACTTATTTTATATTTTCTTTAAATTATCATTATTTCTCCACTGTGACCTGAAATTTCCATATGCTAAGGCCAACTCTCTGCATGAGTGATGCTGTTGTACATTAAAGTCTTAAAGCTACATCACTTAGACAAGTTTTGATTCTTTCTCTGTGCCCTCCTCGCTTTCAGCTAGCAATGAATATCCTTCAGCAGCAATAAGGATTAAAGATACTTTCTGTACTGCATCTGCTGAAGTCTGCTTCTTAGGATGTCGAGAAGTAACACCAAAATTTTAGTAATTTTCCATTTTCTTTACCCATGGATGTAGTGGGTTCCTTTCATCTTAGTCCACAAATAAATTTTTTAAACAGTCACATTCTTCCAATTCCTCTGTGTTGCAGTGTTAGTATCATACATAGCTTATTTCCCATCATATAAAGAATAGATTCTCATCCTAAAAAATACAACCTTACCTATACTACCTATTTCATTAGTGAGACTGTCCAGTTATGCTAAATAATTTTGAGAATATTGTGAGGGTGGTCAAAAAAGTACTTTTAGTCAGGTATGACTACGAACAAATTTTTCTTATGCAATGGAAAAAACACAGAAAAACACCCATCTACCTATAGTTGGCAGATAGCTGAAGTAGATAATTCTTGGGAAAAGTTAAACAAGGCTTCATTTTAATTAGTTTTTCAGAGATCCAGCCAGTGGTGATATACATGTTTTTCTGCATTTATGCTTATTAGTTGAAACGAAAAGCCTTCCTCTTTCCTCCCTTGCCCTTCTGTTGTAGTTTATATTGATGGCAATAATCAGGATATAGAATATTTTATATGCATTCTGAAATCATAGTTGGAAGGTAAATGAAGATATGATTGAATGCCATAGCTGCTATAGTTCATGTTAAAAAAATGCACAACCAGTCTAAGGGCAGAGAGGCTCAGTGAATTAATGCATTAGTCTATTACTCTTCCTGTGCCAGACTAGAAGTCCAGATTGAGTTCTGGTGAGCAATGAACCTCTATAGGGCTGACATTTGCTCCTGGAAAGGAGTAGAAAACAGTTCATTAACCTTCGCATTAGTATAAAATCAGCTACTGAGTTCAGGAGCTACTGGCCAGCTGAATTCAGCAGGATATGTGTGTGGACAGGTCTGTCCTTTCACTACTACTTTCAATGAGCCGGGCTGCTAATATTACCATATTATAATGAGACTTCACAGGAGAAAAAAAAATGAAACATTCCTCCCAATTTTAAAAACTTTGAATCAAAAGACAAACACTACCACCACCCCACCAGTACCCCTTGCCTCATTTACAGGATTTTTGTACAAACGAACAGAAATTTCAGTTTTCAGTGTTCAGATTTACAGCAGGTGCTGGAAAATTCCAGAATAATCTTTCCTAATTTAACAGCCCCAGACAAAAGGGATGTAAGGCATAAAAACAATTATCCAAGAGAAAAGATAAAACTGCCTTGGCCTGCAGTTGGTGTAGTTCCTATGGAATGAGCCTCCAGTCTTGATCTGAACACTGAAGTAGATGAACCTCACACTAGATTCCTTTGGATTTTGTTCAGGGAAGAGTCTAAGAAATTTTTGGCTGCTGCTGCTCCATCTGAAATGCTGACAAATTAACAGCCGTTGCCAAAAGCTTCTTGCCAAGAGACTCTTGGCAAGGACTGGGAAGTGAAGTGGGAACGTGCTATAAAGGACTTCCACCCGCATTTCATGCTCACCCTGCACAGACTCATGGGGACAGCAGCTTCCACACACAAAGAACAGAAGAATATTAGGTTCTGGCTGAAAAGCTTGCCAGGCTATTAGGTTTTTTAGGGATCTTGAGGAAATTTTGACTCACTGCTTAAAAGATGATATGAAAATTCAAATCTGCACAAAATGCACCTAACATTTCAGAAGTAATAAAAGAATTGCAGTTGTTAAAAAAAAAAAAAAAAAAAAGGCAACATCATAGATATGCCCTGGCTTAAGAGGGATTTAAAGCTGGGATTTCTTCAGGACTAAGCTTCTCTTTTGACTGCTTTCAAGCATTTCAAATTAACATAAAACACATAAATGTTCTCTTTCAGGGGCTTACTGCAGAGCTTTTACAGCTGTATAGAAATGAGAGGCTACTTTAAATGTGTTGCATGTTTCTTCAGTTATACCAAGTAGTCTCTTTATGTCATGCTAAGAGAGTGCTTTGCCCAGAGCATACTGAAAGATTCAGTAGAGATGAGCACACTTCCTCATTATTTGGAATTACTTATTTTTTCACTTGTTCATTATTTGGAACTGCAGAACTCTTGCTTGAAAACTGAGGAACTCCTGGACAGTTCTGACTTTTCACCTTAGGGTACTGACTGTTGGCTTACATCCATTTGTCAACCATAAAGTATTTCTTTGTTTCATTTCTGGAAATGCAACAAGATATTCAGGGCTTCCTTTTGAAATGGAAAATTTGTGACACATTTCATACACATCCAAACTGTCAAGATCAACTTGTTTGTCCCAGAAACTCCTGCACTCTGTGGAAGTCATATTAAGTTTCTGATAAGTATGTTTGGTGCATTCCAAATGTCACTGTTCTTGTCGCAAACCAGATACCACTTGATAAATGGGCAGATATGCAGACAGACATAGATAGGTTCATGTATTTTAGGTACAAAAGGAGACTAAAGAAAAGTTCTGAAATGAAAATGCATATAAAGGGATCAGCATCATTAGCTTTAGCTTATAATTTTAACTGATCACTGAGGTCATTGTACCAGCTTTCAAAGAATACAGCCTTATAGATAAAATAAACTTATTGCTAATTTTATACATCTGTGAGAGAAAATTACAAGCTTGGAACATTCAATGAGATTTTTTTACAGATTTTCTTGTGTCTGGCATCACACTTTATAGCCAAAATATTTCCCAATTATCTGAAACATATCAGGCTAAATCCTTTGGTCTGTACTTAGTGCTCAAGTTATAGTTTTCTTAGAAGTCGTTCTATTGTTTGAAGATCCTGAAAAAAGGTAGGAGCTTATTTTACTATTCTGCAAACTCACTCTTTCCTTTTGAGTGTGTTACAAAGGATAGATTATACAAGAAAGCTAAAAACTTTAAAAAAAGTTTTATTTTTTGTTATATTCTCAAAAATTTAGGAGCTTTGAAGTGAAAGACTGGAATGTGAACAGGAATCACACACATGACATAAGCAAATTAATCTTTTTGTTCACAGCAGCTTTGCACAGGATTCTAAATCTAAAATTCATATGAAGACATTCAGAGAACTGTAATGCATTATTTGACATTTTGTGTCTCAGAAAATCTACTACTCCTTAATTTATCAGGATTCATTTTCTGAAACCAATATGTACTAGGTCTGTGTAAAAACTTGTGTTGTCTTAAAGGAAGATTTTTTAAATTTTTGTATAATTTCTTACACTGTCAGACAAAAATTAAACCTGATGCCTAATTTTGACTATGTCCTTGTTTAGATTTCTGATTTTGTCAGAGGATCAGTATTAGAGGGATAAATTGTTACAGCCCCAGATAATTTTCACCCTTTGATGATTTAACATAATCAGCAGAAAGGAATATGGACCTTCATCTTAGTACCACAGGTTGTCTCTGTGACACATTTCTTGAAATCCAATGTCATTAATTCCTCTCAATTCCTGCCAAGAAAATAGGAGTAGACAATGAAGCAGCAAGCTGTAAAATACTAACATCCTTCACTTGGGTTCAGCAAGGCTTCTTCATGAAAATCTGAAGTATTTTTTTCATTTTCACTAACAGATTCATTAATTTCCAGTTTAATAACCAGTTTAATAAATGTTACTTTGGACTGTCATTGACAGGTGTGACTGGTTGGTGAAATTTTTAGCTCTCTGTCCCAGTTCTTGGATGTGCAAGCAGACGTTTGAGTCACACATGGCTATCACCAATTGCAAAGTTTTGATGATCCAGATATCAGTAATTCAGAAAAAAATTGACTCACCTGCCATGGTGTCAGGTGAGGGCAGACATCTGGGGAAGCCATCCCAAGGGAAGCCACCTTTGTGGCCCTCAGTTTAAAGAAAATATTTAGGTTATTTTCCGGCACATGGATACATGTCTATCAGAAGAAAACAACTCAACCTAAGGTTAAGTGTGCAGTTTGATGGAATGAAACCTAATATTTTTCATCTTACTCTATATTCAGATATACTTAAAATAACATCACTGGTTTCAGTACATGTTTTTTATTTGCAGTTTGTGCACATCTTTCATCAAGTGAGTTTGAATGTTTGCATTGTTTATTTACTTCTTTTTATGTTTTACTTAGTTCCTATATTAAAACATTACATGTGAACACACTTTTACTTCCAGGATTTAAATCTCTTCAGGGACAATCAGACTCCAAAGTTTTTCTTTTACTGTGAGGCTGCTTTGGATATTAGACTAGGAAATGGGTGCAGAAGTACTGATAACCATCTTGCTTTAGTGTCTTTAGCAGTATTCCCAGCCAACTATATTATGGCCTGTGAATAGTCCCAGTAATTGGAGGGGGATGTGGGTACGTTGCTTGTAATAAAACAGTATAGACATACTTCAATTTAAACAACATACTATCCTTTATTGTTTTCCTGGACTGTGTAAGTCTACTCTCAATACTCAAGGTTTAGGATTTACCACAAAAGAAATCTGAAATACAGCATCAGTTGACACAGGAATCAAAACTCTTCAGGACTCACAAAGAAGAGTTTGTAATTGCTGCCTGCTACTAATCCTATCAGCTCATATTAGTGAAACATGCTGTAGTGCTGCAGGGAAGTTGTCAGGATCTGGTTGCAGGACTCAGCCTTTAGGAGAGGATTCAGGCTAAGCTTAAGCTGTACATCGCCACCCATGAGTCAAAGTATATCTATTCTACTGAGTGACAGACCTCTGAGGGGGAACAACGTGCATGAAAAAGAACATGCCTCTTTCACTGCAGTGCTATTGTTACTTTGGTTTAACTTCTTAACCTCCTCCCTATTAAAGTTTCATTCAGACATAAAAAAGATACCTGTTAGTTCTTTTTCAAATCTCTATTCTCAAAAAATGCATGAAATACTACTTCATTCCAAGTGATAAGTTTAAAACAAAGTGCATTTTTTTCCTTTGCTTTTATTCTTTTTGACTTTTCTATATTAGGTCTATTTTTTTAAAGCTTTATTTAGGCTTGTTCTGAAAGAATGTGACTGATGGAAATAAATTAGTCTTCCAACTTAATCACTCTAAAAATATGTTAATTAGATTTTGTTAACACCTCCAGCAGTTATAAATCATAGCAGTTTGCATATGTAACAAAGAAGAGTGCTTATTCTTTCAGTTACTTTGTGATTTGCAAATTTTCTTTATTACCTTTTCTGTAAGGGCCTCATAATGAAAATATTTGTTTGCCTGGGTGCTGAAACAGACATAGTCTTAACTTGAAGCATGAAAGTATTGTCTTCAGTAGAATTAATCCATCTTTAAAAGCTCAAATATTTGCCATCAGGGCATATGTAAAAAGTTCACAAATTTGCTAACCAGCATGTTTCTTGCTTGTACACACAGTCAGGAGAGGAATAAGCTCTCCTCTGAGCTAAGGGTGTGGTGTAAAGTCACAATTTCATTTCTGTGGTTCATGTCTTAAGAAACATTCTTATATATAATAAAATGTAATTTTTTTCCTTGTTCAAATCTTCTAGGCCTTGCAGAATGCAATGGATGGGATGCCTTTCTATTTTTTTAATCCTTGCTGCTTTTTACATTACCATGAGAAGATATTCAATGGCACTAAGTCTGGGACAAAATATTTGGGTCAATGTAAATATGTGAGATTAACATTTCAATTATTTATATTTTTCTCTCTGACTGTGCTCCGTAAAGTCAAATTGTTTCTGTGTTGCCACAAAGAAATGGTCCAGTCCTGCAATGAACTGCTGTTCGACTACTGTCTGAACTTGGGTTGAGAGATTCTGCAATTGTAGCACAGCCCATATATGCTGCACAGGAGGAGTCCTCAGAGGGCTTGTGCATGTAGTATTTTGAAAGCAGATTAACTCACATTAATTTGCTTTTCATTGTCAAAGAATTTTTTTCTTCTTTTTTTATCTTGTAAAATGTGTAATCCCACTTTGAATTACATAAATCCAGTTCCAGGGCTTCACAAGAATAAGTGGCTAATTTGGAAAATAAATAACTACACATTACCCACAATATATAAGCTTTTCTTTTTCAAAATAAAATTAAAGAAATTTTATTTCTTAATTTCTAGCTATTTGTCTCTTCAGTGAAGGGACAGAGTTTTTTGTTATGTGTTTATGACTTTTAGACTGAGGTTTAGCATTTTTAATTTAATTACATAAACATGAAAATTCTAGCTAGTATTTCTGAACACTAGCTAGAGCCCAGGTGAGTGCTGGCAAAGATTAACCAAGCTTCTTAAAACACTTCCATAGTACCTTGGCCATGACCTTCGACACCCAAGTAAATGCAGAAATGCATCTATTCAGAGGTGAAACTGGAGATAGTCACAAATTATAGGATGTGTTTTGCAGCAGGTGTTACTTGAGGCCTATTTAAAAATTGAAATTTAGATTTTTAAAGCCTTAACTACAGTTATTTTAAGGTCTTCTTTTCAGACTGATGCAGAATGCAGTGTATATTTGAATTAATTTACTTTTACTGCTACTGAAGGACACCTGACTGTAATATAAGGAATCTAGAAAATACTACTTTTCTCCAAAATATTCTTCAAGCCATAGATAGCAAAAAATCAGAATTGCAAAAGGTTGTGTGTGTTCTTAAATTTGGGTATGCAAACAGTACCACTGCAAACAATGGCCCTAATCACATGGTTGAAAGTAAGCATGTGCAGAAATCTTTTCAGGGTCATGACCCAGTTCTCTATTGCTCCAGTTCACAGGAGGCCAACCTCCTTGACCTTGCAAGCCAAAATCCTCTTGTCATTGAGAGTTCTAAGATGCATAGCTCACCTCTCTGAGAGCTGGTGTGTACATGCCCCCACCAAGCCCCTTTGATGGCTGTTAGCACAGGCTGAAAAAACTCTGAGTGAAAATGGTCTCCTACCAATCTGCACACCAGTGCAATGTGAACATTGTCATGTTCAAGGCTGTAGGTGTCAAACAGTGCATTCATTGCCTGCTCAAATCATATCCACATGAATCTAATATTCATTACAACGCCTACGTGCTAGTCAGTATTGAAAGTAGTCAGAAATTTGGTTAATTATCTAGTCTAGATGATAAGCAGCTGATTAACCTAATACTCTACAAAGTGCCTCTGGTCCACATTTGGAATTGATCCTGCTTTTTTTACAGTACCACCTGAATAATTCTTTCTGTTTTCCTTTGTTAGATGGGAACAAGGAATTTTTAGAAAAAAAAATAATCAGATCCTTGTGGCTTAAATAGTCCTGCTAAAGGCAAGTAAACTAATAATTTTTATAAAATAACTATAATTTATTTACTTTCTATACTATGTACTTAACTATTTTGTTTGATGGAAGCCTATATACTTCTAGAATGAGGGTTTCAATTAATTCAGATCACATGAGTTGGCTGTTTGGATATTTGAAAGTTATTTTGTACTGTTGTACTCAGAGGCATCCAGTGATTGGGCAAAAGACCAGGGCATCCCTCCCACCTGATTTGAAAAATGTGACTTCTGTTCTGGAAAATAAATCAAGTTTTACTTGTATTGGGCATAGGAGAATGTGCTGGAATAACACATTTTCATTATAATTGCTTTTACTCATCAGGAAAGTAAATTGCCAAACTAGAACGGGTATACATGTGTAAACTCTCCAAGTGTAATGATATAAAAACCACTACATGTTACCATAGCAGGACATAAAATAAAGGCTAGTTATTTTAGTTGTTTTTCTTAATTAATTTGACATCAACAAAGAAATAGATTAGTGGTTAATAAACAGAATCATGCACACACAAACAAAAACGCTGCAATTATATTCATGTAAACATGCATAACTTACATAAATATTTGAAATAAATACAATATTTGTGCATAAGTGCCATACAAACGTGTTTTCAACTAGAAATAGAGAAGTCAACTCTATTTTGCATCTTCTTTAGGGCAGCAACAAGTGGTATCAGCAAAGTCCAATATTGAGGCTCTCCATTTCATATCTCCCATGTACAGTTTGAAGTCCTGTGTATACTTTTTATTTGAACAGAGTAAAGGCAGTATAAAAGAAAAATGGATGAAAAAACAGACTTCACTGTCAATTAACATGGAAGAAAAGAATCTTCATAAGTATGTAGTTAAACAGATGCGGGTTCTGCTGGTTTATATTGATGTAGATCCAGAGAAAGGAAAAACAGTGGTATTACTTTGGATTTGTTTATGCAGCTTAAAACTGAATCTGGACCATAAAATTTAACAATCTGCATTTTACATTGGATGGCATTGTATGTAGTCAAGTACTTAATGGTTTGTAAATAGCATACATATTGTAAAAGGTGATGCAAAGATAGCATTTCATGTTTTTACTTCTCACATTATTACCATAGCCATTGCAATGTTAAAGCTATTTAAACAGCCGCCTTTAAGTATGCACCATTTTTAGAGGTCTTTTTTTTATTTACTTTTATGGTAGAGTTCATTCAAGATACAATAAAATAGCTGATAAAGGCTGTGCGGGAGGAGAGACCAGTAGGGAAGGATAACAATCTCACTGTTATGAATAAAGTCTGCAGTCTTTCAATCCAGAGAGTATGCAGTTTTTCAGAATCAAAAGAGAAATGCAAAAGGTCTCTGACATCCAGGCTGAGCTGGCTCGCTGTGCCTCAGCCACCAATTATACACTGAAGAGTACAAAACTCCTTTCAGACCACAATGCCCCGCGGCCTCACCTGGAACATTTGCTGAGAGCAGGGACTTTCAGGTTTCCCTCTGCTACCCAGGGAAGGTTGTATTCAAGGCTGTGTGTTTAATCCATAAGAGCCTCTACAGAGCTGGTCAGAGGTGCCTCTCAGAGGTGGTCCCTGCAGCCCCCGGGGCAGCTTTCCACAGCCCAGGCTGTTGCCTGCCTCACCTCCTCTTCTCCCCACTGCTACTGATGCCAAGAGCAAGGTGAAGAGAAAGAAAATGATCTCAAAGAGGAAAGGAAGGAGCTGAGAAGAGGGTAGGAATCAAAGGAATTGAGAATACAGGAAGAGGATTAAATTATTATTAGTAGTATTATTATTAGTAGTAGTATCATTATTGTTAGTATTAGTACTACTAATAATAGGTAGGGTTACATATTAATATAATGAAAATTAGTAACAGTAAGAATAGAATAAGCCTCCAACAAATGTTTCCTGTCCTTTTGCCATTTCTGCAGAAGCTATGCTGATGGGTACCTTAAATGGAGCAATAGATAAAGATAGTGCTTGCTTACACCTGTGTTACTTTGCTTTTGAAGTGTTTGAAGTTATTCGAAAAAATTATTAGTAATTAGCTGCCCAGTAGACCTCCTAATTGATATTGAAAATCATCACTGTCACAGTTAACTATTCTCTTTATATTTTTTTCGTATACTAAGCAAAACCTATAATGCTCCTTTTGTGCTGACCCTAAACTCTAGTGAGCATGGAAGCATCTGAATTTAAAAATTCTTATACAAAACTAATGTCTGAAACTCATGGTTCTTTTCCCTGAAGACTTGTGTAAAAAAACTGTGTAAAAATTTGTAAATTTTGACTTGTGTAAAAATTTGACCCTACAAGAAAGGACACAATGATCTAACCATCTTTTAAATAAAGTTCCTTATTCAAACAGCCACATTAGTTATTGCAGGCAGTTAAACAAGTAAATAGTTTCAATCTCTTTCTTAATTTTACACTATATTCACTGGATTGTTGATACTTAATTTAAGTGAAATGAAGCTTCACATATATGTATATATTTGTTTAGTGGACTTTGTCCCAGATATGACCTGACAAGCACCTGGTATGGATATACCACTATCACCTCAAACTCTCAGTGTTCAAATAAAAATAGTAAAGTTGCAATACAAATCACTCTGTTTTCACATATTTTAATATGTGCTTAGATAGCTAATGTGACTTTCTATTTCAGAGTTAGCTGGGGTAACATTCTGTGCATTTATTTGTGCTTGTTGAGCTTTAACCATACAAATATCAGAATACCAAACAACCAAACACAGCTGGTATAACAAGCTCTTCCAATTTTTAACATCCATCTTAAATTAAGGAGCACTCAGTTATGTTGAAGTTGGAGACTGGAATATTTCTTAGTCCTAGTAGTTTTAGGCAAAAACTCCTGCATATGATATAGAACTCGGTAGACACAGGGAAATTTAAACTAAAAATTAAATAGTACTAAACAGACAACAACGGCAAAGTTTTCTTTTTTTCATTAATCCTATGTTTGGAACCTGCATCAATTTTTTAAATTTTTCAGGATGGTAACAGTGGCAAATGTAGGAAAAGCTGACTAGGCTCAGTGTCTATAGCATCTTTTACCCAGGCAGACGGTTCATTGTTGGAATGTTAGAGCTGCAATTAAGACAGATGAAAAATCATTCTTCAGATCTCACTGTTTTTGTGGTGAAAATATGCCCATGGAATAAGTACATTGCTGCACAGAGGGTTACGTTTCCAGTGCTTCCAACTCATAATTTTATTTCTGGTCATAAAGTAATCAGTTTTCTTTAAAAAGCTCCCACAATAAATACAGATCTGCTCTGTCATTTAATGCTGGGAAGAAAAATAGGAGAATGAAATAGAGTGGCCTTCAGAAGCTCAGAAGTATAAAGGCAAAGACACATGAAAAAGACAAAGAAAAGAACAAGAATGCAAAATCAAAGCCAAATGAGTAGAGATTTTAAAGCTATTTTTCTGATCAGGGGACTCTCAATTGTTCTCAGAAGTGCTTGTACGGCATTCATACTTTTCTCAGTAAAGGTAAACTCAAGTCCCAAATGTGACTAATACTGTAATAATAAAGCTCTCATACACTTATATCAGTAAAAATACCTACAAGATTATTCACTAATAGGAAAAACTGCCATAAAGGAAAAATTAATAAAAAATAATTACCTCCTCAAATTATTCTATCACATCTTTAAACTTAAAAGAACCTTACTTGGACTTTCTGGGATGATTTTTTTTATATTATCTTGTTATAATTTTCAATAGCTTGTTATAATTTTCAGTAGTACACAGTTCTGACAGGACAGTCAAATGACAGAAATTATTCTGAAATTTGGATCATCTTTTAAGCAGTTCCATTTAAAGAGAGGAAATAAAGTAAAATTATTTAGAAAATACCAAATATGGAATTCTTTAAAAAACAATTTCCTATTTCAAAAAGGCATTTGTAGTGTAAAACTGCCAACACTAGTTAAAATAGACAATGCAGAAACTCAAGCAAGTAATCAAGAAAAAGATTTCATTTTGAAGCACCAAAGCAGTCTTTTTAACCTGGGACCTTGTTTTATTTTTTTTCCTTTTCTTCCATTTGATACCAATTTCGTCCAAACTGAAAATATTTTGTCTTTTCTGATTAATCAGGCAGCATTAGACAACAGTTGTTCCTTTAATTAGTGTTTTTTTTGGGCTGTATTCTTGTGATCTTCTAATCTTGGTGAGAATACAGAACACTTGGTGCCTCTCTTTGCTATGTGTTGGACATGGGCTGATGCTCACAAAGATCCTAGTGTTGGGTCTGGACTCAGGAGAGGGACTCTGGCAGCAGCAGGGACATCTGACTGAGCTACCACACGCCACTGATTGGCAGGATACACCATCTTGGAGGCGGCACAAAGCTTGTAGGGAGTGCTGCTTCGTGACCTGTTTGTTTGTTGGAGTACCTCTACGTTTTCACACCTCAAGCTCCAGGCTTGGGTAAGAGTGATCTTGTACTTGTACGTGCTGTCTTCAGATTGAGCTATTGTCTCTTCAATGCATGTTATAAATGCATTTTTGTGGCTCGCCTTGACCTCTGCATTTCTACCTTGTGTCTTTTTCTATAGGACGTTATTTGACTGGATTCAGCATCCTGAGGTTAAATTCCAATTGAATATAACTTGCAGAACATTACTCTTAGAGAGAGCAGAACAGTTTATATTACATATGAGTGAACAGATTGTTCCAAGGCTCTGCAAGGTCTCTGCTCACCTCAGCCTCTTGACTTATGTGAAAGCTGAAAAATATCCTGCAAACTTTGCCTTTCCTGGTTAGGTTTTAATCAAGATTAGTTAGAGATTCTTCTCTTTTCTTCTCTTAAACAAGCTCAGAATGTGGTATTAGAATCTGTTGGTATTATCCTGCTGCTCTTAGAGTCTATCCTAATATTTCAAGCTATATCTGTGCTGTGTACAGCTGTATTAATGACTCCAAACACAAGTGACATGCAGAAATATGCAGGTGTTAATGTGTTGGTCTTCTGGACTAATTCAGTTGACTCCATCAGTAACACAACTTGCAAGTTAAGAAAACTTGCATTATTACAGACAATAATAATGCCAGTGCAAAAAGCAGTACTAACCCAAGAGACACTGTTTTCAGTAGCAGAATGTGTGATGTGCGTGGCTTGCAATTTTGAAATCCTGTGCAGTTCACCTTACACAGACATCACCTGCTGGATGTCACACCTGAATGGATTCAGAGGAGCTATGGGATTGCTCCTGTACATGGGACTGCATCATCACAAATGCATCTCCCCTAAAGAGAGAAGACATATACAGTAAATAACATTTATTTCATTACCTCTACATTTGTTGGCCTCTGCCTTTCCTCAGAAAAGGAAAACAAGAAAACTCTTTCTTAAAAAAAAGTTCTGCAATTAGAGTGCTTATTATTAATATCAGAGCACATTAAGGCTGAGAAACATTCATCATATATACATACAGAACTTCTAAACAGTAAAGTAGGTCAATGGTCACTTTGCCAAAACTCTTCCAACTGAGTTGGAAAAAACTGTTTAGCCTCAGGCGAGGCTGCTGAAATGTTGTAATTTGGTTTCAGTTTGATGCCTGGTGCTGTGTCTCCTTGAGCTGGCTGGAGCGTAGGGGTCAGCCCCAGGCTGTGACACAGCCACCACGTTCTGCAGCAGCTGCCTCTCCTAGTTCCCTTTGTATGCGTGTGAGGTAGAATCTGTAAGGAATTAAAATTTATTTATAAAAATAGGAGCTTAAAATGAAATCTGAATATCTTAATGAAAAAGCTGAATGTACATGTGAATACAGACTGCATATCTGTGGATAGGTATGCCAAACACAAAAAAGAAAATGGGAAAATTTGCATACAGTTTACAAATGTTCCAGGTGCTCAGCATTTAACTGAGCAGCAAAATATTATTGTTGAAATTTTTTGCTCTGGCTTGTTTTTGGTTTTGATTTTTGTTTCTTTGTCAGAACAGCTCTCACCTACTTATAAGAAAGAGAATTATAAGACCTTTATTATAATACTATGAGATGTTTTGTATTTTGTGCATTTAAATGGAATGATATGTAGAACTCTTAGAATGCAAGATTGCATATATTTCAGGAAGTCTGAATCTGATAATTGAAGATTATAATTTGATCCCAGATTAAAAGAAGTTTTTTCCTTATAGCAGATAGAGAGTAATGCTATTGATTTTAAAGTATTTTTAAAAAGTGACGACAAAAAACCCACAAAACAAAACCAAAAAATGTGTCAAACGTAACACTTATAACTTGAAGGATTTTAATACAAGTATGATTATATTCACCAAGAACAGATGAGAACATGTTGAAGGATTACCAGTTCTCTTGAGTGGGAGAGAGATATTTTTTTGTGTTCCAGGGGACAATATACCCTAGAGTACTGAGAAACAGATAAAAACCCAGAGTAGTTCTTAAACATAAAGCAATTAGGTCCTTCTAACCTGAATGATTTTATGACTCTATGTTTCCACTCTGTTATAGAGTCCTGGCCTGGACTGCTGAATCCAATGAAACAGGGCAGTGTGGGGTACAGAAATTCTTGCTAGCCCCCAGTGCCCTTGCAGGATGTTTCAGCTCATGTCCTTTCCTGCGCTGGTCCAGACTTGGCAGGAGGCACTATGACATGCAGAGAAACCTGTGAGTTGTTTAGGAGATGTGGACAAGTGAGAGCCAAAATCTAACCATTTCCACTAAGGTTTCCTTCAAGCTCAACCATATACAATGAAGGAGCAGGATAAATACATAGGTAATACCAAGATGACCCCACATTGTGCTGAGCTCTCTTCCCTGTTTCACCATGTGTTCTGGGCATTTCTGAAACACAGCAACAAACAGACTTGTTCTTGTTGTGAGCAATTGTTCTATTCGACCCCTTAAAACTGTTTTTTGCGGGATGGAGGGAATTTTCTGACAGGAAATGCTCTTTAGTTTTATATTTTAATATTTTTCTCTTTTTTTGGTCTATTTAATTGTTTTTGCTAGTACTGTTTTGATGTTGTTTCCTTATAAAATATTATTTGTGTACATGGTATTTCAAAATTGTATTCAGAAATGACAATTTTTCAAAGTATTGTCATTGGGAAGCCTGTTAGTTGATTATCCAGACAAATTCAGTGCTACTTTACTTGCAGAAAAAAAAGTGTAAAAAAAGTTTGGTATTCTGCCAGTTTACTAACTTGTATTAGTAGTTACCATAGGAAATCTGTCCAAGTAGGTAAGGAGAGAAGAACCCCTCACCAATAAATTACTGGCAGAAGTGAGGAAAAAACTTGCTGAAAACATTTTTTAAGATTAGTTCAGGGACTGACTATGGCTTTTGCAGCAGAATCTGCCCCATCAAACTGAACTGTGTCTCATCTTATTCTTCTGTTTGGGGTAAAATAATTTTTATCCAGAAATAAGAATGTTCAAAGTAGAAAAATTCTTTATTGATGTAGTGATGATATCAAACATTATTTTGGCTTATAAGAACATAGCGGTTTATCCTCACATTTCTCTTCATAGCTGATGCAAGGAACCTATATTTTTCTGTATACATCAAAGACTGCCATAAGTAATAAAATTATGGAACAAAACTATATAAAACAATGTGTATATAAAAGGCTAAGTCCCCCTGTGGAAGGCAAAGAATAAAAAATAAAAGGACTGTAGTACATAAAAGAAGTTGGTATGAAATACAGTTACACAGCTAGATGGGGTTTAGAAGTTTTCACAGGACTTGCTGAAAAATATGCATCGTTGCTGTGACAAGATTTGAGTTTATTAGTAATAGTCTGGGTAAAATTTCAGGATTTAAGGGAATACCAATAAAGCCAAGACTGACACTAACCAGACCATGCTATAAATACCACACAAAGAGACCAAACAAGCCCTTTAGTGAGAGACATGCTTGACGTTCTGCTTCACTGCTAGTCTGTAACAATAGGAAGAAACCTGTTGTCTCTGTAGAATTAGTTCAGTCAAATAAACTGCTCAAAATGCTATTGTTTAGGACTGACAGCAGCTGCTTACTGTGGTTCCTGTTTATGCATGATCAGCTGATGCAGCTTAGAGTCTGCTGCAGTATGACTGTAGCACACATACATTTTAAACTGTGCCATTTGGCATATAGAGCCAGTCCATGTTGCTTTGCACAAATTCCTCTTGGTTTTGTTCTCATCAAGTGGTAAACATAGCTCACGATGTAATGCAAGTTCCTCGTCTAAGGAGAAAATTTCTGAATTTTTTAAAATTAACTTTTATGAAGGTGAATTGGCATATACCTCTAATTCAGTTGCATATAACTCTTTTCATATTTGACTGCAAATGTGAACTTGAGTCTGGATTGCAGTATATAATCTGTAGTAAAAACAAATGAAAATCAATTATTCTGAGCATCAGTATGAAGATATTTTTTTCTGAACGGCAGACAAAGATTAGCCTCATATTTTGTTTCTACAAGGAGACTGAATTTCATTCTGATAAGGAATATATATCCATTGTGAATAAGTGGGCCTTTTTAAATGAACAAGACAGGTTACATTTCTAAAAGCTTCTCCAGACATTAAATAATACAGACATATTCAAGTGTTTCATTAAGCAGTTGGTTTCTCTTTTACTCTGCTTGTGGTGGACATTCAGGTCTGGGAGATAATATAGGTATTGATAAATATGATGTCTATTTACTTCACCTAAGAGGTGGTACCATTCAGCCTTTTTAGAACTGTGACCTATAATATTTTACTAATACAAACTTTGTGCTCACTGGTAATCATGGGATAATAATTCACTAAACAGCTAGAAGAGAGCTCAGCTCAAGCCCCACATGGACATATGTCAGAAACAGATTATAGGGTAAGAGTCAGAGAAAATTAAATTTTAACTCCCTCCCCTCATACATAAACTCAAAAGACTCTCCAAAACAAACAAATATATCCTCAGCTGTTAGGAAAGATAGAAATCAGTACCAAAAACTGGATTAAAATGTTGGTTTCATGGGGACAGAAGGAAGCAGACCCACACTGAAAGCATGATTTTGTAATCTGATGCAGGAAAAGCTTTAGCTGAAGGTCTAGCTTTAAGGCTCGACTCCTTAAAGTTCTTGAGGTGTTCACAATTCATAATAAATGAATAAAGTGAATAATTGAAAATTAATGCCAGCACTTAGACTGTTCTGTGTAGGATAAAAGAAAAAAAGTGTGAGATGAAATTCCTAGAGATCCTTGTTTTCAAATTATGTTAAGACATGGAAATCTACCTTCTAAACTCGTACATGTGTTTGTGTCTTTAGTAGCAGGGAGTTGCAGTAAATTCCATGTTATTATGCAGAATGTATTTGTAGCTCATTTATACGTTCATATTAAATTTGAGGCCAAAGAATCTGGATTTAAAGACTAGCAGTTTTTATGAATAAAGAAATCTGATTCAGGTTTTAAACTCAAAAAAAATTTCACAAAATAAAACCAGCTTTTAGTTAGGATTTCAGACTACCATGGATTCACAAACTGGGGATATATAAATGATATAAATTATCAGTTGGAATAAGAAATGTATTTTTTTTAGATTAAAAATAATAATGTTTATGATGTCACAAGTATTTTGTGATTTATTAAGCAACACTATTTTTGAGGGTGAAGTGAATGCTGCATTTGGTGCTTTTAAATCTGAAAATAGGAAATAATATGTATGTTGGTATGGGGTTTTTTGTTTTGTTTTGTTTTGTTTTTTGCTTGGTTTTTTCTTTGAATTGGAGATAACCCATAGTCTTCAACTGACAATAATATGTTCCATCTAGCATTAAATATATATCAACATGCTATTCACTAGCACAAGGCATTCAGAATAAATTTTTAGTGTGATTAAAGTATTCACATTCTGAACATGACATTTAGTTGAACTTAAATTCATTAAAACACAATTAAAAGGCCAGACAGCTGGAATATCTGATCCAGAAAATTTAATAGCTTGATTCTGTTTATTTGCATTCTTCTCTAAGAACTAAGAAAGATGACTGCATGTCTTTGATTATTTTTCAAATGAGCTTGTCTACAGATTTCAATGAGAATATAAAATATAAGTATAAATACGATCCAAGATGGTGTGTCACACCAAAATGCTTTATTAGAAATAAGAGATCTCAAATAAGTTTACCAAAGAAATTTATGTACTAGACTAGGTAAGGTGTGGTTAGGCATAGGAAATGGAGTTCACCTGGTGTTCCAGGTAAATGATCTGTACCTGAGGATGTAATACAGCTTGTTTTATTCCAGCCTGGTATCAAAAACCACAAAGCATTACTGCCTTTCTTCTGGATCAGAGTGAATTTTGGCCAGAACAAGGCCAAGTTCTTATCATGATAATCCCCATGAGCTTAGAGCAAGTAGGTTTTGGCCTATGTTTAATTAAAGCAGCATTATGATGCTTAAACATCTGTTATGTTTGTACATTGTGGGTCAAGGGCTCAGCTTAGGCTTCTCTTCTGAGATCTCTATGGTCACTGCTGAGCCTTTTCCCCTCCCTCCAATATTTTTCATAGCTAAATAATAACTTCCATGTTCAGGGACACTTCAGGGAAAGGCATGTAACTTGGTCATCAATTTCTAACATATTGAGATTTTAAGAAGCATATTTAAGAAGAGAAACCTTCCAAAATTTACTGAGGCACAATATGGAACCAGTAATGGGGAGAGATGAAAACTTCCTCTTTAAGTCGGACTCTTAGAAGGATATGGTGGGTATCTAAGCATTGTAGTTAGGTAAAATACTCTATTGTCTATATTTGAACACCTGTGAACAAAACCTGTTTTCCTAAGTTTACATAATTCTTTGCTATTTCTATTTTTTATTTTACATCATATATTTTGGCACTTTCATTCTCTACCCACTCCCATCCAAAACAATCTAATGCAAGAAATTTCATCCCTCTTTATATGGGTCTTTAGTTTCAGTCAGTGAGACTAATCACATGACTAAAGATTTAGACATATACTTCCTTAACAAATACCTATGACAGTTGAAGATTGCCCTCTTTTCCCCTCTTAAATTACTTCTGTCATGGCTATATTACCAAGAGAGAATATCTGAGATCCACGTAAAATGTTGTATCTGAAGTGTTTTGTTAAATTAGATCCTCTCTGTGTGAACACAATTCTTTTAGATAAAAGAGGCTGTCTACCATCCAGTTACATTTTGTTGGGTTTTTACCTTACTACCAGTTTAGATCTGATTAGTTTATTCCAAAACAATTAATGAAAAATGGATTTATTTCGGAAATATATTGCTGGAGCTCAATTTCCATGTATTGTTAACACATATATGGACTTAAGTGATCAGGCAATGCATTTTGATACTTGTGTCCTTACTGACCCTGAGAAGAAGAAAAAGATACATTTCCATTCTCATTTCTGGAAATGCTTTACAATGCTAAACAATCCTTCAAACAACAAATAATGAAGCTTCACTTCTGTATATAAATATTTTTTTTCTAACTTTTAAAAAATTTAGTTGCTAAAGTTTTGGGTCTGAACTTTGACCTGATCTAAAGGAGTATCAAACCCTGCTCTACTCCTGAGCAGCTTTTGCCACAATTTTAGGAAAGTGATATGCTCTGGCACAGTGAAGACAGATTCTGAAAATTTCATAATTCAAGGCTTTAAATTCTAGAAGGATATAAAAGAAACTATATGTAACCTAATCAGTTTGCTGAGCAGCAAGTGTATTTCTTTCAAAGTAAATAGCTTCTGCAAAATATTATTTATATAGTTCTGGCAAATTGGTTTGAAGTGTTGTTTAGACAATCTTATTATGTATAAAGATAAAAACTTCCATCAAGAAATTATGCAAAAGAAAATGGACACACCAGCTGGATAAATCTATCATACATCGGCAAAAAGCAGCAAGCACTTTTAATTAGCTGAGTGAATGTAGTTTGTTGGATGTTGAAAGCACAGACTCACTCATATTAAAATGTGCCTAATTTTCTGTGAAAAAGTCCCATCTGAACAGCCCTGACCATAGTCAATCATACTAAAAGCCACTGGTGCTTTATTTGATTTACCAATATAAAATGCAAATTAGGTGATTAAGTGGAGTGGCAGACATAGTAGGGCCTCTTTCAAACCATCAAGTTAAATGCAAGCAGACAGCAAACTGGCTGTGCAAAGAAAATTTTAGCATATTCGTTTGATTAGTGCTACAAAAATTTAATTAGGTTGGCTAATTACTTGACAAATTGCTCTACACTAGAGAAAAGGCAGAGCATGTTTTATTCCTGCAAAAACTCTGTGTGTATTTTAGCCCAAATGCTATCTGCCAATTTGCAAAAGCATTATTAAATGAATGAAGAATGGTACAACAGTCTCCAACAATGGTGAATTGTATAATGCATATAATTAGAGAAGGCACACACCACTATATCCATATGTCCATGATCCTTCATGTCTAAAAATATTTAACACAATATTTCTAGAAAAATACTGTCAAAACAGATTATTACAAGGTTATCAATTCTGCATAAGAAGCAATATATAGAAAATACTCATTAGTGGAAAATATGGCTCATCCAAAGCAGAACCTCTTCACCCAAATGAACTCTACCAAACACAGTAACACTTTGTACGTTGCTAAGAGGAAATAACATACACCATATAGCTAAGGGATGTGTCTCTCTATTTATTGTTAAGCAATGCATTAGGTTTTGGGAACGGAAAAAAAAAAAAAGAAACATTCAGAGGAATTTAATATTTTGCAATTTTATTGGTGTGAATAAGCCATAAGAACACCAGGACTTTAGGTAGTGTAATACATTTCTCTTCCTGTTTGTCTATTTGCATTCACATGCCATGAAAGCTGCCAATTTTTATTCAGGAGACTGCATTTGCTTTTGCTGGCATTCAATGTAACTAATCAGCCTCTACTGATTCAAACATCATGATAATATAAATAGATACCCACTTTATCTACTCAAGTGGAAAAAATAAGTATCATATTATATAAACATAATGCATTGCAATTGGCAATTAGATACTGCATTTAACTCAGGCTAAAACAATGTCTTAGGAAACCAAGGAATATGGGAGATCTCTTAAAACAATCATCGTACATGTGCATGCAGGAATAAAATACTATTTATTGCAATTAGCAATTCTCAACTTCTGTTCTACCTTGCCAACATACTTTTAAGTATACAGTCTTAGAGAGACATTAAAAACCTTAAATCTAGTATAATTTCAGGTTAACTCAAAGTAAGCATTAGTCTGTGACCATGCTTGTTTCCAACATAGTCTATGTTAAAACAAATTTTAATTCTTTTGCAGTTTGTCTGAACAATTGGTAAGCTTCATTAAATAAGAAGATAAATGGGCTTTCTGATGATTTAAAAAAAGAAAGTAGCCAAACATGGTATTTCGGTCTTTATGCCCTGATTCTTCAAAATTCATCCTTCTCAAAAGATGACGCTCATTACTGCATTTACACATTTTGTAACAAAAATTAAAAGTTTTGAAATTCCTTTTCACTTAAAAAGCTCTTGTTCATACTGAGATAATCCAGAAAGAGAATAAATAATTATTATTATTGTTGAAACCACTCACAGACAATAGAAAAAGTCCAATTTGCTTTGCTACTGGAGTCCTCTTTCACAAAACAAATAGGAAAGGTTATTTTTTAGAGAGACTAGACTCAAAATTCTTCAGCATCCAAACTAATTTTTTCCGAACTCTAACATGTCCTGATATGCAGCTGATCCATATGCATTGAGGTAGAACTTAATATTACCTGCATATTGAGAGAAAGATGCCATAAATTAATTATCCAAGACTGAAATTCCTGTAAGGAGGAAAAGAGAAGCTTTATTTCAGTCCTTTTTTGACATGTTCACTAAAGATACCAGAAACTCTGCAGTGAATAACAGGCCTTGATTGAAATTCTTCAATAAACTGAAACTTTTAATGAAGGCTAAACTGAAAAATCACCATTTTTTGAGGATAAATATCTAACAAGCCATTAAAAGCAGTGATTACACAAGAAATCCCAAAGTTTCCTTGAGTATGTCAATGACAACTTCCTTATACAAGTGATTGATCTGCCAACAAGGAGCGGTTTCGTGCGGGGCCTCGTTCTCACCTGCAGGGAGGAGCTGGTGGAGAAGGTGATGCCCCAGTGCAGCCTTTACTGCAGTGACCAACAGATGGTAGAGCTTCAGATCCTCATGGCAATGAGGAGGTCATGCAGCAGCCTCACCACTCTGGACCTCAGGAGAACAAACTTTGGCTTCTTCAAGCACCTACTTGATAAGGTCTCATGGGAAAAAGCCCTGGAGGCCAGAGGGGCCTAAGAACGCTGGCTGCTATTCAGGATCACCTCCTCCAAGCTCAGGAAAAATGCATGCCGAAAAGGAGCAAATCAGGCAAAAACTCCAGCAGGCCCCCATGGATAAGGAGCAGCTGAGGAAACTCAGAACAGAAAAAGAAGTTTTCAGAAGGTGGAGAATTCCTAGCAACCTTCCAGTGCCAGAAGCCGTGGTGAAGCTGGAGAGAGACTCTTCATCAGGAACCGTAGTGACAGGACAAGCAGTAATGCATACAAACTGAAAGAGGGGAAGTTTAGGCTGGATGTTAGGAAGAAATTCTTTACTGCTAGGGTGGAGGGGCACTGGAAGAAGAAGCCCAAGAGGGTTGAGGATGCCCCAACATTGTCAGTGTTTAAGGCCAAGCTGGATAAGGTCTTGAGCCATGTGGTTTATTGGAAGGTGTCCTTGCCCATGGCAGGGGGAATTGGAACTAAATAATCTTTAAGATCCCTTCAAAGCCTTAACATTCTATAATTCCTTTTTCTACTATTTTGTCTTAGTCTTGAGCATGCTATCTATGGTATCCATGTGCCTGAAAAGGGAGACATCATCAGATCCGGTAAAAGAGAATTGTGGTTCCTCAGGAAACGCCAACCCAATATCAGTGTTTGTTACAGAACATGAGGAAAATAATTTCCTATTTGATTTTTCCTTCATGTGTTTAGAAAATAAAGGGGCAATTTGTTACAAAATATTTTAAATGGTTATGCAAATTAATAACTGTATGCATGATAACTATATATGCATAACTGTATGTTGAACAGCCAGAGAGGGAAGGCAGAAGGAAAAATGTTATTAGAACAGATGCTGGAGACTAAAGCTCTTCCTACAGCCATGATAGACCAGGGAATATTAATGTTCTGCTACATTGATACATCTTATCAATGAAGCATAACAATTCTCAATCTTCTTTTTGAGAATTATTTTTCATCATAATTATGGTCTCTCTTCCCTCAAGTGCACAGAGTCATTCTCTCTAGCCAAGGTCAATCCTCTAAATTTCAAACTTTCACCTTTCAGCTTTCATAAAATGCAATAATTTGTCCTCTCAAATCCTTCCCACATCCACAAGTCCCTGGTCTCTTTTAACTGCCATGATGACTATTTCACTGATCTATCTATACTGAATCAGAAAAAAATGGAGCACCTTTCCTTAAGAGTAATTTCTATGAAAAAATGGTGAAAAGGAGCAGCAAAAAAAAATTGGGAATGTCACATATACCAGGAACAGATGTCAGGAGGGATTTTTGGGGCCTGATCTCATCTCTGAGGTACATGCACTGACTATGTGAGCTATGCAATACCCTTGGGATGCTCTGAGTGGGTTCACCAAAGAGAAAGCAGTCCTGGAGCCAGACAAAGAGGCAGCAGATGCAAGACTGTGTATGAGGAAAACTTTCATTCTCAGCTTTTTGCTCTGGCCTTCACTAGGTTGAGGGTATGTGCAGAACACTGCTTATCCTAAAGTGTCAATATAAAACAAAACTCTGAAAAGTACAGAGCTTCTTGTCTGTTTGATTTACTTCTCATTGCTGTCTTTCTCTGTGTGAAACATGGAAACAAAACAGGAACCCTAAATATTTGAAAAGACATTTGGTGCAGCAGAAGTAAACATAAAAAGTGACAGGCAGTTTTCCTATTCTGAAAAAATCCCCTGTTTCTTATGGGGAATAGAAATAGGAATCTAGTCATTACTTAGATTAGATGAGTCATTAATTAGAAGCTGGGGAAGCTCAAGACAAAATGGCTATTTGTTTTGGTTACTGTTTGTGATGAAGACAAACAGCCCTAAAACTGATATTAATGAGATTAAGAAAAACTTTGGTTTACATGCAAATTATAGAGCTGGTGCATGCATTTGCGTCTTACTGTTTTTTAAAAATCTCAATTTAGAGAAGGACTACCTTTTAAAAAATTGTTGCATTACTGGATTATATGCAATTTATGCCTTGTTACAACAAAAAGCTGCTAGACTTGGTTTGGACTTGTTCCTGGCTTCACTTGACTTTTTTACATGTTTTGTGTTTCATATTCTCTCCTTACTATTGGCTTTTTGTCTTGCAGATATGACACTATACTAAGCTGGTATGCCATTCCATTCTTGTCTATGTAGTATGATGATATGACTTAGGTAACAAGGTTTAAAAAGCCTCATTTAATTTGCTCTGGGTTCTGGTCTGTGAAGGTTATGTTACTTTGGCTCTGGTGGAATGTCATGGTTATGCTATACATGGTCATAATTTGCATAGTAAAACTAGATTTTTGCTATTTGCTTCTGGAATCAAATTTTGGATGGCTACATGGCACTGAACAAACTCCTTAACTTTTCAAATAAAAGATTCTTGGTTTTATTTATTTGCATTAAGACTCACATTTTAATAATCTCATTGTGTATCATTCTAGATAAGAGGTAATATCTGGGAAAATAAAGTGTTCTAGTATGAAAATTGTTATTAAATGAGAATAGTTCCTCTATCTTCAGTCATGTTTTTGCAGTCCCTTCTGTTTCTGCTGTTTTCTGTCAGTTATCTTTTTTATTTATTAAATTTTTTTTTCCTTATTTATGGTACTAAATTTACTCCTGAAAAGTTATTTCAGCAAACTGAAACAATGGCAGCAAAATATGGTTCTAAATACATTTGTGTTACCTTTCTCAGACTTTTCTTATCTGAGAGAGTTAAGACATTAGGAAAGGGTCTTGATAAAAAGGGCCATATGTATTGAGAATGAAGGAAAAAAGTGAAATTTAATGCTATCATCATAAATAGCATACTCTAATCAGTCTCTCCTTTCACATGAATTTGAAAATCCTTCTTCTCTAGTAGTTGCTAAAGGCAATTATGCAAGAGCAAAACCACACAGCTACTGCTGAAAACTGCCAACAGATTCTGAAGTGTTTCAAACAATAATTTATTAAATTGCCTACGCACTTGTAATAACAGAGGACAGCAGGCTGATGAGAGTAAACAAAAAGCTTCCTGGGCAATGCACCTAACAAAACACAATAAGTTAATATTTCAGTGATAGTCTGCAGTCTATAGTTATGCTTGAGAGAATGCCTGCTTTCTTTTATTTCTCAATATTCCCTGAAGTATTAGCTACAAACTAGTGAAAAAATTCAGGGATTTTCATTATAATAGGATGATTTCATTTAAACTTCTGAATATATTTCAGCTGGTTGAACTAAAATCTATGATGTTTGAACCAATCATTTCCTCACCTTTGCAACAACAAGAATTATATCTTACCTGTGAGCAAAAGTGGATTTTATTCTATGAAATACTCTGGATTTATATTTTGGACACTCTGATGGCAAGAAGAACCATGTGAATTATTCCTGAACATTAAATTATGAATCACAGTTTCTTCTCCTTTTACATTAACACAGATCTGAATAGCTTTGATGAGTACAGGATGTTTATTCTTGATCCAAGTTAAAGCATCTGAAAACAAACCTTTGACTTAATATAGCTATTTTCCCAACTATAGGGTTGATATTGTATAATTTGGGCACATAATTTCAAAGCATGTGTTACAAATGAGGTAGCAAACACTGGTGACTTTCTTTTCCTTGTAGGAACTGAGTCCTTCAAAACTTTGCAAGTTCTTTTTCATGATAAGTTTAGTTTCATACATACCATACTACAAATTAGTAGCCATAATTAGAAAATATTGCTAATATTTTCATTAAAACCTGGCTTCTCTCCAAAACCAGACAGAGTTTCTAGAATGAACAAACCATGCCATGATCACATGTATTAGTTAGGAAAAGAAATGTAGCTCTTGATAGACTAATTTCAAAGTACTGATGATTCTGCATGTCTTATATAGAGGCTGGTAGCACCAAATCAAATTCCTTAACTTATTTTAATCTCAGATAAAAAGTAATTCTCATTATTTTCTTTCAACTTGACCTTTTCAGTCTAATTGCATTTTAATCTTCTACAATGCTGCCCTGGCAAATAAATTTTTTCCCTCTTTCTGTTCTTAATCACAATACTCCATGTTAGAGGACACACAGAATAAAATTCTTTTAACTGTATGAATGAATTAAAGATAAAATTTTAAAGAAGGGACTGTTGATACCTCAGCTTTAAAAGTAATACAGACACTCGGTTCCAGAGATGGATCATTAACAATGCCTGCTAAAACCCACAGGGATAGACAAGCTCTGCAGGTGCCTGAGGCTTCCAAAACACACAACATTTTGCTTCTGCACATGTCCAAATGTCTGAGCTACAACAGTGCTGAGCAGCCAAGAGAAACTGCCAGTTATATTTATCTACATGAAATCCTGAATTATTTACTAGAAATATATTCAGAGTGCCAAATTACTGTGAGACACCAGAGTGTTTGTTTTTTGAACAAAGACACTGTATATATGATATGTGTAAGGTACTGAAGTGCATGAAAGACAGTAAATGATATAAGTATGTGAAAAATTGTTAAACATTTCTCAGGGAAGGTAGGTTCATGTGTGTGTCTGTGTTTTCTGCCAAAATAAGAAGGGAATGTATTTCATATATAGCTGTTTGATACATTACTATGATGTTTATTGGTTGTTTCCTTGAAGATGTTCAGACAGCTGAGGAACTCCTTAAATTTTCTTTAATCTATTAGAAGATGATGGGTGCAAGACTGCTAAATTACGATGTAGTGAAACAAACTCAAGATAAAAATTGTTTTTTGTGGGTGTACAGTTTAGTCACTGGCAGAGTTAAACTAAAGAGATGGTCAAGACGATGAGTATCAGATGACTTAAACTCACGTAAAACTGAGAATGTTATGGAGGTAGAATAAGGGAAAGAACAATGTTCTTGTACCATCCAGTCTGCTGCTTTGCTTCCTTGTGCAGTTTCTACTATTTTTTTTCTCTTCCACTTGTCTTTCCTGACATAAAGATCAGCCCGAACAGGGAGGCACTATAACATAGAAAGTAAAGCAGATGGGTCCATACCCTGCACATAGTGCTGCCTGCTGGTGATAGCAGTATTTGGCAAGTAGGAGACTGTATGGGATGGCTGTGGCCAGGTGTTGACAATAAGAAGCAACAGGACTGGCCTCTGAGGAAAGAGCTGGGGCTATCCCATGCTGACATGGGGGGATTCAATTGGCCCCAAAGTCCCCCGACACTGCATGCAGCTGAGACCCACAGTCATATATGTGGTGCCTCTGGGAAAATATGCTTAAGAAAGGGCAGAAATGTCAGAGAGAAAGAGAAATGAGAAGGAAAAAAACAGGTGAGAAACAACTCTGGGAACAGCAAAGTCATGCATGGAGGGAGACACACTGCTGCAGACACCAGAGCAGATAGTGGCCTGCAGCCCATGGAGCCACCACATTGGAGCAGGGGAAAAGTGTGTTGAGAAAGGAGCAGCAGAGAGGATCCACTATGAACTGGCCACAGGCCCCATTCTTTATCTCTCTGCATCCTTCACTGAGGGGAAGAAAACAAGCTGTGAATGAAGGAATGAAGCTGAGCCTGTGAAGAGAGATGGAAGTGGAAGGAAAGTGTTTTTAAATTTATGCCTTAATTTCCCACCATCCAGATCGATTTCAATTCGTAAAGAATGAAATTAATTTTGCCCCAGTTGAGTCTGTTTTGCCAGTGATGGCAGCTGATATGTGATCTCCCTGATGTTATCTCATCCATGACCTTTTAATCTCATTTTCTTCCCTGACCTGCTGAGAAGGAGGGGTAGTGAGAAAGTACCTGGAGGGATGTTTGGCCATTAGTCAAAGTTAACCCAAAATAGAGGTACAAGTGTTCACCTACTGAAGCAATTGAGGATCTCAGGATCTCATTATCACTGCTCTCTGTTGAAAACAAAGCTGCAACGTGGGAAGTTAAGTACAGCATATTAAACCAAAGCTATTAAAATGAATGAGTTAAGCAAAAGCTTTGAACATTATGATTTTGGTTGGATTTGATCAACTCAGCACACCAATACTCTGTAGCATGCATTAAGCCTTGCAAAAATTATGTGTCTCTGTAAAGATAAATTCATAATTTACCCAAATTTAGCCTTCTACTTTCCACTTATATGTCACCTAAATGGTGTGCTGAATAACTCTCTTCCACCACTCCATCACTAATTAAATTCTCAACTTGCCTTTCTCCAGAATGGGCTGGAACTAACAGTGTCTGAACTATTTGGTGATTTTCTACAGTAAGAAACCTGGGCAAGAGCCAGATATTTTATTGTTCAGCCTATGCTTTGCTTTCCTGGATAAAATAGCTGAAGACTCTTCCCTGCAGACCTGATGCATGTGACAACAAAAATGTCTTTCCTGTCTCTCTCCCCTTTAGAGAGAGATCATTTAATGTTCAGTTATACCTTGCTATTCAAAATACTAATTAATACAACTAGGTTCTATAATTAAAACAGAAAGTTGAATTGTCCTGAGGGTTGGAGGTTTTATTTAGTTTAAAAGAAGTAGCTAAGACAGCTTGAGAAAAAGCAAAAATAATTAGTCTTATCCAGCTATTCATGTGATTCTTGATTACAGACTGCAGGCCTTGGTCTATTAAATTCTAGTTTTAAATTGAAAATTTGTATGAAGTGATGCTTCTATCTCAACTATATACATAGTGAAAAGAAGCAATAAACCTTTGTTCACTAAGTACTCTCTTTTGCACTCTAAGTGAAAGCATAGTCCTGACAGTGTGAGGGGTGTAATTCTACACAAGACCGTTTGAGGACCCCAAAAGTAGAAATGTCACCTTTGACACTGTAGTCTTGCAATTTCTGAACTGCTAATGAATGACTGAACCTGCTTCAAAAATGCTAACTATTTATTATTAAAGCACTGAGGCTGGTTTCATCTGGCTAAGAATTGTTCTGGTTCTGAAATCATTGTAGGGCTGGTCAAGAGACGGTGCTGAGAAGAGCAGAAATGAAGTTCCACCTAATTAATCATCATTGATGAGAGATTGAAAGCACCTGGCTCATCAAATATAACAGCTAGTTCTTATTCTAGCAAGCGTGACCACTCTTGTGTTTTCACATTAAGTAGCAAATTTGCAGCCACTTGGTGTTGTGTGTGGACCACGATATGGCTTCTAGTCTGGAAGGAGAATACAAAAGGTTTTACTAAGGTAAAAAGTATAACTCTATTCTTTCTGAGCTGCAGAAACAAAGAGAACAAGAGTGAGCTCCACTTTGCCTGGAGCAGGAAGGAACACCAGCCAGAATTATACTCTTGAGGGAGGTATAACATATGTCCATATGTCACATGTGGACAGATGTTACTTTGAGTACAGAACCACTGGTTCAATCATGGCTCTTACATGTTTAGCACTTCAGAAAATCAGGGAACTTATTTTTCTGCTCAACCAAGACTTTTAAAACCTGATGTTGTCACTCATTTACTCATTCTCAAGTCTTCAGCTTGATCAGAGTGATCAAGCACAGGAGGTTTTTACACGAAATTGTGTAAGTAAATTCAGAAACATTATTTTCATCCATTATGTAACCACTTCCTTCTGAGAGGCAGTCCATGCTCTCTCTGGTGTGATGGGTGAGGTACTCCCACACTGAATCACAATGGCTGGAAAAAATAGAAAAAAAATTTCTTGGGAGAGACAGTCTATCCAAAAGTCAAACCTGAGGAAACAGTCTATATCTTCCATGATATCAAAAGACATCAGACTATAGTTAAATTAGGAAAAATTAATATTTCTACTTTGGCAGACTGAAAGGTTTCAAAGTCACTTGTTCCACTTTCCATATAAAAATCCATCCTCTTTTGCAGCTTTGCAAAAAATGCTATTTATTTGTGAAAATTTTCCCTTGTGGAGAAAATGCATTTTCTTTAGACACAAAAGATAATTTATCAGAGATTTTATTTTTCAAGTAGAAAGCAGATATCTACATATATATTTTCTAACTGTGTATTTGATATATCCTGTGTTTATACACAGAGATCTTGCAATTGTTCATGAACACAATTAACTATTGAATCCTGTATTTCTTCTGCTGCCACATGCTATCTCCCAGTACAATCAGTATAGAAAGTCAGATGTCTTTGTGAGGTGATTTTGATTTTATAGAATCATAGATTTATAGACTCATTAAGGTTGAAGAAAACCTCAAAAGTTCCTGGGTCCAACCTTTGACCAAACATCACAATATCAACTAAACCGTAGCACTACATGACATATTGAATAATTTCTCGAGTTGATTATCTCTTCTCATTGCATATAAAGGACTTACACTCAATCACAGTGCATTCAAACATATTTGGAATTAGTCTACATCCCTATCCAATTAATTTGTCCCCATTTTTTCACTTCTCCACCTCAGGAAAAGAATAAAAGCATGCTAGGTTCGCTTAACACATGCAACTTGTCCTGACTTAGAGGATTCATACTGTAAGAATTTCAAAATTTCCAGTACAGGAGCTTTGTGATTTCAGTTTTCCTTCATTGTGTTAGAATTAGAATGACCTTTAGCTGCAATTAGATTCCCATAGATATGTTTAGATAATTTTCTAAAAGATGATTGACCAAATATTTAGATGGTGTCACAGACTGATGTTTAATGCAGAAGACTTTATAAGTGGTTCTTCACTTTTAAAGAGCTTTGTTAAAATACATCTTTAACCAAATCCCCCATTAAAAAAAAAAAAAAAAACACACGTGGAATAGTTTCTTTTTTTCTCCTGACAGTTATTCTTCTGGGGGGCCACAGGGCAGAAAAATCTCTGACAGAAGTATTTTCTTTGTTGAAGTAATCCTAACAGATTAATTTATTTGGCCATGAAGGTTGTTCTTTTTAGAGCACTTTAGAGCATAAGCAGAGCAATGAATGCTTGAAAGTGCGTGGAATTTGATTTACATTTTTAGAACAAAGAAACAAATGAAAATGTGACTATTGTCTTTATCTTCAGTGTTATTGTATGTGGTATCCTTCTATAATCTTCTCTTGTAATGATACTTAATAGCTGCCTTTGAGATATTAATGGAAATTGTCACAGGCAAGGGAGATATTACTGCATCTAATGAAGCAAAGGAGGACTGAAAGGAAAAAAGAACAATAAGTGAAATCTGAACAAATAAAAGAATTTAGCTTATTTCTGAAATTTAACCCTTTATAAGGATAATTGTAATAAAATCAAGCTAAGCAAATACAATTGCTATTTAACAGTACTCTCTTCATGAAAGCTTACAGACCAGTTATAGTACATAGATTTCGGATATAAGAATTTATGTGTATATGATTTGTCAGCCCTTAACACATCATTATCTCAATACTGCTATGAAATACATCCAATTTTTCATACACTGCACTAAATGAATCCTTTCTGACTGAAGATTATGCATGCTTCAAATAATTTATAACTAGAAGGATAAATAAAAAACATTTTATAAGTAAAAAGTATAATTTGGCTAGAAGATACAGCTCTTGTCAAAATACAAACATGGGCATCATATTTAAGCATATATCCCAGTATCTCTGCACTCATCTAATGTCTAGAAAAATTACTATTGCATAGCAAGCAGTTGTTCTGATCAGCTAAAAATGAAGCACATAAGATGAAGATGTAAAATATAAACGAATATCTTAATAAATATATTTGCATTTTGTAGCAAGCCTTCCACTATTGTTATCTTTCAGTAATGGAATGGTCAGTGAAAAACAAAAAATAACACCCAGGTAGAAGCTATTTGACTTCACAAAAATTTGTTCACTACTAGTTTTTCTGACTTATTTTTTTCACTACTTCTTTTTTGTTTTTCTTTTTTAAAGAAAAAATTTAAAACACTGTTCAGTTTTAGAAGATATTTTATTTAAATTACATTTAAAATTAAACCTAAATATATTGAATGCTATTTAACGACATATATTTAGTTAAAGAATAAAAAAATGAAAATTATATTAAATCTGTATGAAGCTCTAAGTTAGTTGCAATTAGCTTGAATAACTACAATTAATGGAAAAATTTATTTGGTATACTGAATGCCTGTTTTGCCATAGTTTTGAAGAAAGTAATGTAATGGATTTCACAAAAGTTTTTGACTTAATCCCTGAGAAAACCTTTTGTTGAAATGATTAATCTGGAAATAGTAATAATTTCTGCAGGTAAATCTTTGTTTTTCTGTGTTCAGTGTTTGTAATGAAATGGTCCAGAAATGCATGTAAGGTAAAAAAAAAAGAACCGAACCCCAGAAAGCAAGGAAAACCAGGTTGGTTTTTTTTGTTTGTTTGTATTTGATTTTTGTGCATATGTGTGTGGGGAATTTTTTCCTGCTTGTTTTTTTGTTATTGTGGGTTTTTTGTTTTGTTTTGTTGGGCTTTTTTTGTTTAGTTTTGTGGTTTTGATTTGTGTGTGTGTTTGTATATGCTTTTTTTGGTTCGTGGTTTGTTTTTTTTTTAAGCTGTGCATTTATTACAGAACAATCAGATCTATTACATCTGAAACCTTGAATTACAATGATTAAAAAAAAAGTAGCATTTCATTAAGACTGGTTCATTTTTTTAATATCCAAACAGAAAAACATGCTTGCGAATCCAAGCATCTTATATATACACTGTGTATGCAATGTTGTTTTACATATATAAAAATGTTATAACATGATTTTTATGTATTTTAATGGAATTGTAATTTTCAACCAGCTGGAATTTTAAAATATGAGCAGTCAAAAATCATTATTTAATCACTAAAAAAGGAAATTACCATGTGACTTTCTGACAGGAAAAATGAATTTACAGAATTGTGTTTATGAAATCTGCTGTCTGTTCAAATGTATGTACTTAGATATAAGATATCTGTTTAGAGTTAAAGAAATTCCAAACTTGTTCTAACACTATAATTATGAGGCTTATCAGCTGATAACATCAACAACACAAATATAAATCCAAGGAATAAGGGACCTGATATTATGTAATAAACAGCTATACATGCCTGCTGCAATTACGCTGATATGTGTGAACATAATCAACTTTCAGAGGCAGATGAAAATGTAGCTGGTTAGGCATGAGTGGGAAGAGCAGAAGTTTAAGAAAATGAAGCAAGATAAAAAAGATTAAAACAATATAATATGTTTCTCGATTTTCAGATGATTAATTCAAAATTCTGCTATTAAAATAATTAGCTAAAATCACCTTGATTTGAATATATGCTCAGCAATGTAACAATTGGACTGCTTCTGAGTCTAGAAGTGATATAATATTGAAATTAATAAAATAGCAAAGCACTTTCTTTTGCAGGATATTCACTTGCTGATAGATTCTCAGACAAAAGCTGAGTTTGGCCATTCACATGCAATGCTCTTAGATAAATTGTGCCATGTGTTCCTGTACAGAAGCCTGAGATTTCTACTTGAAATCTTAAGGGACATGTGTGAAGTGTGAACAGGAAATCCCTAGGGACTATCTATTGTGCTTAAAATTTTATACACATGATATGAAAAAAATGAAAATCCCAACTGCTTACATACCAAATTTTATATATATATATATATAAATCTTAAGCAATCATACTTTTTGTGGCTACTTTAATGTTTTCATCTTCTTTCCTGACTTTGAGTCATTTTGAAAGATAAAGATACCCTGAGCAACCTTGTACTCAGATGATTCCTAAGTCATTCTACTAAATATGAACTATAATTTTTGCTTGCAATTTGTAGCTGGCCAACATTTTCTGTATTAAGATTGTGACTTGTGAATTGAGCACTTGAAAATAGTGTTCTATTTAAATCACCTGTGCTACTGCAGAAGAAAGCAAAATATACATTTTCTTTGGGCTTTGGGGGGAGGTATTTGTTGACCCTAAAATAAGTTACAGAACATTCCCTTCATTTCCAGACTGTTAATGCTTATCCATGGCTTAAGTAAGAATACTTACATTTTCTCTTCAATTGTGAACATTACAAACAGAGATTAGTGGCCTTTCACTTCAGAGCTGTCAGAGTTAAAGTGACATGGAGCTATTAACATTCTGTTGCAAGTGGCCAGAAGCTTCCTCTGAGATTCCTCTGTTTTTTGTGTTTGAGATTTTTTCCCCTGTCTAAAGATCACTAAAGCCCTTAGTTTGTAATGTTTTCATGATGATCACCCATTCCCTTTTAACTTGGATCAGGCCCTGGCAGAGTATGTTCCAATTAGTGCTCCTTCGCAGCCCCAGATACTGTACACTTCAAAAAATCAGATTATTCCATATAAACTACTTTATGACGTTCCATATGAAAAACTTTGAAGGCAAGAATTAGAAGGCATCCAATATATCTGTGAGATGACCAGTTATAAAAGGAAATTATTATACAACACTGTTGTTGGATTTATACTCCACTACCTCAGGAGCTCACGAAAATACGCTATAAGTGCATGTCTCTAAATATGAAACAAAATTTAAAAAATAGGAGAAGAGATGGACAGGAATCTCAAGAAAGATTAAGCAAAGGTACCTATGCAGTGTTTATACTTGTGTTCTGTTACTTGTTACTTTTCACTTCTTTGGTACTGTATAGTTTCCTAGCTGTTTATAAAGTCCCTGAGAAAATGAAGACATCTTTCATTTACAGGGTTTTTCAAGACAGCTTCCAGAATCTCTGGATAAGATTTAACCTGTGAGAAAATTTGCCCATTTTATAGTAAGCACAAACAGCTATTCACATATTATAGAGACTTAGTGCAAATGGCCTCCATCGTGTGTGGAATGGAAAAGATTTTCCACTTTGCAAACTCTGGCAGGGAGCATTTTCACTGCTGTGAAGATGTGAGGTGAAACTTTGGGTCACTGAATACACTGAAGTTTTGATAACAACTTTAGGCAGCACCTCACGAAGTTTTATGAGTCGGGTATTAAAGACTACTTGTAGATATAAACCTGTGTGTTGCTATCCATTTGCACATCCTTTCACACTCTTTTACTTCTTATTCCACTCAGATATTTTCACCTTTGAATAATATTTCTTCTTATTTTCTTAAAATTTTATATCAAATGTTTCAATGTAGCTCTGTTTACTTAACTGCTCTCATAAATGCTATTAAAGTCATGTTGTTTTTTCTTGCAGTAGAGCTAAGCTTTGTGCTTTTAAAAGGCATAAAAATGTTCAGAGAAGGAGTAACTTCATATTACGTTCATCCATAATGTGACTATGAGAACCTAGTGACATTTACAATAGCAGTCATAGCGAGAAAAGAGAGGAAATAATTTTTTTTCCTATTAAAAACTAAATGGCTTTTTTCAGCTTGCAGAAGCAGCATTTCCCAACTCTTCATCATTCAGGAAATTATGGTTTTGGTTGCTTGTAGGTACCAGATTTTAGCGACCTTGAGCTAAAATCCTTGACTTTGATCAGCACTTTGATTTTCCAGTATTTTCCAATGCTGGATATGTCAGTAGCCATTTTACTACTTCTAACTTGCTTATAAAAAAAATAGACAGTCTGAAAAACCTTTTTAAAATACAAACAAGCACACAATTGGAGTATTTTCTTTAAAGTTTAAAACTCTTTAGGTACAAAGAACTTGACTGTAACCATGCAGAAATAATAATGATAGTTTTCCAATGCTTGTCTGCACTTAAAAAAAACCAAACTGGAATCAGTTTAACTGAACCTGAGAGAGACAGGCAAATCTATTCTAGCTAGTTAATTCATATAAACTCTTCAGAAGGTGTTATTATACTTTATAAATTAGGAGAGATATATGGAGATGAAAACTTAATGTAAAAACTGAGACTAGAACTCGGTCCTTATCGTGAAAGACACCACCAATGAATGGATTTGGATGCTGCATGCTCATGCCATGACATATTTGTAAAATAAAAAAAAAAAAATTAAGACATTTAAAAATTGTGCCTGAAACAGGACTGTCAAAAAAGCAAGACCAGCAACCACTTTGTTAAGGAATATACAGAAATCTTCATTTTAAATGAAAATGATCACAGCTTTGTATATACACATGGAAACTGCTTTTATAATTTTAACTATCTCTATAGACAGTTTCACTGACATTAAGATAAAGTTTTAAAACTATCTGAAAATATTTAAAATACATTCTAAACTTTAAAAATAAAATAATAATAAAATGTACTAAATACTAACTACTAAATAATTTTTTAAAAAACAAAAATAAAGACCCCCACCTCCCACAAACCTTTTGGGCTGATTTAACTGAAGTAGAAGAGACTTCCAGGTATAGCAGAATATGATTCACGTGAAACCTCAAGAGTCAGAAACAGAATGACATTCCCTCCTTCTAAAACTGTGGGGAAAGAGAGCAAGAAAAACAACAGCCCTCTCTGTAAATTATCATCTCTGATTACAGGAAGAAAAAAGAAAGAGGGAAGCACGAAGCATGTTGCAGTGTAACGAGCACTACCTGAGAGCTGCACTTCCCCGCACATGGCCTCATTCTGTACATAGTGAAATCAGTAACAAGGGTTCTTCTTGACTTGAGTGGATTCAAGATTTAGTTTATTGGCATTGCGCCCAAGAGGCATCATTGAAACTGTAAGAGCAAGGCCAGAGACTCCAGTGGGAATCCACACATTGACTGAAGCATGTCCTTAAGCAGATATCTGAGTCCCATAAAGTCAACAGATTTAAATATGTACTTTAAACCAAGAACATGCTTTGTTGAATCCTGGCCTTTGGCAATTATTTGAGACATCAAGTTTTACTTACTTTACAGCTAAGCTGTTAAAACATATTGAAAAAAACCATAATGTCAGTGATCATTTTTATTGATGTTTTTACATGAAAAAAAGGAATTCCTAAAAGTATAATTAATTAATAAAATGACAAGGATATACTTAGTTTTATCATAATAAGGATTTGCTCTTGTCATTGCTGGAAGCACAGCTACATGTAGTAAATTAAAAAAAAACAAACAAAAAACAAAACAAAGCATCAGGCTTAAACAAGTTGTAGAGATATATATAGGCCTTGCTCATAAAACTATAGTTTTAGGGATCCCTGTTCTGCAACAGGTGCAGGGCATCCTCACAGGCACTTGCAGAAACCTGAAGAGCTGTGAACTTTGTTCTGCAGAAAATGGAGGGAAACAAGTTTCTTTAAATATGGATACTGCAATTATGAAAAATTCTCAGAAATTTTGGCACTTCATAAATATCTAAATTAACTGGATTTGAAAGATATTAATGGTCTTATAAAACCAGAATATTTATCAATATAAATTTCAGATTCAAGAACTTCATTTTTATTATGAGTATCAAAAGGATTTTTACAGGCATATGTGTAGAGACAGGTATATACGTGAAGATGTAGATATATACTGGTTTTTAAATGTAGATATTTTTATTTTTTAAATTTTAAGTATCATTTAGAAAGACATAACAGTCTTTACTTTGGTACTGGTTGAACTCTTCATTCCCAATTTATTAAGTGGTGTATTTACACTCTTGATCTGTTCACAATCACTTGTGAATTGAACTTCAGTTCCATTAATGTGTCTGATAACTATGAAGACTGAAAAATCAGTCTACTTTTATAAAATTTGTAGCTAAAAAAGATTGTACTAGCCTTAATTATGAAATCCCCCTCACTGTTAAAAAATATATTCTCAAATAGGTTTTTGAGATACATAAATATGGGTATAAATAATGAGTAATTCTTTTTGAACTTGTTTAACAATACTTTCCCAAACTCCCCTGACTTCATAAAATACGAATTTCCATATTTAGATAAAATTACTTCTGGTCATTCTTTTTTAAAATTACATGTCTTTTAAGAATATTCTAGGGAGTTTCTAGGAATAGAAGTTGCTTGTTATTGTGAAAATGAGAATATTTTAGTTTTTTGTTTCAGTGTTCTTCCTTTGCTTAGCAAAGCTTCTTATTGTCCCCAGGAAGGGACAAAATTATTTGCTTAAAAAAGATTGTACTCTAATCCCTTTTCCTACAATATCCTTAAGTAATTTATAAGTGCTTATTTCAAACTGAGGAGTTTGACAGTGCCCCTAGTGAATCTTGATATACATGCCTTACAATTCATACACAAATGATACTACATGAAATATTCATTAGGAATACTCTAAATTATGTACCAAACAACGAGGGTACTGTCATTGTCACACTTTTCGTCTGGTAAATATCCCAGTGGGCACAATGAATTCACTTATATCTCACAAAGAGTTTCCCAACATGTTTCAATTATTTATCTTATGGCTACAATCTTCCATGTGCACATTCATGTTTTTGTTTTTCAGGCTTTTCTGAAACACACTCTCATATTCAGTAGAGTAAAATACCGAAAACCTACAAAGAAAAGCATTAGCTTATACTTATCCAAAGTGAAATACATTTCAAAGTAGTTTGTGTGTTTAGACTGCTTTGATATCTGGTCACAGCATAAACAGAATAGACTTCAAGAAGAAATTGTTAAGGGTTTTTAAAACCACCAGAAGATTTCCCCATTAACTTAAAGCAAAGCACACTGGTAAGAGAATGTAGGAAAATGGATCTCTACCAAGTTTACAACAGGCAGACATCATATGATGGTAAGAAGCAACAGGTCTGTCATGTGATGAGATGAATGGTGTCATTTGTAACTTCTTGAAATGCAGATGGGGAACACATGGCACTTCATTGACACATGATGCCAAATGACATTTATCACTTAAAATAAGTAGCTAGAATTCTCAGACGTAATAGACCCATTTGGAAAGTGCACAGAACAATGCTAACTTCTTACAAATATTTAACATATTCTGACATGTCACATTTCATTATTCAGTAATGTAAACTAGCATAAACCTAGTTTTTTAAAAGAAATTTAATAAAAACTTAAATTCCTCTACCCACACTTTTTAGTGCCTTAAGCTACCTTTAAAGCAGAGATGGCTTGCAGGTACATTATGCAGGCACTGAGGATCCTGTATGACAGAAGAGAGAAGGCCTGTAAGAAGCAGCTTTTCTAATTTACATTTCTCTTCACCCAATATATTAAATATTAAAAAAAAGCAAGGACAGGCTTGAACCTGCCTGGGCTGATGACAAAGCTAAGGAGAGAATATAGACCATATAACACTATAATACCAAAAGAAAGTTCCATTTTCATTCTCTGGTTTACCAGGGGTTCCAGGGGACATGGTGACTCAAATGGTGCCCCTCCCCAGCTTGGTTAGGCAACCTGCTCCACAGCTGGTTGTCCTCACTGTTGATACAACTGTGTAAGCACATCAGGATTTTAAAAATCCTGTTTATTTTCAATGAAAGAGAAGGACATGTCAAACCAGGAGTATCTTCCCACTGCAACACCCTGAACAGAAGTTCAGGTACCACAGTTGTGGTGAAAAAACCCATAAAAACAGAGCAGCCAGAAATGGGAAGTGATTTTCATTGCAAAGCTTGTACTTTGCAAGCTGCATAATTTAACATAACACTGCATGCAGAGTTTATGAATGTTAAATTTTGAAAATATCAGAAAAAAACATGGCTTTTTAAATATTGAAAGTGAGGGAAAAAACCCTTTCTTGTATAATTTGTTATTCTATAGTTCCAACAGCATTGCAGGATATATTTTATCTGATGTATAAAAACACCCTCTGTGTAAAAAGACATTAATTTTTGTGTTTTTAAGAACATGATTATTATTTCTCCTTTTCTGATTGTTCTACATGGAGAAAAACCCCTAAATTATAGATTTTTATTTTCTTTATTGCAACTACTAGTTCTCAAAATTCAGAACTAGTATTAAAAAAAAATTATTTTATCATTCTTGCTAGCAATTAGTTTAGCTTTAAAAGCACTATTCACAAATAGAATACTATAGGGAGTTCTGGAAACATGTAACAAAAATTATATTAATAAAAAACATAAATCCAAAGTCTGTAGAAACTCTAGTTAGTATAATCAATTTTTAAAAAGTCTAAAAATAAATTATGTAGATATATCTGTGTGACTACTAACCTTTTGTGATTCATAGACTCTTGGGTGCTTAAATTTCCCTAAAGAGAATTACATATACATACTTTGTAACGACATTTTGTGGACATTTCAAAGTAATATATTTATTGAGAAGAAAAAAGCTGAAAACTTTGAGTTTAGGGATATTGGCATTTTCTTTCCAAGTCTTTTCAAATTGAATAAAAGACATGTTTAGTAAGAGACACTCCTGACCTTCATGCAAATGGAGAACAGGCAATATATAATTTGTTTCTAAGATATAGCTGAAAAGAAATCACATTTTATTAACAAACTCTGTTAACAAAATCTGTGTTTGCAGATTCTCTCTTTCAAATATTACTTTTACCTTCATTCAATATCCCCATTAGAAAGATAAGACGTCTCAAGAAGGTAAGTGATATAAAAAAGGATTTGTTGCCTCTTTCAGTACTCCCTTTTATTTGAAACTAGTTTTTCCCTCTTGCAGCATCCTGCCAAAGCACCTTGGCATTGTATGTTTACTTGAAAGAAGGGGCAAAAAAATGCAATTAAATTCAGGTGGAAATGCTCCCTTTTATGTAACACTTTACTGCTTGACCCACATTGCAGCTATTGATCAGCTTGTCTAAGTTCAAGCTTAAAGTTATGCTATGACATGACACTTTTATAAAGCTATTTCCTAGATTATTAAAACCTGCAAAAAGGAGATTGTAATGCAGAGGATGAGTGTTTTTCTTAGGTAAAACAATGTTATGAATGCAATTGTGTGGATCTTTTTTTTTTTAAAGAAACAGCTAATTATTTAATATTAGATTGGATTCGTGTGTATGTGCATATAAAACTATTAATAAACCCTCTGTTATAAACTCCACCTACTTTCACCAACTGGTGACAAAGAATTCTGGGTTGTGTAACCATTTATGTTACTGATTTCCTAAGAAACTTTGTGAGTAGGCTGATGTAAAAATCATCTTTAGCCTGGTGCTTTTTTCCTCTGACAGAGGGCACGGTGGTCTACAGAGTTCATTTGTAGCCCTAAACAAAAGGTATGTGGGTAGCTTCTGGAGGGTCCTACTTTAGTTTGGTGATAGTGCCAGCTTAGGCAGTGCCACTCATTTCTGTTCCCATTTTATCCCTTACTACCACAAGCAAAATGTTTGCAAATTTGCACAGCAGATTGTTAGACTGGTCCAGTTTTGGTTTTGAATTCCATTTCTCTAGTTTCCTAGTAGCATTCTCCACCAACACAGTGCAGCCACTGCCACTCAGAAGCACAGTTAGCCATGTTTCTTGGGGTAATTGCTGAGTGATTAAAGTAGTTAAGTGTAAAATTTATATTTTAATGGAAAGTGTCATACCACTAGCCCCAAAAAATTCTTCCAATTCTGTTAGTGGAGCACTTCTGAGTCCCTCAGGGGACATGATCTTAGAGAAGACAATTAAGTGATTTATTTTGAATATCCATTTAAACGAATAACAAGAACCCTGGAATGGATTGATTTCAGTCCGCCATGCCATTGGTAAGGATAAGTGATGCTGTTCAATAGATCATGTTTCTTGGGGTCCCTTACAACCTGGCCTGGAACACTTCCAGGAACTGGGTATCCACAACTTCTCTGGCCAACCTGTTCCAGTGCCTCACCAACCTCTGAGTAAAGAATTTCTCCCTAATATCTAATCTAAACATGCTCTCTTTCAGGTTAAAATCATTGCCCCTTCTCCTCTCAGTGTCTGTATAAAAAATCCCTCTCCCTCTTTTTTCATAAGCTCCTTTAAGGTAGTGAAAGCCTGCAATGAGGAATGAGGTCTCATTGCAGCCTTCTCTTTTCCAGGCTGGACAACCCCAACTCTCCTAGCCTGTCTTCTAAGAGAGATGCTTCAGGCCTCTGATCATCTTTGTGGCCCCTTCTCTGCTCTAACAGATCCTTGTTCAGAAGCTAGATTTGGATGCAGCCCTCCAGGTCTCACAAGGACAAGTAGTGGGGTAGAGTCATCTCCCTCATCCTGTTGGCCACACCTCCTCTAAATGTGGTAGGCCTTCTGGGGAGTATGCACACAGGACTGGTTCATGCTCACCTTTCAATCCACAGGACCCCCTGAGTCCTTCTTGGCAGGGCTTCTCTCCACGACTTCTCATAGTCTGTACTCATGTCTGGGATTTTCCTGACACAAGTGTAGCAATTTACACTTAGACTTGGTGAACTTCATGAGGTTCTACGATTTCTTAAGTCTGTCTAGGATCATCTGCATGCCATGCCATCCTTCTTTTGTGTCAACTGAACAGTTTGGCTTCATGCTATTTACAAACTTGCTGGGGGTGCACTCATTCCCATGCTCTATGTCACTGATGAATGACGATATTTAAGAATACTGTGCCCAGCACAAGAGCCCTGAGGGACATCACTCATCATGAGCTGTCACTTGAACATAAAGTCATTGACTACATTCTTTGTCCATCCAGCCCACTGCTGTTCCATTGAATACTCCATTCATCAAATCCATGTCTCTCCAATTTGGAGATAAGGATATAATTTGAAATAATAACAAAGGACTTATAGAAGTGTATGTAATGGCATCAGTTGATCTATCCTTGTCTCCCACTAAAAGACCACCAGATTGGTCAGGCATGATTTGTCCCCAGTAAAGCAGTGCTGGCTGTCTTGGATCACCTTGTCTTTTATATGCCTTAGAATATCTTCTAGGAGGATCTGCTTCACGGTCTTCCTAGCTGAGCATCACTGGTCCATAGTTCCCTTGATCTTCCATTCTCCACTTTTTAAAAATAGCAGCAACATTTCTTTTCTCTCAGTCACCTGAGACTTCACCTGACCACCATGATTTTTCAATATGAGGGAGTGGCTTGGCAACAACATCAGCCAGTTCCCTCAGGAGTGCATGTCCTCCAATCCCATTGTGACTGCCCAGTTTCATCAGCTGATCCTGAAAGTACGGCTTGTTTACAGTGGGAAGGACTTCACTCCCCCCAGATGTCTGGGGACATCTTTCCACACTTGACAAGTGTGGAAAGCCTGGCTGCCAGTGAAGACTGAGGTGAAAAACTCAATGAGTAACACAGCCTCTTTCATATTGATCACCAGCAGTTCACCCCTGCTTATTAGAGGAATACACTCTCCTTGGCCTTTCTTTTCTGACTATGAACTTATAGAATCTTTTTTTGTTCATGTCCCTTTCCAAGTAATTGCCGAGCTTTGCCTTGGCTTTTCTGACCTCTTCCCTACATGTTCAAACCATATCCCTGTACTGCCCTGGGGGTCACCTCTCCCTGCTTCCACTGCCTGTGCATTTCTTTCTTCTTAGTTTAAAGGAGCAGATCTTTGCTCAGCCATGCCCATTTCTGACCTGCCTTGCTCAGGTCCTACATGTTCTCCCACACCTAAACATTATGATGTGATCATATTTTGTAAATTAAAACTTATTTTATTTTGTTTTATTTTATTTTTGGAACAACGAAGTCTAAGAACTATGAAAATAACTACAACCAAAAGTTCAAGGAAAAAGGATCTACTGCTTTCACACATCTTTTGGGCCCAGTCTTGCACATTGTACTTGAATGAAATTGCCCATCACAGGACAAAACTCTCTAACGTCAACAAAGTTAACCTGCTTGACATCTTTTCAGACAAAATCTGACTTAAAAGTCAACCGATTTCAGTCCTTAAACAGAACAACTGCTTCCTTCACCTGATTTCAAGAGGAACTTTGCCAGCAAAAAACCTGCACAAGTGGCCCCATTGTGTCTACTCGCCCTTGAATGATTGCTGCTTAGCAGTTTCACTTAAGAAAACTGTGCATAATCGAAGTTAGACAATGGGAAAAACAATGAATATGAATGACTCTTGGATCTCTGAGAGCCTTTATTATGCTGCCACCAATGTACACAAGAAAGGAGCTATATATGGGACCATATGAGGTGATCAAAACATTAACCAGACATTGTAACCATTTTTCAATATTCTCAGCCCCGAGTGTGTGTTTGAAAGAAATGTGCTACTTGGAGCAAAGCCATTTTTTAGTGTGCATGCCCTGTATCTTTGCTTACTCATGGCGGTGGTGGTGACAGAAGTGCTGACGCTGGTCCTAGAAACAGCACTAGAAATACCTCCCTCTCCCTTCCTTGCATTCAAAGCTAACCCAGAGACCTGTGAAAGAGAGATGTGTACTTTTATAGCAGCTTATTTGTCCAGAAACTAGCACTGAAATGCATAATTTTATGGTTAGCTTTCCTAAAAGTACACTTTAAATGATAATTAAGTCATAAATATTTGAGGGCCAGGTTGTGATACTGCTCCTTGCCATGACAGACGGCGCAGCCGAGGCTGTGTGCGCCCTGCTCCTGAGGGGCACGACTGTGCCTGGGCTCTCCCAGGAGGGACCCCAGCTGGCTGGGAGCCCAACCCTAAGGGGTTGCAGTCCTTTGTTGTGCCCCTCTGGGGTGCCTCACTTTTCCTGAGCTCTCTGAGCATGCCGTGAGCTAGGCTGTAAACTCTCACCCTGGCTATGCTGCAGATCTACCTGCTCCCTGGTGCTGCAGACAACTCAGCGTTTGAACCCACAGCCAGCCAAGTGTACTGCCCCAGCTCAGGGCTGCGTGCATCCCTGCTTCCATTGGGAAAATCATCGTTATTCACACATCTTAAACTCCCACAAATCATGTTATTTACAGGGTGATATTTATTTGTAGCTGTTTCATGAGGTATAATGTGCTACAAAGCACAGCTATGTTTGTGTCTATATGCCTGTCTGCCTGTGTACGTATAAAAATCAAAGTATTAAAATCCTTTCTGGTAAATATTTGAGATTATTTTCAATCCATTAACTGAATCAGAAATACCTTTAAAAATAAATAACAGTTTTCTGTAAGGACAGTTACTAAGTGGGTAATTATTGGAGGCATACTACACAGTATACTTGGTGATATCTGAGTCAGGTTTATTAAGAATGCTATTTGTTAGGCAGTCTTTATAAACACAGAATGCCTTAGCTGCCGACCTGCTAATTGCTAGGTCATGTATCTAGTTGTTAGTCAGGGTGATTTTCTTTCAGGTGATCTGTACAAAATAACTGTTCATGAGATCTAATAAGACCAAAAAACTTGTGAAATGACCTTAAATCAGAAAAGACTGTATATCACCAGGCCATGTGGGTACTTTGAGGTACTGCTTTCAAAAATAGGACTAAATAAATAATTGACTGATACTACTACTGCAACTACTACTACTGATAATGATAATCATCATTAATGATAAACCTGATACATCCTTTACTGTGTGTTAGTCACAGTCTCATTATTTATAGAGATATTTTTGCTATGGTTTGACAAGGATTAGGAGGCAATTAAATACATGGATAAGTGACTACTGACACTGTTGATTGCATAGGCAGAAAATCCACAGCAACCCAATTGCAAGCAGAAAATCCACAGAAAAATTACCAAATTTTTTTCCACTTTGCTCCAAATTAAAAGAGAAGCTGTGAAAAAGTGTGGCTGTGAGAAAATCTAACCATTTTCATGATGGTCAGTGGCACAGTCTCTGAGAAGTTTTTCGTGTATTGCCATGCCTCAATTATTTTTTCCCCATAACACTCTTTTGATAATAAAATTTAGGAGGAGTAACTGGGCATATCAAGACACATTTAGTCTGGTGCAGTACATATGAGACACTCTCTGCTCTTTTTCCAACATAGCAGGAGCCTGTGCCCCAGGCTAGGCATGTAAGTCTCTCAGCTTGGCACAAAGAAGTACAGCATCCAAGACCCGTGACAACTTGCCTATTTACCTTTTCTCACTCATTCACAAACCCATATCTTAGAACGCATTCCATGGCCCTTTTTTTGAGTTTAGTGCAAAGTCTCTCATTTTAACACTGTTAGTGTAGGCAGAGAGAAACTAACAGTGAAAAAATGGAAGTTGGATGAGGATGAAAAGTCAATTGATTCTGTAAACAGAAAACCAGGACAAGGGCCACAACACTCAAAATGTTAGCTCACGCAGTTGAAATAAACTTTTTCATCAAATTATTCAAATATGCTGAAATTTATTGTAATATGATGACTAGCTACTGAATATAGACATTATTAGAACTTATATTTAGGTCTTATTTTTAATTTTCTGATCTGATTGTATCAGTGTGTCAGGGATACATCAAAAGCACCACACTGATGTCAGAAGGAAAACATACCATTTTTTGTGGGATCTCAAATTGACAATAGAGAAAATATCAGTGCAAATGAAAATATAAATGGAAAATTAACATAGTTCAGGGTCTTGTAGCACATATGCTGTAAAATTAACTTATAAAGCCATTTCAGGAGTGACCTATATATCAAGCCAAGTACAGCTCTAAAAGCTTCCACCTAATCCCTTACAGGGAAGCCAGAGTAGTTGGCATTTTACAACAGTCACTACATGGTATTATTGGCAGCAGTTGTACAAGCAGCACATATTAGACTAATTACCATTAAACTATATTAGTTTCTGCTGATTTCCTGGCTAAAAGTTCAGAAGATCTTACCTTTTTCCATGTGATGTGCTTGCCAGGTTTTACAGAATTCTCAGGACTTCATGAGTAATATAACACCTTGTGTGATGTAATTTCAATGCAGCAATTGTTAATCACAGAAATGATCCTCAACCTGGCTCTGATCTAAGAAACTTTTGTGAATGCCACTTTGCCCTTGCCCACCTGTTTTATGTTTCTCCTCCTCCCCTTATCTACCTTTTCCACACAACAAGACAATCCAAAGTGTGGGCCATTTAAGTGTCACCAGGTCTGCAAGGTTCGAAAAGCTCTGCCAGTTAACATAAAACAAAATCACTGTTGGTTCCATGGAATCACATTTCTCCACCACAAAGAAAAATGAGAGGACAGGAAAGGTAGCTTTAGAGTGGGGGTTTCAATGAGGACACTTTGTGAATGTGAATGGAAACTCTACGTTCTTTGTTATTTTAACAGGCTGTGTCTGTTCTCCTTGAAAGAAATTGTATAAGAGAAGATTGGATTAAGTAGTTTTTATTTTATTTCAATGCACTTGTGCACTTTTACAAAGATCAACTTACTTAGCCATGTAATAAACTCTTGTTTTACAATAGTAGTAGTGCATATTATACTACTGCAGGTATCTGTAAAGGAGGGAATCAGAGCAGGGAAACAAAACATTTGTTTCTTTGGTGAATGAAGCATATATCATTACCTTCAGTCAGTATGTCAGATATAACTTGAACCTTTGCAAACCAGTCAGAACAATGCTCAGGTGCCAGTTAATCAGCTTTGAGCAATTGTACCTATTCATATCACTACCTAATTCTTTACAATTAAACATTTGATAGGTCACTGTTTATGATAAAAATCCTGAAATTTTCTTAGAACAAAAACCATTTTTGATCTACCTAATGTATAACAAAATCTACCTTTTAGTGATTAAACACCTCCTCATTAGAGACATTTGCAATTTTGCACAGATGTAATCTGCAGAAAAAGCTATAAATACTTTAAAATATGAAAATCGTCTGTATTGTTACTAAATTGTGAAAATTTACATCCTGTAAAGAACTCCTTTAATCTTTCACCAAATTAAAAAACCTTTATTAAAGCTTTTGCTACTTTAAATTTTCTACTGTGTTCCTTGTATTTCTGGCTCTGTCGGAACTGGTTCCATTAGAAACAGGCTATTCAGTTATCATTTCTAGTTGCAAATGAATTTTACCAGTGTGATGTATTGGATATAAAGTATAATGAAAGAAAGTGGCCAAGAAACTAAATAGATGTCAGTACTATAAGGAGCTTAGAGAAAATAGATATATTTTAAAGAAAAAGAGAAAAGGTTTAATAAGTCTTATCAATGTCCCATTTTAGAAAGATGAATAATGTTTTCAGGTTTTCAGTTATATATCCTTTGCTACATAGTTTTGTTTTTTTTTTTTTATATTTTTTTAAATTCATTTTTTAAGTGTTTTTTTTTCCTGAAAATAAAACTCTTTCCTTTGGAATCAGAAATATCTACAGAATTTTAACCTTTTCAAATAAACACTAAGAACTGTCTAATACTGTTTAATTAATTATCTTTGAAAATACAGAACATTTAAATCTAATTGAGTTTCACTGAATATATTCTGAACCATCCACAAGAATGTTATCATACAAAAAGTTGCTCATATAATTACCATACAAGAATTGATTAATAAAATAAGAATGAGAAATGCTAGGAAGATATTTAAAAGATTGTTGTATCAGGCAAAATGATGTCACTGTGAATAGGAAAAGGAAAGAAAAGGAGCAAAAGTCTTGCACTTTACAGGAAAAAACATAAAAGGAAGTTAATTTGGTCTTCCATTAAATGTGAGTTCTTCTGTGGAAGATAAACCACATGCAAATATTGATTGAAAATACCTTACCTGAAAATGAATCTAGAAAAAAAAATAGTATCAAATAACATTAATCATGACAAATTTGCAGAGAATTTAATTATTAGGTGTTATTAGAAGAGGGATTCTCACTGTTGAGGTGTTCTAGAAAGATAAGGTATTATATAATTTTATGAAAAATGTATTTGGGAAAATTTTCCAGCATAATAATGGGTATTTTGAGAAATTCACATACTGTGGAGAAGTATATATTCTGGATTCTATGGCTGAAGATGGATTAAATGTTTGTTCATGGTAAAGCACCAGACTTTATATGTTTACTTCCAGGAAGATGCAGCACAGGAGAAACATCCATATGCATTTCTCCACCTTTCTGGGCATCTGCTGTAGTTCTGTCATTTCACTCTTAATCTGAAATGTGTTGTCGAGAATACCAATGTGCACAAGTTGGTCAGAGAAGCCTTTTATGGATTTCATAAAAATCAGTTTAGTTGCTAACAAAAAAACCTTGCCATAGCAGGTTAATTCTAGTATAATTCATTTATCATATTTAATTTTGAAAATTTCCAAAGTTTTACAATAAATTAAAAGATTTGAAATTATTAGTAAAAACATTTACATATTCATACAATACAAAAGATATGTAATACATATGAAATATTTTAAGGATGTGTTAGTTTTATGAGTAGAAAAAACTGTCACAAAAATCATGACAAATTATTTAAAAAGTCATTAGTGGATTAGAACCTGTTAATGTATTTGAGGCCATAAGAGGAGAAAGTATAACTAAGCATTTGACTGTCTAAGGCTATAGCTAGGTTTTTATTTCTTAAAAAAAGTACATAGTGATGAGACTTAATAGAGAGACCATTCACTGATCAGTTACAACATGATTTTTTTTTCCTGTTAATTTCTACAATTTCTTGTCTTTTAGTTGTGTTTCCCTTTCTGTGTGTTCTTGGTAAACTCAGATATTTGTTTGATATTTTAGAATCATTTGCCTGTTCCTGTTAAGGCATTCCTTGCCACAAGAGCCCAGGCTACTGGTAGAACATTTTGCCACTACTGTTCTTACGAAATATAATTTGCGTCACTTTCAAACTCTTATTTTGTTGGCCTCATTTTCTAATTTAGGGTTTGGACAAGAGTTTTGAAGGGTGTGTGTGAGCAGTGCTATTCTGAGCCTCTATTAATTTCAAGGTTGAATGTACTGTAGAAGTAGTTATTTAGTGTCTGATGCTTTTGTCTCCACTTTCATGTTTCAAAATGGTGTTAGATATATTCTCATATATGAGTACACAAAAGAGAAACGTGGCTTACCACTGTTGAAAGATAAACTGATAAATTGAATGAAAGGGAATAAAATCATCTGATGGTAGAGGAAAAAAAAAAGGAATTTTAAGGAGAAATAAGAGGGAAGCTTTATTTTCTGTAGCAGTTAGTCTTAGTTGGCATTTTTAAAAAGTGTCCTAAAACTTCACAAAACATTTATTTAATTTCCACTTAGATAAGTTTTGCCATCCTTTTACACTAAATGGTTATGACACTGTGTAAATAAGGCTAATAAAATCAGCATAAATAAGCTGAAGAATTCTTCATTAAATAAACATAAGATATGCAACTCTCTAAAGCCATTTCTAGTGATACTCAACTAACAGATGATAATTTCTATTTATTTCTCATCTCTTCCAGTTAGATCCATGTGCCTAGGCAGAAGACCAATCCCACCCTTCATCTCCTAATTTCTTCTAGCAGTGTTCTGCAATTTAATTTAGTATTTTTTTAATAGTTTTATCATGAAGTACTGCAACCAGCTGCAGCCATTCTCTCATATTGCAGCCTGTTCAGGTGACACAGCATCTGTGGAGCCTGGACAGACAATATTAGGAGCATGAAGCTGCAAAGTAAAAGGGCATATTTTTGTCCTATGTCTGCTGTCTATGTCCCATTGATAGTAGAGAGTCTTTCAAATGGGTGATTGCAACAGTTCAGAGTATTGAACTCTGCTTTGCCTGTGGTCCTCCAAGGAGTTTCTTAGACCCTAGTGTTTACTGGTTTGAACCTGGATGCTTTACTGATTTGACACACATGCAGTTGAAGTTTTTCTTGAATATATGGTTCAGGATTAGCCTTAATATTAAGAATCCGCATAATGAACTGTAACAAAGAAATGCTGGCTTTGTCAACCTTGCACAGCTGTACTTTGCATCAGCCAAACAATAAAACAGTCCCTGTTGCCTGGTATTTATGTGCTGAGTGATGTCTGTCTGCCAATTATAGTGAGTGATGTGGTCATAAGTGGCGGCTGCAACTGGTGTTTAACGGAGCAGCCGCATAAAAGAAAAAAACACCATTCCTCATATATGTATTGATAACATTTTTTTCTGAATCAAGCTAATGTAGGGGGCACATGATTATTTTTTTTTTAAGTACAACAGCTTGTTTCCAGTTTTTAGCATGTACTCCCAGATCTCTAACCTTGTTGGGTTTAAGGAAAATAAGGATAAAAAAGTTCAAAAATAACTTATTTGTTGCTGATTTCTGGATCAAACTGTTCATAAGCCCAGAGGAGATTTGACTTTTCAGTTTTAGATATTTATACATATTTATGGCATGGGAATGAAGATGATATGGGAAAAAAGAACACTTCCCCTTTGTACCCTGTTTTCCCCAGAAGCCTTATGGCACTTGCCGTAAAAGACCTTTTTTATTTTTAAATAGAAGTACAAAGTCTGTAATTGCCATAAAAGACCTTTTTTATTTGTAAATAGAAGTACAAAGTCTGTAATTCTGTATTGCACATAGTGTGATACAGTTTGGTGAGTGACTTTAACCACTGAATTTAGAAATATTTTCCCAATTGTCATTTCACAGGGTAGAAAAAAATACTGCAAGTTGAAGTACTGTTTCTTTCTCCAATTTAATTTCACTAAAACTCAGAGATAAGGTTGTACTCTGCTGTTTTCCAGACTGTCATGGAAGTCTTTCTCAAAAAATGCTTCAAAAACTGACATTAAAGATGGCAAAAAAAATACACCATCTTTCAATTGTTTTTAGTTTTATGTTATTATTTCAATCTCTCTCTTGTACAGGTGCATCATTGTGCACAGATGTTTTTCAGGCCTTGGCAAGAACGGTTGTAGAAAATAAAAATATTTGCTGGCTTTACTTAAACAAGAGATTTTATTTCTTTGTATTTATTCCATCTACATGAGAGCACACAGGTCCACACTGCCTTCATCACAGGAATCTGGCACAGGCAACTGCTGTCAACTAACAGCCAAACATTTTGTGTAGACTACTACTGCTGATAGCAGTTTTCATTGGCAGTGAATTTGTCCCCAGTCCAAAGTCTGCCACCTTCTTCCTTATATTGTGTCTATTAACCCCATCTTGAGACTCCTGACTCTTCTCAATTAAACATATATAACAACATAGAAAACTAAACTCCTTTCATTTGCAGAAGCTCAGCTCTGCCTAAGACGACTTCACTTTTATTATTACTTCAAATAGAAAGTAGCCCTTGGCTGTAAGAGTTTTCTGTTGTTGTAGCTATTGGAAAAAAGATTTGAACGTGAGCATCACTTGTCCGGATCAGATCAGACCACCAAGATCTCTGGCTGGCACAAAAATAGGTGAGGGAAAAACAAATTAACAAATCCTTTTGGAATAAAATAAGTCTTCAAGCCATCTTCATTCACTTTTGAGAATGAGAAGAAATAATTTGTTATTAGACTGCTCTCTCCCTGTAGTGTCGAACTTGAGACCTGGGCCCCCACCTTGAAGTGTTGCCTCTACCTTGTGAAATCAAGCTGTCTACACATTTAGCACAATTTTTGCAACACAGGAAACTTGTTTAAATTCTAGAAGTATATCTCTTCTTCTTCTTTTAAATGTACAATGATTACTGCCTCTCTTTCCAAATGGCCTCTGCGGTTGAAAGTCTATTTCTGTAAAATAGGGAGCATTGATACAATTTCTTCCTGCACACTGGGATATACTCAGTGAGGTGCTCATCTCACCTGTAATTATTTTGGGAGGGATTATTTTTGGGACTGAGTCTGCAGGACAATTCATATAGAGTATATATGAATGTCTTGAGATTCGGGAACCTAGTAAAGAACATTCAGAAATGCTCAGTTTTATACATGAATGGTGAATAGTAATTAGTTTCTCAGTGTTAGTGAAGGACGACAAAACTCAGAAATCCTAGTTTATGTGTGAGCATGTTTACCCTGAATCCTAAAACCTGTGAAATTTTTATTGCTAACTTTTCTGAAGCCAGGACTTCATACATTCAGGATGGGGAGCAAATTGTTCTCAGATATGCACTTTGTTTTTTTCTATACAGAACAGAGAAAAAAATCTGTCGTTTCTAACTTACCACAGAAAAAAACTTCAACAGATGCACTATCACACGTCTTAGTTGTTTGCTGCCCCTACTTTTATATTCACTGGTTTTCCCAGCAATTTCTTTTTCAGACAAAGGACAGAGGGACCTTTAAACATCACATCTCTTGAGGCATCAGAGCTTGACGTCAGTGATGTCTACAGTACCAAAAGAAGCTAAACTGGAGAAGTACAAATCTGAGTGACAACAATTTTTGAATAATCTATTTAATTGTTTAAACTCACCTAGGCTTGGAATTTCAGTTTCTAGTTTCCATTTCCCATAAGGGTTTGCTTTTCTATTGTTTGTGACACTGAGGCACCAAGGGTTATGAGAAAGGATGAGTCAGTTTATATCCCCATCTCAGGTTTCCTCCCCTCTCAACTGGCTCGTCCAATATAATTATGTATTAGGCAACTTTATGTGGGATTACAGCTGTCATTAACTCTAATGATTCCATGGCAAATATTTGCAAATCACAGAGAATCACATACATAATTTGACAATATAACATTTATAATAAGATATTTAAGTCTGTTCTTGGTAATTTAGTATATACTTATATCCAAAACACAAATAAGTGATCTGAAAAAGATGATCTATGCAGTCCTATTTTCAAGGTCACTCACCCTAATGTAAATGTAATCATTTTACTATAGAATTGAATGCATATTTTACTTCAACTTGAGTTTGTAAGATATATCACCTATTAATATATTTATAGAATACATTCATGTGAGAAATTTAACCTCTAAAGCTTTCTTCTTCTGAATGATGAAATATAGACCCAAGATTTTATTAAGCAGAATTTGTTAACCCAGTTTCAAAAATTAACATTACTTTAAAATTAATTTATGCAGTAATTAATTCCTTAATGTAAATATAATGATTTCACAGGATTTACCCATTGATTACAATAATGTATTTCTTCCTGTATTTCAAAAATCCACATATATTTTAAATCCATAGATATCTTAAGTGATATGTATCCACACCTAAAAAGAGTGAAACTGTGTATTTTTTTCAGTAAATGTTTAGAAATTAAAGACTAACACAACTGTTTTGTGTCTACAGAATCCAACTAATACTAAACTAAGATTCCAAATTTACAGACTCTGGTCTGCAAACAAAAGTCATGAAAGGCTTTTCTTATTGCAGAACACAAAAGTCTAAGAAAGTAATTATCTATCTATCTATCTATCTATCTATCTATCTATCTATCTATCTATCTATCCTCAAACCAGAAATATTAGTTAGGAATGAATATTCAAAGCCGAATATTTTGTCTTTCACAACTTAAAAATATTTGTAGTTAGCAATAGTGTATTACAACACAACTGACCCAAGAAAGCTGAAATAGTGTTCCTATTTCAAATTTCATTGACATGGCTAAGAAGTTAACAACAGTTCTTGAAATGAGAAAGTCCAGCTGAAGAAAAACCTGAAATCTAAATTTTCCCCTTACATGCTAGGTAGAAAAATCTGAATTTTTACACATTAGGGAAAGTTTCTAAGAATGTTATTTGGTAATATTAAAAGATTTTAATCTATATAAAATGTCAGACATAAAAAAATATGTTAAGAGGTCTTACTAAAGTTTCTTGCAGCAAAAAGCTAAATTTTTCTTTGTGGTGTTGGACATCCTTGTTTCCTTAAAGGTCTTGGACATCCTGTATTTCTGTTCTCTGTGCTGAATCACATCCTCGGGGGTGGCTCTGTCTCCCATGTCATATTCCTATGACCAGACTGTTCCTCAAATGAAATTTTCTCTCCCACTGTGTGGGCAAAGAAAAAGACAAGTTTTACTACTTATTAATTAGCTGAAGGTTCTGTGCTTTAGTGGAAGACAAGCAATTATAGAAGATGAGGCACAAGTTGCAAAATATCACAATATTTTAAAGAGCATAGGATTATAATTCAGGTTTTTAGGAATTTGTTCACAAAATTTGTTGTGATACATTTAATGTGGTTATATCTTTTGGCTTAATGTCTTATTCAGCTTAGATGATGGTATTTAACATAAATTTTAAGTAGCAAACAATATTTCTTGTCCAGGAAACATTAAAAATGCATCACAAAAGAATATATCCTATATTCCACATTTGACTGCATAATTCACCTGAGGAAGTAATTCAAAATCAAGTAATATTTTAAGGGTGGCTTCTCCTTCCTGCCCCAGAACAGATCCTCCACTCAAAATAATTTCCTTGAAGGAATTGTATTGTATAAGCAAGGAATAATTCAAATTTCTTTTAACTAGGGAAGACCAATAAAATGAGTCTCTGTTCCCGATGCTAGGTAGACACTGTGGGTATGGGAAAATATCTGGGTCATGCTCCAATGATTTCTGCAACTTGGGTGAAACTAAATAAAATAATAAGATAAAGTAAAATACATTAAAACAATGTAAAATAAATTTTTCAAAAAAACTACATGAAGTCTAAAACATAAACTTCTTTCTCTATATTCCAAATAGCTGTCCGGCTGACTTAGGACAGCTGAGGTTGGATTTGGGGCTAGAAGAAATGTCAGGAGATCTCTAAACACAGATCTTACAGGATTCTTAAAGGAATGTTGAAAAATGAATCAAATCAGATTACTCAGGCTTTCATCCCATGCAGTATGGCCCTTTTAATCTGATCACCCAGTGAGGATTTTGATGACCTGGTTGGCACCAAGTTGTATCCATCTTGGATAGAAAAAATGCTGGGTGAGAGGGATGAGGAAATAAGGAAATAATATATCTTTCATGGTGTTGTTAAGTTGCCTAAAAACAAAACTTTTGGATTCAGATTTGGAGAAAATGGCAAGAACTGATAGCAAAATTTCTTTCTTTTGTTATGTTTCCAAGTCTACTAGCATAAATTGTCCAGCAGCTCTGGGAATTTCTGATTTCTTCATCAGGTTTTGAGGAAGGAGCCTGTAACTCCTCTGCCTTGGCTGTGCTCCATGTAGGATCTGACTTGTTTGTTTTTTTCAAGTCTGGGGGATCCGTGGGTGTGCACAGGGACAGAGATGTTATTGTGTGAGAAGCTAATGTCAAAATACTTGTCAGTGACAGCCTGGAGTGCCTTTGGATTTATCTGTTTCCAAGGTGGCTCATTTCAGATTGTAAAATCTGATTCACAAAACATTCTGCCTATGGCACCAAACTGTGAGGTGAGGGCTTGCTTCTTGTTCATTGAATACCATTTTAGAATTTGAATAGCCTACAGGTGAAAGAAGAAAGTAATCAGAGGGCTGTCTACAGAACTGAGATCTTTAGTCCATTTTAGTGGATATATTTTAATGGGAGATTTGTAGCTAAATGCTTATCAAGATGTTTAACTTTGGGCATTGATATTTAAACTAAATCTTCCAGGCCCAGAGCTGTAACCGAACTGAGCTATATACAATATTATCTCTTTGCTGAAGTGTTTCAGCATGAAAAAGAATGAGTACATTTCTGCAGGAGAAATGAAGCTGTAGTCCTGTCTTTTTGCAAAGATAGGAAGATTCATAATGGGAAGGTTACATTTAAGGAATCTCTATTATTCATTCATTTACAGGCATTTAATATGAATTTTCCATGTCAAAATCTCAAAATTTTCATTAATTGGGCTCTGGTTCATACAGACTATGCATATATGGTTTTTTCCAGAAGCTGTTAAAAATTTCAGCAAAGAAAGTGTGCCTTGGCTTTAAAGCCCAAAAGACTTGTAAGAAAAGGCTCCCCATATCTTACATATAATATAACATGTATGTGTTACAAATATGTATTACATTGGACTATGCATATGGTAGAGTTTATAAATGAGGTAATTTGCATACTAAGCCTCATTAAATGTCAATGTTGTTGTATTCTTCCAGTGAAGAAGCAGAAAAAAACACCTAGATAATATTTATGTTTTTTATTCTAAATGTAAGTGTCTCAGGAAAAAGTCCAAGTCCACAAAGTACTTCAGAACTGCCACAAATTCTTAAGATTGTGTGCAAATCATATAAAATTTTGATATCTTAGTTATCTGTTACTTGGTTTTCAAAAATCTTTGCTTGCTGTAATTTAGAGGAGCTCAACTTTATGAATATATTTTAATACTACTGTGATGACAGTCACTGGCATACAAGCTGTTTTTGTAATAATGTGTTCTATTTCCAGATTTATAGTCTCAACTAATTTTTCAGTTTTTGAGTTCTTTCTATTTCACTAAGGATTTAGAAAAGTTTGATGACTGCTTTGTTTCAGAAGAATACAGCCTGAATATTTTATGTTTTTACATGAAGAAAAAAATTGGAAAAATATTTGGAGAAACCGATTTCAGCAAAAAAATTTCAAAAAATTTCATTGCAAAAATAAAAGAAATATTTAGTTTAAACAATTTTTTCAGTAAAATATTGCTTTTTTTAAATGTTAAGATCTTCTAGTATGCACCAGCCATCTCACTTGACCTATTCTAGTGAATAAGGTCTCTTTGACATCTAATTCAAAGAAAGAGTTGAAAACATTACATTCATAAAATGTCAAAATGGAATTTTTCATTCCAGGGGTTAGTAGGTGCTTTCTAATTTCTCATTTCTCCTATTTTCTCAGAATGTACATGGGAAACTGGCTGATTGTTGTGCACCATTTGTGGCACTGCATTTTCAAAGAAGGAACTCTCCTGACAATATTTCCCTGAGTTGTTATGCACTTTGGGTGCAAATCTTGTCCCTGGGCTGAATAGTCTGTAATTCTTTTTTTTGGGTGAAAGCCAAGAGAATTTTGCACTCTTGGCTTTTTCAGGTTTGCCTGCTATCAGTAGAACAGAGTACTACTTGAAAGGTTGGGCCTGGTTAAGGAACAGTCTTTACGAAATCACAGAATATTTTTTTTCCTCAGTAATGTATAGCTGAGGGATAAAGAAGAGGCATGTTTCAAAATCTAGAAAAAAATTTGATTTTCTGTCAATCTGTGATAGGCAAACAGACCAAGCCTAAAATAAGAGCTAGTTTAATAGATTAAAATAAGTGTTTGGTTATGGATAGAAGTGGAACTTCATTCAACTTAAAATAGGGAAAACTTAGTCTTACCATTTCAAATATTTTGTCTTACATGCATAGGAATTGTGAAAAATAATGCATTGTGCACTAATGACATTTGCTAGGAAAAAGATTTTGAAAGACAAGATTATTCACAGATGGCAGCTTTCAAATTTGATAGACTTAAAGGATTTTGAGCTACTGTAGGTGTTGAATTAAATTATGGAGAAAAATTGGACACTCACTGAAATGTATTATACCTTTGTAAGTTATGCTGTGTGGTTTATAAACTTTCATTAAGGTTATTATAATTGCTCTTATGAAAACCCTTTGGTTTTCATAAGAGCAATTAAAATACAAATTGCATCTTGAGACATATAAAATACTTTATTTTGGCAGATATTTAGTAACACCTGCTGTACTTAGAGCAGTTTCCATTAAAACTGTTTTCTCATCATATTCCTGAAGGTGCAACCTTTGGGGTTGAATACTCAATCGTGTCTAAAAGATGCTTTTCAATATCAACCATTTTTAAATAATTATGAACTTTTCCTCCTCTTCCAAAAAATGTCTGGAGCAGGAATAAAGAGCAACAATTTCAAGAAGGATTGCAATTGCTTTAATTAAATATGGCCCTACCAAAAAGGGGGAAAATGGCATGAACAAATTAATTTTCATTCTTCATTACTGTTCTGGTGTTTTATCACTCATCATTCTGGTGTTTTATTGTTTGCATTATAGTCTGTACCCCTTTTAATATATAACCTTAAAAAGATGGAGAGGTACTATGGAAGATGACTTAGCAGCATTAAGATTAACCAACCAGTTCTTATAGTAATGATTGCACTAAGAATCAATGAATTGATTTTTTTTTTTTAAGTTGCATCACAGTATGGGCCAACATGGGGTTTTCAAACTGATTGTGTTGAAAAATCATTTCTTCTCAGTGTTTTTGCATGTATTTGACCTTTCAGCTGTAGTATCTTGTCTTTTTGTTATCTTGTATATTTTTTACATTTCTCCACTCAGCTGAGATTTTCTGAATCCTAATACTGTCCAGTAAACTGCCTCTCTCTCTCTCTGCTCTTTTATTACACGTTCTAAATTGTTAATGAAAGTAATGATCACCTTCAGCCATTTGGCCACGCAGACCTCAACATGGCCTCACTCAGACCATTATTTTGACAGGTTCCTTCTATGTTCTTTGAAATCAAATCTGGCATCCTAGAAGATAGTAATTAATAACACTGGGATAGTGCTGGTTGGTTGTTTACAAATTCTAGAGTAAACTTCATTTGACCTTAATAACTGGTTGTGCCTAGAAAAAACACTCTTCCCCCCCCCCCTTTTTTTTTCTTCTCATTTTCTCTTTTTTCTCCTGTTCCTTCATGTAAAGTGCACTCAGGCCACACTAGGCATTAAATATATAAATATACTTTAGGCATATCTATTTAATCTGATGTTTATTAATAGACATAGAGCAGGAGCCAAAGTATCTTATCTAGACACATTCTCAACAAAATATGATGTGAGATATAAATGCATGTAGATTTCCTTTACAATCTCTTTGACCATTGTGTTTCTCCAATCTTTGCTTCCTGAAATATTTGTTCTTTTTCACTTGCAAACCCTTTTGCTTCTCTATCATTCTGATTTTGTAAACATTTTCTGCTTACCATTCTCTAATAATTACTCTGGATTTAAGTTTTATTCCCAATGTTTTTGACTACTCCATTTTGATTTTTAGATTCTGTCAATAAAACCATCACGATTTTAAAAAAATTTGATTCTTATTGTTCTTGTATTTGAAAAAAATTCCTTGCAATTAATTTTTATTATAGATTCTTTCAGTAATTGCCATGTTTTACAGCCTGATTTCAATGAGATCTTGCCTATTGATTAATTATATTTACTCAAATTAATGATCTTATTCTGTTTTTCTTCCCTTATTTGTTCTTAATTATGAACTTTATTCTTTGCTTTCTTCTCAATTGCCTTCTGTCTTTAAATCCTTGTCAAGGTCCTGCATATTAGCTAGAACTGTATTTAAAGCAACTCTTCATAAATCCTTGAGAAACTGTTGCTTATATTCTTCCTGTGTGAAGGCTCATACACTGCAAATGTCATGAAGTTTGATGCGAATGTCGGGGCTTCTTAGCACAAAAGCAACCTGGACATACCTGAGAGAGACCAGCAAAGAGCCAAAACCCAAAGTGATTGGAGAACCTTTCCTATGAGAAAAGACTGAGAGAGCTGGGATAGTTCACCCTGAAGAAGAAGCAGCTCAGGGCAGACCTCATTAATGTACAATACCACCTGAATGGAAGGTGCAAAAAGGATGACCCACGCTCAACAGTGGTGGCCACCACAAGGGTAAGAGGTAAGTACAGAGAGCAACACAGGAGATTCTCTCTGAAAATCAGGGAACAATTTTTTCCTGTGATGGTGGCAAGAACAGGTTACTCAGGAAGGTCAGGAATTCTTCATCCATGGAGACATTCAAAGGCCATCGGGACACAGACCTGGTCAGCTGGCTCTGAGTGAACCTGCTCGAGTGGGGTAGCTAGACTAGATGACCTCTAGATGTGCCTCCCAACCTCAATCATTTTCAGTTTAAAAAGCTCTATTTTAAAAGCAAAATTTGAACTCCGGAAGTATTTCTTAAGATCATACATAGGCAATGAGGCTAAAGTAAAATGGTGAACACTTTGTAATTTACTGAGAATAAGCATTGCACAGTAAATGGTCTCAAATTTCTTAAAGAAACATTAGAATGTGGTAATGAAACTAAGCACTGCAGATAATGCATGTATACTAGGAAGTTAACCAAAGGTTTAATAGATAGAAAATTCTGGCATTTCTTTTTTCTCAGTACAATTTGGCACAACTACATTAGATTTTTTTAACCTATATTTAATATGTTGCAGAATTTATATTGAAAGAGAAGGTTAACAAGGGGACATCAAAACCTTTAGATGACAGGAGAAAAGAAATTAAAAGGACAACAAAGATTAAAGCATAGAAAAGTCAGAAAGTGAAACCTTCAGGAGTAGTTTCTTTACACAATACCCCTTAATACATGTAGCAAATTTCCAACAAAAGTTAGCATCATTTCATAAAGGAACTGAGCAAGAAGTTCCTGTTAGACAATGCTGTCTTTTTTCTAGGAATGGCAAAGGACAATTCAGGATATTTTTTCATGTTTCATAGTCCTGTTCAAACCACATTCTTCTTTTGAACCCTCTGCTGTATAAATGGGTCCTTTCCAACAATAATAAAAATCAATATGAAGCCCATTAAAAATGCAGAATGTAGAAGATTAATGAATTAATAGCTATAGTATTTTATATGGCAAGGAGAGCTGTCCTATACAGAGACACAGCAATTTTGTGTGAGGCCAGGCAGGTTGAACTTAATATCTCATAGAGATGGGGACAAATTCTATCTCTCTCTTCTCTCATTACTGTGAGGCAGAAGGTTTTAGTATGGGTGTGCTGCCACTGCCTACAGGCCTCTAAAGGTAGGTGATTCTCTTCATTCTGGAATCAGGGCTTAGTCATATTAGTTTTTACTTGGTATATTTTTTATGGATTATTGTACTGAAATGGTGTGTTGAAACTAAGGTATAGTTGCAGTTGGCGCACTCTTGTGAAATTTGTATTTAAAGACAATCTATTTCCCCACAAGCTCATAGTCTAAATACATAAGTGAAAGGGTGAAGTGACTTGCTCATGGTTGTATAGCAGATGAGGCACAAACTGAGAACACAGTTTTATGCACTGGAGATGTCAATATTTTTGTAGAGAATTTGTTGTTTCTGGGCCAGAGAAGAAACTTGTAGTTTATTTATGTACTACTAAGGAGTTCAGAGTTAGACCTCTTGTCATTTTTAAATACAATTTTCTCCAAGCACAGCTGATATTGGTCAAAAGTCTTTGCTGGACTGAGCTTTAAAATATCTCAAGCATGGAGAAAAAATGTTGGAGGAGAAATAATTTAAATCAGAAAGGACTTATATGCAGTGAAGTGGGACATGAGCCACATTCAAAGTGAGTATATTCTTCCCTGGATGTGTAGGTGTAACTCCCTCGTGTATATTAAAAATGATCACTTACAAAATGATTTTAGATATATTAATGGACTTACTTCCAATCTATTTCTGCTTGTCAGATGTGACACCTCACATCCTTAAAGTACAAGAATGGCAACACTCTCTTTGCTCTTGACAAGTGAACTAAAACGGAAATCAAAGTATTTCTATACAGACTTTTCAAAGGAATTTTCCATTTTAACTGAATCAGGAATAGGAACTTTCAGATATTCAGAAATATCTGCTGAGCCAGAGACTATTCATAATCATAGACAAACCCACAAAATTTCCGATAAGGTAAAAATCAGTAAGTTGTGCTTTAATTGGTATCTTTTTTTTTTTTGGATGGGGGGATGTGGGGAAGAGGGTGCAATGAAAAGTTTTTGTTTAGTTCAATTTTATGCCATTTGTAGAAAGCAAAAATCCTTTCTCTGTTTGCCATTCCAATTAATTCCTTTTTTCCACTTTTCTTTCTAGTAAAACTAATAGAAAAACAAGGTTGCAACTTGGTCATATAACTAGTATTGCAACAGGTGTCGCATTAGTGAGTGAAAGAGCTCTTCTTACCTGACTCAAAAATAGTCACAAAAATAAAAGGAAAGTGCCTGGTAACCAAATAGGTTTTCCTCACGTAGTGACTCTAATGCTGTTGTGTAGCATCTCACTGTGCTACAGTTTAAAAAAAAAAAAAAGTATTGCTGTTGTACTTTTCTTAGTATTTCTTTTGGTCTATCATCTAGTCGTAACATCTAGCTGATGTTAGCCTTTGTTTATGGACACTCATGTTTGCCCTATATATATGTATGATATGAGATGTTATTTGAAACAAATGCATAAATCTCATGTCTCTAATGCATTTTATTGTGGTTAAGTAGTACATACTTTATACTTTATCAGCAAAAAATTTATAATCTGTTAACGAAGCTGTATGGAACATTGTTTCAGCATGTGTTGGAAAAATATATACTCTGCGTGAATCTGCTTGAACTCAGATTTTCTTATATATATATATATATATATATATATATATATATATATATATATATAGTATATTGTTTAATATTAATTTGAGTAACTGAACAATCATTAAGGTAATAACATAAGACACGCTATTGTTTAAAGTGATTTATAGCTGTGTAAGAAGAGGTTGCCTGCACTCAAATGCCTGACATTTAGGCAAAACACAGGCACCGAGGAATACATATCCCTATTTAGAAAACCTGTGCAAAAGAATTTTTGCTTGTTTACTGTTTTAAGTAATGGCTAGAGAACCAAGCTTCAGTGGACTAATACCTCACCTTATATATTTAATATTTTAATTTTGATATAGTCAATATTTTAATTTTGAATGACTGTACTCTGAGCAAATGTTGTGGCAGGACTTTCCTAGTTCAGAAACCATATGAACCACTCATTCAGTTAGATTCAGTTACCATATACACAATATATACTCATGGAGTTGGAGGTAAAAGGTGTAAACATCATGAGCTTTGCTCAGATAAGTAGGTAAATAAATCACAGAATGGGTTAGGCTAGAAGGCACCACAGTGGCTAATCCAGTTGAACCTTTCTGCTCAAACAGGGTCATCCTAGAGCACATTGTACAGGACCGTATCTGGATTATCCTTTCTCTCCCCAGAGAAAGAAATTCACTCAGTTTGAAGCTCCTTTTTCAAGGAGGTTTGTGCAATATTTCTAGGAATGGGTTATTTGCTCTTGTGAAGAATACATGCAATTGCAAAATGTTGTTAATTTAAAACAAAATATGCTTAGTAAACATGTGCAATTAGCAGTTGTGACAATGACTTATTTTACATACTAGAGCACATGCTTCTGTAGGAACATATTTGTCAATTGAGAAATAGCATTATTTTGCTACTGTTCTCTAGAGAAAATAACCACCAGAGTCCAACCTTTTATGTTTTGAATTTAAATGTCCCAGATCTTCAGAGGCTGTGCAAACAGAAGAAGTGATTTCTAATAGCAACTAACTGAACATATTAATGACTACAATGTGTTATTCAAAGACCTGTTTGGTGGAAGAACCAAAACAAATCAAAGATTTTCTGGTTTTGCTGAGTCCTGGTTGGGATGCTCCATCTTTTAAGGATGTCATTAACTCAGAGTACATGCAAACAACTTGAACTGCCAACTTGGCATAAAATAGAGAAGGGTGTGCAAGATAGCTTTCTTAAAAACGAAATTTTATTGCATTACCATTAACATTCTTTAAAAATATTTAATTACCTATCTTTTCTTACAGTCTAATATCTAGGAATTGAACTTAAGGAATTGAAATCTGTCATCTATTTCTTTTTCAAATACCACAGTTTTAGCTCAAGGAAGAAACAAACACTGGCACATACCAATATTTTTAGATATTAGTTAGTTAAATAATACACTAATAAAAATTTTAATGGACTAAGGAATTAAGTAAACAACTAAACATTTGAAAGGAAACTTTGTTCACAAACAAACGTTGGTTTTCATTCCTTTTTTGATAATATGATATAGAAATTACTCTGTTGATCATCTAGTCATCATCATTCATATTTCATGACAATGTATGCATATAAGTCAACATGACTGTAACTTTATGTGTTTCCTAATTATCCCTTGTCATAGTAACAAAGCAATACCTCTGATCATGTAGTGTCTGTAGTTAAGTATTATCTTTCTGATGATCAGCCAAGCGTCAAGACAAATAAAATTAATCTGGATATAGTGGTTCCCAAATATGTTCAAATAGGATGTTCTGGCACTTTCTCAAATGCAGAAACAAGAATCAGAAAGTAATAGTCAGTGGAGAAACCAAATGAAAAGGCTGCTCCTTAAGTTTCTAGATGACATTCTGGAAAGCTGTAGGTAATTGAATATCCCCCCTTTTTTTTTTTTTTTTTTTTTTTTTTTTAAATTATAATCTGCAAGTTTGGATTTGGCTGGTCTTAAAACATAACAACCTTCTGAGGCATAGACTTTTGTTTGATAGAAATGTAGAACCAGAAAATGCAGACTTAATTTTGAAACAAATAACCCTGGATTGGAACTAGTTTAAATTCTCTGTCTACGTGCAGTTATATACTGCCTCCAAGCTGCAGTAGCTTTTTTACTGGTGTACAGGAGAATCAAGTGTCCAAAGGTCCACTGACCTCTTCCAATTTATATTCTTTTTACCTCCTTGAAAATGGTAAAGTGTGGTCTGTAAGTCACTTTTCAAAGATAAGCATGTGTGAATCTGACAGTATAATTTTGCCCTTAATAAACAGAATTTATAGTGTAAGCTGTTTCAGAAGCTGTGATAAACGAGATAATTGGACATTATTCCATATTGTAACACAGACGGCCAAAATTATACCATTTAAGACACTCAAGAGGATCTGTTTGACTTCTTAAAATATACTTTTATAATAATGAAATCTAAAGCTTATACTTTTCTTTACTGACAAAGGTATTTTGAGAAACCCATCAATTATAATTCTGTGTCTCTGTACGACAATTTCTATTGACAAGAACACCGAAATAGAATTCAAAGCTTAACTTGACTTGTAATGGTGTTGAGAATTCTCACATAAAACACAACATTATTACTTCCTTACTGACTTTTATTTCTTTTATGTCAAATGTAAAATCAATGTTTAATCATATAATATTCAATATATTGTATATATATTATTCTGTGATATGCAGGGGAAAGTTATAAATGAAATGTAAAATATTAATACAAACCTTTGCAGGGGCCTTTGAAATCTTGCGTGTGTATGTAGTGCAAGCAAACGTACATTTTAAAATGAAAGTACAAACCACTCTGTATTATAAGTCAAGATTAAGGAATACTCCCAGTTTTGCTATACTTCTGCTTTCCTGGTATTTTAAAAGCCTGATGATCTAAGAGCACACACATTTACTTATCTTTCAAAGACATAATCACACTGTCATCCATTTCAGTACCACAAAAGATGGATAGCATAACATGGACTTAAAATGGGTTCATTAATTATCAAAAAGATAAGTGTTTCATCAGGTATATACAGCAGATAATATTTATCTTTTCTCATAGAGAAAAAAGATTAAAGTAATTCTTACACACATACTGGAAAAGAAAAAGGCTGTACCACTGAAAGTTTCATAAAGTGACACTAGATAATACACTCTGCCACTAAAGACAACCTTACACAAACACAGCCACAGATGCCTTCCATCACATTCAACTTTGGCAGTTAAATACCAGAATGAAACCATATATTCCAACTTTAACTATTTCATAAACTTCCTTTTGTTTCTTAGCAATTACACACACTGGGACTCCTTTACAAAAGTAAGTGTTTCTGCTGCAGTATTTGATAACTACTTGATAGATATAGAGTAAATAATTTCACTAACTGTATAACACAATGATACATGAAAACAAATACCAGGACTGCAACAGTCTCTGAAAGGAAATATCAAGTCCATCTAGGCATAATTAGTGAAACTGCTATGTGAGGTAAAGAAATATTACTATAAGTCTGTCAGAAAAGAAGCTCTGACAAAATAAAACAAAACTTGAGTTATTCTGACATATTTAGCAAGGATCTGGTCTGAAACAAAATCAATAAGAAACAGAAAAAACCCTCATGAGAAATAACTGATTGAAAATGTGCTGTCATGAACTGGAGAACACGTATTAAATTTTCAATTATATTTAAGAAAAAAAAAAAGTGTTTAATCTTAAACTATTCCTCTGAAAAATCTCCCCAAAGCTGAGATGTTACAGGTACAATTACCAGTAAATTAGAAAAATCGATAAGAGAAATAATTTCTCAGCTGTGATTTCCTAAAGACTATGTATTATATTTGTAAAGATATTATATCACTAGTCTTACTTTACCCTTATTTTTATTGAAAACAGGTTTGGGATAAATAGTTCTTTATCTAGATATATTAAAAAAAAAAACCGCAAACCCAAAATTCTCTGAATTGTAGTGGGTTTTATGGATGTAGCACCCATTTAACTCAACATTTTTATTCTGCTATAGATAAATATTTTAATACTTGTATATGTCACAGCCTTTTTAAATTTAATCATTTGCTGCAAAAATAGAAACATCTCAGAAAAGGCACAAGCCAAAATCTCGAAACAATCCCTCTCTCTTAATGCAGTAACATCTCTGGAGTGAGGAAAAAAAATGCAGTGTTTAGAAATAGTCTTTTAGACTTTTAGATTTGGCTCAGTGAATTCAATGGAGGCTCACACTGGCTTTACTGAATTCTGAATAATTTTCCTAATGTGAATCAGTAAATCAGTTTACTTACAAGATTGCATATAATTTATTACACATTACAAAGCAGAATTAATGCCTAATTTTCCTTAAGGTAAAATTGAAACTAAAAATACAGTTGATTTATATTCTACTTGCAAATACTTGGCCTTTTTCAATATTTTTTATTCTCTGTCTCCACACACAGTTCCAACAATTACAGAAATAAATTTAGATAAGAAAACACTTAAAAATTTATTGACTTTGAAAAAATATTTTTAAAAATCCCCAATTTTTGTAGTTTGTCAAAGATTCAGTGCCACCCTATAAATTTAGCAAAATACTTATTTAGAAGACATGAACACAGGAAATTTCATTTGTAACAAGGCATCTAAGGGGACTCACTGAGGTGAAAATACAAAACATTAGAATACTGAGAGGAAAACTATTAAGAACTTGCATCAATTTTGTGTGTTGCTCTATCTAGCAGCATTTTAAAAATAGAATTACAGTTTGCTTTCCGTCATCATTATTGATTCACCCAAATGCCTTATGGACATCGATAAAGAGATCTATTGAATCTTAATGGCAAAAATGTCAGGAGCAGCATTGAAACTAACACAGGTCAGTGGTTTTTAGCATCAGTGACTTCTTGAAAATGATGCCCTGACAGTTTGCTTTTCCAATGCTTCAAAAGAATATTTTAATGGCACATAAACTCTTATGATGTTCTAAACATGTTAAGGAAAGGAAACACAATTCAGTTCAGGCCTGTATTTCCCAAAGCTGAGAATATTATGTTTATTTCCATTTAAAACAGCAAGGCCATCCTACCAAACCTTTCAAGAGATATATAATAATAAATAGAAACCCTCCAAGGGGAGCAAGTTTATTGAAGTCTAAATAATAATGTCATTCATATTAAAGGATTAAATAAATGAACATATGAAAAACAAAAAATGCATCACTGTTTAATTCCTGAGTAACTAAAGAAATGATCAGTGTTTAAATTAAAGTCTATATGCATGCCTTCAAATATACAAAATGCACAGAATTAGGAGTGCAAAATCTAAAAGCCTGATATTGACTAAATCTTGGTCATAAAATATTACTAAAATTTGAGCTGGTGAAGACTATAACTGGTCTAACCATGAACTGGAGAATATTTTAGCTGAATTTTTTTTAAAAAAAGATATTTGTAAATTTATTTAAAGTAGGAATTGCCATTTCCTTTTTTTGTTGTTTTGATCTATGTTTACAGTCAAATCAGTTTCAGAAACTGAAATGAAGCTTTCAGATTGAAACATTATTACATTTAAAATGACATACCTTCTTTTTTAACTACATACATGCACACTATATTCAAACAATATAGCATTTTAATACTGTGAATATTAATGAATTTGGCAGTGCTATTTTGGGAAATTGCCAATGACTTTCACACACACCAAATGTATCTCTGCAGTCCAAACAGAAAAAAAAACCCACAAAAAAATGAGAACTGGATTCAGCAATATAGTATGAAGAAGTTAACTCAGGGATTGCAGAGTGAATGACAGCCTATTTTCTGCTGCTAACTCAAGATTAGAATTGGCACCTACCCTTATGCTAATGAACACCTAATTAGAGACACCTCCTATTCAATAAACTGCTCTCTTATCATCAGTTAGATTACCTGACAAGCCCTTTCACTCCAGTTCTGGCCCACCAAGAATCTTCATTCTTTTTCTTGTCTTCTTTTCTGCAAGAGAACTGATCCCGCTTAATCCCTGGAATAATGTATCTCCTCTTGTGGAAGAGCTGGTTTCCCTCTTCCCCTTTTTACATCAAGCTAATGGAGCCAGTAGGTATTCTATTGATCTTTCTCTATGTGGTTTCCTCAAGGATTTGACAGACTTCCTTACAGGTTAAACATCCAGGCTTTCTGAAGTGGCTATAAAGCTTTGGTTTTGATTTTTCAAACTTTTTTCTCAAACCCTTGCTCATCCATAATCTTTAAAAGCTCAGTTGATGCCATGCAGAGTACAGGCTTATTTCTTTGCTGAACTAATCTAGACACTGTCTAGTGTTGAGTACAGTTGTCTGATTCAAATCTTCTGTTACAAAGCAGATGACATCTAGCTAGATGTCATGAGAAGAGACTAACAATGACAATTCACTTATCCCTTAGAAAGAATCAATTCTCCCACAATGCATCTGTCAGAGAACTCTCACTCAGTAAAAGCAATTTTTCTAGCTGTCTGACACTGTAATTGCTCTTAAATTTTCAATGAACGTTTTACAAGAACTCCCCTGAACCATGATGAAAAACTTAACTTTTTCTAAAAATGAGAGGCTGACAGGATGAAAGAGGTCTTTCTCTTTAAAGCTTTGCTTGCTTCAGTAGGAATTCTTTCATATCATCAACAAGCTGTTGAATAGAGGATAGATTACTTTCCATTTATTTCATCAATCAGATTAAAGGCTCTCCTTCACAATGCCCTTTAAACAAGAGCTGTTTATGATGTCCTCCCAGGTTCTACTTTAATGTAGTATTAAATCACCCTGAGCAAAGAAGCAGGCAAAGCATATAAATATGATGAATATCTGACAACATTTAAGCATTGCATACATTCAGGTCATTTCCCTATTTCTTGTCACTGTGCAAAAAAATCTGAAATACCTCCATCGTCCCGAGCAGGTTTTAATGATTATGTGTAATTTTGATCTGCCTATTGTCAAAAAGGGAGAAAAAGAGAAAAAAATTTGATATATAAATAGATATATGGATAGATACATGATAGTTCTGTACCTGAAGTCTTCTGAGAGAGTATGTATGACACCAGCACACAGAACTGCTTGTTCATACACATATTTAATTAAGATTTAGTCTGAAAGATGGATTCACTTGTAGATGCAGCTCTGTTCTATTTTTAGCAACATAAATATTTCACAAGAAAAAAAATGATGTGCTTTTTTCATTTTGTACACACTGGAACTGTTTTATTAGTATGAGAAATATGTACAAGCTGCAGGCAATTGTTCAAGATTAATCAATAAGTCTTTTGGTGTTATTATTGACTACATCATTACAGGCACCATTCCTTATTATCTAGATAATTCCTTAATTAAGTAACAGTAAGCATATTAAGACATATCATTTTTCTTGGCTCACCGTGGAATTTTGAAACACAGTAATGCATTCTGAAATCTTTACATGTCATGATATATTTTAATTAAGTTTTTAGGCATTTTAAATGCCAGCTATTCATGTTAGAAATGGGGAGTTCCAGTACAATCAATAAACATAAACCATAAAATAACTTGCATATAATCAACAGTTAAATAGCAAGACAACACTGAGAATAAATTTATATGTTCATGAGAATTCTAAACTGTATTTTGGATGGCTTTTTTTTTTGACTATCAATCATATAACAATTCTGAAACTGTTGTTAATGTGCATATGTTATGTGCTCACATTAACAATATGCATTAATTAAAGAAATATGATTGATTTATTTTATTGAGGAGAATTTTTTACTTTAACATTCTGAAATATTTCCCTGTGAAGTGTTTAGTGTAAAGGATGGTAGTAACTACTAGTGTTTATGTTAGTGTGTTAAATGTATGATTATGTATTAGGAGGCTTTCTGATTCTAATTATTATAAATTCTGGGAGCGGACTTGTGTAACTGGAAATCATTCTACAGAAAAAAAAATGTTTTCTGAATGGGAACTATACATTTCTTAATAAAAGGACATGATTTAGGGAATACTACAATACTACAATAAAAATAAGAGTGTACAACTTATTCCCTTCTCCAAACCAACATTTTAATAATAAATGTAAAAAACCGTGCCTTTAAGATTTGGACTTTCACAAACACAAGGTTTCTCAGTCTAATTGGCAGTAGTGTTTTCCTTTCAGCTTTAGTTCTTTACACATACAAACTCCTCCTGCATTTGTTCATTTAAACATTTCCATATTTCTCCTTTCTCTGCTGCTTACTCTCCATGTGTGTTACATTACTGTTTTGTCTGCTTATTTTTCACAGTAAAACTGGAAGAGCTAGCACATCTTTTGTGGTCCCATTGAAGTCAATAAAAATATATTTTTGAATAAGGGCTCTCAAAATCCTGGAGAAATTTTGTAAGTTGATTCACTATTGCTTTGCAGAGCCATTTCCATGAGCTAGTGTAAAAATTAATCTGTTTATACTAGTGCCAAATGCATCAGCAAGTTGGTTTCTTATTGAAAAAAAATTCTGTGGTCTTATTAAAGAGTTTTGTATTCTGAATCATCCTTAACAGCCATAATGCACTGATCTCATGTTAGATTAGTATTTACTTGGTGCAAGTGTTGAGAAAAATAAAATGTTATTAATTTTTAGCTGTCAAATGCACCTTATACATAAAAATTGCTAATTTTGACAAAATATCAGCTGGAAGTATCTCTCAGAATAAAGAAAATATTTCCTAGAGTGAGTAAAGTTTTAATTACCAGCAAATTAACAAGGTAGAACTGGGGATGCTTCATGGAATGTTAATTTGTCTATTGTACATTTTTCTAACTAAAGAAAGTAGAAATTATGAAGAAGAAACTTAATCACAATTTTATAGAAGTCTGTGGTACAAGTAGATAGTTCTATTCTAGTTCAAAATAGTAAATGAAGAATTATTTGTTTCCTAAGAAAAAAATGTTTCTTTCATGTTGCAGGTTGAAGAGAATAATTTCTTCCTAGATCTGTTGACTAAAATCCTAAAAGAATTATCAAGAAATATCTATACCCATAAAAAATAAAAGGAAAAAATATTGCTTCTTACTTCTCTTATAATTTTGACAACTATTAAGAAAAATAGATCATAAATATACTTTACAAGAAAATATACAATCTACATTGTGATAAACATGTTTGCTTTGATTTCTTTTCTATTTTAGTGGCTTTAGGTATCCTTAAAAATGCTATATATTTTCTCATGTTGAAGTTTAGAAGTGAGTCAATTTTATTTTTCCTAAAGACAGAGTTATAATCTTCATTACTTATTATTTTCTCTAATTCATTTGGAGAAAATAGGCAATATAGACAATAATTTTCTGGATGTCAATAATATTTCCAGCATGGACCACAGAAGGGGAAAATCCTGGACACAGATCACCTTTTCTATCCATAAGCCTATTTTCTGTCATAAAAGGAAACCAAACCCAGTAATTCTGTCAGTGCTGGTCAACTTTCCAAAGAGTTCTCTACAAGAAGTGGTGTGGTTCTGAAAACCTTTTCATTCTGGTTATTTTAGAAAAATCAAGTGCATTTATTTCCACAGGGACAATCCCTGCTAATAAACATGTTTCTGCTTTTCCTGAAATCAGGAGGGTGTTTTCAATGACAGCAAAGTTCAAGAAAGTGTCTACAGAGATACCCATCTTTAAACACACAAAATTAATGCTCTCCATTATCACCAGTAGGAAAATTCACACACTTTGGGTTAGACACATATTGAACTAGGGCCTGAAAATTATACATTTCATATAAAGGAGATACTAAGTAATCTCACAGTATGAACATGCAAGTAGGAGGAGATGATGACTGTTATTACAGATATTCTTTCAAAATATTTCAGATCCAGACATTTTACAGATAAGAAAAGTATGATCAAATGAAACAATTTGTAATTGAGGAAATGTTATGCTGGATTCAGTGTAATTTTATTTCTAAGGGAAATACTTTCAAGAAACTTGAACCACATGAAAAAAAAGTCTATTTAAAAATGTAGCAAGAGATAACCACATGCTTAAAGGTCATGAAAGGGTAACAGGGAGTATGTGATGAAAATGCTGAAGGTATCTATATGCTGATTTTGAGAGGGATGCTATTGCATTGTGACTTTTCACCCCCACCTCCATAAAATCTCAAAGAACAGAAATAAACACTAACGATGAACAATGGAAGATGTGTCATGGAATATTTAAGCCATGTGGAAATGGCGAGCTATTATTCAAAGAAAGACTTTCTTAGGATGGGGAAGTGCAACAAACATCTGACCCTTTAAATATTTGCCTGAGCTCCAAACTTCTGCGTATTCCCTCATCATTTGTTTTATGTCTTTGTTATTAGCACTTTGCTGAAACAGAAGCAATGGCAAGGCTCATCTTTCTGAGAGTCAAAACTATGGCAAGCCATACAAGGTTATACTTCACCAGAGTTAACTAATTTTACATCTGGCCCATCAACTGGTTTTATAGAGGTTGAATAGTGCTTTTGTCTTCACCTTAATACTGAAGTATACACAGAAAATTATTTCTTTAGATCCCTCATTAAATCAATCAAAATGAAATGAAAACAGAAAGCTATTTGAATTATTGAAACTTGATAATAGCAAATTTTGTTTAGTATCTCTAAAGCACAAGTAAAGTAGTAATTTAGAGACACTAAAAACAAAAGCCTACATAGGATGCAGAAGCTGGGGAAAATGTCAGAAAGAAAATATTTTTGAATGAAGAAAAATACAATATTATTTCAATCATATTTATATAGACATTTTAAGGTTTGAGGATATATAACAATTTATGCCATTTTCTAATTGAATTTCATTATTATATTTGTTTCCTCAATAATTCTGCAATGATGTACTGAGATGCAGAAAGAAAATTCCATTCACATAATATACTTCACAGCTTATTAGCTAAACTCATAAACAAATTTTCTCTGCATTTCCCAGCACTACATGTAGTCTCATTGCCAGTCAATAAAAATAACCATAACTAAGAAGAAAATATTAGCTAGAAACAAGAAAAAATTTGCAACACTGTGCATGTAGAAGCTATTCCTAGCTCTTTAGTGATACATAGTGTCTTGGAATATTTATTTTCTTCTGTCAATATTCCTAAATTGGGCAAAATCAAACCCACTCCAATTATAAAATTTATATTTAAAATTTCCTTATTATTTTCAAATTGTATATGACCAGATTTAAGCTGGGACAAGAGCTCATTTTCATCCTGGTAGCTGGTACACTGCTGTGCTTTGCATTCAGTGTGAGAATCAGGCTGGTGGCACAGAGATGTTTGGGATGCTGCTCAGGAGTGCTCACCCTGAATCCAGGACATTTCAGTGTCCTGTGCTCTGCACTGATGAGGTGCCCCAGAGGCTGGGGGAGCAGGGCCAGGAGAGCTGACCCGACCTGGCCAAAGGGATGTTCCATGCACACATTAAAACATGGCCATATAATAATATTGTTACTATTTAACTTTTTTTCTTTTGTCAAACTGTTCTATCTCAACCCACAGGTTTTATATTTTTCCTTCTACCCCATCCTTAGTGGGGAAGGTGGGTGGGTGAGTAGTGAGGAAGCAGCTGCATGGTACTTAATGTTTTCAGAACATTAATTTTGATGTATTTTATGTGCTTTCTATCTGCACACTTTTCCTAGAGTGTCACTGGGGATTGAGAATCTCCAAAGGTGCTTGTGCTGGTCCTGAAAGAAGTGATTAATGTCTACGGAATGAATCCATGGACCTTTGAGGAATCAAAGACTTCATTGGACTGGATATTTTTCAAAAGCTTATATTGTAAGCTAAGATATCTATCCAAAGTGTACAATAAAAGTTACACTAAGACGTTTGAAATGTTATTTTGGTACATTATGAATTGTCATTAAAATTCATGCAAAGCATGTCAAAAAGGAATGCCAAGAATATAAACAAAGTGAAAGTGAAGGAATTATGCTAAAGATGAATGTTTAGGATTTAGGCACTAAGATTTAGGAATTAAAATTGTGCAGGTAAATTACTCTGTTTTTCCAGCAGTTTTGCCAGCCTTTTAAAGGGCTCAAGCATCTAAAATTCTCTTTTATAGACTAGTTGTCTATTTTCTGATTGCCAATTTCACCAGGTCAAACAGCTGCAAAATTTAGAGCCAGAGAAGATGTCTGTTGGGAAATTGACATTTGGAAAGGCCTTGGGAAAAGGCATTTGTGAGCAGCTTATCCAACTGCTTGTGTTGGCCTTCACTCAGTTCTTGCAGATTCTTCTCTACCTCTTATGAATAGAGGACTGGCACAAGCAAGAATTAAAAGTGTTTGCATACCAGTAAGTTTATATCTGATTTTTTTTGTTTTAGTGTTTTCTGACTGGAGTAGGAAATTAATTTATATGACTTGATTGCTGCTTATTATTCAGAAAAGCTTATCTTCTAGCAGGTTAAAATAAGAAGGTTTAAACTTCTTTAAAGTAGGAGTTAATTTTCCTGTTTTATGTAATTGTATATCAATAGAAGTTTGGGTTTATCCATTTCAAGGCATATTGGCAGATATATGCTAGATTTCCAACAAAAAGAGATGTAAAATTCTGAATGGCATGAAAATTAACAAAATGAAATCAAAATAAAACAAAATAAAAAGCTGCATGATTTTTAGAAAGTATTTTCAGATTTAAATTGTAATTAAATTTTATATATTGTAAACACCAGGTTAAACTAAGCAGCAAATCCTATTTCCCTTACCACTTCTTCCGTGCAATAAAGGAAAAAAAGTTAAAAGGGCAAGATTCCAGCAAAGTTACAAAATCCTGTTATTCTATCACTTTGACAAGGTCCATTTAAAAAAACACCTATAACAGTTTTCTGGGATGCATTGCTTTGCAATAAGTAAACTCAGGGGTGGAACAGACAGCAGCAATCACAGGCACAATTTAAAAAATATTTAATTGGATTTTTCTGAATGAACAAAAATGCTCCTTTTAACATGAGAACAGAGAAAAAAAAAATAAGCAGATCAGCTTTCAGGGACAAATGTTCTCATGTTCTTGAAAACTTGGCCTCGACTCTCAGCTGCATTAGCTGATACAGTTATATGAAGAGACATTCTCTTAATTTGAGCAGGTTTTCTTCTAATGGTAAGATCATTACAGCTACAACCAGTTCAATATTAAATATATTTATTTTAACCATTCTTGCTGAAGTAGTTGTTTCCCCGCTGCTAATCCTAAGGAAGGACTGGGAAATTCATGAAAACAAGGTATTTAATGTTGAAAGTGATGTGGTGGAAAAAACAGACAAGCAGGTAGATGAAGTTTAGAGACTGGAAAAACTGAAAAATTATAAGGTAAGATCAACTTTAAACAAGCAGAAGACAGAGTTTTATTCAATTTATTATTTATAAAAGTAAATAAAATTGTCTTAAATTTTACATTTTAGAACAGAGGAGGCAGAATATAATTAGTATAATCCAACTAATAGACCAAGAATATACAAAGCCTATTTTCAAGTGTTGAAATATAAAGAAGTGTTTTCTGTATATTTCTTTGAGAAGACCAAGGCAAAGTATATTTGATTTTTTTGCAGCGACAGTAAAATAATGTATAATCTAAAAGTGTGGAAAAATGTTCAAAAAGTATTTGAAAGATTGGATGAGTTGGAAGAAGAGAGAAAAGATGAAGAGGTGTTTTCAGCTAGGGTCTTGAGTACTGGGGAGAATAAGAGAAAGATTGCTGGCAAAGATGAGGAATTTGGGAGTGTCAGGGCAGGCAGTTAAACAGAAGTGGATGCTGACAGACAAAATTGTCCAACCTGATACATTCTGGGTTTAGATTCAGCATCAGCTCAAAGAGTACAGAGTCATAGAATTGTGTTCTGTGTTTCATGCCTTGTGCTGTACAACACAAGATCACACAGACCGTTAATGTAGAAAATTTCCTACTTTTGAAGGGGCATGAGGCATTATCAGTTACCTTGAATGTTCTCATCTTTTCCCATCATACATTATGAGTGGTGGGTTTTAATTTTTATGACAATATTTACATTTCCTAATGGTCGCAAGGAAATGCCTTGCAACATGTGGTGATCAGAGAGCTGGATGTCTGTTCTGCGGACTGTGGTGACCATAGACATTATCAAAAAGTTTTTCACTACTGCAGGGGGAGGATGTGTTCCTGCATAAAATAAACCCATACTCAATATTAACCATCAGTGGAAGGATTCATGAAAGCATAAATGGGCAACCTAAATGGAAGATACAGTGGTATCATTCAGTGATGCATCAATCATCACCACATATTCCTAAGAGTGGTAGACTGGCAGGCTGAAGAAACATCATGTGAGAAAGAGCTTCTGGAAAAGAAGATGTGGAAGATTTTAAAGGAGTGAAATGCATAAAGAGAATTTGGTAAAAGAAAAACTGGAGGAATTAAGTGGCACTCTTATGAAAGGATTAGGGTTTTTAGGTTAAATATAGATTACTAGAAGACTAAAAGTTAGAAACTTCATTAGGCTAAGAATCATGAGTTAGGACCACAAATCAAAAACTGGTAAAGAGGAGAGATGAAGTTGATAATAGTTTGTTTATCATTCATTCTCTGTCTTATTGCTCTCACCCATTGAAAGAAATGCACCAAACAAATATTTCAAGTGCCAGAACTTGAAGACATCAAATTAAGATAACGTGAATCAGAAAGAAGCAGATAATGGAGTGAAGAGGGTATTTGACATAGTTGTTCAAATTATACATCTTTGACACCAAAATTGACAACTTATAGTGAAAAGACAGTTAGTGGTGATACCTCAGTGTTATGGAAGAGTGGTCTTTTTAGCCAAACAGTGTCATAAGTTTCAGTTCATATTATTGGGAACTTTTTATTTTGCTATTTGTAAACAAATGTCCTTTGTCTTGTAGTGCTCCAAGATAAAATGGATTTTACACATAAAGAAAAATATATGTGCTTTCTTCAGAAACACAATTTAAGATAAGTTATTTTAGATTAGTAATCTATTTGTTTCAAAGCAGTACACTTCAAGTAGCTGTGGAGATACTGAGAATCTATTGCTTTTCTTTTCCAACTCTTGTTAGGCACATAAGAATTTCAGTGGTTTCTGTCAAACCTTTCCGATATGGAAGAGAGAGTAAAATTATAATATGATCGAGTATTTCATAGTACTGTCTCTAATAAAATGCCTACCCAGTGTCTTTCAGTAGCAAGTTTTATATGTTGTAAGAAAGTAATGGCTTTTCCAAGCAGCCTGCAACTGCAATTGTCCAGTGACCAAGCGACTATAACCAGAGCTTGTCTTTGAGCTTATCATTCAACATTGACCATTCCAGAATTCTGAAGTATAATTAGCTGCCAGATAAAAGTAAATGATCAATATTTGGGTAAGGAAGATGTGGAAATACTTGTCTAGCTTTTTATTTTAATGATCACTGAATGAAAATCTTGGAATTTTTGAAGAAACTGGAAAGTATTTTGTATCTTCAATCCATTGCTTGAATGTTCTATATAATAATTTAAATCTCTTTCTAGTTCAAAGTATAGATGGATGATAGCAACAAAAAAGTGAGATTGGCCAACAGGGTAGGAAAAACCTCCTAAAATTCAGAAATATTTAAAAAATATGTTGTATTTAGAATTCAGAGGAGAGATTTCTGTTTTGGTATGAACTATTATGTTGTTATACCACTGTATGAATTCCAATCTGTGTTTGTAATTTACTGTTTAACAACCAATTAAATTCTATGTTGAGGTCTTGAGTATCTTCAAATATACTGAATCCATAGGACACCAAACGTACCTTTAAGGTTTCAGGGACATGATTTTGTAAAGTCAGCAGACGGTACTCAAATGATAGAAGAAGGACAAGCAGAGGTGAATGTGTGCAGAATAATCATTTACAGTGCTGAACAAAGATCTGAAAAGAATCAGAAAATCCCAGCATTTTACCATGAGGGAATAAAGTCAACAATTAAAAAATCCTGAGAACTGCTAATGTCCATCCTCAAAGACAGGGAAAATTATTTTGTTTTTTTTGCAAATGTATTTCCCCTTTTATTTTTGCCTCTCCTTTCCTGAAAATATATTTTTGTAGATAATTTGGATAGCTATCTGAGGAGATTTTTTCTGTCTCCTTCATGATCACCTGCACTATGTGTTATGTATGTATTTTGTATCACCAAAAAAAAAAGCTAAACTAAAAAATGGTTATTGAAGCAGATATGGCCTCTTCAATTTCCTGCGCATAGGTTTTCTTCCTTCATACCAGCCTTAGCTACCAGGAAATGAAGGAAAAATGGAGTTTGATGGTTGACTCAAGAGAAAAATATTATTTCTTAAAAAAAATTAAAAATTGGTATTAGATAAGGCAGCTGAATGAGCTCACCCAGTACCCACAGAAGCAGCAGATCTCACAGAAGCAAAAAAGCAAGAATATGCAGACAAGAACAGCAGAAAAGGGATCTCACTGTGAAAGCATTTTGCCAGGTTAGTGTAAAAATTATGTCTTGCAGGACAAATCGTTAAAGGCGAAAAAGGTAGAAAAATTCATATGGAATAAGATATCTATAAACTATATCTATAAATGTCAAATATAGTTTGACACTGTAATTTAGGCTAAAACTCAGAGAAATCTTCTGGTGTAACTGTAGCATTTTGCTAATCTTAGTGGTACATTTAGGTATTTCTAGGTAGAAACGAAGCAATGAGAATTTATGTTGAAACAACTTCTTCATATACCTGTAGGTAGATTCATATATTTTCATTTAGTATAGTACAATTACCCGTCTCATTTATTACTTACTAAGATGTGAAACCACAAGGTGAGGTCAAAGTATCATCAAGGGTATCTTCATCACTTCAATATCATTGCCTTAAAAAGCACTGACCAGGAGAAGTAGATGACCTCATTTCAAAATTATTACAGTACAGAGAACTCAGTTTCAACATTATAATTCATTTTCCTACGGAATATTTCAAATTTATGATCAGTTTCCTGACATATAATAGCTAATCGTTAAGGATAGCCACTTTAACATAATATGAATACGCATTTCTCCATAGGTAATACAACAGTTCCTGCATTAGCATTATTGACTAAGGTGCATTTAACTTCTTCACTAATACTTAATGGAAGGTTAATGCATAAGTCAGAAGATTAAATGGCTTTTACTTAAAACAAGTATATTGATTAAAATAACTTAGTGTGGTTTTTAAAGATGATTATATAAAAGTAGTCACACTTTTTAATATTTTATTAAATATTATGAGCAAAATGTGGGCTTCACTGACCAAAATTACTGGAAGTTATTGTGTTAATTGTGCCTTGAGCTAATTATTGCTCATAGTTAACAAATGAATATTTTATACTGAAAGGTAACAAATCATTTGTGCTTAATTCAGCACTCAAAGCTAGTTTTATTCCATCAATCTAGGAATTGCCCTGCTGCTGTGAGCACAGTCCTTCATATGCCACCTCTCCTTCTTATGCATGGTGCTACTGAACAAAAGGGTAACCTTCCAAGTACAGATTACCTGTTCATTTCCAATAAAGAGTGTTTCTATTTTCTTTTCATGGGCTAACATTTCTATTCCAATGTATGTGTTAAATTTTATATGTTTGCTATCTCAAATTCCAACATGTAGCCATGAAGCTGAGGCTGGGCAAATTGTCTTGTGGAAGGTTTAGTTTTAAATTTGCCATTATGCACATACACAGCTTTCGGAGCTGATCTCACAGTTGTATGAAATAAGATGCTTGGAGCCATTTTCCATTAATTCACTTTAGTCTTGTCTTAGTAAAATGCTTGTGCTGAGAATTTTTTGCATTATGCTATGCAGGGCTTTTCCTGGGGACTCTTGTTCCCCTGAGCTTTTTCTCTATTTTGGAATTGTTTCCATCAAAGGAAAAGGAGTAGTTTGGGATGAAATGTTAAAACATTTCTACAAACACTGTGTATTAGTAGCAGTGTAGTAAGTTGTCCTGTGTCATTGGTGACTTTTATGCTGCTGATGTACAAGCTGTGGGCCAAAGCAGATGAGCCTGGTAAACTATGTTTTGATTATGTCGGCTTTTTGATTCGTTCCAGCTCTAATCTTAGGCGAATGCTAAGGATAGACTGTTTGTGTTTGACTGATACTGTGATTCTCTTTGTTTCCTGAGAGGCACTGCACCTGCAAGACCTCTCTCTTTACATCTTTCAGAAACACAGCTGATCTGTCATGGCTTTTGTTTGAACTAGACTTTCAAAGGGACCTTAGGTAACAGCAGTAAGGGCGTATGGTGTCAAAAAGCCACTAATAATTGTGTTCTTCAAACATCCATTTGCTCGCTGAGAAAAGAATGAAGATTGGCTGTAATGTTTCATGGCTCTGGTAGAAAACATTTTTTTGTTTCTCTTCCTTTCAAAATTTCACTCATGTTTCTTTAAGTGCAGTACATGCTTACTAAAACTTAAGTGGAATAAGTAATTTGTATAGCAGAAAATAGCTAAAATAAAATGATAACTTTTCATGTTATAAAAGAGATGACCACAGAGAGATAAGATAGTCCAAAAAATTTTGAGTTACCTGGAAGCCAGTGAGCAAGAGGCTACTGCGCTCTACCTCCCCAGGCAGGTATCAAGTGCAACTAAGACAGTGTGTTCAAGAAAGAAAATATTTCTGATGATTATAGTTGAGCTATAATACAGCTTGCCACAAAAGGCTGCAGGTGCTATAAGTATATATGAGTTTGATAACTGATTGGATACATCCAAGGAACTAAAATACACTATGGGATATAAAATTTAAAACTCTGCTTTTGGATAAGAAAATTTCGAACAGAAAAGCATTCTGGAAAAATTCTCTTTTATTTCATACATATTTCCCTCTTATTTTAACTGAGTGAGAAGTTTTAAAGAGAAGACTGAAGAGAGATAGTTAGGAGCAACTAGTATGACACCATTGCTTAATTCCCAGAGAAAAAATCTGGGGAAAAAATAGTTTCAAAGTTGACTTTGTCCTTTCCAGTTTTGCTCCAGACACAAATGTACTTTTCTTTCTGTCCATTTTATCTAGATAAAAAAAAACCAGTTTGGTAATACCAAAGCACCTTCACTCTTTCAGTCTCACATTATTTCAGAGCTGGGCTGGACATCCAGGTGGAATATTGTGGCAGTTATTTTCAATTTCTCCTTTAAAATCCCTGTGGGCTTGAGCAGGTAGCATCTGTGCTACAGCAAGATGTTCTGTGTTTAATTGTTATTGCATTCTTAACATATTAAATCTTGAACCAGCAAAAGATGATGTTACCATACATGAAAAAAGTCTAAAGAAAGTTGCTATAAAAAGGGCTGAAACTACAAATAATGTCTGATTGAGTGATGGTGAACTGATTCAGTTTAAATTAAATTATAGTAGGTTTGCAATGAGAACTTGGGTTTCAAAAGGGCAAACCTTAATAAATTAAGGGAACTCATTACCAAAGTTGCTGACTACTCTGACCTCTGAGATCTGAATGTGGAGGGGGTAAACATTTTAAAGAAATCTATCAAATCAGTGGTACTGCCATAAGATTACAGGATAGGAAATGTCAAGAGTTGGTATAAAGGAGCAGAGGTGAACGAGAAGGGTAAGAAGAGATTAGTCTGATCTCAGTAGTATGCTAGGCTTTAGCTTTTAAAGAGCTGAATAAAATAATTGAGATAGAATAGAAATTGCAATATAGGTTTGATTAAGGCAGGACTAATCTGATACCCTTTTCTGATAATGTTTTTCTTCTACAGAAGGAAATGCAAACTTGATTTACTAAAGTATTTTATATGGGGCTACATAGGAAATTACTACTTCATCTAGAGAGTGCAGGGATTAAGAAAATCATTGTAAGGTGGACCAAGAACTGTAAAGGACAAAAAAAGCTTGCTGACAAGTAACTATTGGATTCTATGAAAACTCTTTGGGGAGTTCAAGTATCCTGGGACAGATCTCTCCATTCTGTTAATGACATTTAAAAAGCAAAAAATATCCAGAAAGTAGTACAAATTAAACTTACAGAAGAACAAAAGCGAGTTACCAAAGAAAAAGCTGTGTGTGGCTATTAACTGGTCATAACTGATTGATCTTGAGGGATTAAAATATTGGAAAACGTAAATCCAATGTTTTGGGATGAGTAGTAAGATCTCCTACAGGAAAAGGTAGCATCAGCTGAAAAAGAGTGTTGAAGACCTGGATATTTTGATCTTTCTTAGACGATAAGAATGATTAGAAGGAGTTAGACTGCTACCCAAAGAGATTAAAGATTAAATATTTTTACTTTGCACCAAGTAGCCATTTACTATTCAAAGAGAGTTTCTTTCAAACAGATCCAACAGTATTTTCTTCTAACTAACCAAATGAAGGCTTAAGAAAAGATGTGAAACCTTCATTAACAAGTTTAAATTATAAAAAAGATAAAGCAAAGCCATTTATAAGAGGTGTTAAAAAACCTGTGAAGAGACAATATCTGTTATGAGAGGCTAATGGACTCAGTGATCCAGAAAGCCATTCCAGTCCTGTGTTGACATAGTAGAAGGAAGAACACAAGCAGTCTACGAGAATCAAATATCTATATTAACACACATAAAAACTAAAATAACTTTTATCACATAATACTTGAGGTCAAAAAGCCTTCAACAATATCCTGATTTCTGTTTTATTTTTTAGAATTAAACCAAAGTTGGCTAGGCTAATAAAATAAGTATTAAGCAAAAATTTAAAAGAAAGGTTAAGGTTCTATTTGGCTTAAAATAAGAATGTGACTGCGCTTTATAGCAGTTTTATCATTAAAGGGCAAAAGAGAAATCAGTAATAACAACCTGTTTGAAAGCTCTGTTGCAACCCCTGGGATAAAAACCAGATTGAATTTCTTGGGTCCAATACAGGGTGCTTGTCACAACCAGGAAGGAACAAATTAAGAGGAGAATTTGGTGCTCCAGTGAACAGAATATCTTCCTCCATCTTCTCCAAAGATAACTTCTAAGCTAAAGCACACGTGAGAAAGAAGTGGAGAGAAGTTTTTGTTTTGTTTTGTTGAGGTCACTGCTTTCCCATGACAAAGCCAAGCCGTGGGCTTGGCACAGACCGGCACTGAGAAAAATCTGCCCCTGCCCATGTGTTGGTGCACCCCACAGTGTGCTGCAAAGCCAGGCTGCACACTGCCTCTTCCCACTTGTGTGTGACCAGGCAGCATCTATGAGAGCAGGCAAATCACTGCTGCTGCCAGGCTGACTGAGCTGCCCTGAATCCCCCTGGGACTACTTGAGAATGACCTGAGCTGCTGAACTGTCTTTGACTGTAGTTATAACTGTTATAAACAATAATTATTAATATTTTCATAATGACATTATCATTTGAAATATCCCTAATGTTAACTTCCTTTAGCTTCTTTTAGAATTTAACTAAATAAGAAATTTTAGAAGAAAAAATCTGCAGAAGTGGTTTTATTTTTATTCAGAGCTTCAGACTGGAATCTGACTTAATTTACAGATAAGCAAACCATTTCACTTAAAATAAATCTTGTGAAAATTAAGTATTTCAGGAGGTCAGCTGCTGTAATTTCAGAATGTTCAATGATTTCACTCTTTAACTTTTAGGGGTGCAAAACATATGTTTTAGAATAAAGCTTGCATCCCACCTGAAAGCAGGGTTTTAGTACAGCTATATAGGTATGGGAGGCACTCATTGCTTTGTGCTACAATCTTCAAAGAATTTGCCTCAGTTTTAAAGGACTTAGAGCAAAGTGTGTTCAGCAGAGCCTAAGCTACCATCTGGATAAATTAGTAAAATAATTTATACACCTAAGAATCCATCTCAAAGTATTATAGTAAATACATTTAAAATTATATTATTTGGATTTTTATACCAAATAGATTACAAAAATTTAGAAATATGAATGAGCTCAACTTAATTTTATGAAATTTAATGTGTTTAAAGTCAGTAGGATCTGAAGACCCTTTTCCAGAATGAAAAGCTCCGCAACATTTCTAAAATTGGATTTGAAAGAGAACTTCACTTTTTGTTCTGAAATGCCTGTTATTTTTCAAGACCCTACTATCTCCTCAAGGAAAAAAATTGCAGTGAAACTCAAATTCTTCCTTACTTCAGTGCACGCAGATAATGAGCTTTTCTGCCTTTAAATAGGTAATGTTTGAGGTCTCAGTATTTACATCTGGAAGCAAATCTCTGGAGAAGACAACACTACTCTTAAGTAAAGTAAAGGATCACTCTGTTTGCTGACCCTTCTTGAAAGTCCAGCATGAAGATTTCCAAGGTCATATGGCTTTGAAAATCTGACAGCAGTTCAGTTCAGTGAATGTAAATTCAGCTTTTTCCTCATTTGCATTTGCATAATTTTCCTCATTTGCATAGTTATCGTTAATCTAAGATAAGAATCCGTATACCTCCTTGAGGAGAGAGGCAGTTGTCCTAAAGTAAGTACAGAGCAGAGATGCTATGTGCATGGAGGCACATGTGGTGTCCAGTGAGAGGAATCCAGACAAACGTCCCACATCTGTGTCTGGCCCTGACAATGAAAATAAAAATATCATATGCTGATATAGTTGCTATTAAGCTCATGAGACAACAATAGCAGTTAAACTTGTAATTTCATAAAAGTCAGCATGGAAAGGGAGCAGGTTTTAAGTTAGAAAGTACCCACCATAGGTGGTCCCTAAAACACATTCCTCTTAATGGCTCAGGTACCTAAATTAAGGGTGGAGGCATGCACTTTCATTTCCCTGGTATGGTTAACATCTGATCTTTGGCATCATAGCTATAGCTTGCTAATATATTTATTTACTCACACAGTGGTCATCCACAGTGAATTCCTCAGCCGAGTTAGAAGGGCAGAAGAGAACAACTGAAACCCTTCATTTCTTCCTGAGGCAGTTGCAAAGCAGCAGAGAAACAGTCAAGAAACAAAAGCGATAAAAATACCAAGGGGGGGAGGGGGAGGAAGAGTTGGACTGTAAGAACACTTGTCCAAAAGAAGAGATTTAAATACTGTTAGGATTATTTCATTACCTGAATGACTAAAAGCTGTAAGCGTGGAAAATGGAAAAAGTTCAATGCTTCATTTGCCTGTTTGGTGCTGCATTGAACCCTAAAGTGCTGTCTCCAAAGGCTCTGTTTTGTTATGGCAAGCTATAGGACTGCTGGGGTGGCAGGAATAAGACTGAGAAACTTCCGGTATGGATGGCAGTTAACCCTGAAATAAATACTCTCTTGAGCCTTTCTGTTATACTAACAGAAACAAACACATCTTAAATACAAATTGTTTTAACTGCATTCTGAGTATATTGACTGGGTCAGATTAATCAGGAAATATACTAATTTCTATTTTGAATTCTAGCTAATTTAAACAAGAAATAGATGAGCAAACTGTGATCATTATGTGCTTGCCTGAAGCAGAATTGAAAGCATTGCAAGAAACACTGAAAGGGGCTGTAACATTTATCAGGTATGTTTTTAACTAGTTTCTAAGGGGTGTGGATGGACTGCAATTTTTTTTCCAATACTAGAACGCAGAAAGCAGATAACTTTCCCATATTCTGGTTTTAGACATATTTTTTATTCCAGGAGTGAGAGATTGACCCTGTTTGGGTGCTGGCTGCTCACCAAAGCCCCTCTATCAGTCCCTTCCTGAGCTGGACAGAGGAAGGAGGTTGTTGCAAAAGGCTCATGGGTTGAGGTAAGGACACAGCGAGATCCCTCATGATAAAAACAGACAAGATTTAGGGAAATTAACTAAATGTATTGCCAATGAATTTAGAGTAGAATAGTGAGAAACAAAACCAAAATATTAAAACACTTACCTCCCACCCCTCCTTTCTTCCTGGACTTAGCTTTGTTCTTCATTTTCTCCCTCACAATGTACAGGGGTTAGGGAATAGGAATTATGATCATCACACGTTGTCTCTGCTGCTCCTTCCTTCTCAGGGAAGAGTTCCTTCTCCTGCTCCAGCATGAAGTCCCCAGCACAGGAGGCAGTCATTCATGAACTTCTCAAATGTGGATCCTTGCCATGGGCTACAGCTCTTCATTCCAGCATGGATGGGTCACAGGGTCACAGATCTCTCCAGCAAACCTGCTCCAGCGTGAGCTCCTCTCTCCAGGGGTCCACAGGTCCTGTCAGGCCAGGCTGTCCACAGTGTCACACCTCCCCCAAGAATGTGCACCACTCTGCCATGGCCTCCTCTGGATCTCTGCTCCACCATGGGCTGCAGGGACACAGCTGCCTCAGCATGATCCCTGCTCCAGCAGCTGGAGAACCCCGTGTCCCTCCCACACTGACTGTGAGACTTTTTTTTTTTTCCTCCCTGAGGAGCTGCCACCACCACCACTGGGCTCAGCGTTGGGCAAGTCCTTCTCAGAAGTGGCTGCACTGCTCCTGGCCAACATGAAGACAACTCCTGGCACCTTCTCCCAGAAGCCCTCCCAGAGCCTCCTTGCTGCTAAGGCCTTGTTATGCAAATGCTATACACCTAGATATATGAATCCACTAATTCAATCTATATTAAAAAAGACATTTTTGTAAGAATGTGCACCTGTTACAGCTTTTTTTCTGCTGGAAAGAAATATGAAGCTATTAAGAAAACAAAAAAACCACCAATGTTTACCTGTTAAAAGGTTGTTTACATAGATCCCCCAGTAAATATCTGCATTTAAAAAAAAAAAGTTTTTTATCATTTCAGTATAAGTGGTACTAAGATATAAAGATACCTTTAAAATAAGTAGTGAACTGCTTAAAATGCAAGAAAATTAAATTCAGTTTGTAGTTTTGAAAATTTCAAAAAATAAAGATCCTCAGATTTTAAACAGTTGATTTTTTGTTAAAGCCCCTTGTATTGATAATATAAACACAATCATAATGACTATGTTGGTGATCATCTGAAGTCTAATGACCAAGAGAAATTTTAAATTTCACCTTCCACTCAGGTAAGCCCTGTTGCACTAAGATGGTGAGTCCTATGTGCTTAGTATAGAGCACAAAGGGAGCCTGATCATGCCTGAATGAGTGTGTTATATTGACTTGAATAGGAGCAAGATTGCTCCATCAGTCTAGATTTTCTTTCTTCTCCTTCTTCTTTTGTTTCAGATTGGGAACTCTGGCTTGAACTGTCAGTCAAAAACCTTACTAGATGAGATTCAATGGCACATCATATTTCCAATGACATTATGGATTTATATTATACATATATTTATGTTTCACTTACAGTTTAACAGCAATAGACCTTTAGAACATGAGTGCTGAACAAACCTGATTGCTTCCTTGTATTAGGAGTCCAACTTCGGCTTAAGTTTTTTACATAGAGAATGAATGTTTCCTAAATGTACATAAATTCAGATTTTACCCTTACTATATTCTGTAAAAGAGTTACAAAGATTTTGATTATATATGGCAAATTCAGGGAAAATTTTCCTATGGTTTTGGCTTGCTGCATCAATTGTTCTTGACTTTGATAATTAACTCCAATCAGCTACCTGTACCTGGAAAGTACATGATTTTTATGTGCTTTTCATATTTTTTTCACACAAGAAAAATAAGAGCTTACTTTGGCAAAAGCTCAACTCTTTAATTGAGCAGTCTCAGTGAGGTATCTTTATTTTAGATTCCATTTGATTTAATCCTGACTTAAAAAGCATGTGGCTGACCTTGGTCTGCATAGAATTTTATAAAAAACTGTAAGGTGTGATGGATTGATTGCATTGCTTATATATTACATCTTGAAAATTTCATTGTACTTTAAAAATATTTTTTGTCAGTCTAATATTTTTCTTTTATCTGAACTGTGCTCCCAGTGAGGTGAACTAATTTCTGTATAACCAGTAACAACTAAACTCAGTTATCGTGTTTTCTGTACTAGCATGCTGTCTATTATATCAGATGTCAATAAGTCACACTGGGTTAAGGGATAGTTCTCCACTTATTTCCCTCAAGAGGTTTTGCACAGGAGGCAATGCACCAGTTTTCAGTCTAACTGGTAAATACCTTTGTTTAAGACTTTCTGGGCAATACAATGTATCATAAGTTAAGTACTAATATTTATTTAAGTTATTGACTCTTGCAATATTCCTGTACTCTGCAAATCCAACCCTATCAGGCTACAGGATGACCTTCTGAGTTATCAGATTAAACACAGGGCTGAAGATGTGGTTTTTTGCAGATTTAGTACCCCAAGTATTATACCTAACAGTTAATTAGTGTATTAAGTCTGACAGGTTTTTTTTGTACTTTAAAATCTATGGCTGTGAAAACTGCTTTCGCCACAATCTTTGGTTTTCTGAAGTAATACAGAGGAATAGTAATATAGAATATAGAATTATAGAAGAATAGTAATATTGAATATATATAAAATGGTATTTCCCATTATATTTCTTGCACAACATGAAGGCTATTTACTGTGGTTTTTAAAATGTACATTGGATGCATTTGGTATTTTCAGTCTTGGCTTTTAAAGGCAGTGGTCTTCTAAACTGTTCCCTTAAGCAGTATCAGTGTGTCCAAAACCTTACAGGGGATGTAATTTTAGCCTTGCATTCATTGACATCTCTCACCTTTCTTTTGTTCACTTTAGTCTTCTTATTCATCTGTGCTCTCATTTTCGAATTCTCACCATGGCATTTTCTGTGATCACCGACTCTTTCCCACCATCCTTCTCCTTTTATTCCTGTTTTTGTTCTCATTCAGTCTTTCAGAACTGTCATATTATACTCTAAATTACAATTTATAATTATGACATTTAAAAACCTTCTAACTATACTTCCTTCTTGTCTTTTCCCCCACTTTTGATATTCTCCAGCTCTTAAAATTACTTCTTAATATATTTGTTGTTTCATTTTTGAATGTTAGCTTGAATAGAAATTTCTTTATTTTCTTTCAAGTATGTTGCTTTATTCTCACCCAAGACAATCAGGAATTTACATATTTCTTTTTGTATCTAATGAAGTAATTTGTTTCTTTTATTTATACATTGTTTTCATTGTTTTGGGCAGTAAATTGAAAGAAATCAACTGTGTGCACCAAAAATTCATTATGATAGTGAGTATAAAAGTGTGTCTTAGGTGATTTTCTTCTTTGCACTCTTAAGCTTTACAAAAGGTGGTGCAGTTTTATACATTATAACATGTTCCATACAAATTTCATGTTCTGGTATGATATTTTGGATATTCTGTCTTTTTTCTCTTCCCTGACAGGAACAGTGTACTGTTTCTGGGTCTTCAAATCTTCACTCTTTCCTGAAAATCAGAAAAAAAAAAGAAGAAATTTGAGTATAATTCCAGTCTATATTAAAACCAAACTACAATTATTAAAACTTTTACGTGAGAAATAGGAAATGGGATGGTCTAGGTTCTGTAGAAAGCTGAGGAAGTCACTATGCCAGGCCAGCACTTCTTGGAATAATATATTCATTTAGTTAGATTATTAGAGCATAGTACACATTCTCCCATTCTCTGCCATTGTCTGTGCAGTTGTGCACAGAGGACATTTTTAACTGTTGATAGTATTGTTACTATCAGTTACACTCAGTTTGTCTAGATATTAATCCATCAAGTATAACACTTCCTAAAGATCCTGCTTCACATTTTTGTGGAAATAGTTCTCTCATGTGTTTCTGTTACCCCATTCTGTCATATCTATGCTTTAAGGAAACACCTTGAATTTCTGCAGGATGATGGAGAAAGGAGCAACCTACCAGGTGAGTGAGTGCCACACTCCTATAGCTGTACTGCATCCCCACAAATACTCACAACGTGCAGGTATGACAGTTTTGTAACTGACTCATGTTTTACTTCCCAAATACATCCATGTCAATAAATAAAGCAGATCTACCCTTCAGCCTCAGTCTGAATGGTAGAGCATAGATCACACCTATACGTGGAAAATAGTAATTCCCTTTAATTTGTTCACGTGGTGATAGATGTTACAAAACACTGAAAAGTAGGGAGACTAAGAGAATGAGTTGCAATACAACTGAGTTTCATGGGGGTAGGATGCCCAAAGAATTTTCCCAGGAAGGATTAGTCATAAGAAGATTCTGCAAATAAACATATGAAGGGAAGCAGAAACTGAAAATACCTTCAGCTGAGATTGCCTCCTCCCTTTTGTTGTGACTGTTTTTAATGCGTGTATAAACTGGCTATGTGGTTTGCAATTTCCATCCCAGAGTTTGGGACTTCAGAGTGTATATTGTTAAGAAGCAAAGCCTGGTATTAGAACTATTTGGGAATACCAACTTCTCCCTAAAACACAGTTCCCTCACTGGATTGAGGAGAAATTGGCAAGAAAGACACACAATACTGTTCTGGCCTGATATAATTATTCAATCATTCTTGCTGTGCCACAGTTAACTGGCAGGAGCTTAGATACAACTTAGGAGCTGTAGCCATTCCCTTGTGTTCCACAGCTCACTCAGTATAAATCTTAATATTTGTAAACAGTAACTGTATCTAACTATAATTCTAAGCAACTATTATGAAAATAAACTTATAATTTCTTAGCTATTCATACATATTTTATCTTTAAAAGGAGATCCAAGATTTATTAATCCCAGCAATTTTGGTTTACACCCCTCTGGAAGATAATTCAGACTGGCAAATGAGTGCCTCTCCACACTCCAAATGAATGACCAAAAGCAAAGACTATTTGCTGTCTCTTTTCATCTGCAATCCTCACAGAGCCCACAGAGCGCTCTCCTGGATTTTCCCCCATGAGAACACATTTGCCCTTCTCAGTGCCATAGATCTGCAAATGTTTTATGGCTGGCTGGGTGTGCACAAAGGGGGGAGCCTTTCTCTTGCTGCTAGAAGTAGCATATTCCTTAAAAATTCCTGCTCTGCATCACTGATGTCTTCCTTTTTGTCCTCAGGGGCCTGTAGTGGTTTGACCTTGGCTGGATGCCAGGTGCTCACCAAACCACTCTATCACTCCCTCTTGTTGGTTGAGATACGGCAGTTTATTAAAGCAAAAAAAGAAATAAAAGAAAGAAAAAACAAGCAAAAGTTCTCACATGCATAAGAAAAGGGAAAAGTTAATTTTTACTTTCCATCAGTGACACTTCCCAGCAAGCAGGGCCTCGTCATGCAGTTTAGATGCCCTGGAAGGCAAACATTGTTGGATAACAAATGCCCTCCTGGTTCCTCCTCTCTCCCTTAGCTTTTATGTCTGAGCTGATGTCACACAACATGGAATATCCCTTTGGTCAGCTGGCCTGGCTGTGTCCCCCCCCAAGATCCTGCCCACTCTCAGACCCTTGATATAGTTGAGAGGGGAAGTCAGATGGACAGCTCTGCTCAGCAATAGCCAAAGCATTGGTGTGTTATCAACACCTTCCAGCTCCCAGAGCAGAGCACAGCATTGTGAAGGCTGCTATGGAAAAATGAACTACAACTCAGTCAGACCCAATACAGGGCCTTGGGCTGTGGTCTCTGGAGTGTCCCTCCCACTGACCCCTCATTTGTTACCTTTTATAATCTCTGGTGAAGCCTTTTTACCTTTTATAGCACTGCCACAACTGTCAGAGTTCACTTGTGACGGGAGACACTGCTGTTATGGTTAACATTGGTTAACACCCCTCTGGAAGATAATTCAGACTGGCAAATGAGTGCCTCTCCACACTCCAAATGAATGACCAAAAGCAAAGACTATTTGCTTTTGGAATGCCCATGGCATTCCCAGTGGAGCATGCCCGGCACAAAATCATTCACAATCAGTATTTTTCAGTGGCAGAAACAGCAGCACAAGCAGGATAGGACATGCCACAAGACCTGACCCCCTCTTCACAATGGAGCATATCCCTTCCACTAGCTGCACTTCTGGAACTGCTATGGATACCTACCTACCAGCTGCCCTTTAGCTGCTTTGCTTGTGTTTGCACACCCTGCTGGAAATGCCCCTGACTGTGATGGGCTTTAACTATCAGATAAATAGGAAGCCTGAAATTATCTTCTGTGAAGTCTCCTACATTTTATGGAACCTTCTACTCTGCCTTGCAATCTTCCTATCGCAGCTTATTTCCCTTGAATCACTAGGTGTATTGAACAGTGCTTTATTTCACACCTCAGCCCCAAAAAGTGGTCCAAGGAAGGGAACAAAGGATACTTAGCAGTCCTCATGAAGCCTGGACAGGTCATGGGGTATTTCAGTGGTGAAACTAGGCTAAGAGAAAACTCAGTGAGTAAGAAGGTTTTAAGTGAAATGTGAAGACTGAAAAATACTGAACAGGAGAAACTGTAAAAACAAACGAGATTACAGGGAAGAGGCAGTATTAAAATAAAGAAGAAAAAGTGGAGGAGGGATTGCTTGGAGCAGGGAAAACAGAAGGTACAATGCAGAAGGAAATTGACAGAGAGAAAAGAAAAATCTGTGCCCACTACAGATTGCTCTTTCAGATCTTGAAATCAACATTCTTCACTCTAATCTGTATTCGGCTTCCAAGAAAAAGAAATCTCTCTGAGAGAATAATTCTTTGGTCCTTAGCTTAGCATTTGCACAATGGAAGTAATAGCCTTTCACCTGAAAAATTAAGCCACTAAAGTTTGTGAGGCACTTAAACTGATGAGTGTTGAAAAAAGTCTGAGTTAGGTCTGTCTACAATGCAGAGGATGAATTGTGCACTGGAAAAGCACAAGATATCACAAACAACAGAGATCAGAGATAAGAATTTCCATATTTTGTACCAATTTGCAACAGATTCAGGGAAGAAAAAAGGCACAGTCTGAGCTCACCAGTTGTAAATGGTGTCCTGATACACAAATCCTGACCAAGGAAGGACAACATAAATCTTGATTTTTGAATGGCTAATAACATCCCAGTAACAAGATATTTTTTGAGCATAATAAAAGAACCAGTGTATTTTTCTGAGAGTCACTGCTCTCTAGTATTCTGCATAAGTTAATCAATATCTAAATCTGTTTCTCAACCCGTTAACAGCAAAATAGCTATTACAGCTATATAAATTAAACGTCTTCCCCTCTGTTTCCCTTCAGTTGGTTATGTTACTCTGAATTTCCACATTTTCCATTTCTTCAGCCTTTTGCACAACTATAGTCTCAATTATCTGGACTTTTCCTGCCTTTAATGGCAAGCCAAAGTGAAACAGTACAGTCATCATAACCTAATTTGGATTTATTACTTTCTACCAGCAATTTCATCTTCTGTTTCAATCCTTGCATCTTTTTCTTAAGCATGAAAATCTGTTTGTGGAATACAAAACAAAACTACAGTGTTTCTGCTCTGGATTCCTAAATGTAAATGTCACGGGGTGCTTGGTTCTTTTATTGTCTAAACTAATCCTGGTTGATACTTCCTGACTTGTTGGAACCTGTCAAGCACTCCATGGCATCTCTCCCTGTGACATTCTTTAGAAATTCCAGTTGATTTTTTTTCTTTGTTGTTGTTGTTGTTTGTTGCTTTGGGTTTTTGTGGTTTCTTTTTTTTTTTTTTTCTTCCTTTTAGAGGAAAGGGAGTTTGCACTATTGATTATTTTTCATCTTACTATACTTAAAAAACCAGAGAGATATAAGGAAAATTCATTAGATTTTCTTTCTAGCTGAAAGTGTACCACTTAAATGGTGCACTTCATCTGGTGCCTTGATATGGAAAAGAAAATTCATGCTATGATAATGGCCTTTTTTTTACCCTATTAAAAGCTTTGGTTCTTCTTCTAGACAACATGCTTTCAATTTACACAGAACTTTTCAGTCTCTATCCCTTTCTTATTGTTATGGCTGTAGAATGTGACTAGGGCACACACAGTATGATACAACCAGTAATGACATTACACTAACAGTATGTTGGGGGCTGGGTTCCTGTTTATGGTTAAACCCTGATGTTAATTGATGAAAATAGTTCAGGAAACAGAAGCTCATGCATTTTTATCAGCTCAGCTCTCAGAGACTTCACACAATTTGTTTAAAATATACATTCAACATATTGAAAATTGATAGTAAATCCAGGTTTTAAACCTAATTCTGAAATCCATGGTATGCATGAATAATTACTGTTTAACAAAATTATAGATGCTAAGATAAATGCAAACCAATCCTTCATTGCAAACAGCAGAGGAGACCTAACAGATAACACAAAGAGATACCATATGAGAATACATCCACTGAACATCCACTTAATTTGCAAGAGTTCAAAGGACATTCAATCCCACCAGAATGACATCAAAAAGGATTGTAAAAATATCTTGTCAAGCAGCATTGTTGTGCTGTCTAACTTTTTAATCGTAGCATAATGTTAATGCTATTAGAGTTTCTATAAAGATACACAGGGGTCAAGGATGCCAGAGGGAAAAAAAAAGAAAAAGGGGAAAAGAAGAAAAGGTTGCACATGCTAATTACATTTTCTGGAGCTTAGTATGATGGTGTGACCTATATTTATGCATTTTGTCCTGATGATATTATTTTAAGCTATTCTTTCAATATTAACTGCTTTTAGAGTGGGATATGAAACCTGTTATAGAAGATCACGGAAAAAATAAAGTATCCTTGCACTGCTGAAAGCTGATTCCCCCCAGTTCTTCTCACTGGAAAATCTTTTATTTTCAGTTTATCCAAATTTATGCTACAGTACTTCTATACACAAGAAGATGAAGTTAGCTGCATATTTGCAGAGGTACATATACACAATGGATCTCCAGTAAAACTCATTTCATACCCATATAGATCTCCAATTACATGTGCTGAGGAGCACAGGATTTTATTCACGTCTTCATGTAGCAATTATAGATATCAAATAGGTTACCTTATTGTCAAATAAAAATTAATGTCTATATGCAATTTTTACCTACTTTTACATATCTTCACTTTACTTCAGATAAGAATGCTATGAGCAACACAACTTAGTGCAAGTCTTTCATGGTGCCAGTTGCATTGGAGAAATCTGCTGTTATTCTTGGGCATTTTTTTTTACATCATTATTCATGTTAGTCCAAGCTTGTACTATATTGCAACTTTACTGCTAAATATTGTCTCTGGCCTGTATTTAGCATAGTCTATTTAAGTTTCAGTTGGAGAAAAAGATACCTTCTTTTTGCATTATGTGATCAAAATTTTGATGCTCTGTAATTTTCTTCCTGCTCACAGAAACAAAGCAACTATGCTCACTGAGAAAGCCTTTTCTACAAGCTATAAATATTTGCTATTTGTAAAACCTCAATGAAGGATTTAGTTATTAAAAAACTAAAGGAAGAAAATTACTAATAATGATTGGTTTGAGCTAATGAGATGTTTTTATGCAAATGTATGAACCTTAAATATGACCTGGAAACAAAAGACTGCTTAACAGTTACTATTAAGCTATACATTAGGAGATCAATTAAAGAGAATTTCTTTCTAATGATCAAGCTGTACAAGAGTTGCTATGGAAACCTGGAAAAGGAGAGATTCAGAATGCAAAACAGCAATAGAAACAAAACCAATATTTGTAAACAAGTATTGTAGAATGTGTATAATCAGTTAAATAACAAAAGACTGTTTCTTTTCCCCTCCAATATATTTGAAAGAACGGCACGTTTCCATATGAAGGTGCCAGTTTAGTTGATATTTGGATGCCATAAAGAAAGATGATGCCAAGGAAATCTTTCTGTAATCAATAACAGCTCACTAAATTACAAAATGGGATAGAAAACCAGAATGATTTTAAAGGTCTCAAGGAATTATACAATCATGTCATTATAAATTGCTGGCAAATTAAAAAACATATCTATGGCAAAGAAAGTGCAAATACAGGTGGTTAAAAGCAAGATTAATTCCTTCCCTCATACCTTAAAATAACGTGGTACTTGTATCAGAAAAAGCTTAAAATATTCAGATTGTCTTATATGAAAGGTGCCGTCCACTTCATATGTTTTCATCTTGCTCTTTTCCCCTATATCTTGTGCAGTTGGTGAATACCTATAAAATACATATGGATATATTGTGTTAAAAATCCTTTTGTATAAAAAAAAATAATTATGTCACTCTAAAAATATAATTCTGTCACTGTAAAAGTAGGCTTTTACAGCCCAGGTTGCAAAAGAAAAAAATACAAGAAATCAAGTTTCCCTGTATGCAGAACATATATTACTGGTACGTATGTGGAGTAATTTTCAAAGCAGGGCTGGTAATTGGAATTTCCTGTAAATATCTAGGGGCCTTCTTGCAATAAACAGCAGACATAATGGACTAGATGCACTCCTTTTTTCTCCCATTTTCAAATTGCCCATGGATGCAAAGGTTTATCGTCTTCGCAAAGAAAAAGCACCAGGAAGTGTTTGGGTCTGGTGGACAGGAATCTGCAGTCTGTTCTCTGAACAATGCTAAGCCCAGAGGACACCAGTCTGGAAGCAGCTACCAACAGCTCCAACATCACAGCTCAGGCCTGTTATGCTAGGGAGTGACCTCCTTGCTGGGATATGTCAGTATAGCTCAGCTGGTGATCTCTGCATTTGCCAGCTATTCACAGAGCCCCACAATCCAAGCGTGTGAACGGACTCCTAAAATTACACGTTCATTTAAGTTGTTTTTCAGACCATTCCTGACAGTCTTGAAAGCAATAAAGGTCTTTTGAGGAACATATTCATGTGTATGAGTACATTTCACAATAAAATTTGAAGGACTCTTTCATGGTGGAACTTGAAAAAGCTGCATTAAACAAGTAACATAAAAGCATCACAGGAAAAGTTTAATGAAAAATTAAGTAAAAATTAGTAAAAAAATCAGTACTACAGAAGTGGATGGAAGGGTTTCTGATCTCTTTTTTTTATGGTTCAGGTTCAAGCAACCTAATGGAGTATGTTTTTTTCGAAGTTATAATTCTGCTATAGTCATGTATGATGGGACTACCAAAATTATCTATCTATACATACACTTAACTCAATAATCAATTTCTATGTAAACTTACTAATGCAAATATTTTCAAAAATCCCCTGTTACGCTTTTTCCTGTCTCTCATGTCATCTGTACATTAACTGGTAATACTTTCCTGCTTTATAGATGTTATGTGAGGCTTTTTTAACTGGCTTTTTGAAACTGGTCTTCTAGGATAAAATCCCCTTAAAATGTTTGCTTCATACACTCAAGATCTTACTTTTTGTTGTAAATGACTTATAGTACAGAAATACTCATGTTTTCTGAAAGTGTGACTGTAAAGATATAACTCTGAATAGAAGGCAGATACCCTTCAGGGATAAAACAGAAAAAGAAAGAGAAAAAAGGAATACTTAGCCAACCTGAAACAACAAATATTTATCATGAAGAAAAGACCATTATTTCTGAAAGAAAATGTTTCAGACTTCCACTTCATGGGAAGGTCATTTTGGTTAGCTTCAACGAGATAATAAAAAAATCCAATTAGCTCTATATAGAAGTTACAAATCTGTTCTCATCAAAGAACACATAGCCTACAGCACAAGCAAACAAAATGCTATTAGATTGAACCATTAAAAAGAAGAGTTGTATGCTGCTAATAAGAGCGGCCTTAGAAGAATTCAGCTAGAGAGAAAATAAAGAGAAAATAAATTAGAACCACTTGTTAGATCATTTCAAGTAGCTGACAATAAGTCATGGCTCACTAAAATATAAATTCTGAAAAAATAATTTACTGATTGATTTGTAAAATGAGCTACTGAGCTCTTAGATTAGTATATTTAAAAAGCAAAAATCAGAGAAATCTTATGTGAACCCAGTAATCCTTTGCAATGGAAGTACAGACTCCAACTCCCTCCTAAGGGATTTCTTCAGACAGAAGGAGGCAGTAAATTTGTCTTGGAGAATGACCTAGGGCCAGCTAACTTTTGGGATCAATGGAAGAATCAAGTTCCAAAGTCAAGGACTCAGAGAAAATACCACCCGGAATCTGAGTTTTCAACAAGATCAGAAATTAATTCAAATGTACTCATTTGCTGGACAAGCTTAATGAGATATTTGTATGTACAGTCCTACAAAGATTCCAGATTCAGAAACTAGCATAGTCCAGTACCCATACCCACACGTTACAATCAAAAGTGGCTGTCAGGATGTTACAAGCAGTTACTGTGTTTTGTCTACAGTCTCAAACCTTGCCATAAATCACTATATACGACAAGTGAACTTCAAAGTAAACTAGGTGGGTTTTTTTAACGGAAAAATAAACAAACTTCAGAATTTTCTTGTTTTATTTTCAGTTAATTACTTGATTAAAATGCACATTGAGATCCCAGAGTTCAACTCTGGTAAGGTTTGCTAAGTGTTCAGGGAAGAAAACAAATATGACAAGAACATAGATTTGAATAAACAAACAAGTTTTTGAGCTAACATTAACTGCAAAATTGTATTTTTAGGGATGAATTTATTCCATATTCTGCTAGCTGTACTTGGTCTTTTGCTTTTAAAATGAGAATTTATTCCTTCCTTTTCTTTGAAATCATCTGACCACTACTATATGGAAATAACCACTTTTGCTAATTACTTCACTGAGAAAAAAAATTATAGAGAAAATCAAGATGAATGAGGCACTGTGCTTTGCACAAATCAGACAGACAAGCTGTCAGCGCTGCCTAAGCCATCCTTAGAACAATTCCCTTTCCCCAAGGAAGTTGTCAGGAAAATGGAGGTCCTTGTCATTTCTCCGCTTGCAATTTGGGACTTTCCTTTCACACCTAGTTTATTTCTAGAATCTTTTGACATTATTCTTGCAATTAAGTGACAAAATAATTTTTTTTCCTTATTTCATCTTTAAGCTGGCATGTATACCTCTCTAGTGCTATACATCTTGGGTAGGGCATGGCTAATAAATATGTTTTTTGCTATTTTGTTCAGTCTCTGAAGTGCATTTGTCCCACAGACATGTCAAGCAGGTAGCTCTGCGTCAGCCTCAAGTGACTGGGCAAATTACCAGTGCTTGAAGACCCCTGGGAGACTCATCAGTGCTGGAGTGCCCTTGAGAGCACACAGGAGCGTGCAGGGTGTCAGTGTGGAGCTTGCTCCCTGTGAGCCTATCGAGCAGAGCTGCTTCTCCAACATTTTATGCACAGGAAGCTTTGGGCTGGTGCATACTGGAGGTGGAGAAGTTTGTGAAATTTGTTAGGACCTCAGACTTACTGGGACCATTTGATTCTGAAGAGCAATTATATAATATATAATAATATATAATATATAATATATGATATACATACTATATCATATATAATATACAATACATAATATACAATACATAATATGTAACATATAGTATAATTATACTAATTACAGTATTAATTATTAATATTATATATTAATAATTAGATGTTATATTATAATATATTCAATAATATATATTAGATTAGATATTAGAAATTAGCTATATGTTTGTTTTATACATATGTGTGTGTGTGTATATATATATATATATATATATATATATATATACACAGATATACATATATATGTATGTATGTATGTATGTGGCTATAATAATGACACCTTACCAAAAAATGTCTGAACTTGTATCTGGAGTATGAGGAAAGATCTGAAAAATTGTGGAACTGTGATTAGCATTCATAATTTATTTTGTTCATTCCTGATAAAATAGTTTTTTAAATTTCTTCAAACAGCAGTCCACATTTCACCAGCTGCAGTCCTTAGAGATACAGAAAAAATTTTGGACATTTTTAAAAGGGAGGTCAATAATGGCATTACAAAAAAAAGAAAGTTTCATGATGTATTGAAGAAGTGTGTAAGTGTAGAAAAGAAATTTAATATGTGATAGAGCATTGTTAGTACACACTTATAAATTCTACTTAAAAGCTGAATTCATTTATACGATCTGTTACATATAAAGTTATACATGTATGTAGTAAAGCATGTGAGAGATCTGTGATGTACAAGATAATGTGTTTACTGATCCAAGCACAAATAGCTAGCAAGTGTTACAGGAGAACTTGGTTTTAAAATGAAAGATATTTTCCCCATATAACTAAATTGAGCAGTATATACACTGCAGATTACATAGAGCTGAACCTGGCACAGCCTTATCAAGAACATTTACAAAAACATTCCAATTTAACAATACAACCTTTGTTTTTATACTAATTCAAGACTAGCAGAAACTGTATGCCATGCTTATTCAAGATAAAAGAGAAATATGGACACCTGGGTGATTTATGTAAGGAGCAAAACCTTAGAGAGTGACAAAGAAGCCGTCCACATTTGGAAAGAGGAAATACAAAGTCAGAATTTTGGAAAAAACTCAACAGCACAGTCAAAAACCCTAGAACTATATAGAATGTAAGACTCAGTTTTACTTAAGAGTTGTCTATATGGAGACATCTGGAAAGTATTAGCCTGAATTAATAAAATAAGTAAAATCACATTAAAATATATTAGTTGAACTGAGATAATATGTGAGCATGCACCTAAGGTGGTAGTAGTTCAGTTAGGTTACTTCACCCCCAAAGGGAAGTAAACTAAATCAAACTGAAGCCATGACAGGTTCAGTCTCCGCATGTCAGCAGTCTGTAGATACACATGGCAAAGACAAGGTCATCTCAGGGCTTAGGTAGGAACCACAGGCTAAATTAACCACATAAAAAGTTACTGTGGATCATCAATAAATTATGTGTGTGTCTGTGGCCTATAATTCTCAACAAAAATGTTCACGGGGATTCAGCATTTTTTAACTAATCCAATTGTGACATTTGTGAATTTTTTGCAAGCATTGCTATTAAAAGACACTAGGCAAAGCAAGCTGTCTAGATTGACTTCACTAAAAGCCATTAAACTATTTAGAATTTACAAATGGATGAAAAATAGGATCATATTTTTTGTTTTCTTAGGGAGCGTGGACTAACTCAGATGGACTCCTCAGGACACTAATTTATTTAAGATTGGAAACACCTTTCTCTATTTCCTCTAAAACACACCACTTCCTGGCACTTAAATTTCATTATAATGTATGGAGCTAACACTGAGGTGAAAGACTTACATGGAGTTACCAGGAAAACACTGTTTTTCCAGAAAATCTTTTCCTTTCTGCATATTGTTACTCAAAGAGGCTTCACAGAGTGGAATACGAGGTCCCATTTCATGCTGGGTGTGCAGTAGGTGACTCAATTGATCTCTTTCCATCCTGGAAACAGACTCCTGTGTGTGAAGGATGTGAAGGGTGCAAAGCCTCATTTCTGACTCAGTGACAGAATGCCTGGACTAAAGAGTTTACCTCTTTCCCCTCTGTGCTCCATCTCTGCCATTTACTCGGAGCTGCCCAGGGTCTCACTTTCAACTGGAGTCCATATTTTTGTCTTTTGGTGTTTTTTAACAGATTTTTAATGCTGTAAAAATGCTTAATGGACATGATATAGTGTTTGCTATGATAGACAGGACAGGAGATAGTGGATTTTTTTACATACATCATGTCTATACCACAAACTGAAAGAGAAAATGGAGGTTCTGAATATATAAGTAGCAGTATTTTTAATCCATCCTATTTGTTAGCAGAAATTTGGAACTGCAGACTGAGGACATCCACTTGCTGGTTTCAGGTAGATCAATTCTGAAACAGCGAGTATAACTTCCAAATCATCAGAATTTTAATTCTTTTTCCTCCTCTTGTAATGCAACAGTTCATCCCTTTAATCTACCAAATGCAGCTACCTGCAGACTCGGGAAGACAACAGCCTGTTTTCTGGTTAAAATGAGAAAGATTTAATTGTAAGTAATAGGGCCCAATGCAGTTGAAAGCACATGCTCTTCCACATCACTTTGCTGCAAGCAGTTGATTCAGAAGATGAAACGTTTCTTTAATTTGTGCCAGCTGCTAACAGTCACCTGGAGCCATTGCCATTATTGCAATCAGACATCTCGGGGACACATCGGTCAGGATTCAGCTCCCCAGCCAAGATCTTTTCCATTGGTGATAGCAATTGTAGGTGTAACAAGGTTCATTATTATCTTCCTGTGCAACAAGGGCTCTCGTCCCAAGACAGAATAACTGCGCTTTGCGAACTGCTGTTCAAAGGCCTCAGATCAAGGACAACAAATGAACATACGATGTATCAGAATATATATATAATTTTGAGCACAGAAGAGCATGCCATAAAGTAAAAATGTTTATTTAAAAAGCATCCACGCATTTCTGAACAGACACACATCTTTCTAATCTTGGGTGGCAATAACATTTTCTAAGCTACTCCATATTCTGGTACATATGGAAAAAAACAGATGCTCAATTTTAAGCAAGCAAGTCAACAATTTCAGTACTAAACACTTCAGTATGAGACGGTTGTTAGAATGGAATGGCCAGGAGGAAAGACTCTAATAGGAGGAATGGGACAAATAGATCCTGTAGAATGTGGTCACAACACTCCTTTAGCACCTCTGGAAAATGTATCATAGAGAGAAGGCAGACCATGTTATTATCTATATTATTTTTCATAAGTAGGAATCATTGCTTCAGTAATTATACAAATCTCTTTACAGAATCCAAAATGAAATCACTGAAATCCAGTAAGGAAGTAGATGTCATGGGGCTGTAACTGGGGTTCACTGGGAAGCATGCCAACCTGCTGCCCGCTGTGTGGCAGGAAGGACATGTATCACTGTGCATCCAAATCTTTCTTCTCCGAATCTTTATCAAGATTAAATTCTCAGTGGCTGCAGTGATGTGCATATGGGTAACTATAGAATATTTAATGAACATAATGTCTTCAGTTGAAGATGACCAAGGATTTGACAGGTATTTAGTGCTGCCCCAGAGTCCCTACACCTCCGCAGCTCCCTGGAGTGTGCAGGAGTAAGCAACAGCAGTCTGACAGTTCCCTGACAGCCTTTGGCATCATCCTTCCTCTGGGAATGTGGACTTGGAGGAAATTTTTCTTCAGGATCAGATAATGGGGTGGGTAACTGGAGAAAACATTGCTTTGGCTTTCTCATCTCATACGCCATATGAGGAAAGGCCAAAACCCTGCCTCATTTAATTCAGACTTAATGTTTTTAAAAACAGGTAAATAACTCAGTGAACAGATTAGAAAACTGGGACAGAGATAAGCACATATGATGTCAATGGCCAAGGTTCAGTCAAATATACTAAACAATATGGCTTCAAATTCAATATTGTGCTCAGATTTTTATCAAAAACAAGGGCTTATCAGCAGCCTCAGACTCAAATGAAGTACTTATTTAGTTCACCTTTTGATTAAAGTGGAAAATAACAGGGAACCGGAATACATTTCAAGCAACTTGACTGTGTATTTGTTTTTACTTAACTGTTGCACTGGAGACTATTTTCTACTCAAAGCCACCCATTCATGTTAAATCTGGTAATAACAGAGATATTTTCTTTGCCAATCACCACATTTTCTTACAAAATTTCTGTGACAGAAACTTATTTACAGCACCACTGGCAGCACTATAAAGCTAAAAAAAAAATCTTATCTAAATCATGTAAATCATTGTGTCTGCTCAACCTTCTGAATCCATGAACCTACTCCAGACAAGAGAACAGCTGCCAAGAGTACAGACAGGTTTCAACCTCATTGTCACAATCCTGACAGCCCTGCTACCATGTCAGATTTCTACGTGTGACCAAACATACTGGAACAGTATGTTTCAGTATAATAGACCAGTTGTCTTGTGGAAGTCATGATCAGGCCTCATGTTACTGTAGAGTATTTAAATTATTTTTAAGAAATTCTTTGCAAGCTTGCAACTTCTTAAATTACTTACACTGCAGAATAGAAAGAAAATTATGTTAAATTACACCAGAATTCTCATTTACTAAATTAATTTGACCTGTTTATATTATTTTATATAGTATGAATAAGAAAAAAAATCCTTCAAATTAGGAAGAGTCTTGATGAATACGTGTCCTGATTTGAAACGAAGCTCTGAAAAGTTATAGAAATATGTTTTGATTTAATTGCATGATTTTCTGTTGTTTCTTTAAGACCGTATTTTGTGCAGTCAGTCTGGGGTTTATGGCAGAAGTATAAATCATATCTTAAGGAAGTAGAATCCTTTTCAAAATATCTCAATTTAAATCAGAAGACTATGAAAAAGTACATCTATATAATGTGTAATATCAGTTAGAGACCTGGAATACACATAATGTTGAGCAACTAAACTACAGCATTAATCCAAAATTTTCCCATATTAAAAAAATCACTTTCAACACTAAAACTGTTTCAACAAGATCAAATTACTGAAAAAGAAAGATTAAACATTTACTTTACTGTTGCCTGTTCAAGGTAGTTCAAGAGCTGATAAAAACGACTTTGTTAATATGTTTCTTAGCTTTTATATGTACTTGCTTTATTCTGTAGCTTTATCAACAATTTCTGAAAATGTAAAATACACTTGATTTTTCCTTCAGAGAGCATCCATATGATCACAGTCTCGCTTTCAAGAAAGGAACTTTACATTGCTTACATGGACAGAATTGTGAACTGTGACTTATTTAAGAAAGGTGTTGATGAATCCACAAGCTCCAGTGCATTCCAGCAGATTCAGATGCCCCACCAAATGGCTTAATGTAAATCTTCAGATGCCAGGGGTGTGCCCTAGTGTGCAGCCTTCTTATTGATACATTCATTCATGTCATGCCTTGGGACTTCTCAAAATAGAAGAAAATTTAGAAAACTGAACTGAAAGCTAGCAAATCAGGTTTGGTAAGAAACATCTCTAAGTGCAGAAACTTGGTCATTACTATTTAAATTGTTAAATCTATGCCCCAGTTTGAGACTACCCATGTTACTGCTTCAATGTGGATGGGGAGCAAAATTTTGAAGTAACTTTTCCATTCCCATTGACTTTGCTCTGTTTTGCTTCACAGAGCTGTCTCAGGGCATGCAAAGTGGAAAAAAGCAAACCCCCCAAGAGCAAACTTCATGCTTTCTCATCCCTGACTGGTACTCATATTCATGGGACCAGTCCAGAATGAGCCTGCACCAATGCACAGGTGTGCAGGGAGTCAGGACATGGGGCACTGGGCATGACCAGTTGCACCCCATGGCTCTGCCTAATATACTGCCTGACACCCTAGTAGAGACAGTGACTTTTTGGCCCAGGAGAATTGTGCTTTTTCAAAACAATTTCCACTTGTGAGTCAGGAGATAGGCTATGCACTGTTCCTGCTTGGTTGGTTACATGTGGCCAGCAAGTTTTGGATCAGAATCAATTATCATTCTTCCCTGCGCAAAATGCCTGTAAGGAACAGAATGGTACTAAGCATATTTTAGATAGGGAAACTCAGGCGGTTTTAGGATAATATGTGGGAAAAGGTCCCAGTGGAGTTACACCATAGCAGAGGGTAAACTGAGTTATCCGTGGCTTGAAAACAGCACAGAGTAATGTCCTTCAAAAACTTACTTTTTTGAAAAGGGCAGAGAAAAATAAGTTGACCAAGCTGCCCCAATCTGACAGCATTTTAGTGAATTTAATTTTACCCTTCCCAAGATGACACATTACAAAATCTAGACTAAAGCAAATCAAAAAAGCCATACAAAACCAGATAAAAATCCCAGGAAAGAGTTAAAATGATCAGGAGAAGAAACCATGACACCTGTCAGCAGACATTTGCATTTCCAAGGAATGAGCACAGGTAAAGCAGGCAGTGGCATGAGTCAGGCATGCAGCTGACACAATTTTTAAATGGTAAACAATTATCTTTTCCTCATGTTCTTGAAGAAAGAACAAAAATATCTATTGCTCAAAAATACATCTTACTTGGAACTCATACCCAGTAAATTGCATCTTTCAGTCTTGAATGATAGCTGGTTAGAATGTAAATTGATATATGAAACAATCACAAGATTGATGAAAAAAAAATTAAATTTTTCTTAGCATTTTGTTTTAACTTTTCTTTGGTATATATTCATCCTTCATCACTTAGATACTAAATGCTGCTTTTCTTTTTTTTTTTTTTTTTGTCTTTCGCTTGTGGTTACATTTATTGGTGATACATTAGGCTTGTGATGTTTTGGTTTTTATTTTTTCCCTCAAGTGGTAGTTCCTCTTGATAATTGTGTGTAATTCTATGTCACGCTTTCTTCGTTTCCCCTCTCTAGTTAATGTTGGTCCCTGAATTCTCAGTATTGTAGGCATTATGACAAGACATTTCCAACTCCAGGATTACAATGATTTTTATCTATGTGTGTCATGACTGAAAATTCAATTACATCTAGGGATAATAAAAACTACAGCAGCATAAGCTGAGTATTCAAAAACGTAAATACTTTGTTTTTCAATAACATCTAACCCTTAAGAGTACAGCAAAATAACAAAGGAAGAATGACACAATAAGGCATTAAATATGTCTTTCAATAGTATTCTCAAAGAAAGTCACACAAAATTATTTACTTTTAAGAACTCTTAAAAGTAAAGGGAGAAAACTTTCAAAATAGCAGTGTTAATTGAGGAGAAGCCTGATATTTTGACACAGCAAATGGTAGGGATGGAGGAGACACAGGTCAGAAGCCAAACATAAATTATGAGAGGGGGCCATAAACATGAACCAGATTTCACAAATAGAAAGGGGAAAAGGTTTGAAGAGCCTTTAATGTTAACAATAAAATTTTGAAGTTGATTCTCAGCTTTAGAAGTAGTCAATGCAGTTGCCTAAGTAAAGGGTAATATGAGAGTAGCAAAAACAGTAATAAATTTAAAAAGAGGCAAGATTTTGAAAAGATTGCAAGCAGAAGGCCAAAGGATTAGAAATACTACAAGTTCATTATTGTTAGAAATAACTGTGGTCTGATAAAGAACCTAGGCTGAAAAATTCTAAACAAGTTTAAAAATAGACTATAAATAGGTTTGTTGTTATTCATCCCTCAGTTACACAGAGCACACCTGTGCTTTTCATCACTGAGATTGAGATATTTTGACAATGACTTTTAACTAAATGTTCTCACTGCACATTGTCAGTGATCAGCCAATTAGAAAAGACTCATTTTTTCATCAATGGAAAGATCACAAGTCTTTGGGAATTAAGATATTGGGGAAGTCTGACACTTTGTGTATACGGCTCAAATGCCCAGATTTCAAGAACTTTTGGTATCATTTATGGAATATATATTTCTAAATTGTTATTTTTTCCAGTGGCAGAGAAAAAAAATATTTAAAAATGTGAAAGAAGCTTGGAGAGATTATCTAGGCTATGTCCCCTAGGAAAAAATAATTTTAAAGCAGCGTACTCAGATGATGACAACCCCACAGCCTTCACTTTCTATGCCCATATCTATTCCCATCCCCATTATTAGTATTTCAAAGCTTCTCTTCACGTCCCACATTATATCCTGACAAAGTGTAAACCTATGACACTTTGTGCTATATATTATAGACATGGCAAACAGATGTTCTCTTTCTTTTCACAGTGGCCTTTGCATACTTGAAGACAGTTATTGTGTTTGTCTTCCGTCATTCATTCTCAAGATTCAGCAGCTCCAATTCTTAAGCATGCAAGAAAATACATTTATTTTGATGGGAACAGGCAGGGACTCTCCCATACTTTAAAATAATTTTTATTAATTGGTTAGAACAAAGCCCTGTTGAGCACACTGCAATCAAGGTGAAAGCAGTTTGGTAAAATCATGGTGAGACTACTCAGACCTAAAATTTGAAATTGAGAAGTTATGAGCATGGGACAATGACAACTTCTCGGAAAAAGGTAAATGCACAGGTAGCACCACTCCCAAATGGGGCCACAGGTGAATAGTAGAGGACAGTTGAAAGAACAAGATACAGTGGAAATGAGAGCTTTGGGGGTCCACTCATCAGGGTATGAGCACCTAGGGATGGCAAGGAAAGGTTCTATCAATGGCTCAACCTCTGCCTACCTCTTTTGCAGGGATGGCAATGTGAGGACTGCAACACACTATTCTTCACCTCTTTGTAAGTCATCACTTCATGGGATCCAGGACTTTGTAAGTCATCGATCTCTGTATTGTTTCCAGTTTCACTTAACCACGTGGACTCTAATCGTAATTTAAGCTGAGAGAAGGCTGATCTTGACACACAACCTGAACATGTAAAAAGAAAGCTGTGTCCCTTCTAGAAACTCATTCCCTGTTCTCTTCCTTGCCCTTGGTTTAGGAGGTCAAAAATGAGCCCAAGAAACTGGGCTCATTTTTGACCTCTGCAAAAAATTGTCAGCAAATTGGTCAGCTCTGTTCAGCAACAATAATTTTTACGGCAAGGTCAAAGACTGCCAGCTCAAAAGGAAAACCAAATAAACACCTGATTTTAACAGGATAGCAAAATAGTTGCAAAAATGGTAACCTGTGCTAGCTGAATTTCATGCATTGATGTTTTTAATGCATCATAAAACACAAAGTGGCAAGTTTCCATCTTTCTTTTTCATCTTTTTTTCTTTTGAGTGCACATAAATATGCAGTAGAATTGAGTGAAAGCATAATTTCAAGAAAATAAAGTTTAAGTTCAGTGTGTTCCACAACATTTGTGATCCTAATTTAACATACTTCCTACAATAGGTTTTCCAATTTCTCTCCAGTATGCAATGAATATACTTGTCAAACAGACATAGATCCTTTCTTAAGCACACTGTATCTTTTGTTTTCATAATAAACATTTGTTCTAAACAATAGCACTTATGTGAAATACAGTGTTTGTAAGGGCCTTGGGAGCAGCATCTTGGGAACAGAGACACAGGCACAGTGATATGTTCAGTCAGTCCTGAAAGCATTGTTAGTGCTGTGATGATAATCTCTTCTCCACCCCGCATAATACTTATGCAGAGCCTAAAGCTGTGAAGCTTTCTGTACTATAGATCAAGCTTAGAGTGATTTATACCATTTGGCATGCAAACACTTGAAAATTGGAGTCTATCTTGGTAATTCTGACACAACTCTAGTGGCAATAGCAGGTGTCGTTTGATTACAGTATCTCCTGCTTATAACACTGCTATGGTAATTAAAGCAAGTCAGAATTAAAAAAACAAGAATGGTAAGAACATGTTTTATGACAGAGACATTAACAAAATTTTTAAAACATGATCTGTTGTGGTATTAAAAATAGAAAATTGTCTTCCTACTCATAATGATTTAGTACTAAATTACAGAAATTGTTGAAAATCCTAAATATGATGGAAGTTGCTACAAGTATTGAGCATTACACACTCACAGAAGTGCTATGACAAATACATTTAAATATCTTTAATGCTGCAAAACCTGGAAAGGCAATTAGCAGCAATAAAATTTGTATTGAATTTGGATAAATTTTAGACAATTAGCCTTCTTCTAAATGCAATTTCTGGCCAAGAAATCCATAGGGACACATGACTTATCCACATTTATTACTCATTAGAGCAGAGTAATTCCTGTCATGGCTGAACATCAAGGAATTAATCATCATAAATTCAGATCAGCTAATGGACTGAGTAGCCCTTTTCTCCCAAGAACAAATCCCTAGGTAAAAGATATGAAATATAAATTGACCACAGCAAAGAGAAGTGTATTGCAATAATATGCATAGTAGATAGATACAGTGATTATGCTCAATATGTATATACATGCATGTAGTGTATATTGATAATATATTAGGAAAGTAGATTTACTCACAGACCCTTCTCTTACATTTCAGATTGCACAGATAAAGTTTGTGCATACCCTCTTATCAGTAAATTCACCTCCAAATATTTTAAGACAAATATGCCCTATGAACAGAATTTTGTCACTCTTCTCTCAGTCTAAGAATCTTTCATTTCTTGAGTAATAGTACAATGAGTTTGGTCTATATGTTTTTTTATATTGTTCACCTCTTTCTGCTCCGGTGTAAGAAAATTAGATTTTTCAAAGTAATATAAGTAAAGTAACAACTAAAACATTTTTATGATTAGAAAGACAAAGTGGAACAGACCAAAAGATTCAGTAGTTTGAGAACAGCAGACTGTGCTTGACTGCTTCAAATATTTCTATTGCAAATGAATTTTTCAGTATAGATCAATATGATCTATCTTGAGTCCAAGTCACACTGGAGCTGAACACAAACATGAACATTTTCAGGAGAAAATCTGAAAAAAATACAGCCATTAAATTACCTATTACCTTTCACCCATCTTACCATTCCTCTGTATTAACTTTTATAAAAAAAAAAAAAAAGATAAAAAATAATATCTGAGGCAGCTTGCTTTGATGTCTTTCTGCTGCAATGAAGTTCTTGGAAATTCTGTTTCCATTTTCCAGAGGTTATACTGATGAATTTCACAAAAGTTTAAAGTAGGATTCCGTATGTGATCTGAAAACCTATATTTTCTGAACTTTCTTTAACCTTACATTTTCATAACTGGAAAAATTCCACCTATTTTAAGACTCCTCATATAATTTCTTTTGTACTCACTTTTCTTGTATGGATACTTTGTACTTTGTACAGATATCTTGTACTTCATATACTTTGTATTTCTTGTACTTTGTACAGATATCTTTATAAAAATAATCCACTGCATTTAATTTCTTGAGTATTTAAAGGAAATAAATGTAATTTTTGCTATAGAAAGAAAACAAATTCTTGATATTTTCCTGGACATGGGATTTCCGTTTGAACAAAACTGATTGAGCCTTCTCAAAGTGCTCTGGGTTTGTGCTTTGTGTTTCATGTAGAGTGTGCAGACTGGATGATTTTTAGGTTGAAAGCAACCCCAAATATATGCTCCTGAGAACATTTAATGTACTCTAACAATAGCAGACTTTCAGCCCATGAGATCAGACTCGAGCAGACTCAAGCTTAAACAAAATTGCACGGAAGGCCATCAGGTCCTCACTATCAGTCTTGCTGGTCTCTATTTCAATCTTTAGTTAATTTCTTACCTTTTGAAAAAAATACACATATTTCTATCTATTTTTCTCTACACCTTTCTCCGTGCAATCAACTTTTGAAAATGTGTAAGTCCTCAGGTTTCCTGTGACAATAAAAATAATTCCATCTCCATCATACTATTCATCATGCTATATTTCTCTCATAATATTTGAATAGAGCCCTATACTGATGATGCCCTGCAAAATTACTGTCAGAAAACACCACTAAGAATCTGGATTTGCCCACGACATTAGAGGATGTATTTAATAAGACTGGTCTCAAAATTGGTCCACAGGTTATTCACGGCATTACATTTTTCCAAGCTAGTAATTCCCTTCACAGCATAATCCATTATCACCTCCCACTTAGCTCTTCTTATCCACTTTAAAAGTTCTTGTACTAGCCCCATATTGTCAAATTCAATTCATAATTTCCCTTGTGGCGCCCTATCAAATGCTTTAGTGAAATCTAGACTGACTACACAGAACACATTTCCTCTGTCAACTGCCATTTAAAACCCAGGATAGCAGAGTTAATCTGACATGATCTGCCTTTGACAAAGATATTTTGTATTTCATCCTGTTTTCTATTTATCTCCCTACTTTAATTCTTAGTTTTATATATATATATATATATATATATATATATATACACGCATAACTTTGAAAGCTTTGTGTATTGTTGATGTTGGCCTATTAAGCTTATTATTACTTGATTAACTTTTAAACTTCTTTAAAGACTGATGAAGCTGAAGGTAAAGTAAAATTCAAAGATATTTAAGATGAAACAAGTTCTTTACCCAGACTTAATCTTATTACCTTCACTGAAAAATTATTTCACTTATTTGTTACATTTTAGAAATAATCTACAGCATCTTTAATCTTAATCACAATCTCATGTACATCCCTTGTTCTTTGGAAGTCCTAGGAACTGAATTACACTGCAATAAACATTACTCCAGAACTTCATTGCCAAAATAGACATCAAAATCCAAATTACAAACTACAATACAATACTAATACCACAGACACATACATTTAGACATATTATTTAAAAAACATTTTCTAGTTTTTAAACTAGAAATTGAACAAAATTTCATTGACTAGAAATTAACAAATTCTTTTAGTAATAAACTTTTATTTTTGTAATAATTACTGGTAGTAGCATCTAATTTGTCTTCATGCCTTGTATAAGATAGAGAATCATTATTTAATGAGCATCATGACACATAAGGGGCCCAGTGGAAAGAAAAAATTTCAAAGTTGACACCTTGGCTTCAGGTGATTATGAATTTGCCACAACTCTCCATAGGCTGTTACAGTGCCTAAACATATTAAAAATATGAATCTTATATTTAGTTTGCATTTTAATAGTTTTAGCTTTCAACAGATAAAGATCCTTAGTGTACATTCATCTATGCTTTTCTGTTGCTTTGCAAAATTCAGGTACTTTGGGGATACCTTGAAACATTGAGTGCTGAAATGAATTGAATTATAGTGATGCTAAAAACTGGGAAAAAATTTCTAATTTCAATAAAGTTTTAAAAAAATATATATTAGGATGATAAATTGTATCATACATTTACAACAGTTAAAAGCAGCTGCTTCAAATCAAGTGGCACTGTGTATAAAATAGAGCGTATTTCCATAACTAAGCAAAATCTATTACTAATAGCAGTAGCAATTACAACAATAAATGTTTCCTCAATGACAGTAAGGTTTCTTCATAACATCCTTATTTTGAGACACTGTTTTTCCGGGTCAAGAAGTTGTTAAAACATCCAGGGAAGGACCTCTATGCTGAGCAGGCCTTTAGTGAAACTGAGGAGATTAATGCAAAATTTCATATCCACTATTGCAAGTTTTTAAATGCTTCAGATGCCTACTTGCCTGAATTCCAGTTTCCTGAGAGACAGGCCAATATACCAAGTAAGGATATTCTTAGGGCAGACCTGAATAAGTGTTTAGTATTACTTTATCTGATTGTCTGATCTCTCTGGAGAGCTTCAGCTGGGGAACAGGTATCCTTTTACATGAAAATTATGCTAAGGAAGACCTGGATGCTGGGTCCCAGTCAGGACAGAAATATTGAGTTTCTTGTGGTGGTTAGGGACAGATCACCAGTCAAAATTATAAAAAGAAATCTGATTAGTTTGGCCATTTACAGATTGAAAGGTTTGTTTCATTTTCTTTTTCTTTTTTTGTTTTGTTTGGATATTTAAGTTCTGCTCTAGAGCTCCAACCTTTCCCTCGACCTAATTTTAAAGCCAAATCCACAGAAGGAGTGAGGGATTTGGCTGTGTCTGGTTTTGGCATGATCTAGTTGCCCAGAAGCTGTCAGAATCCAAGGCAAAATTTTACTTTATCCAGTGTCTGATGCTGGGTCTGGCTGTAAGCCTCAGGGTTGCAGAACAGCCTATGTGATCACACAGCACTTTGAGTCCATCAGACCTAAGCTTTTCAGTTAACATTTTACTAAGGGTCACAGTGAAAAGAGATTTACTATATAGCACACTTTTTTGATTTGGAACAGAAAACAATGAGTGTATGTGACTGCCTGAGCTGTCTGAGATCTTAACACAGCTTATTTTTATTAAAGGATATCTGAAGTTTAAAGTGTGACTGGGAGTACTGTGTTGAAAACAGGTTAAGAACAGCTTGATATGTATTAATTAAAAATGAAGTCTGGGTTTAAAATGGAGAGCAGTTGCATCTGGGGGAGTAAGCTGGGAAAAATTCACTGGAGTGAGTTATACCATTCACTTTTATTTAACCTTTAAAGCATGCCTTTATTTGTGGAATAAAGTAATAGCTTCTCCCTGCCATGATTGGTTAGAAATCACCATCTGTAGTGGAAGAATTTTTAGGAGGGTCAATTTTGTTTAAGTCTGGTTGCTCTTCTAAATCATTTCGTTAAATCACACATGATTAGATAATGGATATTCTGAAACAGAATTTATTTTAAGTAATCTGTATATTTTATGTTGAAGGCCAGTCACTTATTCAGTTATTAATCAGTAACCAATCAAAATTAAGTTGTCTAAAGATAATGTATAATTTTAATGTATCTTTAAAATATTTATCAAGTCAGAAATGTTTAAATAATTAAATAATAACCATTCTGCTATTTCTTTAGTGATAAAGCAACATTGCTTACAACTGCAGAAACAAAGATAAAGATAGGTAACCTCCTACAGGCGATCTACTGAGGCTTTGCAATAATATAATAGATGATCACTTAAATAATTTGGTATCTGTGGCATGTAGTCTTAGAAAGAAGAGAATCTCTGCAAAAGAGTGACTCAAAAGATTAAATCTCTTTTATACACTGGTAAAGAGGATTTCTAGTAACCCACATGAGAAGCAGTTTAAAAGTTCTGTTTAACTGTATATCAAATTAAAAAAAAAAAATAAAAAATTAAGGGGAGAGTGATATAGTCAAGCACAAGAAATATCCAGAAAATATATATATTTAGTTTAATTTTTCACTTAGTGGATCCAGTTCATGGATTGTAATAGGCATATCTTGAGAGAAAGCTTGCATCAAATTGAATCTAATACTTGGATGTACACAAAGTAAAAGGTAGAAGGACTAAACCTAGGATCCCTTCCCTGAAGAGTAGTAAATCAATTGTATTGACATTAAAGTACAACAAAAAGGGCAAACGAAGTTTAATCACCATTTCAAGCATGGAACTAGATGATTTAATATATTCCTTTGTCCCTAACCCCCCACACCCCTCCCTCTTTAATTAGTATCTCTCAAAAGTTTTAGTATTGTCGGAGCTAATGAGGAGTTCAGACTGGTATAACGCACCCCTTAGAGCTGCACTCCCACCAGCATGCTGCTATTTTCATACCGGGAATGAGAACTGATCAAGAGAGGAACTGTAACTGAACAAATGCTCTGCCCACGGGCGCTGTGAAGTAGTTGCTGGAGGTGGGTTGTCACGTATCTATGGAGGCTGAAGCCCATGGGCTGCCTTCAGTGCAGGTGATTCAATCGGAAACAAGGTGCTTGTTTCCGCAAAGTACCATGTCTTGTAAAGATAAATGCTTTGATTTACCTGACAAAGAATGTAGGCTTGTTGTGGGAAAATAGGGTTTTTTCTCCTTGATATGGAATTTATGCTGCTACTTGCTCAAGAAACCAAACAAAAGGGATAAAATTACATTTAATTGGATTCACTTCAGGTCACTATCTATCTGTTTACTGGAAGTGCTGGGGCACAATACTCAATACTCAAAACCATTGCTGACTAAAACAAATGCTACTTCCCCAAAATAGAAATAGGGACTAACAAACAACATCTGCAGTCATTCCCATAACAGAGACTAAAGTCCTTGCCATTATCTTCTCCTGCATCTAGGACAGGTTTAGCTTCAGCTATACTAGTTTTAATATGCATACAGAGTGCTTGCTAAGTGTTTGCCCTTAAAAAAGGACTAAATAATGTAAATGCAAGTAGGATTCTTATTCAATTAAAAGGAAAGAAAATGCATGCTACTTGGAGGAACAAACTGAATCACAGGCTTTAGGAGCAGCATACATAAAAGGGGGAATCTTACCAGTTTACAAAAATATGAAAGGAGGCTGCAAAGAGGATGGGCCAGGCTCTTTTCAGTGTTATTCCGTGGAAGGACAGGAAGCAACAAAGACAGACACAGGTTTCCTCTGAATGTCAGGAACCTTTTTTTTTCTGTGAGGATGACCAAGTGCTGGAGCAGGTTGCTCAGAGAGGTTGAGAAATCTCCATCCATAAAGGTCTTCGAAAGCTGTATGGACACAATCCTAGGTGGCATGGGGAGGTTGGATCAGATGGTCTTGAGATGACCCTTCCAAACTCAGCAGTTCTGTGGTTCTGTGAATTCTGTACGAAACATCACTCCCTCCTGAAATGAAGTGTCCTAGAGCCTCATTTAAGCAGTACCCATAGCCATTGCTCCTTTGCTTCTAAAAATATATCAATAGGATATCAGGGTGGCACAAGCACTCAACTGTTCTACTCCTAACACACATCTTGCAATTTTCTCCCAAGTAAGAAAGCACCAAAAAAATGATTTCCACCAACTTTATGTTTAATAAGGGAACTCACTGCTAGAGTGCTTCAATAACAAATAGTTATAGACTGAATCTATCTCATCTGAACCACCTACATAGATCCAAAACTGTGAAGTGAAACACTGGGGACTGAATGTCTAATTGAAGAGAGATCACAACGAAACAATCCATATCAACTCATAGAACAGCAATATTAGGATAGTAAATGTAATTTCATTTGGGGAAAAAAAGATGAACTTTGTGCTTCTACTGCAAATTTTAAATTCATACATAAATTCATACATATTTGTCTCCTTATCACAGTCAAAAATATATAATCATAATTTGGGGTGAGGAGCAATAGTTTTGGCAGGAATTCTCTTTAATTCCCTGCTATAAATTTGAAAAGATCACAGGCAAAGTTTTGGGGGCAGGGAAGAGGAAAAAGTTTTAACTTTAATTAGAGCCAGATTACCCATTGCTGTACAGTTTACTGCAGTAGTATTTAACCTGGATAACCCTTGTTAAGGCTTACATCTGGTTTCCTAAGGAGGTCCAGGTAGAGGGGAAACATTGTACTGCAATGTAGCATTTTGAACACAGACTTAGCAATCAGTTCCTTTTATATTTAAAATTTTATATAAGGAGAAAGTATATCTCACTGATAACTTCCAAAATAACCTATGTAGTACAGTAGCAGACGAAAAAATCATGCGTAAAAGGGAAATAAAAGCACAGATACACACCATATAGCAATTCCTCTCCATATAGCATATATACTCTCCATACAGCAATTCTTATTTTTATGAATGAATGTATGGTCCCAAACACACTGAAACCAGCAGATTCCAACAGTGTGCTTATCCTGGATTTTTATGTCTCTATACTTAATTTCTCTGAAAAGTAGGAAGAATCTATAGGCACTAGGTATTCCACAGTCATCTGGCCTCCCTATAGTCCTGCTGTACTACAGAACATATACTACATCTACTACAGAGCATACACAGAAATTTTCTACCCTAGACTAACTCTTTTAACTGGTTGTTCCTATTTTTTTATACACCAGCATGAAAAAAGAGAATGAATATCTTGTTTCCATAACCAAGCTTGCACCTTGAGAAGATCCTCACTTGTCTTTGACATGGTTCTCCAGTTACAGCTGCAGCTATAGTTTGCTCCTGCAAAATCCATTCTATAAACCATTTTAAACCTAAAACTCTACAGATTTGTAACAGCTGTCAAGCCACTTGTATTTGTGAAGGTATGGGTTTCAGAAAAAAGCAAACTCCAAATGAATTTTTTCTCAAAATTCATATTCTGCACTGGCATTGCAGGTATTAATGACTAGGCTAATAACTGTGGGACAACAACACCAAAGGTGGCAACTTCTCAATATTCACAAAGCTGTCCATCAAAGACAATGTACTTGGTGGGATTTTGGTGGTGTGGTGGTTTTGGTTTTTTGTGCAGAACATGTGAATACTACTAATTAAGGTATTGTTTTCTTATGACAGCCTTTTAAAATAAGCGATCTATATTGTGTAGCTGTTGGGTGTGTTTGAGTGACATGATCTTGCCAAGTAGGGAGTGGAGTGCCTTGTATAGAATAAACTTTATGTTAGTTAATATATAAAGATGAAGCATAATCAGTCCTTTGCCTGTGGTGACTCATGATAATTACTGTATTAAATTTTGATAACAGCATTTTTTCTTCCCCTCTGTCTCATCTCATCTTTCCCTGCACTACCCCCAGGCTTCAGCACTTTTACCAGCCTTCTGGTAATATTCTGTTTTGTACAGTGCCAGTAATGCTGTCTATCATCTCAGGTCTCTGCTTCCTGGAATCATTAATACTGTGCTTTGGAAATTATTTGAGGCAGAAGGCTCCACAATTGTACTTACTGGTTCAGCCTGGTTCCCTGAAATTAGGTTTAGTGCATTTTCAAAAAGAGAATTTTGCAGATAGGAGCCCAAATGGATTTTCAACTAGGCTTCAACCTTTTTGAAACCTATGGATGTTGAATAGTCTTTTACTAGTTGCCATGCCAACTGACACCAGAGAAACACTCTGCTGTGTGTTCATCCCCTAGAAAGCTTCACCAGATGTCTTCAACAAATTGCCATGAAAAGACTTGGGTCTGTCAGTCTTGTTAGGAGATAAAAATCAGACTGAAATGTCCCTGCCTCCACTTCTGATAAAACCAGCCCATAAAATATGTAGACCTGCAGTACTCTCACAGAAAACCAGCAAAATCTCTCACCCCCAACCTAACTCCCCCTCACTTCCTGTAGCAAGATTTTTAAAATATTTATGTTCTTATTTCTACATGAAGGCCATTATGCTTTGCAGCTGACATCGTCTGGCAGTGCAAAGCTAGAAGCATCTGGTTGGCAGCAAAGAAAGAGAACAAGTTGATAAATTATTGATTTAAATAAATCAACACCCTTTAAATATTGGTCTTTTGAAGAAAAAAAACAAAACCTTTTTTAGTGTCAACTAGAAAAGTGTTAAGATGATAAACACCTTATCAGGTGCTTTGAGATTTTCTGTCCTTACCTCAGACACCAAATATATCTTTTCAGTTACTGTCATTGTCTGATGGGGAAGTACCAAAACACAAAAAAATTTGTCTTTTTTTCCTAGTGATCTAGCCCATCAGTTCGTTTTCTTTTTTTTTTCCCTTAACTATTTTTAAAATCATGTCTTTGCAAGAAATAGCACTGTATTAAAATACAGAGCAATACACTGTGTTAAAAAACAGAGCAAATGAGGTTTAAGACTTGATGTTTCAAAGACTTGTGCCTGTCAGGGTGACCTGAAGAAAAAACCATGAAGAATCAGCAGCAGACATAGGTATACAGCACCTCAAGAGAATTGTTCATTGCTTTTACTGCATACACACACACACACACACACACACACACACATATACATGCACATTTTGGGCACTGAGGATACTGTACCAAATGCAGGAGATCATGATTTACATGAATAATCTAAAGTGAATTTCTAGGAGATAATATATCACAAAATACTTCATTCTGTTATTTCAGTGCTTGTCAAATTGTCTTCATAGGAAACCAAAGAGTATCTTAATTAGGAGCTAAATCATCATTTAATACACATAAATACATAGTTCATATGTATTGTAATTTTTACATTGAAAAGAGAAGTGGTTTTTACATGTAGTTCAATTAACTTTTAAGAGAAAATGAATATCAATTTTCTATTTTATATATTTACTTTTCCCCAAGGTTTTTTCTTTCCTACTAGTCTGTTATGGATTAAATTTCTCCTAACAATAACTATTTAGTATTTTTTGTTATATTATTTGCATATACTCAATGCAAACACCAGTCATCCAACAACCCTCCATTCATCATCCAACTATACTGTTCCACAAAGATGATGCTTAGAAATGCCAATATAGCCCAAAGGATCAAGGTACATTCTTATGTGCAGAATTTTGCTTTTAAACATGCACCTAAATTTCAAATTTTTCAGGGAACAAGGCTGAACCAGCAAGTACAATTGTGGAGATTTCTGTTTCATCTGGACATTCACAGAAAAGTGTTGATGTGAAAGCTGTGTTTTGGCTGCTATCAAAATGTGAAAGCTGCAATGTGAAACAGTTTCTTCTTCAACCCCTTCATCACTGCTTCTTCTGGGAGGAGAAAGGTTTGCTGCTATTGTCCTTCCAACACGGACAAATTCCTGTTGAAAAGATGTTTGGAAGTCTGCTTCCAGGCCTCTATCAGTAGCTTTGTCTCAGAGCCACCACTGAGAATATTGAGCCACGTGGCTCAGGGCATTCCCAAGCCTGGTGTTCAAAACTCCTGAGGATGTAGAGCACACTGGCTCTCTGGGAAACCTGCTCCACTCTGGGATGTCTCCCTGTGAAAAAGGGTTTCCTTTTATCTCCATTCTGAACTTGTCATGTTTTAATGTAAACCTACTCTTTTTTCATGATACCATCAGCTTGTCAACAGCCTGCGCCTGTCTACCCCAGATGTTGGTCATAGGCAGAAGGATACTCTGAGGTGCCTTCAAAGCCTTCCCTTATCCGGGCTGTGGCAGCCCTGTCCCTCAGAGTCACCTCATTGTGCAGGTGCTCCAGTCCGCGAGCATCCAGGTGGGTCTCTGCTGGTCTCACATCAGTGTGGTAAAGTCTCTCCTGAGCTGGGGAACCTAAATCAGAGGAGGCAGTATCTAGGTGTGCCAAGGTCTGAAATGTGCCAAGTCAAGGTGGGTCCTCACATCCCTCCACCTCCTGGCTGCGCTTCTACTCCTACAGAGCTGACAGTGTGCAGCCTGCACGGCTTCCTGGGCTTGGCATTTCTCCCTTCTAAACTGCCCAAGTCCCATTCCTCCAGTATGAATCAGCTCCTCAGGATGGAAGACCTGCTCTCCAGAGCATCAGCTAATCCTCTTAATTTGGTGCCACCTGCCAGCCTAAGAAGAAGAAAGTGTTACTTTACCTCCTTTGGTTGTGGAAGACGTTATTAAGTGGGATAGATCTCAGGACAGAGCACTTGTTAACAGTTTCCATATGAAGTAGGACTTGTTAACCACCACCCTCTGCATTTGTTCTGGAAAAAATAATAAAATTCAGTCACATTGCAAAGTGACTAAATTTAGTCTCCCTCTTAAATGAGAAATCAAACTCAAAAACTCTCTCCACAGAGGTATACTGCAGAAAGTAGAAACATTTCAGAAGCAGAACAATGGTTGTTTTAATACTGATAATACATCACAATTTAACATGAAAGATATTTATATACTCCCAACACATCTTGGGCAGAAACTCCAAAATAATGCATCCACACATTCTTACGAGAAGAAATTAAAGCACATGACTTCCATAAACTGAGGTTTATTTTCTAAAAAAGTGCTATCAATTAATAGCTTTTTCTTCACTGTTGAACTGAAAAGTTTTTGGAAAGGATCCCCTTCCAAAACTTCACATATATAAAACATCTAAATCCTCTAGTGTATTTTCTGTGTGAAGTGGTTTAGTTGTCTTATAATATTTATGTTAGTCTACCAAACAATATTTTTCTACTGGAAGCCATAATGAAGTCTATTAATACTTTAAATTCTTTGTGACTCCCATTCCTCACAGTTAATTTTTTTTTTTCTTTACAATAGAGACCTGTACCAGAATATAGGGACACACAACATTCCTGCAGTCATCTATGGTACCATATTACCAAACAAGAAAAATTCACTAATATAATTACAAATAGAAAATAAAATACACTGGGTCATGAGAAAATATATGAAATTTGGGAAAGGTGATTTTTAAAGAATGTAAAGGAGGAAAGAACAAGAGTAACATCTTCTGAGGAATAGCAAAAAGAGCCATCAGGAAGATACACTAATATGAACAAGAAAAGTGCTAATATTGTGGCATTGCCTCAAAGTGATTTTTCTGTTTCTACAACACAAAATGTGGCAACAGAGTAGCAGAAACAAATAATACAGAAGATGAAATCTTAAAGTCCTTATGGAAGATGTTGTTATGTTTACATCTTGCAAAAGCTTATGTTTAACCCCTGAAGAGTAACAGAATTCTTTAGGGTGAGCACAGTTCTTTGATGAGTGCTTCTTTACAGTAGAAGAGCACCCTTTACTTGCCTCTGCTTGATCTTTCAATTGTGTGAAACTGTTGCTGCTATTCAAACACGTTTGTGATGCCTCCAGTTCAATTTTAAAACACCAGCCATCCCTGTAGCAAACTGTGGTCCTGGGAGCTGTGAAGACCTCTGATCTCTTGAGCACTTCACTAACTTTCTATCTTCACCTCTTGTCAGATGTCATGACACAAATGTCCTTGAAGAGTTTGGGGGTCAATCCCTTGCAGCTAGGAAAAGATCAGCTGAATGACAGGATGACAGTTTCATACCCACAGAAGTATGGAAGTGATCCCTCAAGTCAATCTTTAAAGTAAAAAAGACTATTTCAATCTCAGAAATGAAAAGTGAAGAGCCCTGTAACATGATAATCAACTAATAATGGGAAATGATTACTCAAGAAAAATCTCTTTTAAAATCATGGTAGGAGCACCTTCTTCTACATCAGACACTGGAAGACAGTGCATGACTTCTGATGCGATCTAGAAATAAGGCAAGGAAAGGGTTTCTTGCAGAGTATTGGCTTATATAGTGGCTGATATATTTGAAGAAGAACTGTGCTTTTCCACTTGTCAGTTTTTATGTGATAAAACTCTACAATTAGAATTAGAATATGAAAACATCTGTATAAAGTTTTGTCACAAAGGTTGAGTTCTTTGGGAGAAAGAATATTTAAAACTGTGCCATGTGTATTTGGTATTATCCAAGAACATAACATTTCTTGGATAAGGCCAAATGCACATGGCACATTTTCTGCTTTCAGAGCACAAGAAAGTTTGTGCTTTTTCTTTCTCTTGTACACAGAGATATCCGGACACAGAAAACACACAATTCTTTCTATTACAGCATTTTATATGAAGGAAAGATTAACCAGATAAATTACTTTCAAGAGCAATGGCATCCTACTAAAGATCCGGTGCAGGAAGATTCGTCCAGGGTTTTGCAGGACCCCTAAAAGGCCCAGGACTGGCCAGGAGGACAAGCCTGCTCTACAGTTAGACAGCTTCACAACAGCTTGCACAGGCAAGGTATAAAGGGACTGGGGCTCCTGGGAGATGGGGACAAGACGCTGGTCTTGAACAATGTGCAACTCTGACATCTTTTCTCTGAGATGACTACTACTTTTTCAGACTACTGCTGAGGCTCCTTTTTCTTCAGAGATAAGGTGTCATGAAGGAGATCTATGCGGCTTTTATTCTTAAAGCAACAGTATTGTTCTTTGCTGGGAAATCATTTAAATCTAGCAATCTGAGACAAACCCACTGGAAAAATGCATGCAAAAGTGTAACATTTGGTTTATCATAATAATGAACACATTATAGGAGCAAGAACTTTGCTACTTTAAACATAAGAACACCAATATTTTTCAGGGTCTCAATTTCTTCAGTTTTAAGAAGTTACAGTGTCAAACCTGACCATTAAACTTATGCTGGCCTCTAGGGCACTCCAAACTCAGACATATTATTTGCATTACCCAGAGAAGAAAGCTTCTTGTTCTGGGCTCTGAGCATATAATTGGCTTCTAATAGTACCTGTTGGCTTTTTTTTTTTCTGAAATAGGTGAACACCTAATGTGGATTAGACCACTTCCTGAAGGTATTTCAACTCCATATGCATTTGAAGGAACATTACACAGTTTAAGAAGTTACAGGTATTAGGGAGGTAGCATCGCACTCTTTCAAGGAAACTTCCAAACCCTAGCCCTTCTTCCCCACAAAGAAAGAAAAAACTTGCATTAAAACAAGACAATATTATTTTCATTCTAGAAAATTATATGGCATAAGTAGTATATATAGAAAAAACCCCATGATTTAATCTCTGCCAAAGATGGTTGTGATGATGGAATCTTTGGCAGTGTTGGATACAGGGTTTTTGCTTGTTTGTATTTTAAAATATCTAGTTGTTCATCCTTCACCTGCATGCTAAGTAAAATCTGCATTTTTCTAATCAAGCTGAAGGTGTTATAAACCATGAAAAGAATATGTACTTTCATCCCAAGGAATCCACTAAGCCAGTAATTTTTGCCTAGGTTAACCTAAGAAAAATGTAAGAGTCCACATATGCATTATATTTCACCTAAGCATCTTCCAAACATAGGTGGCTTATGGATATGTTCAAGTGATACAACCTTTCCACAGCTTTGTCTTCCATTGCTCATCACTACTCCTACATTCCTATTAAACTACACAGATTTTTAGCATCCATAAGCAAGGAGTTCCAACACACTGCATTGTAAAATTAGGAGTTTGGCATGACTGGTATTGTCTTGGTGAACAGGTTTGACAGTGCAACTTCTTAAAACTTAAGAAACTGAGAACCTGAAAAAAACCTGATAATTTGTTCTGAGCTCATATTTTGTGAAACTAATTAAAGAACCTTTGCCTCTTACTATACAGACTGCTAGTAAAACTTATACTGACTTTGCATTTGTCTCATTGTTCTATGGACCAAAATTAATGTTAAATTTAATTTTCCAAATGATTTCTTAATTTTTTGACCAGTTTATACCACTGACACAGGTTTCTAAGAAACACATAACATGTTTTTCTGGTGGCTACAGAAAGAAACAGTCAGCATAAGTAGGCTGTAGTACACACAGATCCTTACCTAAATTTTTAAAGAACTGAAATTCTACCTTTGACAGGTGAAATCCTCACGATGAGTGCCAGAGTGTTCATTTTAAATAGAAGAGGCAGTGATACAAGGTTACAGATGTGTCAGTCATCATTGTTTATAATTTTCAAGTTTTCTTTAAAAGGAAGTTCATGCAGCTTCCAGCTTATTTGAGGTTCAGCATAATACAGCAACTTTTGCATCACTTGTGATTATGTGGCTGTCTATATCTACATCCCTGTACACATAAAATCTTGATTACAAGATTATGTAGAACTTGACAGTAAACAAATAAACATATTTTCTATTAACTTACTAAACATTATTTAAATGTTAAGTCCCCACTTGAAGAAGTACCAGTAAGATCTACTATGTTCAGGTAGAGACCTTGTTACATATCTTCTAGTGAATTTAGTGTGCACAGTATTTTTCCTGAGAAATCAAACAGTAAAACCACTTTATGAAAATATATGTTATAGCCACTTTTTAGTATGTTTAAAGCTTAGCAGTTTCACTACTGGTTTGTGGTGTTTCTGTACCACAAGCAACCACAGAGTAGCACAAAACCACCAGACTAAAAGCCCTTAAGCTGTCTCTCTGTTGAATTTGACACTGAAAAATCAAAAAAGTTTCTGACACTGGCTTTAAAACCTTTCTAAGGCAACTATGATTATGATTTAATCAGTCAGATTTTCTCCTTTGCTACAATAATGATATCATCTTTCTACCTGTTTAACTTTACCATTTTTCACAAGAAAAGAGAGAGTTTTTCTGTAGAAGTGCCTAAGTGTACCCTTAGGACAAAGGACATTCTAGCTCTTAGCTAGAGCTCAGTTCTGCACTCACTGAACATTTTAACTGAACTCTAGATAATCTACAAAGTAAAATAAAGGCTTGGGACTGTTTTCTGTTCCTGGGATGGATATATGTTTATTCCTCTCATCCACCCTCAGAGTGGCTTTCTCCAATGAAATCAATGAGATTCATTGATCAATGATCATCAAAGATCAATGAGCTTACCTACACAAAAAAACTCTTGGCAAACTCTTGGCAAAACTCTTTAGATGTTTTCTCAGTAGTTTAGACTCAAGAGACAAAACATCTTGTCTCCAAAAAGGCCCCATAGGATAGCAGCCAATATTATGCACAGCACACTTGATTATAACACAAAGAATACCATGCAGGATGTTCATGGTGTGACTCAGGACCATTTTCAATTTTCAGTTAAATTTTCTCTAGAAAGGAACTAAACATTTTAAGTCAGAGATGTTCAGAGCATATTGATGTTTCTGTCTCTGCTGTGGGCAAGTACAGAACCTTCATGGACTTGTGAGCTGTGATTCACTTTCATAACTAAAGAGAAACTCTGTTCTACAACAGTGTACACCATTCATACAGCTGAATGAAAAAAAGGCAAAATGCAAGCAGAGAACAGTTAGAATATTGGGTCTTCCTGTCATATAGAAAATTTGTGAGACTATTTTGAGTTTTAATAAAATGAGTGCAAGATCCTTTACTGAAAAGATGTCATCAAAGTACTTTTATTGTTAAAGCACAGTATTATTTCATTTTTATTCTAGTAACAATAATCAGTAGTTTCCATGTACTGTGGCTGCAGTTTGAGGGTTATCTAAGTTTAGTTTATGGTAATTTTATATGAAATTCATTGTGGCCTTACAGTCTAGTTTTTCTTATCAGTACAGGAATAAATGGTTTTAAAAAGTACAAAGTGAGAACTGCCTTTTATGTTTAAATGGGTTCAAAAAATAATATTTGAAAATTTATTTTATAATAATTTTTCAGAACTGATATGAGAAAGAAATGAAAGTAGAATGCTTACTTCACAGCCAGCAAACAGGGTCTTGAAAAACAATGAAAACTAGCAAGACTTTGAAATATTTATTTCCCCGTAAGTGTTGCAGATGATTCAACATAATTGTTTTTTTTTTTTTTTCTACAGTATTCTTTAAGGCTACAAGGGTAAAAATCTACTTGCATTAAAACCCAAGTAAATACAGAAATTTTGAATTCTGCTGTTACATATTACTATTTTGGCAAATGGCCACAAAAAAGTTTTTTTCACTTTCAAGTGTCACAATTATTTGAGTGTTTTCATAAAATAACATTAATTTTAAAAATAACCAGTAAAATTTGGTGGCTGATTGACAGTTGGCCACATTAAAGTAGCAATCTGAAAAGCTTTATTCCATACTGTTGGCAGGCAGCTTTAATTTGCTTGAATTAATCACCAAAACTGATTGCAATGGAAGTATACTGTCTCATTTCCTCCAGAATCCTCAAGTGGAAAACACCTAATGAAAAACTTATGCACAAATCGATGTATTTAGGAGAGTGATCTGGCTACTTTAAGGCTGAAATGATAGCTGAGTCATAGCACATCATGGTTCTGCGGTGGTGTCTATCAGGCAGCAAGGCTTGCTAATGTGATTAATGCAGTGACAGAGGTTTCCTAGACTACATTTGTACAGCTTCATTCACAGTCTGTCCAGTTTGATATTTTAGTCCAGCTCAAGATATCATAAAATATCTTTAAAACAACTATTTTAATAATATTTTTGCGCTATTTAATATTAGTGAAATATGATATTATGAACATCAGATCTATGAATGTAGCATTTGTGTGATGCAATGATAGTCAATTTGTCCAAAATACTTTGTGGGGTCTAGATGCAAACTTTAGAACTATAGAAGTTTCTTTTTTGGAGCTTTCACCTCAACAATGAAAAAATAATTTTAAAAACTATTGTCATAGCCATAGGTTAATAAATTATTTTCAATTTTATGTCAATTGTAAGGATGAAGATTCAAAAACCAAACTTTTGAAGAGAGTGGTTTAAACTTTCTTGCCATAATTTCTCTAAAACTGAATTGTTGAGCTTTTTCTTAAGTTAAAGGAATGTTGAATATTGATAAAATTGATATATTAAAGCCAAACATTACATTAAAGCCACTTTCATGGCTATTCATAGTCTATGTTACTTTTGCTATTGAAGAGAATTATTTACTCAAAAGTTATTGTCTAATGCAAATTAGTTCTTTGCAAAAGTGGTATGATAGGTCATTTTTGTAATCTTAACATAATTAGACCACAAGCCTCTCCATTCCTCTTGCTTGAATAAAATAATGCTTTCCACAAATAAAGTATGGCTTACTCTTGCAGAGTGATAATGCTATAAGGAAAGCCCCACAAAGAGAGTACGTCAAGGATTAATGAGACAATTAAGCATTGCAAATTTAGTCATTAGCACAATGGTCTTTGTTTAGAAGCATTAAGCTGTACAATTTCAAGAAAAATTGCTATTTCAGATGACACAATCTGCTTAAAAACATAATTGTATTGCTTACTCACAGGACCTGGAAAAAAGCAGATAAAGCATGCAAGTTACAAAGGGTGTTTTTCACTGTTAAAGAGCTCTGGTCCAGGTTAAAAAGAATTGTAAAAGTGTGTGAAACCACAGACATTTTAGGAAGATAAAGATGAAAACTCTGGAGGAAAATACCTCCTTATATAGCCAACATATATACACTCACTATTTCCATTGTTTCACTTGAATGTACTATTTTTTGACTTCTTTAAGATCAAACTGCAGATTAGATTATTCTAACAACAAAGTCAAAGTTAATTAGTCTTAACTAACAGCCAAGTTGTAAACTACTTGAGGTCAACTCCACCCTCAGGAAAATGAGCATTAGTGAGACATTTTAAAGCACTGTCTGTTTTTATAAGCAGTGCAGGGAAAGGCTAAGCCAATAAAACATGACCATTCCATTCTATATTTTAATATTAGCCTCTAAAGGACAGAACACTCCCATGTGCTTTGATGACAAAGGCTTGCACCACACTAATAACAATACATGAGTAAAGGAAATTACTGTCATTTTGCTTTGATTTTGTTCACTGAATGTAACAAGCAAACAACAGTGAAACCTCTCTCAAATGACCTGTGATGAGAGTTTCCTGCACTGCTTGGACAACAAAGAGACCCCCAGAGACTGGAGTGAGGCTTCCTCTTTTTAACCTGAAGATAAATCAATAGGGCCTGGATTGATTCTACATTTTGGGGGGCAGGGCAGGGAAGAAAAGAAAAATCTTTGGATGTTATTTAGAAAAAGCTAGGCGTGAGCAGCTGTTGTTAATTATGACTTCATTTTCTTCTCCAGACTTCTTTGGTTGCATGCCATAACTGCATGGGGCATGGGGGTTTACGGCTTGAAAATAGCCTTGTCATTCTGTGAAGTCTAACAGAGCAAAGGGGGCTTGATAAATGATAAAAAAGTTCCTTGGAAAGCTCCTTAGATCAGATTAGTTCTCAGTTGTTTGTTTTTAGAATCCCAATAGTCTTGAACAATTAAAAGGTAAATACATGAGGCCACACAATTCATGAACCATATAGAAAATATTTAACAGCTATTGAATTACTCTTGAAAGAAACTCTTCCACCCTTTATTTACACGGTCTGTTTATATGCTCTGCTTAAAATGTTAAATAAATGGAGTTAATCACATAATTAAACTCCAATTTAACTGGTATTCCTTCATATACTGAACATCAGACAAATGCTTAAGTATCTTGATGAACTGGGGTCTCAGGGTGTGACTCTAAAAGGTACTATGCAGTCTGGCCTTGAGCCAGCAGAGCTAACGTGCAAAGCTTTAAGTCTGTGGAAGACAAATAACATGCTCTTCAGCAAACTATGGGATTTCCCCCCTCCTTCCCCCTGCCTCTTTCCCTTTACTAGATCATTAGAAGAGACTTCAACATCTAACTGAGCTGAATCTTCAAAACAGCAATGAAAAATCTCACACATTAATTTCTGCATAGTTAAGTTGGTGGTTCAAACAAAGAGAGGTGTCCAGATAATGTAGTTCTGTTAAAATTCATGGTGGGGGGGAGGGGGTGAGGTAGGGTTATGAGATTAAGAGGGTGTTGATTTGTTTAATGGCTATTTTCACTGCATAGTTTACATTGCTGTCTTCTGGAATAAAACAAGATTTACTGTAATAAAAGCTTCTTAGCATTCAATTTATTTGTGCTATTTCCATGAGTCCAACTGTTCTGTTTATTCTTTCTATTGTCCTTTTCCTTTTCTAGAGAAAGTGATTACCCTTTAAATGGAATTATTGAAATTAAGAACAGTGAGACATTTTGACCCAGATCTCAGTTTACAGAAGAATGATGCTGCACAGACTATGGTGAGGAAATGCATTAGGAAAATCCTTCTAATTTGCTGCTGTAAAGTGCAGCAGCAACAGGACACTTTTAGCTGGTGTTCAACGTAATTGTGAGAATGATGGGACTCAAACTGCCCTCTATGTGAAATTTATCCTTCATCCAATCAGCAGAAACAACTAATGCACTGGAAGGTATATTATATCTCATCTACTTCCCAATAAAGTCAGTGGTGTCCAATCAGACACCTATTGTTAGTAGAGAATCTGAAATTGATACAATCACCACATTGATCTACAATTGAGTCTGTCATTTGCTTGCTGCCAGGTCCTCCTCCCTTTCCACCATGTAGCCATTTCAGAGCAGGAGCCCATGGTACAGAGTTTTAGAACACACTAATGATCAGATTTGTTAGTGAGATTGAGCTAAATAATGCTAGTTTACTCAGCCCAGTTCCAAACAGGGGTACTGGTAATGCCACGTGGAAGGCTGGAGGGTACAGTGCTGCACAACTGCCCCCGATCACCAAGGAAACACAGGCCCACGCAGAGCCCTACTGTCACACCCAGGCTGGAAGCACAGGAGATCAGGTTGATTGTTTCATTTTACAAGCAATTGTCTCCCAAACCTGCTGCAGAATCTCCTGTTGATGGATGGCTAGTAAGTTGTCTAGACTGGGAGGAAAAGGAAAAGGAAAAAGAAAGCCTCGAAATATTCTTGTGCTTATGAACTCATGGGACTATAGAGATAGGGAACAGGATTTCTTTTGTTCATGTAAAGCCAGATATGTTACCTATGAGACAGGTTCACGCTCCTCACTACCAGACAAACCGACCATAGGCTGAAGGACACGTATGACAACTTCTAACTTCAGTCACTAGAAAAAATTCATAAATTAATTTCTTATTATATTAATTTAGAAGTTTGGAGGCAATGATCATTATGTATCATTATGGAATCTTTTATTTGAAGTCTGGAATAAAATATTAATCTGAATAAAACTGCATTAAGTTTAAGATTATTTTAGAATTTACACCTACTAGTGATAGCTACCACCATTTTTTTTTCTCCTTCAACCTAAAAAGATTAACCATTTTTTTTAAGCACAGTTTTATGGAAGCTTTTCTTGAGGGAGACTATGCTCACAGTTTATTTACTGTGTGCGCAAAGCTCAAGCAGAGTTGACTATTACATAAACATAAGGGTAAGTGATGCTGTCTCTGGTCTTATCATATGATGAGTTAAAATTGTATTATCATTGTCAGTACATGGATTTCCCTCAAAGACAATCCATGTATTGCAATATTAACCATTCGATAGGAACCACTATCTTCATTGGAGACAATTTCTGGTATAACAACCAGATAAATATATCTGTCTCTTCCTGAACAAGTTAATGTTTAACATGTGGAAGATGATGAAGTTGAGAAGTCTCTGAGGTCACTTGGTCTGTTCAGCCTGGAGAAGAGGTGGCTGGGGAAGAGCTCATTGCAGTCTAAAGCTTCCTCAGTGGGGGAAGCAGAGGGGCAAGACTGATCTCTTGACAGCTCCCTCAGTACCTTTGGATGAATTCCATCTGGTCCCATTGGCTTGTGGGTGTCTGAAGTGGCACAGCAGGTCACTGACTACTTCCTCCTGGATTGCAGGGGTCTGTTCTGCTCCCCATCCCATGGGGGCCACTTGCCCTGATGATCACCAATCTTTTTGTTAAAGACTGAGGAAAAGAAGGCATCAAGTACCTCAGTCTGTTCCTCATCCTTAGTGACCATGTTCCTCCCATGCCCAGTAAAGGATAGAGATTTTTCCTTGGCCTTGTTTTTGTTGTTGCTGGGTTTATAAAATCATGTTTCATTATATTTCACAGCATTGGACAGATTTAGTTCTAGCTGAGCCTTAGCCCATCTAATGCTCTCCCTACATGACTTAATGACATCCTTGTACTCTTCCTGATCTGCCTGCCCCCTCTTCCAAAGGATACACATAAGCCCATTGTATTCTCTGATTTTGTGCAAAAGCTGCCTGATCAGCCAGGCCAGTCTTCTTCTCTGATGGCAAGGTTAAATATTAGTAAAATTTTCTTCACCCAGAAGGTTGTTGGGTAGTCAGCTGGGCTCCTCAAGACAGTGGTCACAGCACAAAGCTTGGCAGAGTTCAAGAAGCATTTGGACAACACTCCCAGGCACAAGGTGTGATTCCTGGGCCAGGAACTGGACATAGAGTATCCTTGTACCCTCCAACTCAGAATATTCTATAAATAAATGAAAAAAGAAGGAAAGAAGAAAAAGGAGAGGAGAAAGAAAGAGCAAGAGAGAGAGGGAGAAAGAGAAAGGAAGTGGCAGAAGGAAGTGGTGGAAGGAAGTGGTGGAAGTGGCGGAAGTGGTGGAAGGAAGGAAAAGGAAGGAAGAAAGAAAGGAAGAAAGGAAGAAAGAGAAAAGAAAGAGAAAAGAAAGAGAAGAGAAAAGAAAGAGAAAAGAAAGAGAAAAGCACTGCTAACCTAGAGATGAGAGAATCATCATCTCACTTTCCACACAAAATTTAATTCTTTCAAGGCATCAGTCAGGTTAGCAAAGATTGGAAAGTGAATTTAAATCAGATAGAAAAATCAGTGTAACAATTCCCCCGCGCCCCCCCCCCCCCCCAGGAGTATGGGACTGACTATTAATGTTCCAGAAATATATTATTTTCCTTTTCATTGATTCACACATCATTTTCTCCCTGTATAATTTGTAACAAAAAGGGAAAAGACTGTAGCTATTTTACTAAGATTCTGTTGTCCAAGTGAGTACCACAGGTACAAAATGTTTCCTTTTTTTCTTCCTGTTGTTTCAACGCTACCCAATGACTGAAAACTGAATAGCTAGGACAATCATGAGCTCTTAGGGACCAATTCATAAAAAAAATGCTGCAAGCCATTTATGCACAAATGTTGCTACTTTCATATGGAAACAAGCTACATAAAGAATTCCCCTTTGTGATTCACCAGACCTCTTTATGTTAACATATTTCTCCTCAGTGGTGTACATGAACAGTGCACAATTCTACAAAGGGGATAAGGACAAAAGCAAAAGGATTTTTAGTATTTCTTTCAGAAAAACCTTAACAAGCTCAATGTTTCTCTCTGTTTTTTACCCCTTTAGTGAACTAAGGCAAGTCTGACTCTTCCAGTAGGTATTTGCAATTTCTGGAATATTATATACCAGTGAGTTCTTATCAGTATCAAATATGCTGGCAGATAATCTGTAAAAATATTCTTAAAGACAATGCTCAAAGGTGAATATTTTAACATTTGCCACTTGACAATGTATTTTTAATCTGATTCCTTTAAGTAGTTTCCTTACCAATTAAGATGTGTTTATTTGGGATGTTGGATGACTGCCTGAAATGAATATTAGATACAGATAGATCAAGGTATTACAGTTTTACAAGGTCTGTCAGAGGCACACAGGCACACTTCCACTGCAGAAATTATACACTAAAGAGACATCAGAAGACCTACACATGACCTTAACCTAAAGCCACAGAAACCATGCAACATCAAGTTTCCTCTGTTTCCTGCTTCCTTTTTTCCCTCTCTTGAGACCATATTGCTGCAAATTACACAAAGCATGTCTGGAAAGAAAGGGTCCAGCACCACAGCTTTTCATCTGGTCAGTTAATGAATTAGACCCTCTTAGGAAAGAAAGACACATGCTATTGTTCCAAATGAAAGTTCATGTAAGTTGACCAGTTGCACAAGCTCTGCGATGGCTTGTGTGTCTCTCTTACATGCAGAAAAGATAACGAAGGCAATGAAAAACATTAGACACATCCATAGGTAGGATATGCCTTTAAATAAGACCATTTAAAAGAGGTTTTTTTGAGAAGAGTACAGATAAAAGGCAGTACTGATCAATTTTGTATTTTGTTTAATCAGTGTGTAGTCTGTAAAATCACCTCACCAAAGGGAAGCACAGTTAATGGAATTTTATATCCCAGTGGGAAAAACACACAGAAACCAGAATTTTGGTTAGTGAGAAGAATCAAAAAGTGAAAGAAGAGTAAATAGATAACATTTGTATATAAGTACATGTTTATGCTTTCAAATCTATAATATATATTTACACATGAATTCTGGTAATAGCAAGTCATGGCTCAGGAGATGAGAGCAAGGCTGGCTGGAAGTCACAGTGCAAGTTTTTTGTCTGGAAAAGATATGTAGCTCTTGAACAACACTGAGATACAGACGTAGATCTACTCCATAATTAAAGCAAAAATGTTGCAACACTAATGTCATTGCACTCTTATGTTGCTTATGTCTTTTGCACAGCGTCATTTAAAATGATAAACAGAGTTGGGAACCGGTCTGGAATCAAGTTTCTTTTCATTCTGAAATGCATAAACTATTAGACTTCGTAATCTGGATTCAAGTTTAGGGGGGTTTTGTGTGTGTTTTGGGTTTGGTTTTGTTTGTTTGTTTGTTTGATTTGTTTTGTTTTGTTATGATTTCTCATTTGTGGGTTTGGATTTGCTTGCTTTTTTTTTTTTTTTTTTTTTTTTTTTTTTTTTGTCACGATGACTAATGTATTGTTCAGCAGACTCCATAGTTTGAACAGGGGAGGAAGTAACACACCTATAGTGTAACCAACAGTTTACTAACTTGGACACTTTACACACATTTATATGTAGAGGCAAAAATTTAATGTGACACTCCTTTTTTGTATCACCTTTCATGCGATGTATATTTTAAACAAAAATTTTCTTGCTTAAAATTTATCCTTTCATAATGGCATGCCATCAGCACTGGGCTCTCTGCTGCAGTACCACACCATGACTGTGGCTGGTTGGTAGCACCTGATGCCAATGCAGTCAGCAGACACAGAGTGTAGGGAGAAGACTGGCACAGTTTGATGCTGTTTTTTTAGAGTTTTTTTTTTTTTTTTTTTTTTGTCGTAGGGGCAGTTCATTTGCAAATTATAGCAGAAGATAGGCTGCATTTGTGCATTTATGCAGTAACAGTATAGACACAGAAGCATCCATAAGTGTGTTGGCTAGCTCTTATGTCCACTAAAATAAGATAGGAATAAGTCAGGTAATATTCAGATATTTAGAGTCATTCCTGTTGTAGTCTGACCTCTCTCTTGTTTGGGAGAGTGCCAGATTCACAAGGCCAATGGTGAACTGGGAACCTCTTTAAGAGTTTGGAAACAAAAGTCCACTATACAGGGCTTGGGATGCCCGCAGACACTCTTTATCTTACCAGTAGAGATATAGTCTTAAGGTCTAATTGGGAAAATGCCACCAGTTCTATGAAATTTACTGCTGGAAATTTATTCTTGTTAAGTGCTACTAACTATCCCAGTTTTATTTCAAAATACCATGAAAAGAAAATATTCCTTCTTAAACACAAGACACAGGTAAGGTATTTTCTATAGAAGGTTTTACTATAGAACTGGCAATTTATTTTTCTTATAGAATTGACAACTTCTTTTGCATCTTTTTCTAAATTTTTTTAAAAAAACTGTTGGAATTAACTTTTCAAACTATGATTTCTGAAAATTTTCTATGCTTTTATATTAATATATACCAACATTTTAAAATTCAGAGAGCACACATTTGCACATAGACCATGCAAATAAACCTCCTAGAAGTAGAAAACAACTACAGCTGAAAGGAATGCATTTTTAAAAAAACTTGAAAATGTCAAATACTTCCTATTTACACAGGTTATGCTGTGCTGAGAACTGGAACCTATTTCTTCTCAAGCCAACTGAAGACACACTTGGTTTAAACTTAGTAACACCAAGCCTCGACATGCCAGAATTTTCTCCTCAATACACACACATGAACAGAAGCCAACAAAGCAGACAGGCTGAGCTTATCTGTTTTATTTGTATAGTAATCATTTATCTCAATTACAATTTTGGGTATCATAAATAACCTAGAAGATGAATTTTCTTCTCACAAAATAAGACAAGAAAACTGAATGAATAGAGAGGGAATCTTAGTTATGTCTGTTTTGATTTGACATTATACTAACTGTCAAAGTCACGTACCAAATCCAGCCTTCCACATTGATATGAAAGTTAATAAATAGCAATGAAACTGTTTGTGTGTGTATGTGTGTAAAAAAAGGAAAACATGTTGGTTTTGTCACTTATAATTTGATTTTATTTCCTGTGATTATTAATATGCTTCTACTTATCATGGTTAACCAGCTGATAAGCAAAGCCCACGCAACCACTCACTCCTTCCCACACAACCAGGATAGGGGAGAGAATCAGTAAGGTATAAAGTAGAAAACTCGTGAGCTGAGATACAGACAGCTTATTAGGGAAAGCAAAAGCTGTGCATGCAAACAAAGCAAAACAAGGAATTAGTTCACTGCTTCCCATGGGCAGGCAGCTGTTCAGCCATCTCCAGGAGAGCAGGGCCCCATCACAAGAAACAGTGACTTGGGAAGAAAAATGCCACCACTCCACGTGTTTCTCCCTGCTTCCTTCTCCTTCCCTTCACTTTATATTCTAAACAGGATCTCACATGGTCTGGAATATCCCTTTAATCTACTTGGGTCACCTGTCCTGGCTGTGTCTCATCCCATGACCCCAGTCCCCTCACCACCATGGCAGTATGAGGAGTAGAAGAGGCCTTGGCTCTGTGCGAGCCCTGTTCAGCAATGACAAAAACATCTCTATATTATGAACTCTGTGTTCAGCATGAATCTAAAACACAGGACCATAACAGCCACTGTAAGAAAGATAACTCTACCCCAGCCAAAACCAGCACACTCCTCTACTGTTTTCATGCAATACAGTGCCCATGTGTGTGCAATTGTGTGATTAGTAACTACAAAATCACAGGTTTTTCTTTAAACATAGATTTCTTTACACAAGAAACAATTCCGTACTTGGTGAGTGATGGTGAAAAATAGCAACATTTTCTTCAAGATTTCCTAATATCTTTTTGTTCAGCCAAAGAAATGTCTCAGCCCTTGACACTCATATTTTAAAATCTTATCACAGATGCTTATCAACAGTCATTAGGCATGAAAAAAAACCAACAAAAAAAAGATTTACTGTCTTCATCATTTGTAAGTTAGTTATAACATTGCACTGACACTAAAAAGTCACTTAGAGATATGCAAGTTTTGAAACCATTTTAAATCTCCTCATTATACCTACTTAAAATAAACAAGCAAAGCTAATGATCTTCTTCTGCAGAAAAAGAAAAACACACACTTCTCCCTGACTCTGGTTCTGACAGAAGGCCTTCACATTTCTCAAAAGACCAACACAACTCATAGAAACAGAAATTTTTTAAAAATATTCATCAGAGGTTTCTTTTTGTGCTTTACCCTTAGCACTGCCAAGCCCAATTTACTGTCAAAAATTCTGCCTCAGTTTTTCTCAAGGCAACATAGTACAAAGTTCTTCTTTTGTCTATCACCAGCAGTACTGTCAAATTCTGACTCGGGAAAAATAAAAACTGCAAAATTGAACTTACTATGTCTGTTTAAGTGATGAATTAGCAGAATCTTAAATTTGCTTTACTCAAGTGCTCAAGACAATGCTGCAGATCAAACAGCAAAAAGGCTGTTACCACCTTGCTCCCGTACCACCTGCTTTGGTGATTGCAACTCAGGCTGAAAGCCAGGGACCACATGGAGAAACCCTCTTGAGCACTGCGTGTCCTGCACAACATCTTCCTCCTACTCAAGTCCCATACACTGGAGACAACTTCTCAGCTAAACATGGAAAGAGCTGTTGTTGTACAAGCTGGGGCATAGGGCAGGAGATGAGCCAGGCTACTGCACTGTGCATCCCAGAGAGTATCCAAAATTGTCAGGAAGTGTAAAATGTGAGCCAAGTTGCATGTGTTGTTCTGCAGAGGTCTGTATATCGTGCTAGGAAACTGTTTATACTTTAATAACACAGCAATCAAGAATCAGAATCACAGAAATAGAAATTAATCATGTTTTCTTCCAGATGCATCAATTATTATACCAGATATACTGTAAGCTTTTACCTTATGTTCAAGAGCTGTTCAGCAAAACCTGAGAACACAACTTCAAGAGTTGTTTCTCCTTTACAGGAACATATAGTGGAGTGCAGAAACTGCTGCTGCAGGGTTTCCTCCCCAGATGAAGTGGTGATGTTAGCCTCTTGCCAGACAACTGGAAAGAATGCCTCATCATTAGAAACTTCAATTCAAGTACTCATTAAGTAATAGGAATTTCATTAAGAAATAAAGACTTTTGCCACCAGCCTGCCTACAGAGATTGTCCCTGTAGTGTTCCCAAAGTACTTGGGCATGGGCAAAGAGTGAGAAATACAATTACAAGCTCTACACAAGGTTTCATCCTCAGGAGAGCAGGTAACTGGCCAGGTACTGCATTTCCTTCAGTCCTGCAGCCTAATGAAACAGTATCTTGCTGTGGAGTTTTCACATCTTTTCTGTTACCACCCCAAATTCATTATGGATGTTCATCTGTTTTCTGACTCACACTAGAAGATAAATACTGACTAAACTGCCAAGTTAGGCATAATCTTTCTAAATTCAAAATTTAAGCTAAGTTACCAAGCAGAACATGTAACTTGTCTTCATTGACATTACCTTCATATTCCAAATACTTGTCCAAGCTTAGGCATACAGCATCTGGAATTTATCACAGTACCTATAGTAGAAATTTTGCTGTTATTTGCATCAAGGTATTATAAAAATCAGTTAAGCAGCAATTTACTTCAAAGTAAAGCAATTAATGACATCACTGGATACACCTAGGGGAAGGAAAAGGGACTTCCAGGATAGAAGTTGAGACCATAAGGAAAGGCCTATGGGGAAGAGGATCCCTGATGGAAGCAAAGTCAAACTCACACTATGGAAGCAAAAAGTGAGAAAACAGATCTCTTTTTTTATATATATTTGTGCAAATTGTATATAAATATAAATATAAATATAAATATAAATATAAATATAAATATAAATATAAATAATATAAATATAAATATAAATATAAATATAAATATAAATATAAATATAAATAATAGAAATAGAAATAGAAATAGAAATAGAAATAGAAATAGAAATAGAAATAGAAATAGAAATATATGTATGTATAAATGTATTTATGAGTGTGTGCATATATATATATATATAAATGATATTGCTAGTACATGCACATGTAGATCTATCACTTTACAATGCAGTGATAACTCAAATTTTCTGAAGTGTGAGAATAAAGAAGGCAAGGACCAGTCTCTTAGTGGAGATGAGAGTAAGAAACTTTTTTCATTCAGCCGAAGTATTAGCCTGTCTGTTTAATATACATGTCTATTTGGCTTCTCCAGAAAGCATCTTTTTTACAGTGATTTCTAATAAAAACTGCATTCAGGCAGGTGGACTGCTTGATGTATAAACAAATGACTGGTTCATCATGTCCCATGGCATGGGTTAGGAGGTTCAGCCTTCTTGGGTCCAGCTTCAGTGCAGTGCAGCAGGCTTATTCTAGCAACTATCTATTTCAATACCTTTAATGGCCTGGAAATAATAAAAGTTTGTTTTGAAAACTATCATCTTTTGCTACAAAGAAAAAAGCTCCCCTGAATGGCTCTGTTTTATCTTACCTTTAAGAAAGCCTTTAAATATTTGAAAAGGCTTCAAACAGTTTTGTGCACATTAAATTCTTCCCTTCATTTCACTCAGATCATGTCCACCTTGCAGCATGCTCAAAAAGTAAGCCCAGGTTGCCTGGCTTATGGGTGGCTGTAGGTGAATCTCATTATATTAATTTTTAAAAAAGCTTGATTATGTTTTGTTTTCACAATAGAAACATTCTTCCAATAAGAGCGAGCATGACTTGTATTTACATATGTTACATTAAACATGAGTGAAATCACTGCTACATTTTTGCTTTCTATTTAAAGAAGGAAAATTTGCTTTAAGAAAATTCTGGAAAATTGGCCTTTGGTAGAAGAATGATAAGTAAAATGAGGAAACTGAAATTAATAAATGTTCATTCTATATCCTGCTGCTTCTGGAAAAAAATGAAATCCATAGGTTTTCATTCCCATATCCTGTTTCTTCTGATGTAGAAAGAGATGTGACTGAACAACCACTAAAAATAAAGAACCCCATTAAACTGAATATTTAGCCAATGCATTCATAGAAATGTAGTTGGTCACCAGTGTTTAGATTTTTTTACATTAATTACCTAATCGTAGTCTGTATATAAATTATGCACATATATATGCATATATGTATATTTTATATATATATGAAATATATAGACATATAACATATACATATATGCATATATATATATATATATATATATATATGCAGTCTAGGGTTCAAAGTGCAAAATAATGTAACAAAAGTCAAACAAAATATACGGGGAATTGTCAGCAAACGGGAAAGACAAACAATTAATGGGGATTACATTTTTTAATTAGTATTTGGATATTGAATAATTTACTGCTCTCTTTATTTACACCGAGAAGAAACACCTGGCAGATATGACAAAAATGGAAATCTGTATTAATTTTGTCTATCTGAATTGTGATTTTTTTATTCCGTTTGCTGTTAACCATATTATGGAAGTCTCTGTCAAACTGCTGAAGCACGTTCTTTTCTACCTGATAGTAAAGCAGATCATCTGGCTTTTTCTGCATTACTGTTTTTAATCCACTGACAACCTTAAGATACTTGAAAGCAAGCATCATCTTTCACAGAAGACATAAAGCTATCAAAATGCATGTTTGGCATGTGGCCAAAACATCTTTGAGAATTGTCATGGCAAGCCACAAGAAAGTCAACCAATTGGTCTAAGCAGGTTTGGAAAGTTATTTTGCACATCTGCAGCTCAACCCTTTACTGTTTTCATCTAGGGCTCATGCAGGGATAGTGGCTTTTTCTCCTATCCAATGGAAAATCCATCCAGCACCATACAGTTGTCCTTATAAATATTGTACAAGTACAGACTTCTCCCCCAATAACAATTATTGAGGTGATAAGAGGTCAATAACAAATGAGGATTGTGTACATCCAGAAATACCCATGATGGAACTCACAATGAAGAAATCTGTATTTGCTTTAATCCTGTTTTTCAAATTACAGGATAAATAAGAGACCATATTGTGTTTATTTACATGGGAATTTTCTTCTATATGTAAGACAATTTTAATTGAGATATTCATAATTAAAATGCCAATTAACCTTGATTTTGTCTCCTTTATAATTATTTAAACTAAACACGTAATAACTTTGATGTAGATGGAGAACTGTAAAAAATGTAATGAGATAAATTGCTTACGGAGTTCTACTTCAATTAGTTCAGTCATTTTCTGTTAGTTCTAATTATATAACTACATGATTTACATTTAGCAAATATATTTAGTATTAACTTTTATTTCATGAGAATTAACTCAATATTCAATGACCTTATCAGTGTACACTTGTGATTTAATTTATGTTTTGTAAACAGTTATTTTGATTCTCATTTTTCCACACAAGCTGCACAAGTTGTAGTTTCTTTTACCAATGCAAGATATATTTTCAGCAATTCAATTCAAACATATGGAATGTGTTATACAATTAATTATCAAAGCAACTGGGAGTCTGCATTTACATTTCTCTTGCACAAGACTTCTATAAAACTGACATAATGAATTTTTTTCTAGCATGAGTGTTTTTTCTCTTCAGCTGCTTTCACACTGGGTTCAATTAGAAGCATTTGGCGTTCTGAAAGAGAAAGGTGGGATACTCACAGGAGTGCATCCAGCAGTTTTCTTTGTTACAATATCTCCTTGCAATTTGTCATTACTTAAATCTTAAATGAATATTCTCACTACCACCATACCTTCCACTGCCTTCCCTCACTTCTATCTGGTGAGTAAAACTGTGAAATGGAACTATACTTTTCGTAGGTTAAAAAACCATGAAAACACAAGCCATAAAAACACAAGCCAAGAAAACACAAACCATGAAAACAATATTTCCTGCAGGGAGGAGCAATAGCATTACTTCAGTCATTGCATTCAGCTCATTTTGTTTGGGTGCCAATGCTTGTTCATCTTCAATTTACTATGATTAGGAAGTAATTAATGCATCCTATTTTTTCTCCTTGTAAAATCCTACTATATTAAATTAAAATATAAATATTTCAATTAAAAATAGAGTTGAAGGAATTATCATGATTTATATTTAAAGAAGTATAGTTTTGTTAATCCTCAGAAGAATTATAAACACTGTCCTAGGTGCTCAAATGACAGACCAACACCTAATCCCTCTGCCAGGGAAAACCAGACCCTTTTTTGCTCTTCTTCAGTAACCTGGTCAGGTCCACTTTCAAAACTAGTTTCCAGTGGGATATTCAGCAAACCTTAGGATCGATAAGATAACAGAAAACTGACTCAGATACTGCCATATTCTTTATGATGAATAGTAAATGTACTCTTGCATTACAGAATTACTTCCACCATGCCACAAGACACTTCCTCAAAATCTACACAACCTCAGTCTTACCATGTTTTGTGCAGGTATTGAAAAAAAAAAAAAAGCATTGTCCCATCCTTTTAGAGCATCCAACTGAAGGCAAGGTGTGATTTACAATATTGAAAAAATTTGACATATCTAAGAATTACAGAGTGGACATTGAATCTTTGTATACAAACAAGAATAAATCAAGCAAACCTATCAGCTTGATGCCTGTCTGTCATATCTTGATCAAAGCAGAAAGTGAGCGAGAGGACAACTAGCACCTAGAAATCAAGATATTGTTATATTGTCTTCACTTGTGCCTTTACCTGAAAATGCAAAAAGAGTGAAGTATGGTCAACATATGAAAGATTTTCACCATCCTCATCACTTCTTTATTTCCCTGAAAATAATAGACAGCTTAGCAGTTGTAAGAGAGAGACTGCAGTCTTCTCATGTGAGGCACTCACTATTTCCTTAATGATTTTGGCTTGCCATGCGGGCTGCAGCATAAAGGACAGATACGATGCAAGAGAATTCAAGGAATACATCTGCCACTAATCATCCTGGGGAGAAAGGGGTTAATGGTGGGAATTTTTTTCATGCCAGACTGAAAACACACAGAAATTACATAAATGTAGCTCCTAAAAAACAGATAAATGTAGGGCATTCAGAAAATACTTTGGTATCAATTGGTCCTGGCATGCATCATCTGCTATGTATACCAGTAAAACTCTGATTTTTTTTTTAATTTACATCTGAAAATTCTTTCTAGAAGTCTACCCATTAATTGCCTTAATTTTTACATATTCCTGAAAGCAAACAACAGTAGGCAACACCTAAAAAAATGTGGAAAGGGAAACAATAATTCACAAGAGTCAAACAAAGCAATCCAAGGAATGTCTTTTATATGGTTTAAATAACTAACTGAATAGTGCACATTATATGTAGTGTGATATTAAATACCAAATACTGATAATGAAATCTGCTGCTCCTCAGAAAATGCTATTTTCTAGATGTTTAAAATCAGCAACTAAAATATGCGTGTATTAGCCATTCAGCTCTCTGATTACCAATTGTATGCAACCAATATATAAATTCCTTCTCTTAAAATTACTAATACAAATTATTGTTCCCAATAAATTATTGTTTTTTCACACATCAAAGAATTTTAGAGACTCAAAAATCATGATGCTCCAGTTTTCCTTCTCAAACATCTGCAATATAGCTGTGTTTCAACAAAAACTGTGTACAGGCCCCAGGACCCTGCTGCCTAGTGACCACTGTATTTTTAGTCAATAGATCAGAATTATTTAAAAAACATTTATTGTTTTCCTGAACTTTATGATAGTAGTAGTCAGAATCTGCATTTGAATCATACACATGTTTAGAGAATTATCTGACACAGCTACTTAGTTTTTTAAGTGAAGAGAGAATTCCAAACAAAGAAGAAAGCTGGTGGAGTCTCTCTTTTTTTTTTTCTTCAATAAGAAATGACTTTACACTGTACTGGAAATAAAAATTGGTTTTCCCTAAATGACTCTTATATTAGCATGAACTGAAATGACATCATTTTCAAAGGAAAATAATTGACTTCTATACTAAAGTAGTGGGACAGAGTTTTAAACTAAAATGACCGTTGCCATGTGAGTAGTTTCACAACATTTGTACCTCTGTGATATAGATAAATAGAGCTGCTTAATCCAAAATATTCATTGGCATGAATTTATGTTACGAATAATACATAATCTACTGCATATGTCTGTGTGTAAGCTGTAGATATTAGTACATTTTCTAGTCCCAAACAGCATCTTAATTGAATAATTAGGTTTTTGTGAACAAATATATCCTTGTTGAATAAGAAACCACTTATTTTTTAAATTGACTCATTATTTTAAAAAGAAGTTATATATATTGAAAGCATATAGAAGGCTAGAGATCATTGTTCAGGATATTGCCAGTACCTCTAAACATTTCAGGAATCATTGACCCTTCTTCTTTGTTGAACAGTTACCTTTTAATATGAATCCCTTTCCAGAAGAGGAGATGCTGATAGATTTCTGATACATTAGTGAGAAAAATTACCTAGAATAATCAAATCCTATAATAATACAATTCCATTGGTAGTAATTTTGTCTTTGGCTGTTAAGAAATGAAGTCCTTTCTTTTTTCCAGACAAAAAAGAACAAAAGAAACAAAACTGACAATTTTTCAATGTATTTTCATATTGGGTTGATATTTATTTTGAGACTTACAAACAAGTACAGTACATTTGAACTTAACTTTTGATCTAATTGTTCCTATACAACTTGTATTTAACATCTTTGATGTCTGAGTTAGTGATCTAATCCACTGTGTAACTCAGCTTTTATTGATCTGTTCTCATGCTGAGCAAATCAAGTCTCACTTTTATGGCAGAGATTGAAAAAGATAGTAAAACTGCCTCTGAGACAGCAGTTTAAATCTGTGCAATAACAGTGGAGGCAAGAGATAAGACTTTTATTACTCTGCCAAACTTCACATGAACTCAAAGTGTCATTAAATTGGTATGTGTCATTTGCCACATATATTTATTTTACTAGATAAGTTGGTAACCACCCATTTAGATGCAGTGCAGCACCACAATTTCTTTGCCACATCTTCTTTGCCACATCTCCACAGAATCTATCTCTGACACTCAAAATACATTTGAAATACCTTTCTTATGGTACTTTGCATACTTTTCAGATTTTCTGTTCTCATGCAGTTTTCAAAAAGAATTTTTGAACCTCTTTTACTTGAATGAATTCCAAAAGTAATTTTCAATAGTTATACAAGTGGGACCATTTTTAATATGCTAGTCTGTCATGATGAAAGAAGATTAATTCTCATATACTCAGAGCTTTTCAATCATGCTCCATAATGTGTGAGTTCTGTAATGCCTAGTGTTATTACATTACTAAGCATGGAGGAAAATAAAAGCAGTAAAAGTGCTGTATCTCAGCTTGATGTTATTGAGCGTAGTTTTACTTTAGAGGGTTTCCTATTGTGGTATTTTTTCCATTGTTCCTTAAGAAGAAAGACCTGATGAGCACACTGAAAGCAAACGACATGTGCAATAGGTGACAGTTTCACTCCCATATACAGAGCAGTGGTGAAGCAGAAAATGCTTGAAAATAGGTTGCCTGATTTTTAAAAAAAAGTTTAATGTCCTGGAGTTTGTCCAAGATTGATGATTGTACCTGACAACTTTCATGCCTATCAATCACACTGGTCTGGTGAACAATCTATCTTCCTATCTGAAAGTCAAGGCTTTTATGATGTTTGACCCACAAAATACTGAATATCCTTATATAAATCATAAAGAAAAGTTACTCTTTGTTTACATTTTCTCTCAGTTCTAAAGTATGCATGCATAGGCACTACATAAGTGCAATGTGAGGGAAGAATAAATTAGAATTTTATAATACTTGGGGAAGAGAAAGAGCCACAAAAGTCTCTACAGTTGTAGTAAGGTCATGTGAATGAAATGTATGTTCTTGTAAAGGTATATCCACATCAGTGAGATCTATCAATCTATTGTCATTTGTTAGTTGCTTCTTTTCTCTAAAACAGCTGAAGGATTAGGAATTGTAAATGAGAGTATGAATAATGAAAGAATATGACTCAGGTCTAGAATAAATTATTCTAATCTAAATTGTACATTAGTACACAATTTTATTTCTTATAATTTGATATCAAGTGTAGAAAGAATTTCTAAGGCAACATATTGATTATTTGTCCCTTTTCATATTAGAGTTAAAAGGTGTAGGGACACCATTCAAACTCTGGTTTTTCTTCCTTCTCATCCCTAAAATCACATATACAGTCCCTTCAACATTCCTTAGGTTGTCACATGGGAAAAATGAAGAGTTATCAGTGATAAATACCATTAATCTTGATATACTGCCTCAATATGCTCAGTTTTAGAATTCCAGTTGCTGTCTGAGATACCAAGAGGTCCCATCTTTAGTAAATGCATTTAGCATTTTTGTATCAGGGCCATAGTGTAGCTAGGATACAGTTTCAGTGAGAGGATATTGGAAGGGTTTTAATCTCCTTTCCTTCTTCTCATTATTATTTATCAATGAGACAAGTATTTCACAGTCCTGCAACCTGGTCTTACCAGGACAGTTATCCAGCCAAACTAAGTCCATAATTAGCTCTTTGGATGAGAGTTTCCCAGCCTTATGAAGCTGGAAGCATAAGGCTGTATAATCCATCTCTTTAGGATTTTGAATTGCTTTTCAAGAGTGTGTGAAATTACACACAGAAAATATTAAAAGGAAAGTAAATGTGTAAAATTCAGTGCTCACCATTGATAGCACGACTTAACTGACTCAATATCAGTTTGGTCACAGCAGCACTATTCAAAATGCCAAATGATAAGCAAAACCAGCACAATAACTATTCTAGACTATTGACAACCAATGGAGTTATCAGAGATCAATATTTTAAAAAATTAGGAATTTATGAAAGATTTTTCTAGTGTCAGCAAAGTGTTATAAAATGCAGAATGAAGACACTGGACCAACAAAGCTGACCAAGTCCTGAAATCAAGTTGTGCAGTCACTATCAGGAAAGCAGCCTGACAAATGGGTATCAATCATCTTGATTTCTCAGCAAATGAGTTTGAAGAGCTCCTGATGGCATGAACCTTTTGGCTGCCAAATTACACACTCCTTAAATTCAACAGCAACCTCCCTCATATTGATTTTTCAAAAGAAAGGAACTATTTTGCAATTTTATTCTTTTGGCTTGAATACCAGAAACTGTTAAATGGGAAATTTTAGGTATTGGGGAAGTTTTGATTGATTGTTTTATTTTTAAACTTGAAGATTAATCAAATCTTGAATAAAAGCAATTTTTTTTTTTTTTTGTAAAATCACATAGAACAGCAAGGGATCAAGTCAATTCTTTTTAGGACAGCAAGAATGAGCTGCTCTCTACTGTTAATAAAACACTTTCTATTATGCATGATGAAAAAGATGTCTCCCAGATGGTGCCCTTTAGAAGAATTTCTACATGAAGCAAAATCTGCACTTCAACAGTGTAAAACCTCTGCAAATAAAATTTAGGAAACCTAGCAGTGAAATGAGACATGACAATCAACATTAGGGGACTCAACCATCTCTCTTCTGGAGGTGTGAGAATAATAAGACAGAAGCCTTTAGCAGTGCTGAGCCACATGAGACTGACAAAGGATATCTTCAGCATTGCTGATTCCCCACCTGGGGGTCATGACCCTGTGGTGGATGGTGAGGCTATTTTCTAGGGAGTGCAAAAGTTTCTTTCAGAAATTGAGCGTTTATTTAAATCTGTTTATAGACTTTCTGACTGCAGAGATAAGCTCCAGGAACAGCTACCCTGACTAATGGATACAAGAAAACAGACTACGGCTAGATCCTGAGACAGCGTGGAAGAAATGGCATTTCTCCTCTCTCTGTCCAGCAGATCAAACCTGTGAAAAATTCTCTTCCAGCAAAAGCAAATATTCCGTATAAGCAGGGCTTCCCTTCAAAAGGGGAAAGGGTCTCTCAGTGCTGTGCTCACCTGCCAACGTACGAAATGCAGGCAGTATCCAGGCATGGCAGCGTGTCTCCTTCATACAATCTAACCTGTCCTGTCTCACCACAAAACATTTCATAAGCACCTCTTTAATGGGAGGCAATGCCATCTGACAGTGAGGGTGTTGCATCATGCTGCTTTGTGATGCTGGCTCTGCACAGCAGTCACTTTTTGCTTTCCTTATTTCCTCCTGCCAGCCTCTCACTCGAAGTTTTATTTCCTATGTGGAAAGAGAAACTCTCTGAGATGGACAAATTCTCAAAATTTAAGTAGCATTGAAAGTAACAGGATCTACATCACTGGGGACTCCTAAGAACTATGTTAATAATATAAACAAATATTCAACAGCTCCTTGACTTCTGGAAATCTTGTCAGTTTTCTGAGAGTTTTTGATGAGCAAAATTTAAAGCTGAATGGGATAATGTTAGATGGCATGTGAGTAGCCTGCTGTATTTTGCTGCATTACATTTGAAATCTTAGGCATCAAAAGCTTCCAAAATTGAATTTAAAAGCAATTAATTTTGATTAATGCTTAGGTTAATTTTTCATTTTTATGTAAATCAAAATATAAAAAGTGTAAATAATTCATTACTGAATTTGTCTTGCAATTGGTATATTTCTTTATTGCACACAGGATAATAAAACTTGTTTTAAAGCAAAGCACTTTATTTAACTTCAAAACACTAAGTTTCAAAATAATGCAATTCCCATAATTTCATAAAATACATTGCTGTATCACCTGAAAATTGTTAAAAAATCAGAAATCTTACTTTAATGTTTTGGTATTCATTTAAGTACTCCTTGGAAATGTACATGAATAGTCTTTGGTGATCTCAGTCTAGTTCCTAGTAAATGTCCACATCACAAAACCACTACACTTAATTTCACATGATTGATAGTCTCCTCTTAACTGAGACCTAGGGCTGAGCCAGCCTGGGGACTTTATTACCTCCCATTCTAGTAAGGGTGGTCCAGCCAGGTCAAAGTCGAGGTCAATAGTAGGACAGAAAAGGCACTAATTTTGCTTTGAAACAGACTACTCTTCATGAAACAAAGAACTTCACTTTCCAGCACTGTTTCGTGACCAGAGATAACCTGTCTAGGAATGAAAATGTCTCCAGTAAATATTATCTTCTTCACACGCTGCTTTTAATCATTTGAAGTGTGATATTTAAAAACTTCCTATATTAAAAGGTCACTAATTAGGTTTGGAAGGCATATTTTCTACTCATTTCTGAATTCTTCTACCTGATATAAGTCACACAAAACACTTTTATACCTTTCTTTCCTATTTTTTTTTTTAAAGAAAGAACACATTAAACACTTGCTTAAATTTTACTTAGAGTTACTAGAAGTTTTCTCAGCTTACTCAAAAAATCATCTTTCTGCACAAATTTTATGAAGGATCAGAGTACTACAGGTAGCTGTCTGTACTCTTAAAATATATTTTTATATAATGCTTACCTGCGTAGAATTGTGCCTATGGTCAGTTCTGCAAGTGATATGAAAGTCCATTAGCAACTGGTTTAAATCCAAAGTAACAATAAAGTAAGATTGTCATGCCCTGAAAAGCCAGGAGCAGGGTAATCTGATGTGTTTGGTTTGATTGTGTATTTTGATTTCCATTGCAAGACATTTATTTTCCATTAGAGACAAGGAATAGAATGCAATGACATTGCAGAGAAAAAATCACAACTGGAAAAAATCATGTTAGTCAAGTCCCAAAAAATGAATGTGAAATCATTCATAAATCCATGTGAAATCATTCATAAATCCATATGAAGTATCACATTTGTACTTAAATTGTACTAAAAATAGGTCGATGGCAGCTAATCAGGCTTTCAAATTTTTCTTTTCTCCATATATGGAAGTCCACACTTAAATATAGGTATACCCTGAACCTCTGCAATTTTGATATTCCCTCATTAAAAAAAAAATAGTTAACAAATATGTGTCTATCTTTTTTTCAGTGAATGCATTACACTCCAACTTGTTTTAAGGGAAATAGTAGCTTTCTTTATTGTTTGAAGTGGAAAACTTGTGTGATGCTGTCTTACTGAACTAAGCTTCCGTATCTGCAGAACTCGTTTCTGCTCAACAAAGCTGTGGACTGTGGGGAAGCTGCTCAAGGAAAGAACAAAAAATGTCATGTTTTTGTCTATTTATTACTCTTTGGTAATAGACATTTGTAGGGAGTTAGGTTTCTTTTCTTTTACTCCTTCTTACCTATAGAATTTTCCCCATAAGTGTCTAAGAAACACTAACTACTGGGTACTTCAGAAAACAAAGAAGTGGCCAAGCTCAGGCATCTGGTTGTTCTTCTCTTATCTGGGGGGTTTCTCTGTGAAGGACGGAGCTACCCTGAGAATGGGGTAGGTAAAGGGGCAGCGGCTAGGCTGGCGTTCTCACCTGCCTTGGGAGGAGGACGCTGGGAGCTGCTGTTTGGATAACAGCATTCCCTGCTGCCGCCAGAGCCCAGCCCGGTCCTGCTTTTCTTCTGCCTGGGGATTTTGAGCTCGCCCCTCTCTGCCCCGCTGGGATCTGGGCTGCTGTTGTCCCGCTCCTGCTACTTCTTCAGCACTGCTCCGAGCTTTCGCTATGCTGTAGCCTCATACCCCCTGCCATCCCAGACATCCTGTGCTTCCAGTCGCAGCTCCCGAGCTTCTGATACATCTCATCTACCACCCCCGAAACTGTTTTGTTCATTCCTGCTTTCCAGCTTGGTGCTCCTCCAAGTCCTGACGGGGCACCAGGATTGACTGCACCTGGGGTTTGTGAAGCGAAGCCTCTCTTCCACCCCTTCCCGTCTGGGTCAAGCCGCCATTGCCACGTGCTCCCCGAGCCCGCGCCACAGCGCCCCCTGCAGCCGTGGGGGAATCAGCGCCCCTGCCCCGCCCACCAGGAGCCGACAGCGCCCCTGCTGGCCGCGCCCGGAACTGCACCCAAGGAGAGCGTGCTGCTGGCTGAGGAGGCTGGGACTGGTGTTAATGCCACAGTTGCTGTTGCGTGTTTGCTTTCTTATACATACCAGTAAAGAACTGCTATTCCTATTCCTGTATGTTTGCCTGAGAGCCCCTTCATTCCGAAATTATAATAATTCAGAGGGAGGGTGTTTACATTTTCTGCTCCAAGGGAGGCTCCCCACTTCCTTAGCAGATATCTGTCTTTCAAACCAAGACAAAATTCCAGTGCAGTGCTTTCATTGATGAGAATATGCTACACAGAAAAAATTAAATTTGAATGCTGAGCATTTAAATTCTTGGAGAAATTAGGATTTTGGTTCATTTTATTTGGTTCAAATAAAAAAGGCATTTGAAAATCTCATTTAGGCATTCTCAAGTGGAAGAGACCTGTATATCTGAGGCTTGTTCCTAATTTCTGATATATGCTAGGATACTCATTTACTTTTTTAATGAAAAGACTTCACCAGAATAAATTTACACTCAAGATTCACAGTTCCCATTCCCCGCTAGTTTGTGCTGGAAAAATTATGAACTTACAGGTGATTCAGCTAGCATGCGGCCATGCAATTCACTTTTAAGACATTAAAAGTATCCTGATCTGTCACTGGATTATGTCCCTAAACTACAAAAGCTAAGATTTTAAACTGAAGAAGATCATATAAATTGGTTCTATGAAAGAAATTATACTGCAGTTCTTTATTTTTCTTTTCATTTTCTCATCAACAACTCATTTCCTGATTGTAACTGTGTAGTCTAGCTTAGCTGAAAATGAAATAAGTATATTAATATAAATGGACTGAATGAATTGAGATCATATTTTTGAACTTGAAGGAAAACACATTTCAGATGAGGTATATTAAAGGGAATATGGATACTGAATATAAAGAAGCAAGCATCTATTGGTTGGATTTCTCTCCTGTGAAAAGTCTTACAGAGGGGTTGCAATTGTGCTGTTGATAAAAAACCAAGAAGACAATATAGAATTATTTCATTTTGTAAAAGCAAGGCTTGAGTAGAAATCTTTCGCAAATAAAGCATGATCTGCAATGAATTGGAACCATATGGAAGAAGAAAAAACCCTAAATCTAAGAAGTAAACACTTATGTTCGTAGTGGAGATCAAAAGCTCCCATAAACCATCTCCTACAAAAAGGATCAAGAAATCTCAGATTGGAAATTTAGTTTATATTCTGCAATTCCTTTCACACTTCTTAAACTAATTGCTAATGCAGAAAAGAGACTGAGAATTGTATGACTTACATACTGGGATTTTAAATATATATGAGTATATATATATATATATATAACAGAAAAACAACCTGATTCATCAACACATTCCTTTAGCTTTACAGTAATGTAACTTTGACAGCAATGGCAAAATACTATTGTAATACAGGGATTAGTATTGAGAAGAATTGAAATCATAATAGATTAGTGATTTGGGGGGGATTTGCTTTTAGTTTCCCTTCCTTCCCCTACCCTCCCCGAATTCTCCAGGCATGTCCATCATGTCCTTTTTTTTTTTTTTTTTTTCTGGAAAGCAGGAAATGAGCGGAAGATACCAGAATGACAGTGATATTCTCATCTTTTTCAGAGTTTTATCTCCTTGACTTGCCACAGTAGGCATGTATTCTTAAAAACTCTTAGTACTGCATTAAGCCTTTGTATTTAGCAACAGCTAAAACAAAGAGATAAAACTGGAGTTTATATTAGGTTCATTCATCTTTGCCTCTGTAACAGAGCAACTAATCATTCAAAGACGTGTGTGTTTGCTCACATTTATATATAAAGATCTGGAATTATTTTCAAAATTTTAAGGTAAATACACAGGTAAATATTTCAAGATTAGGTTCTAAACAAGAGTAATGGATTAATTTTACTTTAGTATGTAAATTTCTATTCTTTCTTTAAAATTTTTTTACAACCTCAGGAGCAATTTATTTTAGGACGCCTTTTCTTTTGCACTTCTAATAACTTCCCAAGTCAGTTAAACAGTATGCTAACTTCATTTCTTCATTAGAGCAATAACTGAATTTATTATATTCTATAACTTTGGTGTTCTGGAGATATTTTCATTGGTAAGAATGCAGGTATTCAATTTAAAGAGAAGATTCCTAGACACCACCTTTAAAAACCATGAAATTTATGGTTTTTATTTTCCTTTCCTATATTAAAGCAAACAAAAAAAATTAAAGCTGATTTTAATGTTACCTGCTCATGTTAATATTTTTTGTGTACCTAATTTAATTTAAGGACTTATAAAATAAAAATAACTGTTGAGTAAGTAAGTAATATAGATGTATTAGCCCTCTTTAGGACGACTTGCACAAAGAATTATTTTATAATAATCTTGACTTTTCTAAGTAGCAATGCTCATGATCCTTGATTTAAAAATTTGCAGTTTTATTATTTGATATCTTAGTATTAAAATAATTTCCATCATTGACTACATCCTGTTCAAATATTCTTTAAAACTAGAAAAAAATCCATTGTTTTAAGCATTTCACTGTCATTTGTTCTGATTCTAGGGGATTTTAGTTTTGGTTTAAAAGCCATACTATTTGAGTTCTAAAATAATCTGAAAATCTTATTTCTTCTTCAAAAAGAAAACAAATATTCAGTGACCAGCATTGAAACTGAGTAGCAATTCTACTGCCATATGTACTGTGATTCAGCCAGCCTTACATGTTTAGTGCTTACTTCATTATTTTCCAACTATTTTTTATTACATTTAGCAGGACTGAAATGAAAAAAAAAAATCAGAATTCCTTTAGCTAACCCCTGTTTTCATTATAGGTTCCCTTTGCCTAATGATGGAAAACAGTCTGAAGTTCAGACAATAATATATTCTGCATTATTCTAGCACTACAGACATTCACATTTGATTCAACAGAGACACATTCCAGAAGAGACAAAACTTAGAAAATCCCACTTCTGGCATGCCTGGTTTTTTTTCCAGTCCTGAAGGTACCTAATGATTCTTACTTTCCCTCCCATATTTTTGGGTCTCTTCACCCTGTAAGATAATGGTTAGCAGTCTGTACTTGCATTTGTTTTACAGTAGCTCTGATCAACAAAGTCCCTCAGAAACATGAATTCTCCTTCTGCTGGGCTGCCCTTCTCCAGTGTGTGCTTCAATTAATGAAGCTTCTGTTAGATTATACCTCTGTAGTTCACACACTCTGGCAGACTTGAGAAATCGCTGATTTTCAGCTCTCCTGAAGCTATTAAGTTGGGAATACAGAAATTTCAGAGTTACTGTGGCACCACCAGCCCACTGCTGATAAAAGATGTCATAGAGTTATTGTCCTTCCTTTTGTCATGTGGAGTGCTGCCACTGAGGTCAGTGCTGATACTGAACAAGAAACCAAACTGCATGCACATATTATATATGTGCTGGTCCAAGATAGTTCCCCCATTAGAAAAAAAAACCCAAAAAACCAAAAAAACCAAAACCAACAAAAAACAAAAAACCAACCAAACCAAAAAACCAAAAATAAAAATGAAGCAAAGCCCAACAACATGCAGCAACTTCTAGTTCTTGCATTTTATGCTGTTTGAATACCCTGGTGTACCTAGCACTGAAGGTAGCACAAAATGAGGAAAATAAAACTTTCTTTGACAGGAATTTAAAACCTACAGGCAGTATAGGGACAATACAAACACAAATCTTCAAGATGTTTCTAGGACATGCAAAAGGAGCAGGGGAGAGTTTCTTCAAGGAATAATTAATTTCTGGGAGTCATATTTTGTAAAAGAGTGGGGATGGGACAACATTGTCTATTTTTCATTGTTGTAAGGCAGGCTAGGAAAAACACAAAGTGCAGTCTGGATGGAGGAAATACAGAGCAGAACTGTGACTGGGGGGAGCAGTGATGTCAAGAGGCTCTCTGGAGAGAAATTCACACATTCATTATGTTTATAAGGCTCTTCTGCCATATGGATTCCATGAAGGTTTGAGTGAGCAAAGCCTGCATGCCACACCTGCAGTCACAAATGCCAAGGGCAATCACTCCCTACAGACACCGCTTAATTGTTCACTGGTTTAGTCCAACAGAGAGTGCTTCTACAACTTCTCTACCAGAATTCCCCATGCGAACTGTTAGAAGGATGTGTACCTACACATCTCAATGTGCAGTGCTTCTAGCAGCCTTTTGGGCAATTTCTGGGAGCTGGAAAATGTTGATTCTTAGCCTAGAGGGTGGCACTGGGTAATACAAGGCAGATATCCAAACTGCAGAATTCATGAAACTCTTTGCTGTGAAAAACAACAGACAAATCCAACATTGCCTGGAAGGGGAAATTTGAGTCTGCAAGCTGTTAGACTTTAGGTACTGATAAGGAAAGGGATCCTGCACTGCATTTTAAAAAAAGTACAGTAAACACAATTCCAGTCAGAACAGGTCATTTAAAGTCCTTCCTGCCTCAGGCTTAACATGACACTTAAGTGCTACTACATGTGAAAAGAAAAAAGCAATTTAGCACTCATAACAAGCTGCTTTTCCCCCATCACTGGGGCTAAAACACCAAAGGATTTCTGCAAGCAGGGGAATTGCTGTCTGCAGAGTTGTGTCATGTTTTTATTGGGTAACCTTTTTGTGCACATTGAAAAAATAAATGGTGCTCTAAATAAGAATAAATGTGAAAGTATACAAAAATAATTTTATATATATAAATGTAAAAAAATGTGCTTTTCTTTTCAGACCAAGCATACTGGAAAGGCCAAAAAAGCTTTTAAGTTCAGAAGGCAAATTCTTTGCTCACCACTGAAAATTGCAAGGAATTAATTTCCCTGGGCTTCTCCAGGAAGAACAATTTTGGTGACCGTTCTCAAAATTCTAACATTACAGATACACAAAAGGGAAACACAGAATAACACAGCATAAAAAGATTTGCTAACAAATGTAATGATTGAATTTAAATTCACTTTCATATAAGTAAAACTTTGGGTTTCACAGCCATAATCCTGATTGTGAAACCACTGGGTGGAAGGTAGCAGTATACGTAATTCAGCAATATATACTGAAAGGATTTCCTAAAGAATGCAGCAAAATAGTTTTCCTGGTCAAATATAATTTTTTATTCTGAAATCACTACAAGATATAAAAATTGTGAAAATTATCCTAAGCTTTCTGCCATCTGTTAACTATGGCTCATTCTGGTAATTTGGACATTTTAGTGTTGTCATGAAAGTGAAAATTGTGAAAAATGAAAAAAAAATACAAATTGTGAAACTTGTGAACAACACAAATTAGGTAATTCATTTTTTAAAATTGCCTATATAAAATGTTTTCGTTTTCCTCGATTTCTTGTCAATTAAATGCAAATACTTTTGTGTATATTACCCTTTAGTAATATACTAAATACATTGGCTCATGACTGACTTCTTCCAACTCAAAATGGAAATATAAGGATCTCTTTCATTAAGCAAACATAATTTTTCTCCAGGTTAGAAAGTAGAAATCAGTTTATTCTGCAAATTAAATTCTGACTTCACCCAAAGAGTTTAACCTTTTGGATAAAAAAAAAAAAATTGTTTTGTGTAGTCTTGGAACTTCTGCTGAAATTGTCACCAATGAGCACAAATACTCATAGTAATGACTTAAAAAAATTAATAGGGTTGGATGGATTATTTAATCTTTTCCTCTATTGGCTCTAGAAATCCTTGTGAGTTCTTTACACACAGCTCACTCACAGCTTTTGCAATCATATTTTGTTTCCATACTTCTACAATCATGGAGATAACCTTTAAGCAAAGAAAAAAATAATGTATACGTGAACAAGAATCTGTCTAGTATCACTTCAACATGACTACAGCATGACTTTTTTGACTTTCGAACTATACTCTTTCTACAAGAGTAGCTGGTATCCTTATTCTGGTGATAACATAATTTGAACTGTATAAATTCACCTCCTGCCCACCTGGATCAATACTGCATTGTATTTGTATTTCATTGCTCACCCAGGTGCTTGGATGAACTAAAGGAGCTTCAAGATTTTAGGAGAGTTATTCCAAAGTGGAAAGTTAAAGCCAAACCCACAAGCTACACAATCTCATTCCCATATCTGAGCTGGGGTAACCCACCAGGATTACAGCTACAGACTTTTTAACTGAGTACAAGAAGGTGATGATGCAGGGGTTCCCAGACTCCTACATTTGCATGGAGGGGAAAGGGTAAAACTGGCTCCTTGGCAAGGGACAGGATTATAGAAGGCAACCGGGACCTTCTCAGTGGGGAAGAGGAGGAATGAGTGACCCACAAAGAAGTGTGGAGTATATCTCAAATTCCAGTTTTTGTCCACAAATGCTAAGACTGGACGACTTTCCTTTACATTTTCAGCTTTGTTCTTGTCTCTTCTTGTCCTCTTGTATAGTACAGATCCATGAATTTGTACCGTTTTTTCCCCTAGGATTTGTAAGCACAGATTCTACGACTACTTGATTTATTTGGAAGGTATATGACTGGCAAAAGGGGGAAAAGTACCTTTGACCCTCATTCTTTTGGTCCTTTATGACCTAATGAATACCCTCGTACACTCAAACCCATTTTTAAATTTTGGGTTGGTATTTTCTTATCTGTCTTCATAAGGTGTTTCTTTTCAATCACTTAATTGCTTTAGGTTTTGGGGTTTATTTATTTTTTTGGTTTGTTTTGTTTGGGGTTTTTTTTTTTCTTTTGGTGGTTTTTATTTTTTTTAAACCTTTCCTGTTTGTCTTAGTATTTTCTGCTTAAGTGCTACTTCAGTTCTGTAGGGCCTATACCCAGAACAATAATTCTGATACTTCCAGCACATACAATATAAGTGTTAGAAGACAGAATGTATCATAGCAGAGAATACTTGATAAAGAAAACTTGATGTCAAGGCTAAGCAAATTCTATTCTTTCACTCTACCAAAAAGAAATAGGACATGAAAAATTAAAGCTTTTACTCCCTTTCTTACTACATTGAGTAGACTCTTCTGTTCCACCTGAAATGCTCTGAAATGGTGAAAGATAAAAATCAAACCCCTACTGATTTTTGTGGAGTTGGAAGTGTGGGAGATTTAGTTATTTTTTCAGAGTTCCCTCTGTACATTGCTTTGTTTTACTTTCTATTATTTTATTTCTAACATAGGCAAGTAAATATATGATGTCATGATTTTTTAGAAGTATTAACAGAACAGAATAGTTTGTTTTTCAAAGCCACTGCAGTCTATTATATAATGACACACATACTGCATAATAACATAAATTTGTGCAGCATTTAGGAAACATGTGCTATTTACCTGATGGACTACAATAACCGCCGCAAAGCTACTACAGTCTTTAAGGTAAACATGTGTTTTGGTATGCATAATAATTTAAAAAAATATACTATTTACCCCATATGCTGTAATTACACAGTCTGTTATGTACATGAAAAGCACACTTTTTAAAAATGGCTTTTTGTCAAGATGGTTCATAATAGTTCCTTCAGAGTCATGTAAAGAAAGTACTCAGATGATAAATCAATCCTTTTCAGCCACTTTCACTTATTTTTTGCTTGGACTGCTGGAAATGTTTAGTCCGCTTTGGATTTTAAAAAGATTAGGTCATAATAGGCAACACTGTGTGTAAGCAGTGCTAGGAGTAAGTATGATATGGCTGTCAGGAAATTCCAAACTGTCTGTTAAAATCTGACTTGGTCTTCAAGGGTAGCATAATGCCTTGTGCTGTTAGCAAAACAGCAAGTGCACAGCGCTGGTTGAAGGGCCCTGAGAACCCAACCCAGCATGATTTACTCAGATAGTTTACTTGTACGTGCATACACCAACACTTTACATGTTCAGGACAATTTTTGTTACAGGAAGTCGAAAAGCACTCAGTTGAGAGATGCGGATCCCTCTCGAGGTCACCAGGGTCCAATGCAGTCCATACAGAATATGACACTACATTACCCTTTGCTTTTGCTCTTCAAAGGAGAGCTTAGAAAAGAGAAATTATTCCTTCTGATGAAGAGAAAGCCCTCTAGAGTTTAGCTCATACATGTATGCAGAAGTTTTATGTTTGGATGCGCACAATTCTGTTATACAAAGATCATCAATTTTATTTCCTTTTCTTGTATTATACTGCTATTGTGGACATGGATCTGCTTATAGTGAATTTGGCCACAGCCCTGTGGAAATAAACTTGTCTCTTTAACCTTTTTTTCTTTATAAATTTCTTTATATGAATAAAACTTTTTTTTTTTGATTCCTACAACAAATTATCTACAGACATCTATTTTTTCATTGTTTTTCATAACAGTGTTCAACTTCCACAATATATCAGCAAATTTTGACATATATTAATGTTTAATAATTTGATTGGAAAAATTAAAATTATCACTTACTTAATTGAATTACAGCAACATTACTTGTGCAATCAAAAACAGAGCTTCCATGTCATACAAATAGAGACATTTTCAAGGCTGAAAGAACAAAAAAATTATTGGTAATGTCAGTTTATAAAGATATTTGAGAAAGGAAGCTATTAAGATCCTTAAGAATATAAATTATTAATAATATCTCTTACCTCAAAAAACATGTTTTAATATTACCAGAAGTCAGACATATAGAACAAAAAGTGACATAGATTAATTACTATTAATTGTGAATTAGGGTACCTGACCTCAGATGTCCTTTGCAACACAAGGCCTAATTTTTTAAAAATTTATTATTATTTGAATAATATGGAATGCATCTTGTAAACAATCATCAAAACAAAAGTGCTACATTAAATGGATAATGAAGTTGGAAAGATACAAAGGACACCAGGAATAATATGACTGTCTTTGTGAAAGCAGTGTGTAAAGCCTTGAACATTTCGTTTCTCAGAGGAAAAAAAGATAGCTGTTGTGATACCTAGGAAAAGAGCTCTTATTTAAAGATCTTTTTCTTGGTTTGAATCTAGCCTTCACATACCTAAAACTATAACTGCGCTTTAACTCAAATTAGAAGTAATTTGCTGAATGAAAGTTAGTGGTTTTTTACATGAATGAAACACTACATGGTTTGGTACTGCAACCAATTTAATACAAATACTTTCAATTATATAAAACTTTCATGCTAGAAGCAAGAAAGAAATGAAGAAATGACCAGAATTGTTGCTCTGAAAATAAACCTGTGACAGTTTACCTTCTGCAATATTTTATTCTCTGTCAGAACAATGCGACAGCTGCTAATTGTTAGATGTTATTCCTTGCTGCCTGAGGGATCGGCTACAGAAAATAAGCCTTAGAGTATTTGAGGGAAAGACAGAGGAAAGGTTATAAAGCATGTTATCATGAACAAATATTTGCAAGGCATCTTCAAAATAATGTGTAATTGTTTAGAGCAATGTGGCCTACTTTTGACTCTGTGATTTTTCCCACTGAAATATGACAGCCACATGTAAGTCCCTCTATTGAGATGAACAAAATTTTTTAAAAAAGCTAATGAGAGGACTTCCATTTAATTGAAATAATCAAAGCCACAAAGAAAAGTAAAAATTCAATTAAAAAAAAAATGAATTCTAAGGTGGTATGTCTATTGTCTACATTGTCTCCACAATCTGCACTGGGCTTAAATATAGGCCATAAAATATACACCTAACTCAAAGAAAAATATAACACTATGATTTTGTTTAGACTTACTGGGGTCAGAAAGGGAAGGATGAAGAGTAAGTATGTGTTTTATAGGGAAAAAGGCTAATTAAGGAAATTAAGTCCCTATTCTGAATAGTTTTGAAAAGAATAAAAACATGAATCTTTAATAAAGAAAAACTAGATCTAGTGCTTGCCTGCTGAATATTGAAGATGTAAAGTTGAATTCTCATTAAAATCAATGGAAAAATGTTTAACAAGTTCTCAAAAGAAATAGTTAAACATTTTTTGGGAAAAGATCAATCTAAAAAGTCTTATAAAAATCAAATTATTGTCATTATCAACTAAATTACCTAAAGAATGTTTTATATGGAGACTTAACCAAATATTGGCATATATGGGCCAAGAATTGTTAATGTTCATCATAAAATCAGCAATAAATGCTGCCATAAATATAATAGTAAAATTTTTAACAGATATGGGCCTCAACCCCACTTGCATTAATCTCAATAGAAAAATCCCTTATTAATTTCACTACAAAACTGGCTTTTGTTTCTATCCGAAAACAAACTGTTAAAAAACAGTCACAATGGGTATATTTTTTTCATTCTTTTCTAAAGGAGAAAATATGTACTATGGTTATATTGTATAAACTATTTTAGAATAATATAGAGGAGTGTGTGATCTGCCACAAGTTAATTTATTTAAATTTTTATTTTTAATTAGTCAATATAGTCATGTTCATTTACCTTTATTGCATTTAAAAACATCATAGACTGAAAACATCTTGGTCATTTTTTACACTTTAAAAGCACATAATAAAAGGCATATATACAGAAAATTGCTTAAAATGATAGGCACATCAAAGATTTTGTAGATCATGTAACCACTACCTAAGGTTACAAAAGCTTGTACATTATTTGAAATACAAAAATTCTTTCTATGATGTCCCTAAATTACTACCACAAAATATGTGTAATGTTAGATCACTGTGGAATATAGAAAAACAGTATCCAGGTTGTGAAATTATCCTCCTTGTGAAGGACAATTTAATGGTCTGAATGTAAACACACAATGTATGTTTCTAATAACAGAAAGGAAAACACTGGTGATATTCAAAAATCCTAACAAGGACAAAGGCCAAAGGAATATGCAATAATCTACCAGTTCCTGTGCAGTCTATTGCAAGTTTTATCTCTAAGGGGGTGGGAAAAAAAAAACCAAAAACCAAAAAAAAAAAAAAAACAAAAAACCAAAAAACCAAAAAAAACTTAAACAAGGCCTATTAGCAGTAAATACTTCTGCCAATATCCCTCACAGTAGGGGAACTCCTCCAGCAATTTTCACGATTAATTACCAGTGGCAAGCGTATTCATAATCTGGTGTTAATTTTGCAGTATCTGAATGAACTCGGCTCTGGCACGCTCAGCTATTGTTTCCCTGTTACTAGTAGGATGAACTACTTGTTCAGGTCATGCTGTGTCAAAAGAGTGCTAATGTGTTTATATAAACACTACAAACAGCACCTGCTTTAACCACACATTTTATTATTATTTTCCATCACCAGTTAGAACATAAAATACTTTGGTACAGGAATGCGAAGGACAAGAAAATATTAATACAGATTGTATTTGGAAGAGAAATACAAAGAGGTAGAGTATGATGCAAAAAAAAAAAAAGTCTTTATAACTAATTTGAATCAAAGCTTTTCTGTCCTTATTTTACAAGGTTCAGAGAGACTGTTGCTAATTTGTCAGCTGAGCCAGAACACTGATGATTTCAGTGACAGAATCTCTTACTACCAAGACAAAGACATACACAAGAAAGAAGGCACAAACCCAACAAATGTCATATACTTTTTATGTTAGAATTGATTTAATTTTTCTTGTTTTTCCTCTCTTGGTTGTATGTTTTAGAATAATTTTGATAATTGTCTATATTCTCTTTTGAAGATCCTGTTGTTGCCTAAGGAGGCCTATTCCTGATAGTATTAATTGTCCAACATGCATGACTTGCTGGGCAGTGACAATCCCAATGAATGAAGTTAATGAAGATTCTCAGATGTGTAATTATACAACCACATCTGCACAGGTTGGAGTCCATTACTGAAGTCACAGAAAGAAGTGTGAGTCTTATAAAAGCAATAATACACTCCAGCCTTACACTGTCAGCCTTGTACCCCAACTGTACCTAAGGTTTATCCCAATGATACTATAACCTCTCACCAGGTCTTATATTCATTTAATGGATTTATGCATCCTAATAACATAAAGCCTAAATCTCTATTGTAATAAAGCCCACAGAAAAAACTGAGGGACATGCACTCTTTTTTCACATGGAGAGAAGCAGGTAAATGCATTGAAGAAATATATAAAAATACAAAAAAACTGTGATGTTTTCAATAGCATCAATTTAAATTGTGATGACTGGAATGCTAAAGGAAATAACATAAAAGAAAATTAAATCTTTTCAGGCAAGACTAAAATATCAAGACAAGAACCTTTAAGAGTTGTACTGTTCTAGACAGGAAATGAGATAGACCTGTATTATACATATTACATTTCCATAGCATGTTTTATTGTCTTTTAGAGTTATTCATACTTGCAAGAACTATTTTAAAATATTTGAAGTACTTCCTAACCAGTAAGATACATATTAATCAATAACAGTAGCATAGCAGTGTCTAAGAGAAAAGCCATACCATATAATTTTCTATTCCTCATCAGTGTTCATTTGTGGTATTAATGAAAAAATATTAAATGAAAGCTCTTAAAAAGGAAAATTAAATTGGTATTATTTCTTGCAAAAGAAAGAATCACAACAGTGAAATCATCAAACTCCAGAATCATCAAACTCCAGAAGTTTGATGAAACCCAGACCTTAGTGGCTGAGTGTATTGGCAAAAAGGATTGAACTAGCTAGCTTTGCCAGCACACTTGCATTCAAAAGTCATCAACTAATATATACAGGCAATTTATTTTCTCTTCCAAGTGACAAGGAATTCAGTCCAGAACATACTGAAGCTAATGCTATTCTATTATTATCCTCATATTTTTATTGATACAATTTTTCCATTCTCAGCCTGTAAAAGTCTTACAATACTTGAGCATTTGCAGAAAAAAGCTTTTAAAATTATGTCCCTGCCATCAGTGATGGATCTCCAAACTTCCTTCCCAGTGATACATTTAAGAAAAGCAGCTTAAGACAAGATAATGTAGATAAGATAATTATCAGCTTCAAATGTAGAAGATAGCCCTGATGGTCTCTGGTGGGTTGCTACTTAAAGAAAAATATGAATTCTCCTTTTTCTCTACTGAACTTGCCTCACTATTGCATCACAACTCTGACATCTGATATAAAAGAATTGTGTCTAAGGCGGGGTTGTTAGTTTTTGTTGTTTCATTGGTTTTTGGATACAAAAGACAGAAGTTCATACTGAAGCTGTGCTAACAGGGCTGGGCTCCATGACTGTGATGCATGATGTACCCAAATCTGCTATGGTAAGGAGGGAGCAAAATGGCCACAGAGTCACGGGAGAAACAGTCCCATTCTGCAATCCCACACAGCAGGACAAGGAAAGAATAGGCATTCAAGGAGGGTCAAAGGCTAAATTTATACAGTCTGAAGGAGTACAGAATGCCTGCTCAGCTCCTCAAGCTAGCAAGGAGCCTGCCCCAGCCTTCATTGTTGAGGAGGAGCCACCATCTGAGTGAAAGTCAGTTGTCACACTAAGGGAGTGCCTCTGATTTCTGTGCTGCAGGAGGGACCTGCAAGTGGCTGCCTGCCCTGCCACAGGCCAAGGAAGCTAGACAGAGCCCTACCCTGTAAACCAGGCCTGAAAAGGACACTTTTAGTTTAATGTGTGCACAGACAGAGGACTTCAGAAAGAACCAGTGCTTCTGGATTAAAGGCACTGCTCCTTCCAAAAGAACAGTACGACAGCCCTCTGGAGGGTGACAGGCATTTCAGGTATATTCAGGACATTGGCAGCAATGTGGACAACTGAAAGGTAAAGGGAAGCAGAGCAGAAGACCACCTTGGCTTAATTGAGAGCATTTGAGTATGCTCAAAACCAAAAAAGAAGTATAGAGATCAGATCACATAGAGAACTAAAAGGGCATTTCCAGGGCATGTAGAGATGCAGTTTGAAAAGCAAAACCTCAACTCAAATTTAGATTGGTCAGACACAATGAAAACTACAAGAAAGGGTTCTTTCTCCAAGTATGGAAACAAGCAAAACAGAAAAAAAAAAAAAAAAAAAAAAAAAAAAAAACCCAAAAAAAAAAAAAACAAGCAAAAAAATCAAGCTGCTATTAAACAAGAGAGGTGATTCAGTCATTAACAGCACTGAAAAAGCAGATGTTCTTGACACTTTCTCCAATTCTGTCTTTACCAGCACTGTATGGCCCCTCTCCTGGAGGAAAACAAGGTCTGTATGAGTGAACAGTTGCTTCTGTATCAAAAAAAGGAAACAGGATGCTGAGTTGCATCAAGCGCATCACCAGCAGAAACAAAGTCACTATCCCACTTTTAGTTCTTGTCAGGCCAAACCTCAAATCTGTGTTCAGTTTTAGTCCCTGCCATACAAAAAAGACATGGATTACCTGGAGACCATCCGGAGAAGGACAACATTATTACCCGGGAAATATGCCACCTGAGGAAAGGCTGGAAGAAGCGGCCTTGAGAAAGGAAAGCTTAGAGGAGACTATATTATATTTATATCCAATATTTCAAGAGTGGTTATAAAGGAGATGGAGGCTCCCTTTATTGAAGGAGTCACATGGAGAAGATGAGGGCTAAAGAGCACATGTCACACCTGTGGAGATTCCGGTTAGACATAAGGAAAATTTCTCACAGTCTCACCAGAAGGGAATCCGCTCAGGTGGGTTCCTGAGTACTAGAGCACACCTTAAAGATTCATCTGAAGAGGGTGCTGAGTCATCTTGCATAGACAGTGATGTTACCAGGAAAGTTTTGCCAGATGATCCTTGAGGTCCTCTTCAACTTGATATTTGATGAATGTGAAAATGTGTCTGTTGCCTGTTGATTATGACGTTGCTTCTCGGATTGCTAATCTGTTCAGGTACAGAGAATATAGATTTGCAGGGAAATAGAAACAAGAACCTAATATCATGTGATATTTTCCAGCTCAAACAGGCAGGGCAGAGAGTTTTGCCCTGAAGATTCCTTCAAATTTGGATACATCTTCATCACACTGTTCCTTGCAAGAGTATATTACGTAATTAAGTGAAGCCTGTATTAGAAGCCTGTATTATGATGGCAGCTAGAATTCCTGAAATCTTTTTATAATGGTTTTTCATCATTCAAAAGAAAGAAAATAGAGATAAGAAACCACAGTGAGATGCATCTCTACTTCTTCATGCCTGAGCATGAGGTAACAGACAACTTACTCAAGGATGCATATCCAACTCCCTGTTCTTCCCCTCTGCAGGCACCAGGCTGTGCTTGAAGCAGTCCACAGTCTGAATTTCCACGAAGATTATGACAATTAAATATAGCATGATGTTGCCCACTATTGCTCCTCATGGCCCTGCACTAGTGCGTGATAGGTATGGGTAGATGGGATGTTGCTCTTCTCTGGAACAGCAAAGATGCCTACTCTTCCTACAGCCTTGCAGCATATACAGTCTTTTTATAAGAAAAGAGGCATGGCCAAGAAACCTTGTGCATGTATCTTTAAGACTACAAATAGGTCATACTTGCTAGGATAATGCTGTTTAATGCACACCTGTTTTGTCAGTATTTTTTTTTAAGTGCCTGTCTTCTAGAATGTTACAGAATAACTTAAAGGGTGTTTTAGTACTCACAAAAGATGAGTTTTTAATTAAAATTTATTCTCTCTGGTTATTTCATGCTAAAAAAAAACAAAACAAAAACCAAAAAAAAAAAAAAAAAACCAAAAAAAAAACAAACAAAAAAAAACCCATAACTAGCTCAAAACCTCTGTAATCCCTTGAAGGGAACCTTTTTCTAGCTTTCAACTGCTGGCAGCAGAGCACAAATCTGCTATAGATAGTTTGTTTGTGACCAAAGGCTGAAATAAGGAATGATGGACAAGTCACACTACCCCAGGAGGAGGCTTCAAAGATTATATTCCTGACACTGACTCAGAAAGCATCTCTTGGAAACTAATGAAAATGTCTGTTTAAATATTAGAGTCTTCAACCTACACAACATTGTGGGGGAAAAAAAATCTGAAGCCATAGAAACGTGGCATTTCTGAATTACTCCTTGAATCAACATGCAGATTAATTTAGATTTACAGGATGCACAAACATTTTCAGTTTGTGTTTCAACAAAGCTAGTAGCTTTTAGGGTGCTCAGGTTTTTTCTATAGAGCTCAAGCCATGCACATCAATTCACAGAATAACAGAATCATTTAGATTGGAAAAGACCCGCAAGATCATCCACTCCAACTATTGACTAATCACTACCTTGTCAACTGAACCCTAGCACGAAGTGCCAGTCAATTGTTGGACATCTCCAGGGATGGTGACTCCACCTTCCTGGACAGTCCATTCAAACATTTAACACCAATTTCCATCATGAAATTCCTCATGTCCAAACTCAGCCCTACCCTGCGGTGTAGCTTGAGGCCTTGTCCTCCCATTTTGTCACTGATTGCCTGGGAGAAGAGACCAACCCCACCTTGCCACAATTGCCCTTCAGGCAGTTGTAGAGAATGACAAGGTCACCCCTGAGCCTCCTTTTCTCCAGGATAAACACCCCCAGCTCCCTCAGCTGCTCCCCACAGGACTTGTGCTCCAGACCCTGCCCCAGCTCCACTGCCCTTCTCTGCACTCTCTCCAGCTCCTCAGTGTCTCTCTTGCACTGAGGGCCCAGCACTGGACACAGCACTGGAGCTGTGGCCTCAGCAGTGCCCAGTACAGGGGACAATCCCTGCCCTGGCCCTGCTGCCCACACCATGGCTGATCCAGGCCAGGATGCCATTGGCCTTCTTGGCCACCTGGGCACAGCCTGGCTCATGTTCAGCTCTTGTTGACAAGCACCCCCCAGGTGCTTTTTTGATTAACAACTTTCCAGACCCAATATTTGATGCAGCATTTGGGTTGTTGTGACTGAAATGTAGGATCTGGCACTTGGCCTTGTTGGACCTCACACCATTGGCTTTGACGCATCACACCAGCAATTTCCCCACTTGTCTACACTGAGCCCTGATATATGAGGTGACAGTCTGGGGTTTAGTCACCTCAGACCATAGGTTGTCTGGCCTGAATATGAAATACTGTGCAGGAATAGGACAAGGCTCTTTCAGAAGTCTGAATTACGCTCAGGGAAAATTGAGTCTGAGCATATGTATTATTGTTATCCAAAGAACGTTTCATATCAGTAATTTTGTGGCTGTAAAACTTGGATGAAATTTCCAGAATGAGAGACCAGCACTTTCTCTGTCTTCAGACTCAGACTCCATCTAACACAGGTAAGAAAATTTGCAATACATTTAGGTGTGATCCACTTTGTTCTGTGGTGCGTTCGCCAACGAACTAGATGCAACTTCACTGCTTTACAGTGGGACTTATGCATTGTTTAATAAACTACTTCCACTCTGGACTGAGTTGGTTTTGTTTTTTATCATGTTTCACCTGTATTGAGGAAGCCAACAGAAACAGAGGTATATTGATGCAAGTAGTAAATATTGTGTGAGATGAAAAGGTTTTTTTAGTGCTTTAAGACAATACTGAGAATTCATTCATTTCCAGGCTTGTTCTAACAGGTAGCTCAGATATTTTGAGCCAGTATTGAAGCCTGTAGATATTTTGATGGTCAAAAGAAAACTCTATGTATCCCAAACAAATATAAAACCTTATTATAAAATTACAAATTATTGTATGTAAAATAAATTACATATGACATGATGGTTCAATTAAACAATAAGATTTTATTGGTCAAGTAAATATGATAAAATATTGTTTTACAGCATAAAGTATCCTTTTACTGAGAATTAAGTTTTTATTTTTAAAAAGAAATTTAAGAAACAATTTTCTAAAAATTATTACAGTGAAAAAACTGTATTACACAGTAATGATCCTACTAAGGACTCCCATATTATGTGACAAACATAATCTACTATGAAGGCAACAAAGAGTTTGTAGGACTTCTTAGTGATTTTGGGGACTAATTTACTCTGCAAAAATTAGATAAACACTCCACTTTAAAGAAATTGTAATGGAAAGAGAGTAAATGGCTTTCATACTGGACTTTCATATGTTGTTCGTAATTTAAATATACCCAATATATATAGAGTGGTCAATATTCCTGGGCCTCACGATCTGCACTGCAGCAGCCCTGTGGAACAGAACAGAAGAGGTGTCTGAGAGGGTGTTGAGATCAGCTGTGGAGATGAAGGAGCTGGAATATCACACTGATTCTTCAATTCCTCTAAACAACAAAAAGCAAAAGCTGTAGGTGAGGTCTGTCCAGGCTTAAAACAGGAAGCCATAGAGATGCAGAGCAAGAGATTATTTGGCTGTTGTTGAACTGGCTGGGGAGAAGAGAGCTTTTCCCAATCAATAAAGCCATTGTTTGCTCAGGCATATGGAACAGAATATTTCAGTGGCCTAAGATGTTACCATGTTGTTGTTTTTCCTAAAGTTTGTGACAGACAAGACTCACCAGCATATTTTGTACTTACAGCTTTATGCTGTAAAGTACTTGCCTTGGCTTCAGTGACTTGCCTTGGCAATTCCTTTTGAAGTGTACGTGCAGAATCTGTCCACTGTGTAGAGCTGAGGTGCTTATCAGTGATTTTTTTTTCCTTCCTGTTTCTCTTCCATGTACTTTCATATATTTGCCTAGGTTAGCCTCCTATTCTTGACTCCCAGGTTTTCCCCTAGATATGAACTCTAAATGCAATCATTTGCTTGTTATGAGGTACTGAAAACTCTGGGAACATTTAGATTAGTTTTTTGTGGCATGGACACAACTGACCTCCCTTATCATTGTCTCTGTGGCAGCACTTGATGCAAGAGGTAAGAAATGAAAGGACCTTTCCTAACCTGATCAGAAGAGATGGATCTATAATATGATGAGACATTTCTATTCTAGCTGCCTTATCCATCCCAGTCCTTCTGCTCTATAGTTCACACAGGGTTTTAGTATGTTATTAGTGGTAGTATTTGTATTTTTGTTTCCCCATCTCATCCTGTAGGTACTTTCCCTCTTCAGTATTTTATTCTTTTAATCTCTACCAAAATTTTAGGAATGCTGTTAAGCAAATTGAATTTTAAGTTATCTCAACTAGTATTTAAAGATGTCACAATATCTGTTTACAGGAAATAGCCATAGTTCTGTTCAATAAAAAGAGGCTACAATGGCCTATGCTGCATTGAACTGCAATACATTTTCAGAGAGGCAGCAAGACACAAATTCAAAACTCATTTAAAAAGAACATTTTAGTGAGAGGCCAAAGGATACTCCAGATTTTCTCTTTGGTTTTCTCCATATACAAATTTCATAGCAGTCAAGGGTCCTTATCAAAGACATGCAGTTACAACAAATTTGTTGCCAGGTACTTGGAGCTAGGTAGAAGGAAAGAAAATGTGGATTGTCATCATCACACAAAAGAGACTCAAAGAAGATCCCCAAAGTTGATTAGTTCACAAGTCAGCTAGAAGCTCTCCTTATTTTAGATTCTAGTCAGGGCATAATTTTAAAAATTAATTTACTACTAAGTTCCACTCTGAAAAAAATATGGCACTTTGTAGATGGTAAAATACTACTAAAAATAATCAATGACTGAATGCTGAATCTTTCAGTAAAGGATAAAATTGTCAGAAAAACATTTCCAAAAAACCCCCAACAAATCATAAACAAATAAACAAACAATACCCCCCAACAAACAAAAAGCCAAAACAAAACAAAAAAATACCCTGAAAACTACTGGTGAATGCACTTGGAAAATATACCTTTTTATATTGTGTTGTATGTATTCAGTGTTGTCAAATCTAAAACAAAACCTCTCTTACTCAGTTTCTTAGTTTCAGCACTAAATCAAGCTTGTAAAAAGGCAAATTAGAGAAATAACACTGCTGATTAGAACTAACTTTAAATTTCCAATCTTTCTATTAATTTAGTTTCTAAAATAACCAGGCTTATTCAGAGTCAGTATTTAATTTTTGAATCTTGGGTTGGATACTTCTTTCAAAGGATCAGCAAAACCATAATCTAGTTTGTTAGGAAGTTGGGAATGTAGAAATGCAAGTCAAAGCATGAAAGTAATGTTTTAATTTTTGTGATCACAATGCATAGAATTATTATTATGAGAGGTGATAAAAATTAGGAATATCAGGCAAACTGCTGTGGTCTCCACATCACAAGTAAAGTCTCAGCCCAGGTCACTCAGTATCTGTAAGGGAAATGGTTATGTTTAAGGTTTAAACATATAAACAAGTAGAAAAGGGCTGAGGTTTCCTGTCTAATGAATGAAAATAAAGGTGTCCTTCTGAAGGTCTCTGGACTTGCTCTTTCCACCTATTTTAGTCACAGAAAATGCAGGCAGATATGACCATCTCAACAGCGATCAAAGTCAACTTCTTAAATGTCCAAGTTGCTTACTTTAGGAGTGATGTTTCTCTAAAACAGTAGGTACAAATTATCTTTCTAAGGGAAATGGGATGAATGCAACCATGGCCTTTCCCATGTGTGCATGTTATAGCAACAGTTCTACTTTCTTGCTTTAGAGGCAAGAAGGCAGCAATGGTCCTGCCAGGTCCAGGACTAATGTAACGGAAGAAGGCAAGCTTGTGTTCTGTGAATCTCCAGAAAACACCACAGTAAAATATTACTGTAAGCACAGGAGCTCTGTCTTTGCCATTATTGCAATGTGTTATGAAATGCTTGCTGAGGCTTTACAGTTGATAGTGCAGCTATAGGAAAATAAACCCCAAACTGAGGCAGGGTGGCGTATGTCAGGCACTGATGTGGAATCACAGTAGATCTTTCCAAAAGTTTAACTATGCCTTCAGAAAAAGGACCAAATTGAAAAATAAGGATATGAAAGATGCTTATTATGAAGCAAAACACATGACCAACATTTTCAAATGTTAAAAAAGTTTGAACGAAATACATTTGGGAAATTGAGAGCATAAAATTACCCATCTGTTTTTATTTGATACAATTGCTAAAGTAAGCTGTATTTGATAATTCACTTTCATATTTCCTATGCCTCTGAGTGCAGATCTTTTTTTTGATTTTCACTAGGCTCAAATTTTGCAATATCATGTTGTTAAGAAAACGGAATCCTCAGGATTAAAAAAAAAAAAAGTGAAATAAAGAAACATCCAAACCAACTGTCCTTCCATGTATAGAAATCTATTTTTTTTTTTCTGGCAGGTCTGTATTCCATTCCTGCATAAACTTTAAGAATCTTTAAAAGTATGTTCAAAATTATGTGAAGGGTAAAATTATGAAGTTCCCGCTTGGAAGAAAGTGGCTTAAATTCTATCCAATTATTTGCCATGGCAACCAGCTAAACACAAAAGGGCTGGAATGGATGTAGAGTACTGCCTCTATAATCATCACTGTATGTCCTTCAAATCATGGATATGCAGCACCACTATCCCAATCTACTTCAGGGCCATAAACCTACACGGTAATTATATGCTTTGGAACACTTCACTTAAGTGCACCAATAATATAGTGAGTGAACATGTTCTTTAATTCTGCACCTGTAAATGGGGAAAAAAAATAAAGAAATATTTCTATCAGAAAAATGGGGGGAAAAGTAAATTAGATCATTACATCATTTTTAACCTACTTTCTGATATATTAAGTCCCCACAAATTGCTAATCTTAAATTAGCTGTTAATAATCAATGAGTAAAAATGGTGGCTAAGTGTTCCTTTCAGAACTATGGTATGTGTTTATAAAATGAATAAAAACAAGAAATTCCAGATAAAGGACTTCATGCCATCAGTTGTTTCTTTGCCATGGGGCTTGCTGTCTTTCCACCAGTGGATTTCTACTACTGAATTTCTATGAGTTTGCAGGGTAGTAATTTTGCAGCTCAGACTAGTGATTTGCAGAACCAGGCCCCAGGCACTGACACACATAGGGTCCGTCTTGACCTTCTAACATGTAAGTTTCTGCGGTTAAGGATTATGAAGGAGGAGGCAAAAATTTCCATTTGCCTTTCAAATGTGTTTTGGGCAATTTGGGCCTACACAGCAGACCAGGAGCTGCAAGCTCCTTTCTGGCTCTGTTACTGAGCTGTTAAAGCTTAGCCTTTGCATGCCTGTTTGCCCTCCTGCTTTTCCCCAGCTCAGTGTTTGGCTTGTGAACTCAGTGGAGCAGGAACTGTCTCTTATTTTCTATTTACACAGTGCTTTGAACAATGGATCTCCACTATGCTTGTCTGCAGGTGCTAATACAAAATATGGTCAAGATAAACCCAGGTCACCTTTGAAGTTTGTTGCTTCTATTTCAGATCTGTCAAAGGCTTGTGTGTCCTGGTTTATCTTTTCAAACTGTATTAGCTCGCTCATAAAAAAGTATTATTTGTCCCCATGAATCTTGCATTGCTTGTATTCTTTGATTATCATCAGCTGTAATGATGATAATAATTATTAATGATAATGCCTAACATCATTAATACTACAACTGCATCTAATAATATTTTGCCAAATATTATATGCCACATGGTTTTTGGAAGTCAGTTCTGATTAAACATTTGAGTCTAACGATAACCACAATATGTCCAATTTGGAGCTACATATCTAGTATGAGCACCATACATTTGTGTTTGTAATTTTTTTTCAGACAGTGAAACGGAACAGCCAACCCCATGCAGGGTGGGGCAGATGCAACTGAATGATTCTGCAGGACACCAAGGCAATTTAACAGAATTAAAAGACAAAACTAAACTAAAATCCCTTTAGTCTTCTAAGACTCATTAATCATATCCTATATGTTGAAGCTCCTGTACAAACTTCTAAAAATGCTTTTCACTCCAGCGAGCCAACTCTTGTGTCAGGAATTTCTATTTTAGATTATATATTTAACAGTTGCAACTACTGAACTGTCAAGATTTAATAAAGACTCAAGATTTAAAAACAATTAGATGCACAAACCTCATAGTTCTGCAAAAATATTGAAACTGAAATCAGTGTCCTTTAAACTAAAAAATATAGATAGCAGATGAAAAGGTTCTGGCAAATATGATAAACAACACTACAAGAAACTTCATTCCTTCTAAGCAGATATCTTCATTTCTGAGAAATAACTTTCAGATTTTGCACACTTTAGATCATTGATAGCAGTACTTACTTAACATATTTAGGAAGAAAAATAATCAGATAATCTGGGACAATTCTCATCTGTGCATCTCTCCTACATAACTTATAAGGTGTTAGAAAATGTCAGGGCTTATGCATTCCTCCTGAACACTGTAAATAAGTCTGTTAATGCTGCGCCTTATGTGTAAAGCTTCCCCAAAATAAAGACCTTTATTTCTGTAACAAAATAAGATCTCTGACAAAAAAGATTCTAATATTTTCTTAGGTTGTTAAAACCTTCCCATCTATGATACAACAGAAGACATAGAAGTTTTAATCCACATGCATATGCCATTGTTTTACTTTTAAAAGGCTTAAATTAAAAAATGTGTATTACTAGATAGTATATTGTTCAGAGCTATTTTACAATTAAAAATTGTTGAAGGTATACCAGTGATCCAGTTGAATGCATATTTTATCTAGCATAAACTGTGATAAGATGTGTTTTCTGTGCCTGTCACACAATACATATTGTGTATGAGGAAAACCATTAGAGTTTTATGAGGCAATTTGAACTGCCTGTAAAACTGCTGAGGGCAAAACAAGTTGGATTTTTAACAACAGAGTCAAACAGAGTATGTGGTGCTTTCACTGACAATTGTCATTGTTCCACATAAAAATGGGATCTGTTTTTCAGATGTGAAATAAAAATCAAAAATCAAACAATTATGATATGCACTCTATTTGTTTGAAAAGCATGATCTCCAAGACATTTTTACAGGAAGTACTTCCATGTGGTTTCTGGAAAAAAAAAAAATGAACCAAACCCCTCAAAAAAGCAAAGTTCAGATAAAGTCTGTCTTATGTATAAGAAGGTAAAATGGAAATGTCATTTTTTCTACTCAAGTACTTGCAAACTAATAGAGCCCCTAATATAATCACCATAGCAATTACATAGAAGTTATATTTCACAGGCATTTGTTACTTTATTCTGAGGAATCTTAAGACATTGTGCAAGCCACATTTCCATATAGTCATTTTCCCAAGAAAGTCTTTTTAATTGTGTTACCAAAGCTAATGGTGGGTTTTGTGTGTTCTCAGAAATCATATCCCTGAGTTCCTTGGGTTACAATAAGACTTCATTTCTTCTGTCCTATAAACAGGCATGTGATTCCTCCTTATAACCTTTATAATTTCTCTACACAATGACTCCCTTTCATGCACTCTCTGATTTATTACTTTCCCTTTGCCAGGAGTCAGCCTTGGCAGGCTTCTCACCTCACACCAGCACTTACATTCATGGTGTGGTTGGCACTGTGATTTCTGCAGGGCCATGAACCTACAGAGAATGGGTGCCTCCCAGTAGCTCCTGATCTGGACCAGGTGGTTGAGTTTGTCTCCAGCACTCAGAAATTTAAGCAGTTGTCTCTGCAGCAGGGGCAAAGCACAGGGTGGATGCTCGTGCACCTCCTAGCTCTCACTGTGTCACAGAGCAGGGATGACAGCAATCAGTTTGAACCACTCAGGCAAGCTGTGATTGAGAGGTTTCATCTGTGACATTTAAATTTATTGCCTCATTAGAAAAATGCTTAAAAATATGAATTACTGTTAAAAAATCCCAGTGACTGGGGATGTGGCTCAATAGAAGTGTTGTGTTGTATTTCCCAATTTATCTTACTTGTGTAGAGTTCACCAGTAAGTTCCTCATAAACACTTCCATTTACTATCACTATAATGATGGTCACAATAGACACAGTGGGGAATTGCTGAAGTTTTTCTGAGCAGTAATATTAAAGTGTATGAAACACATGGGTATATTTGTAACACACACACATGTAAGAAAAGCTATTCTACTCCATTCTTCCATTTTTTGTTGCTGTAAGCCAGTGAATATTTATGAAATATTTCTTTCTGTAAAAAAAGTTGTTGCTTAGTTATGTTAATACCTGAAGATGGGGGTGTAGGAGGTAGGAATGGCTAAAAATCTTTGAAGAGCATTGTTTCCATAAGACTTACATATTTATATGGTAAAATTAATTATCTCTATTTTCAAGGAGAGTCTGTGCCTAATTGGTATTTGTGGGTGACATGACTCATACTATGTTGCTTTTATGATCGTAGACACATTTCTGTCCACCACTTACAAATTTCAGCCATTTTGTGTAATATAACATCCATCTAGACCTGTTGGCCTTGGATATTTATACATTTTTGGTTTTGTAGTTTATCTGGTAGTGTAACTGTTTATTAATAAAATAAGGTAAAAGGATAATTTTACCCAGCTTCTTCTTTTTTATGACCGGAACCTAAATCTCAAAAATTCATATAAAATTATAAATTTTTACATTCTTTCAAGAAAGGAAAAACATTTCTTAGTTCTTGTTGTCAAATCCCATGGTTTTAGTTTATTTCGAAGGAATAATAAATGTAGCAGAGTAGGGCAAAAGAGTTAATTCTCTTCTGGTATAAATACATAATCTTGTAGCAAGACTTGATGAGTTTTCACCTTCTGTGGATTCTCAGACATGAATTGTAAACCACTGCAACAGGAAAGTTTGCTGCAGGAGCACCAGTGGACTCTTTGCTGTGAAAATACAAATGTAGCAGACAATTAAAGATATGCACTGCAGGGAAGGAGAGGTAATGTTTGAGATCCACTGTCCAAATGATCATAAATTCTAAGCTCTTTGCACTCTAGGACAGTAATTGATAATATTAAAGTAAGGTAACTATTAATAATTGCCAGATGACTTAATTTGCGTACGTCTGTAATCTTAATTACAATCTCAGCAAGAATGTCACCTTTTGAACAGACAGATGAATAAAGAATGAAAAATCGGGTCTATAGGAACTATCTCTTGGTGTCATCTAGTGGTTACATTCCCATACTGCAAAAAGGAAATTGTGTGTACAGTTTTGTTTGTGTATATGTATATATATATATATATATATATAAAAACTCAAGCGAACTCCCACACAAGTATACAATGTATTTGTTTCTGACTGAGTGGAGTAAAGGAAGCTGCCATTTTTAGCAGACGAGGCAAGAGTAGCCTTTCTCTGCTCTTCACCCAGGCCTTTTTGCTGTGTCTTCTTATGAGGTCAAGTCACATCGACAGAGATCTCAGTTAGCATACACTGGTGTGAAGGTGCTGTCTGCTGCCCCTTTTAGCCTGCTTGACTGAGCTACTGGGTGTTGTTAGAGAACATCCTCTGCCAACACACAAGGTATTTCCTCATGGGTGACTGAGTAGCGCTAAGGGGATGCTGACAGATTGAAGAGACATGCCACAAATCTGATAGCACATGGCACTGGAGGAAGACAGAGCAAAAAATGAACATCCCTGGTTCCTCCTGCCAGCTCTGTCCGCCTCTCCCTGCTTGAGAAGGGAATGGTGTGGCTGACACTGAAACAGGCAGCACTGCAAGAAATGCTCTGCCATGAGGGTGCTGTAGTGACATTGAAAAAAAAGAGAGAAACAATTTAATATAGTTTTTAACTTTTAATATAACTCTACTGGTAACAGGAAAGGCAATAATCCTATGGATAGGGTGAAAATAAAATCCACAAATTTTGCTAGAGGTACCACTCAGAAATATACATGATATCCATGTTTGCAAGTCCTTTCTGAAGAAGAATAAGGCTTAGCACCAGTGAATTGTCCGTAACTATTTCACAAGGACTGTAACTTGTTTTGTTGCAACAGGGAATAGAAATTTATACTCTATAGAAAATTTAATTCTAAAAACAAAAAGGCTGGAGGAGCCCTGAGTAAGCAAACTTAGTTTGTATTTCCTTTATTCAAAGCCAAGATTTCAAAAATTTACACTGATTTTTTAAGAGGTGACCTGATATTCATAAAAATGATGAGTTCAGCAATACCCAATATATTTTGTGGGGTTTGCTAAATGTTAAACCATTCAGAAAAACACTTTGACTGTTGATAAAATCTAACTTATATTTGAGTTTAGCAATCTTGCCAGTATTTTGCCCAGATAGTTAAGAATCTATATGTGGGTACCATCACCCATACTTCAAAAAATTGATCAACCTTGGTCCAACCTGAGTAAAATATTCAAACAAAGAAAGTATATAAATGAATTCAAAACCCAATATTCACTCTACATAGTTTTCAAAAATATTCCAATTATGGAAAATGGGAATATGAAAATAACAGATTGTTTGAAAATTTGTAAAAATGATTTTTCAATTTCAATTGAATCCATGGGAAGATACATGCAGAATCATGTTCCTTGTCTCTCCTTCTTAGCAGGGCAAAAGAAGCAAATGCTGAGGAATATAATCTTTGAGAGATTTTCATACTGAAAAGTGAGTGACAAGATGGATTAAAGACTGCTAGTCTGTCTACATCCCAAAGAGTTCTGGAGCCAGGTCTAGATATAAATATGAAAGCATGAAGCAGACAGTCACATTATGCTCCAGCAGACAAATAGACTCTAAGGCACCACTGGCAGAGCAGCACTAAAAAGCACTAAAGTGCTCAAGACCCCATCCATCCTTCTTCTCACACAGCTACTGGGGTAGCTACTGTTGTAGACACAAGACTTGCCAATTTAGCACTGGAGCCTTCCAGACTTCCTAAACACAAGGTGTGAATCCCTGTAGCTGTACTTGTAGGTTTTTCTTCAATTTTAGCATTTCACTGGTTCATGAGAAGCCTCACTTCAGGCTGGACTTCAGTAACATTATGCATGGCACATACATCTAGCATCTAGAGACTTTTAAAAAATTCAGCCTGAAATGCTTTTACATTTTAAACCTGATTAGAAATAACTCATTCAGATGGATGTTATGCAAGGGCACTAAAATATTTACTGCGCTGTATAAAAATAACTGCTCCAAATACTGAATTTTAGCTGTAGGTAGAGAGGGAAACTATCCAACTAAGCCAGCAAAGAAATTAGAAAGAAGAAGACAAATTATACAATTACACATGCTTTATCAGGCTGATTGAAACACACCTGTAAGAATATTTTTTTACTGTTAAGGTTACCTCATAAATTGTCACTGATATCTTGACTACAGCAAATCATTCAATCAAGTTTCTCTTTTTGCTTGAGTAAACTATGGGAACCAATACATTTTTATATATGCATAGAGAGAAGCAGTCCCTTATTGCTTTCATCTACTAGACTTTTTATGAATTGGAGTTTATAACAACAACATTAAATCTCTTCAATGTGAAAAAATAACCTTTCAATATTATCAGAATGGACTTAATTATTTCTCTTCTTATTTTTATGGCATATATTCATTACATCATTAAAGTGATATTTGCTATACATATCAAGGCAAAAAGGTTGCTGCAGTTTCCTGTGTGCCAGGATGTAGCACAGGTCTAACCTTTGTGTGTTTCAATGAGTCCTGTGCTCCTCAGTCGAAAGGAAACCCCAAGATCCTCCATGGAATTTGTGACTAGGCTGGGAACAGCAGGCTGGGAGAACCTGTCCCACCAAGGACACACAGGGATTGTCTTTCCTTGTGGTTTTGATATGGTACCAAAATTGCATTTTAGTTTAGTGAACAGTACATTCAATCTCACGTTACATTTAAAAACAATTCATGGAGCATTTTGAATGTATAGGTTGCATACAATGGGTACATACAACTGTACTCATTGTTCTAAACTATACATAGCTATAGCTAGATATTGACACATATTTTGTAAACAACTTCAGCAATTTCTTTCCCATGTGTCAATATTGCATACTGGTGTCTTATAAATGTTAATAAAATTTCTTTATGAAAATGAACCTAAAGCTGAGACTTGGTAATTTGATTGCAAAGTCAAAATTATAAAACATATCCAAAGAGTTGCCAAGAACAATAGGATTAAGATCTTGATTTAGCTTTTATTTCCGGCCACTTAATACTTGATAAAGCAGTTTCATTTAGTTTATTCTGAAAGGATGAACTGAAATTAGGTGTTGTTGCTGCATGTGGGAGATTTGCAGAACTATTTAAATTATATATAAAAAGGGTTTTTTTCCTATGTGCATGCAAAATAATTTTATCTCACAAAAGACAAAATTTCGTCACTAACTGCCATTTATATGATGTAACATGCTGTTTTACATTGACAAGTTACAGCCTTAATAAAATTTGTGTAGAAAAAACATTACTCAGAAATATGAGGGTAAGACTTTGGATTTATTTTAAGAAAATGCAACACATTTTTGATAGAGAGATCTTGTAATTTTCTAGTCTTAGGAATTAGAAACTTTGACAGAAATGCATCTGTTAATAGCAGGACTCAAAAAGTGCCTAAAATACAAACCTAACTAATTCTGTCATTATTTTAATTGAAGACACAAAATTTCTCCTAATTTAAGACCCAACGATACCCACAACAAATCCAGTAAATTTTTCTAATCTGTTTGACTGGAAGAAATATATTATTTGTTCTCTTTGCTGCTCCTCTACTTTCCTCCACTCTTTAATGCGCCAGGTCCAAAAGGGTTATTTTACTGCACTTCCCAAATAGAAAATTAGGTTAAAGGAACTCTACTTCTTTCTAAAGGTAAATTGCATTAAGTGCTGACCCAGAGGCAATGTGATATAATAAGAATATTTTTTGTAACTTTTCTGCTGTGTAGTCATAACCTGATTTTTCTCTAAACACAGAGAAACCAAGGCTATAACTCATGAACTGAAGTACTAACAACCTCTTTTTTTTGGTCAAATTTAACATTGCAGTGTAGAGATAGAAAATGGCTGTATATAGTCCACTCTTTCTCTTGATGTTTAGCACCTTTTTATGTGATTAATCTCATTGGAAGGAAAAAAAGAGATATGTTTCTATTTCCCACTTTAGAAATGAAACTGAACGGTATAGGGCATCTCATCATAAATAGTGTAGAGAGAATACCTTTAAAGCTTCATTCAGGGAAGTAAAGATCAACTGCTGGTTTAGGTGTTTTGTATGCATCTTTAAAGAAATTAATTTCTGCTTCGTGACATCCAAAACAGGCAATTAGTAGGTGATGAAAGTTTTACAGTATTGCATATGCTCAAAAAGTTCTTATTAAATCAGGAGTGCAAAATTAGGAACAGCAAAATTCAAAACACAAAAAATATAATTGTGGTTCTGGTCATACAACAGAATCTTCAGCAGTGATATTGTACATTCCTCTTTATTTTTGATGATATATGTATAATACTAATGAGTAAAAATAGCTTACTCCCTACTCCAATAGGGTTATCCCAGTTTAAAAAGACTTTTTAAATTGAATTCCCTATATCAAGTTTTCTAATTCACACAAAATGTCAGATGAAATTTTAGGTTAAAACCCAGAGGATTAATCAAAGTCCACTGACTAAAAATATTTTTTGAATGTTGGTTATTTTCCAATAATTTGTTAGCTTTGTATCAATGTAGACAAATGATATCAAAATTCTCATGATATAAACTATTTGGTTAGACTCATTTGTCCATGCTGAAGCTAATCTTGCGCTCTATGAGCATAGAAGCTAAAATGGGATTTTGCTGTTTATTTAAATTTTTTTCCCTAGTAATATTGTTCCTAAATGAGTGGGTCTCAGAATGTGTAAAAATTTTCTCCTGCTCCATCTATCTCTGCTTTTGTATTTCTTGCATCCAGCATGCCTTTCTATTGGAGGAAGTAGATACACACTTTTTATTTTGACATTGAGGTCTTCTCTGTTGGTATCCTTTGGTCTGCACTTGATTGATTAAAGTTCAGGTGTAGGAGGGGCTTGCAGCTGCCTCCCTAACCTTTAGATTTTAGTTAAAATAAAATACTTAGATAAAGTATTTGGACTTGACTGTCTCTGCATGTTTTGTAGATCCTTAATTTCTCACATTTGAAAAATATTTGTTAAAAAGCCATTAAAACCAGTAATTGAAAACAAGTTTCCTTATGTTTTGCAGTAATTAAGTAAGAGACAGGTATTAATAATCTAATTTTTTTTCATGGATTCACATTTCTAGAAAAGCTGTTCATAATCAATACTGGAACACCACCACCAGTGTCCAAATTCAATCTAAGCTATATAGTTTAATATTTTGTCACTTATGAAATCCACATGCATAAGAGCAATAATCTGTATTCAAACACATCATCAAAATATTTGACTTTTTTTTTCCTGAAAGTAAGCATATTCACTTATTGCTGCAATCATAATCTTTATTTCACTTCCTACATCAGCTGAATCTACAATGATGTTCTAGAGCTATGTGTAGCACATATATAAGACAAAAGTTTTAAAAGTGTTCCAGTTAACATATTCCAGCACGTTGAAACCAGAAAACTGAATTATACTCCCTTCTGTTTGTATTAAGGATAAATCTGATCAATTATCTGGGCTATTAATTTGATAAACTTAATTAATTTGTTAAACCAGGTATCACATCTGAGTTTAATTCTGACAAAATTAATACAAAATAGCATTAATGCTTAATTATTATGAATTATAAAAATTGTATAGTATCTTTTGAAAAAAAAGTGTGTATATATATATGCATATTTCCCATTTATATACACACAGAGTGAGAGATATCAATGTGGAATCACATATTAGTAATGCTATTATTTCAAAAGTTTGAAAATGTCACAGAATGACAGAATTGATTCCACCCCCTTAGACATTTACCTACATAGATGATATCCCTTCTCAGTGGTCTCTTCTCAAAGCTGAACAGGCTCAGCTTCCTCAGTCTTTCCATAAAGGAGAGATGCTCCAGTCCCTTCATCATCTTTGTCACCTTCCACTGGACCCACTCCAGGAGCTCCATCTCTGTCATACTGGAGAGCCCTGAACTGGGCATAGTATTCCTGATGTGCCTCCCCAGGGCTGAGTAGAGGGGCAGGATCACCTTCCTCAGCCCCACCATACCTCAGGTTGGCAGTGCTCTTCCTGATGCATCCCAAGGACACACTGCTGGCTCATGGACAGCTTTTTATCCACCAGGACCACCAGGTCCTTCTCTGCAGCAGGTCAGCACAGAGTCTGTGCTGGTGCATGGGGTTCTTCCTCTCCATGTGCAGGACCCTGCACTTGCCTCTGTTGAATTTCAGTTTGTTCTTTGCCCATTTCCCCAACCTGTTGAGGTCTTTCAAGAATATGAAAGAACATGTGGTTGGCCCAATCTTTACAACAACCAGACAAAGACAGTGAAGATATTTTGGAGTTCTTTCCTCCTTAATATAGAGCTCAATCCTCTCCTAACTAATGATAGGTTGTTGGGTTTCGGGTTTTTTTACTTAACAACAGTAGTGAATTCCTATAACAATTCTTAATCTGCAATACAATCAGAAAGAATCAAACACACAAAATCAATACAATAATAAAGTTAAGAATTCCCAAAGAGTTTCAGAATTTTGTCACAGACACTATACTCACAGAATTTTTTTTCCAGACCATTTTGCATTAAATTTCTTAACATTCCTGAAAGAGTTTTTTTTTTGTGATCCGCACTGATGCAACTCAATTGGCTCAATTTTCTTGAACGTAGAGTCATAGTCTTGATCTTTGAGTGACAGTATTTGATGCAAATTAGAATGATAATGAGCATTATTACCACAGAGACTTTCAGCTTCTATAATGATGTAGACAAAGAATTTTTTTTATAGTGAATCCCTGAGCAGTCATGGCTAAAGAACTCCATCATGTTCTTTCCCTGACAAATATTATTAGTGCTAAGTTAAAAGTTTGGCTGCTGTCACTGTGACCTTATCTGACCCCTTAATTTCCTGAGTTCAAGTCCAATTAACCTTTGGGAAGAAGCACAACTGCTCTAACCAGACAAGTCAATAGAATCCAATAGTAATCATTTCATTTTCTGGTTTGTCAAAGGGCAGTGGTCCCACCTCAACCGTTTCACACAAAGGTGGTAATTTATCAATGCTTAGAATGATCTGTACTGGACCATACCCAGCCCTCTCTCAAGTGCAGTAATCAATTAAACAGGCTGTATCTCAGTCATGCCACCCTGTGCGCTGCCACAGAAGAAGGCGCCAGTTGAAAAATTACTCTCCTCTTGTGATATTTGCTGGTTTAGTTTCAGGAATGAAAATATTAATATACACATCAAGCTCTTGTTACCACAAGAGGCTTGAACTAGATCTATGAGAGTATGGTGGGAAAACCTGTCTGGTGTGAAAAACTATTTTTCATCATTTTCTGTCTTCCATCATCTCCTTGTACATGTGTGGCTGCTGTTGAGTTTATACAGAGTTAGCCACATAATGGAGGAAAAGAGTCTGAGGAGAGGAGGAGGGAAGCAGGATTAATTAAAGATTGGCTTCAAGATTAAAAACAGGAAAGAGGAAAAGAAAGACGTGACAATATTCTATTACTTCCCGTCTTTCAACTTTCCCCAGTGTATGGCTCAGTGTGCAGGGGGGAGACACAGTGACAGTCACACTGATGGCAAAGCTGGAGTGATACTACAACACCTGTCATTGCATGACCACCTGAGTATTTAATGCAAGTGGGTGAAGAAAAGTTGGATTGTATGGCAGTAGTTTGTCAATAAAGGAAAAGGGTAGAGGGCAATTTCTAATGGGGTCAGTTCTAATGTTTAGTCCTAAGTTAAACATCACAGTGCTTACCTTCTCCAAGGTGATGAACAGGTTCTGCAGGGCTCTTGGGAAACATGAGAGAAATAAGAATTGTCTTAAGATTTAGGAAGTTACATTCTTATTCCCAGAGCAAGCAA